>NC_136072.1:962210003-962862086 GCF_964261635.1 Lissotriton helveticus | reverse complement strand
GGAGGCAGACAAATATAAAACATTATGTCAAAGTGATTGTGACAATTCAAGCAGGGATATTAAGGCTGGTGGTGACATAGAGGGGGCTGCTTCAGCTGATTATTCCATAAAGCAGGACGCTTCAGTAAAGGAAAAGTCGGGAGAAGTAAGAAACAGATATCAGCTGAGGTCAAAACAAGACCTGAGGAAACAAGGGGTTTTGAATTCCACTGATACTGTTCAGAAAGAGGGTCCGATACCCATCTCTCCCTATAAATAAAATAGGAAGTTTGGAGCCAGAAGGGGTAGATCAGCTAAGGTGATAAAACAAATACAAGCGCCTAGAGGAACTCCCTCGCTCAAAAGTTATTTTAAAATCATGGAGCAGGCAGTGAACTCCAAAAAGGACGTTACAAAAAAGGCAGAGGTTAATACAGGCTCTAAAGTAGCCGAAGTAGCCGAAGCAGATGAAGATACCAGGTCCAATAAAGCACCCACTCACCTACTTCATCCTATACTACCCCTGAGCAACAAGTACGCTGTATTAGATTTAACTCCCAGCGAGGAGGGATCGGAAGTAGAAGCACAGATCAGCCAAAGGCAGAATTTAGACTCAGGTGCAGAAGCTTCATTGAATGCAGTACAAACCCTCTCTCCTTCACCAGGAAAACCTGCAACTTCAAACTCTGTTGTAATTTCCCCCCCTTTGACCACACTCTACGGTAATACCAAATCTCAATCTCTCCCTCACCCAGTTCACGATACACATGGTTCGGTCCTTCAATATGATGGGGCAGATAGGTCAACTGGGATGGAAAATGAGAATGATAGACTCGGTTCTCTATTCCACACACTGAGAGTGGATCTCCTGGGTAAGTTTGAGATTTCTGAGAAAAATCAGAGGGGTCTACACAACAGATTTGATCTCATAGAGGCTAAACTAGAGGGTATCAATGCTAGGACCAGTGTCCTTGAGAAAAAAGTCACGGCACTGTCAGAGAAGGAAACTCCAAAGATATAGAAGCCATCAAAGCACAGAATCGGACTCTAACAATGGATCTGGAAAGGTTGGAAACATAGAGTCGGCGCAATAATCTTAGGATCCTCAAAATTCCTGAAGGAGTAGAAGTGGAGGACATAAAGGGGTTTGTGTGTAGACTACTTCGTGAAGATATTTTAAAGGATCTCCCGGACATTGACCTGGAAGCTGAGATCCAGTGAGTGCACAGAGACCCATTTAGGTTGCAAAGCACCTAGGAAGATATTGGTGTACTTCCAAACATATAGCGTTAAAGAGTTGATCCTTAGCAGATGTCTGGCGCGCACCTCTCTGCATTTTCGTGCCAACCCCTACCAAATAAGATCGGATATAGGGGGCAAAACCGCTCAAAGGCAATGGGAGCTTGGCTCTAGGATGACAGATTTATGTTCAATGGGGGCTCAGGTACAAATGAAGTTCCCAGCTTTGCTCAAAATAATGTGGAACAATAAAATGTATACTTGTCATTTTCCAGAAGAAGTTGATGATTTACTAGTTAAAATGAGAGAGTAGTTAACTTTTCACCAATTTTTCGGGAAATTGTGTCTCTAGAGATTGCTTAAATAAAAAATAAATAAAAAAAACATACATATAAAAAAAAGGGGGTGTTCCATTTATCGAGAAATACCTACTAGAAAAAATAATAATAATAAATAAATGAAAGAGGGAATTATGTAAGAAACAGTAACTAATAACTGATAAAGATAAATAGGGAATCTTCAGGAAAAAAAAAAAAAAACTTTGAAAAGACCAATGTAGTTACACATAGTGGGTGTGTTGAGGGTGTAGGGCCTCTTAAAGGCGTATCCATGCCAAACAGGAGGGTTGGGTTCCTCGGGGGGTGGGTGGGGAGGGTTCACAGGGGGGGAAGGGAAAAAACAGATAAAAATGTCCTCATTTGCCATTAACTACTATTTTTTTAAGCTTGAATGTAACCACAGGCCACCATTGGTTATAGGTGTAGGGGTAGTTACATCACATAATGGTTTCAAATTTGTTACCTAGTAGTAAAATCCTTTCCTGGAATCTGAATGGCTTGGGGAGCCGGAAGAAACAACAAAATGTGTGTGAGTTCTTGAAAAACTCTGAAGCTTCTATATATCTTTTGCAGGAAACTCATTTGGAAGCGGAAGAGTTTAGAAAAATATTTGCAAGATATAACTGGGTTCAGGACATTTTTTGCTCTAAACAAACTGGTGTTACCAGAGGAGTTGCTATGGTAGTGCGTGCTAACAAAGGGATTATGATCGATGATTGGGGTACAGATCAGTCAGGAAGATGGCTGGCTGCAGTTTTTTCAATTGGCGGCACTAAACTTTTGTGCGGTGTATATTATGGCCCTAATGAAGATAATGCTTGTTTCCTCCATAAGCTAGAAAAATATATGCTACAATATACAGTTCCAGTCATATTAGGAGGCGACTTTAACCTCTTACTGGACCCACAACTGGACCGCACCTCTAAAGCTAAATATAATCCCCCAAAAAAATCCCTTCTAGCCTTAAAAAATATCATGAATGATCATACACTACAAGATGCATGGAGAGTCAAACACAGCAACCGTAGAGAGTATTACTTTTATAGCAAAAAATATAGCCAGTTCTCAAGAATAGACTTTTTCTTGTTAGATCAATCTTTTTTAGCTAATATTATTTCAATTTCTTACATCCCGGTTGGTCTGTCAAATCACTCTGTGGTTGAGCTCAAAATAACTTTTAAAAACAGTCCCTCAGAATATAGGTTGACACTTGATAGGACCATTCTGTTAAATGACGAGATTAGAAACAAAACTAAGGAAAGTCTATTGGAATTCTTTATGTTTAATGAGAACACAGCTTCAGATCAAATCATATGGGACACATTTAAGTCTTACCTAAGAGGAATTTATGGTTCTCACATGATTTTAAATAGGAAGCTTAAAAAAGAGAGAGATACTCAATGTAGGAGAGTAGGGTCTGCTATCCTATGGTCACCCCCAAATTTTAGCTTTTTGCTTCACTGGTTTATGACTTAATGTGGCTGTGGGCCTGCTAATCAGACCCACAGCCTGCTGTTCTCTCTCTAAATTGTTACCCATGCACTTTAGGTGCATAACGACATTGGAACTGGTTCACCTTATTGGCCCCTGTAACAGTGTACCCAGGTACCCAGGGCATAGGTGCTTCCAAGGCCTACCAGGGGCTGCAGCATGTATTGTGCCACCCCTGGCCTGGCCTCCATATTTGACACAACTGGCTGATCACTCAGCTGGGGTAAGTCGGTGTAACCACCCCTTACTTAGGTGTAGTATGCCTATACCTAACCTTAAATGGACACATATGTCCCTATCAGCCACTCCTATGGAAGGCCTCATCAATCCTGGAGGCAGAGTGCTTGGGAATATGTGAGATAGTGCTCTGGCATGAGCTGAGCCTGTCTGCAGCTTTCGGAACCATGTCCTTTAGCTGTTTCATGATACTGCCATACCATATACTCTTAAGTGCATTATGAACCTCGCGGTTAAATGCTATCTTTGGTTTGGCTTTATCAAAACATGTCGAGTAAGGTGTCATACGAATTGGAATACTACCCCCTCGCCAGTTCTGGCGACGGGGGTAGCATTCCACCCTTCTAGAGGGACACGACATGTACCTAGCCTGAACCCCGGTTAAAGTTAAACAGAGCCTCAGCATCACAAAGTGGATGCTGCCACCACAGACACAAGTCTGACCTCCTGCTGCTGGGAGTCCTTCCAGCGAGGGCAGCTTGGACAAAGGGTTTCCTGCCTTGTGAGGTGCAAGCACCACCCCAGACAGGATTTTGTGTATTGGGTAGGACAGGGCTGAATAGAATCAGACATGCCTGGGGCACACAAGGTGTCCCTGTGCATAGGCCAGTTCAAACCGGTGCTGGGGCTTTCCAGCCCCAGTCCTGGCGCGAAACTGGACAAAGGAAAGGGGGTGTAACCACCCCCTTTCCTGGTTCCACCCAGAGGAGGGACCTAGTAGGTGATCCGGCCCCCCAGATTCGAATAAGAGTGGGAGCTGTGTCCTGAGACTTCAGATCATCCTGAATCAACTTGAAACTAAGAAGACGACTGGACTTCGACATTCTGCTGCACAGAAGACTGAAGAGCATCTCCCTTGTGGCCTAGTAGTGGCCACCCTGTGAACACAGGCACCATCCAGCATCTCGACGTCTGCTTTGCCGCCGCCTCCCTCCGGAGCCCGAGCCCAGAGCCCAACAAGACCCAGACTCCCAGACTTCTCACAGCCCGATCCACAGTCCCTGCAAAGAAGGGACCCGTGGAGGCACCGAGAGACGTGGGACCGGACCTCTTGAAAGACCCCAAGAAGCTGACTGCGCAGTATCCGAGGCATCCTCGACAATGTGCTTTGGGGTTTGAGAAGCCCCAACCTCGAGCAGACCTTGCACCGAAGATCAGCCCCCCAGCATCTCCACAATCTGCGTGGGGCCCTTTTGCACCGTGCCACTCGATGCGCCATCCCGGCCACTTGCCACGTGGCTAGCGGCCATCTTGGCGACGAAAACGACAAACTACACCGCTGGTCTGATTGCTCCAGACTGGCCCTTGCTCCCCTGAAAAGGAGCAGCCGCTCTGACCTTGCTGCTCCGAGTGAGAAGCTTGAATCACTTCCTGCGTGGCTTGCTTTAGCCAAGGCCTGTTTGCTCCAATCAAGTTGCCGATACCGCCATCAGCGAGAGCCTACGTGGGACAGCTCGTGACCGACTCCTGGACGTCCTTGACCTCTTCGTGTCTACGTGGCTGCAGAGACAATCTTCACAACATCACCTGTTTGCACCCGACATCGCCTGGTTCCTTCCTGGTTCCACGGTAGTCACTGGCTAGTGACTTTGAACATTGTCCCCTCTGCTTTCAGGTCTTCACCTCTTCAGATCCACCCTTGGATCCACCGGAACTCTTCACATCGAGCCGCCTGCAGCATCTTCAGCTCCAAGCACCATCGACCTGCGTGACGAAACCCGACACTACTTCGACCCTGTGCACCCGCTTCCTGTGGGTGAGGTAACTCAGCAAGCCGGTGTTCCCACACTGGTATACACCTCTAGTGTCTGTGTCTAAAGTTTCATCCTTCTAGGTCACTCGGAAGGTTCCTTAATAAATAACTTTGTAACTTTTACGCACCATTGACATTGCATTGGTAAAGCGTGCACTTTCCGCACTGCACCCGAGTCCCGCGGGCCTTTCCCGACTTCTTCACTGCTAGTCCCGAACAGCTCCAGCGATTCCCCAGGCCCTAGGCCTCTTCACTTTCCCCATAGTGGTTCTTATACCACTATTTTAGTATATGGTGTAGGTGGCCCCTAGGGCTCATCCATAAATGTGCAACTTTTGTGTATTTAAACTGTGTTTTGTTTTAACGCATTTGCTTCTGTGCTCATAAAGAGTATCAGGGTTATTTGTAGAAATAAATCTATATATATTTTCAATATATATCTGTGTGGTGTCCTTTTATTTGGTATTCAAGGGATTGTGTATGGTAAAACAGCTGCTTCACATGCCTTTACAGAGTTTAGCCTAAGACTGCTTAGTCCATGCTACCCCTAGGATAGCTTGTCTATAAGGTTGACTTTACAACCTGCCCCATAAGGGTTGCTTGGCATGGTACAAGGTGATCACTAGAACTAGTGAGCATCATATACCAGGCCAACTTCTCACATTGGTGAGCAGCGGATTGGGATTTGAGCTTGCTGTTGTTTTACCATTACAATCTTTAAAAGTATCATTTGAAAGATCATACAGGTACCTGACAGGTACACTAAAACAAGACTAGATATACTTAAGTTCTACTGAACTTAGTTGTTGTAGAGGATAGGGAGTAGCACACCCTGACTACAACTACTAGATAGGTTTTGTAGGAAAACACAAGTGTAGGTAGATTGCAACACATCCACCACACTAGAGCAATGTCAGGAGCAGAGGGATCCACTGGACCCATCTCTGTTGAGAGTGACCCTCCAAGGGCACCATCCAAATTTGCTATCTTTCCTTTTAAGGAACTGAGGCAACTGTGTTCCATGAGAGGAATCAAAACAGGTCCTACTCCTACAGCAGGACACCTCGGAGAGCTTTTAGACCAGTCTGAAGCTCTAAAGAACTCTAAACCAGGCTCCTCAGGGACTGGTGATGGAGGTTCTCCTTCTGAAGAAGAAAACACTGATGCCCCTGCCCCTGTTATCCACATAGATGAGGAAGACCAGCCCACTGGAGATACTCAGCCAGAGGATGAGGAAGAAGAGGAGGAGGAGGAAGAAAGTGGGTCTGATGATGAGAGAAATAGCCAGGTGTTAGTCAGCAGGCTTAACCAGGCTAACTTAAGCTTATTTGGGACTGAAGGTGGGTCCAACCCATTCAGACCCCCAAGTGGACTTAACCAGGAGCATAGGAGGAGGAGGAATCACTCAGGTGAATCCAATACTTCCCATGTTTCTAGAGGTTCTCATGGCAACTCCAGAATGGAGTTGACTAGCCCTCAGAGAAGGGAACATGAGGCCAAAATGAGTGAGGCTGAACTTAGGATCCAGAAGCAAGAATTAGAAGTTGCCCTGGCCAAAGAGAAACTTGCTAGAGCAAGGCAGCTTAGAGAGAGTGGATTAGGATCCACTGGTGGCAGCACTATCCCTAAGGATAAAGACAGGTCCTATGACAATAGAAACCTGAGTAAGATTGTGCCCCCCTACAAAGTTGGGGATGATATCCACAAATGGATGACTGCACTTGAGAGAGCTTGCAAAGTACAGCAGGTCCCTCAGGATCAGTGGGCAGCAATCTTGTGGCTCTCCTTTGAAGGTAGAGGCCGAGACAGACTCCTCACAGTTAGTGATGGGGATTCTAGAAACTACCTGGTCCTGAAGAGTGCTCTGATTGATGGGTTAGGCTTAACCACTGAACAGTACAGGTTAATGTTCAGAGATACCCAGAAGACACAGACTCAGGACTGGTCTGAATTTGTTGAATGTGCCACTAAGGCTCTGGAGGGCTGGTTGCTGGGAAGTAAGGTTACAGACTATGAAGGATTGTACAATTTGCTTATGAGAGAACAGATTTTAAATAACTGTCAGAACCAGCAGTTGCATCAACATTTGGTTGACTCAGATCTAACCTCTCCCCAAGAATTGGGAAAGAGGGCAGACAAATGGGTTAGAACCAGAGTTAAGCAAAAGAACCAGAACCAGAACCAGGGTGGTGACCAAAAGAAAACAGACCAGAAGGGTGGGGAGCAGAAAGCTAAAGACCAGAAGTCTTCAACAGGTCCCCAAACTAATACTGAGGGTGGGTCCCAAACTTCCAAGAAGAAGAAGAAAGAAGGTCATAGAAAACCCTGGTGTAGCTTTTGCAAAAACACCACTCACTGGACAAGTGATTGTAAAAAGGGTGGAGCCCCCAACACTGCAGCCCCTAAGGCACCTGCACCCACTAGTACAGTTGGCAGTGTTGGACCACAGACTAAGGGGGTAGTGGGTATCACCTTGGGAACTGAGGGAGATTCTGACCTAGTCAGAATCCCCACACAAGCTGTTCTGATTTGTGATGGGGAGATTGATTTTTCCCCTACTGTCAGTCCCAATAATTTGGGCAAGTACAGACAGACACCTCTGATTAATGAAAAAGTGGCTCAAGCATACAGGGACACATGTGCCAGTGTCACTATGGTGACGCCTAGCTTTATGGACCCTGGACAGTACATACCAGGTGATAATTACCTGGTGACCAATGCCAGCAATGTCACTACGACACATAGTGTGGCAATTGTTAACTTTTCCTGGGGAGGGGTAACTGGCCTAAAAAGAGTTGTGGTTAGTGCTGATCTCCCAGTAGAATGTTTGTTGGGCAATGACCTGGAGAGCTCTCTATGGTCAGAAGTTGAGTACAGGACTCATGCAGAGATGTTAGGGATATCATCCCATGTCCTTGCTGTGACCAGGTCACAGGCCAAAAAGTGCCTCTCTGAACCTCAGGTCTTGGATCCTGGAACAATGGACCAAGTACCTCCCAAGACAAGGAACAGGAGGGTAAAGGCTGTGCCTTCTCAAATGCCTACAAGTGAGGATCAGCCTTCACAGGAAGATGATTCTGAGACCCCTGAAGGAACTGTCCCTATAGTGCTTGAACCTGATCAGGTTGAGTTTCTGGGGACAGGGGGACCTTCTAGGGCAGACTTGGGGCAGGCTCAGTTATCCTGTCCTACTCTTGAACCCCTCAGACAGCAGGCTGCTGCTGAGGCTGCTGGGAATGCTCAAGGTACCCATAAGGTTTATTGGGATGATGGGCTGCTTTATTCAGAGGGTAGAGACCCCAAGCCTGGTACAACCAGGAGGTTGGTCATACCTCTGCAATTTAGGGGCTTCCTTCTTACCTTGGCACAGGATATTCCCTTAGCAGGACACCTAGGCCAGAACAAAACATGGGACAGACTTGTCTGTCACTTTCACTGGCCTCACATGTCAGAAGATACAAAGGAGTTTTGTCGCTCCTGTGTAACCTGCCAAGCAAGTGGCAAAGCAGGTGGTACCACAAAGGCCCCCCTAATACCACTACCTGTGGTGGGGGTGCCCTTTGAAAGGGTAGGGATTGACATTGTTGGACCAATGGATCCCCCTACAGCATCTCGGCACAGATTCATACTGGTGGTGGTGGACCATGCCACCAGGTACCCAGAGGCAATTCCACTTAGGACCACAACAGCTCCTGTTGTGGCCAGGGCCTTACTTGGAGTTTTCTCCAGAGTGGGGTTTCCTAAGGAGGTAGTATCTGATAGAGGTGCAAACTTCATGTCAGGATACTTGACAGCTATGTGGAAGGAATGTGGTGTCAACTACAAGTTCACCACTCCCTATCATCCACAATGCAATGGGCTTGTTGAGAGATTCAACAAGACCCTAAAGGGCATGATCAAAGGATTACCTGAGAAGCTCAGGCGAAGATGGGACATCCTTCTGCCCTGCCTTCTGTTTGCTTACAGAGAGGTCCCACAAAAAGGTGTTGGCTTCAGCCCCTTTGAATTGTTGTTTGGGCACCCTGTAAGAGGACCCCTATGTCTGGTGAGGGAAGGATGGGAGTTACCTCTCAAAAAGCCCAACCAAGACATAGTGGACTATGTACTTTGTCTCCGCTCCAGGATGGCTGAGTATATGGAGAAGGCATCCAAAAACCTTGAGGCTAGCCAGGAATTACAGAAAGCCTGGCATGACCAAAAGGCTGCCCTGACTGAGTACCAGCCTGGACAGAAGGTATGGGTGTTGGAGCAAGTGGCCCCAGCAGCACTCCAAGACAAATGGTCCGGACCCCATACAATCCTTGAGAAAAAGGGAGAGGTTACCTACTTGGTGGACCTTGGAACTCCCAGGAGCCCCCACAGGGTGCTCCATGTTAACAGGCTGAAAGCATATGTTGACAGGAGAGACATGGGCTTGCTCATGGCTACAGATGAGGGGCAGGAGGAAGAGAGTGACCCTCTCCCAGACCTGCTGACTCAGAATCCTGAGGATGGCTCAGTTGATGGTGTGGCCTTAGATGGCAGCCTCACTGAACATCAGCAACATGACTGTAGACAGGTTTTGCAGTCATACCGACATATGTTCTCCCTGACACCCAGTCAGACTAACTGGTGTACCCATGTGGTGGACACTGGTGATAGTCTTCCTGTAAAGAACAAAATTTACAGGCAGCCTGACCATGTCAGAGACTGTATCAAGGCTGAGGTGCAAAAGATGCTGGAGTTAGGTGTCATTGAGCCTTCAGAGAGCCCCTGGGCTAGCCCAGTGGTTCTGGTCCCCAAACCTCACACCAAAGATGGAAAGAGAGAGATGAGGTTCTGTGTGGATTACAGAGGACTCAATGCTGTCACCAGGACAGATGCACACCAAATTCCAAGGGCAGATGAGCTCATAGACAAATTGGCTTCTGCCAAGTATTTGAGCACATTTGACTTGACAGCTGGCTACTGGCAAATCAGGTTAGCTGAGGAGTCTAAAGCCAAGACAGCATTTTCTATCCCCAGTGGGCATTACCAGTTTGTGGTGATGCCCTTTGGTTTGGAAGAATGCACCTGCCACCTTCCAAAGTGTGGTGAATTAAGTCCTTACTGGGTTGGATGACTTTTGTGCAGCATATCTGGATGATATTGCTGTCTTTAGCTCCACCTGGGAGGATCACCTGGTCCACCTGAAGGAAGTGCTAGAGGCTCTGCAAAAGGCAGGCCTCACTATCAAGGCAACCAAGTGCCAGATAGGGCAGAGTAAGGTTGTGTACTTGGGCCACCTTGTGGGTGGAGGCCAAGTTCAACCACTGGAGAGTAAGATTCAGACCATAAAGGACTGGACTCCTCCAACTACCCAGACTCAGGTCAGAGCTTTGTTGGGCCTGACTGGGTACTACAGGAAGTTTGTTAAGAACTATGGGTCCATTGTGACTCCTCTTAATGATCTGACAGCCAAGAAGATGCCCAAAAAGGTTCAGTGGACAGAATACTGTCAAAAGGCATTTGATGACCTGAAGAAGGCCATGTGCTCTGCACCTATCCTGAAGAGTCCTGACTACTCAAGAGAGTTTATTGTCCAAACAGATGCTTCTGAGTTGGGAGTGGGAGCTGTGCTTTCACAACTTAATGTAGATGGTCAAGACCAGCCCATTGCTTTCTTTAGCAGAAGGCTGACCCCCAGAGAGAAACGTTGGTCAGCCATTGAGAGGGAGGCCTTTGCTGTGGTGTGGGCCCTGAAGAAGTTGAGACCATACTTGTTTGGCACTCACTTCAAGATTCAGACCGACCATAAGCCCCTCTTATGGCTTAATCAGATGAAGGGTGGAAACCCCAAACTGCTCAGGTGGTCCATTTCCCTACAGGGGATGGACTTTACAGTGGAGCACCACCCTGGGACTGACCATGGTAATGCAGATGGTCTCTACCGGTACTTCCACTTAGAACATGAAGACACAACTGGTCAAGGTTAGTCTAATGTCCCTGCATTTGGGGGGGGTTGTGTAGGAGAGTAGGGTCTGCTATCCTATGGTCACCACAAATTTTTGCTTTTTGCTTCACTGGTTTATGACTTAATGTGGCTGTGGGCCTGCTAATCAGACCCACAGCCTGCCGTTCTCTCTCTAAATTGTTACCCATGCACTTTAGGTGCATAACAACATTGGAACTGGTTCACCTTATTGGCCCCTGTAACAGTGTACCCAGGTACCCAGGGCATAGGTGCTTCCAAGGCCTACCAGGGGCTGCAGCATGTATTGTGCCACCCCTGGCCTGGCCTCCATATTTGACACAACTGGCTGATCACTCAGCTGGGGTAAGTCGGTGTAACCACCCCTTACTTAGGTGTAGTATGCCCATACCTAACCCAAAATGGACACGTATGTCCCTATCAGCCACTCCTATGGAAGGCCTCATCAATCCTGGAGGCAGAGTGCTTGGGAATATGTGAGATAGTGCTCTGGCATGAGCTGAGCCTGTCTGTAGCTTTCGGAACCATGTCCTTTAGCTGTTTCATGATACTGCCATACCATATACTCTTAAGTGCATTATGAACCTCGCGGTTAAATGCTATCTTTGGTTTGGCTTTATCAAAACATGTCGAGTAAGGTGTCATACGAATTGGAATACTACACCCTCGCCAGTTCTGGCGACGGGGGTAGCATTCCACCCTTCTAGAGGGACATGACATGTACCTAGCCTGAACCCCGGTTAAAGTTAAACAGAGCCTCAGCATCACAAAATGGATACTGCCACCACAGACACAAGTCTGACCTCCTGCTGCTGGGAGTCCTTCCAGCGAGGGCAGCTTGGACAAAGGGTTTCCTGCCTTGGGAGGTGCTAGCACCACCCCAGACAGGATTTTGTGTATTGGGTAGGACAGGGCTGAATAGAATCAGACATGCCTGGGGCACACAAGGTGTCCCTGTGCATAGGCCAGTTCAAACCGGTGCTGGGGCTTTCCAGCCCCAGTCCTGGCACGAAACTGGACAAAGGAAAGGGGGTGTAACCACCCCCCTTCCTGGTTCCACCCAGAGGAGGGACCTAGTAGGTGATCCGGCCCCCCAGATTCGAATAAGAGTGGGAGCTGTGTCCTGAGACTTCAGATCATCGTGAATCAACTAGAAACTAAGAAGACGACTGGACTTCGACATTCTGCTGCACAGAAGACTGAAGAGCATCTCCCTTGTGGCCTAGGAGAGGCCACCCTGTGAACACAGGCACCATCCAGCAACTCGACATCTGCTTTGCCGCCGCCTCCCGCCGGAGCCCGAGCCCAGAGCCCGACAAGACCCAGACTCCCAGACTTCTCACAGCCCGATCCACAGTCCCTGCAAAGAAGGGACCCATGGAGGCACCGAGAGACGTGGGACCGGACCTCTTGAAAGACCCCCGAGAAGATGACTGCACAGTATCCAAGGCATCCTCGACACTGTGCTTTGGGGTTAGAGAATCCCCAACCTCGAGCAGCCCTTGCACCGAAGATCAGCCCCCCAGCATCTCCACGATCTGCGTGGGGCCCTTTTGCACCGTGCCACTCGATGCGCCATCCCGGCCACTTGCCACGTGGCTAGCGGCCATCTTGGCAACGAAAACGACAAACTACACTGCTGGTCTGTTTGCTCCAGACTGGCCCTTGCTCCCCTGAAAAGGAGCAGCCGCTCTGACCTTGCTGGTCCGAGTGAGAAGCTTGAATCACTTCCTGCGTGGCTTGCTTTAGCCAAGGCCTGTTTGCTCCAATCAAGTTGCCGACACCGCCATCAGTGAGAGCCTACGTGGGACAGCTCGTGACCGACTCCTGGACGTCCTTGACCTCTTCGTGTCCATGTGGCTGCAGAGACAATCTTCATAACATCACCTGTTTGCACCCGACATCGCCTGGTTCCTTCCTGGTTCCACGGTAGTCACTGGCTAGTGACTTTGAACATTGTCCCCTCTGCTTTCAGGTCTTCACCTCTTCAGATCCACCCTTGGATCCACCGGAACTCTTCACATCGAGCCGCCTGCAGCATCTTCAGCTCCAAGCACCATCGACCTGCGTGACGAAACCCAACACTACTTCGACCCTGTGCACCCGCTTCCTGTGGGTGAGGTAACTCAGCAACGCCGGTGTTTCCACACTGGTATACACCTCTAGTGTCTGTGTCTAAAGTTTCATCCTTCTAGGTTACTCGGAAGGTTCCTTAATAACTAACTTTGTAACTTTTACGCACCATTGACATTGCATTGGTAAAGCGTGCACTTTCCGCACTGCACCCGAGTCCCGCGGGCCTTTCCCGACTTCTTCACTGCTAGTCCCGAACAGCTCCAGCGATTCCCCAGGCCCTAGGCCTCTTCACTTTCCCCATAGTGGTTCTTATACCACTATTTTAGTATATGGTTTAGGTGGCCCCTAGGGCTCATCCATAATTGTGCAACTTTTGTGTATTTAAACTGTGTTTTGTTTTAACACATTTGCTTCTGTGCTCATAAAGAGTATCAGGGTTATTTGTAGAAATAAATCTATATATATTTTCAATATATATCTGTGCGGTGTCCTTTCATTTGGTATTCAAGGGATTGTGTATGGTAAAACAGCTTGCTTCACATGCCTTTACAGAGTTTAGCCTAAGACTGCTTAGTCCATGCTACCCCTAGGATAGCTTGTCTATAAGGTTGACTTTACAACCTGCCCCATAAGGGTTGCTTGGAATGGTACAAGGTGATCACTAGAACTAGTGAGCATCATATACCAGGCCAACTTCTCACACTCAAGAGCTCAACTTAATCAAAATAAAGGAACTGCAACTTCAACTCGCTGCCTCTGAAGATAGAGCCAGCATTCCGGGTCTTGAAAAGGAATTATTAGAATTACAAACAGACTTTAAAGCTAGAGCCGAAAAAGCAATCAGAGATAAGTGGGAAGTGAGTAAGCTTCGTAATTTTGAATATGGTGAGAAATGTGGTTCCCTGTTAGCCTGGAAGGCTAAGACAGAGAGGAGCAGAAACAATATCAATTCTTTAATACAGCATGGCACTGGATTTCCTTTAACAGAAGACATAGAGATCAAAAGAGAGGCTAAAACCTTCTATGAAGAACTATACCAGGAGAAGAATAATCGGGGGTGGAAGAACTAGATAATTGGTGGGCTTCGAGAGAGCTGCCACAGTTAAGTGACTCAGACAAAGCTTTCTTAGTCACTGAGATTACAGAGGGAGAGATTAGGTCACAACTGAAAAAGATGGCTAGAAATAAGGCCTCTGGTCCTGATGGACTTCCGACCGAGCTTTATAAAGATAATACGTAAGAAATTGTAGTCCCACTACATAGACTCTTTAATAAAATATTTATTCAGGGAGAGCAAATCCCATCCTCCTGGTCAGATGCCGCAATCTCTCTGATAGTTAAACCAAATAAAGATCCGAAAAAGATAGAGTCCTATCGACCGATATCGCTTCTAAATTCGGATTCAAAAATTTACTCTGGTATTCTGGCATCCAGGCTAGCCAAAATTATTAAGTCTATTATCCACCCAGACCAGAGGGGGTTTATACCAGGCCACCAATTGAATGAACTGACATTTCAAGTCATCGGAGCGATAGACACTGCAATTGAAAAAAAAGCACCGCTTACTATTGTAGCGATAGAAGCTGTTAAGGCGTTCGATCAAGTAAACTGGCTCTTCCTATGGAAGTCAATGGCAAAATTCGGTTTTCCAGAGACTTTTATTAAGGGAATTGAAACTTTGTACAGGGGTCCCAGGGCAAAAATTTTGGTTAACGGTAGTTTATCTGAATGGCTGAACATCTCTAGAGGAACAGGCAGGGGTGTCCCCTATCTCCCGTCTTGTTTGATATCTATATTGAGCCTTTTGTTTGTTCCCTGAGACAGGACCCAGAAATTAAACCATTCATAATAGGAGACTTAGTGCTTAAGACAGCTCTTTATGCCGACGACCTCCTCCTTTATACGTCTAATCCAGAGGAGGCAATACCAAGACTATTTCAATTGGCCGAAGATTTTGGTACAATATCGGGGTACAGCATCAACAGAGACAAAACGGACATAATGAGCTGGAATAATCCTTTCCCTATCCCAGAAGCAATATCTAAAATTAGATATTTGGGGATCCATCTCACCCACAATTTGGAAGAAACTTCTAAGACCAGTTGGTTAATAGTTGTAAAAGAAGTTAGAAAGCTTTTGACTAGATGGAACACTCTACCCTTAAACATCTATGGTAGGGTGAACCTAGTCAAAATGATAATCTTGCCAAAGGTCACCTTTTTGTTCAATTCCATTCCTTTGATCTTTATTAAAAAAGATATTTCTAATCTGTAAGGGAGGATTGGATCTTTTATCTGGGCGACTAAGTCTCCAAGAATAGCCTGGAAGAAGTTGAGAAGGGGACTAAAACTTGGCGGGTTGGCACTCCCAGATCTACTTCTTTATTGCTACGCCTTTCAGTTTAAAAACTTCAGACTTTTAGCTAATAAGTTGGACTCTACCTCACATGGCAGACTCTTTCAGGCTATGCTGCTAGACCTTCCATATAGTTCAGACTTTTTTCTTTTCAAGTTTGGAGACCAGAAGTTTTAAAAAAAAATTCGTTTAAAGCTCCTACGGACAGCTCTAGATAACTGGCAATTGATACGAAAAATCTTAGGTATCCCTTATTACCACTCTCAAGCCCCAATTTGGGATTCCCCCGGCACTCCGGAATGCTTAATGGATCAACTAGCTCTCCTGTTGAGGAAAGCTGGCCTTATGAAATGGGAGGACCTTCGTAATGGCTCAACACTATTAAGTTGGGAAACCCTATCAAGCTTAACGGAAGGTACCATTACAAGATTTAAGTTTTACCAGCTGTCTGCATGGTGGGGAAGTCAGAACTGGAATACAGAAGAAGAGAGTCTTCCGTTGGAATCAATAAGTAGGGAGAAGGGATGGAAGGGTGAGGTAGCTGAGTGGTATAGAATTTTAGTAGGGAGCAAAGATAACCTAGAGGCTGAAATAATCAAGTTATGGGATACTTCTACAGTACAGATCTCAGGTGATATACTAAAAGTCTGGACAGACTCTTTCATACTTTCTCAAAAAATTATTAAACCATCGAACTTGAGAAGAAACCACCTGTTTACAGCATATAGGGCTTATTGGACTCCGGCGAAACTGTCAAAAATGTCAGCAGTACAGTACTCATGTCCAAGATGTAAGCTTCCAGCAGCAGATGATGGTCATATGTTCGTCGGATGCCCTGAGATAGGTGGCTACTGGAGACAGGTGTGTGGATTCCTGGAAGAGGTACTGTTATCACCAATTATATGCACTCCCAGACTAGTTTTTTTTGGTTTTCCATCTGATTATGATATAAACAGTAGCGTATCACAGTTTATTTTCTATGTGGTTGTCATCGCCAGAAGGGAGATCTGCAAAGAGTGGAAATCGGAACATCCTCCAAAATTTGTGGATTGTCTCAGAAACATCATGGCGGTGAGTAGATTGGATATGCTGTGTGGAGGAGTAAAGTCTGTAAAACTTTGGTCTGCCTTAAAAACATGGTGTGAGAAATAACAACAAAAGTCCAATGATTATGCCAGAGGTTAAGTGGTCCCGTCCTCCCTATGTGGCAAGTAACATCGAGAGAGGGAGTAGGACTGGAAACGACCTTACCTCTGGGCAATCTCTATCGGCTATCCACAAACTTAAGGGCAGGAAAGGTTGGTTTGTGTCAGTGGCCTGGAGTACGCCCATTTAGAGCTAATATCTACTGGTAGCATATATGAGTAAAAAAAATAAAATAAAAAAAAAAGCAGTGCCGGCAGGTGAACTGGCCATGGGCGGTGCTTCGTGTGGAAAGCTGGCAGTTGTTGTTCCTTCCAGGGTTGAGTGCAAGGAAGGGAGCTGAGTCGTAGCGGTAGATGGTTGGAGATCTGTGGTCCCTGGCATTGGCCACGGTCAGGTAGCGGACAGGCCCAGATGGGCTTGCTTTTGGTGAGCTTTCGGCATGCCAGGATAGAGGTATTCTGATGCCAAAGGATACACGAAGCGGTGTCTAAGGGACCCTCAATGAGATAAAATTGGCCAATTTGTTTTTTGTGGGACAATCTGCAGATCAGCCATGGTGCACAGCTCGACTCCCAGTGTAAGTCTGTGATAGATTCGCAGATCCAAAGCCCAGTGGTAAAAATCTCACACACTATACCCCTGAACATAGCCAAAGGCTGCAGACAGAGTGGGGTTGGGTGCATGCGTGGGGTTGTCTGCAGGGCCGGGCAACAGGCCAGATCCTGTAGTCAGCCTGCGCTGTGAACGGCTTTTGGTGGTGGTTGCATTAACTGACAGTAATTATTTAATACTTTAAATTAACAAAAACCTAGAAATTCTCTGAAAGAAAACAAAGGTTACAGGGATGTTATAGTTAAGTTGACGGTTTACCCACAGAAAACCATAGAAATTCAGCAGTTATAGGTATACTTATTGTTATACTTACCTGAAGAAACAATAACTTGTGCCATTAAGTTAGCTTAGTCCATGAGTTATAGTTTCTTAAAATAAGTATAAAGATATAACTATAACTGCTAACAATCATGATGGAGTTGTATTTTCATAGCAAAACTTGAGAAAAGACAAGAGTAAGCAATGCATGTTGTGTGCTGATTTGAATAACGAATAGATCAGATTGGACATTGTGGGGGTCATTAGGATGACGGGCGGACTTAGTCCGCCCGCCATCCTATCGATTATTGGGACCAGCCGCCATAAGGGCGGGGGTCCCGTGAGGGGTATTAGGATGCGCCCACCACAGTGGCGGGCGCATTTTGCATTTTTAGCATCGTGCATTTGCATAAACAAAGCGGCAGGCACCACGGAGTGCCTGCCGCTTTGTTTATGCAAATGCAGGGGGGTTCCACAGGTACCCCCTCTCCTTCACTCAGGGGGCCCACAGGGGGCCCCCAAAGTGAAGACCGCATGCCTTTCCGTGGCGGCATCTAAACAAGCCCATGCTAATATGGCTGGCGGTGTCTATTAGACTCCGCCCCCATATTAGACTGTCCGCCGTGGTCCCCCCACCACACTAATATGGCGGGGTGTCATTTAGGTGAGGATGGCGGGTGGATTGCCCCCGCCATGCCAGCGGTGGCTACCGCCAGTCTGGAGGGGGCAATCCGCCCACCATCCTAATGGGCCCCTAAGTCTGTATAACAAGTGGATTCTAGTCACACATGCTGGTGCTTCCAGTGACATTAAAAAACATCAATATATATCATTAAAGTATGACGGATACAAAGGTATCAAAACAGAGATGGTGATTTTTGTCCATACCAGTAATGCCTCTATTAACCAATGAGAACATTTCATGAGGCTTTTTAAACTGACCATGTGATTATGTTTGTGTTCATTATACTCTTTTAAAGCCATCACTGAGAAAGGTAGCAAGTGCTGAAACTTGTCTTCTGCTGATAAAAAGAAAGGAGCTAGCTTCTGACCCCCGAATGTAATATGCTGTTTGTGTTTTGAATATATAATATATATATATATAATTTAATAATTTTGCCCCCCGTATTTAGCCACCTCGGGGGCTAAATATAAAAAACATTATGTTTTATTTTATTTTATTTTTTACGGCAGAGTCCGTGCATCCTACACATCCTAAAAACAAAAAAAACAATTTGTGCGCCGTTGGGGTCCTTCTGGGTCCCCCTAAGCAGGTCTAGAGGATCAAGATATTTCTACCCTGCCCCCTTTATTCATTTTACACACTTGTTCCATTGAATTTTTCAGCCTCTACCGAGGCACAACATGGCTGCCAACAGTTCCTAGGTTCGAATGTTGACAACCACTTGACAGCCAATTAGCATTAAGCGTGTGATCGGAATGCGCTCAGGGTGCACAGATCCACCGCGGCCATAGATATATAAATGCTTTTAACTGTAATTTTCTCACGAACTACTGAACAGATTGACACGATTTAAGCAAAAGGCACAAGTCAGTACTGAGAACTACATCTTTGCCAAATTTGGCGTAATTCCGTTCGGGCTGTAGCTATGGCTAAAGGTCCTATGGGAAATTGCATGAGGAAAAAGCGTTTTGGGACTGTAGAATCAGCCTGAAACGTTTTGGGGCTGTAGAATCAGCCTGAAACCTCTAAAAAAAAGGTTCATCCACCTTGGCTCTATCCCGAAAATGTTACGGAGTTTATTTGTCAAGCAGGCTGAGAAAAAAATGGGTTCCAAAATGTAAAATCCCCAAACATTTTACATAGACTTTTTTAAACACAGCCACATCAAAAAACTAATGAAATAAATTACACAAATTCGGCAGGAGTTAGATCTTGGTCACAGATTGTGCAATTTGTGATTTATTGTTAATCAGTTCAGTAGAAATTAAAGGTAAAAAATAGCATATTTTGGCAGTTGGTATCGCGAGATTCCCACAAGCTTCCTGAGAGAGTGGGAAATCAAAAGTGGAGCTTTGTGATTGGTCGAGTGGCCAGTTTTTTCAGTGAGCATTTACGCTCTCATCCTGTCAGCGCTCTGGTTTTCTGGCTGTTGTAATGTTAGAAAATAATTACCTGCCATTACTGTTTACTGTGGAAAATTGTGTTGTTCCGGAAAAAAAAAAAATTGCTTTATCAGGGGGCAGCAGAAAGGCATACTTCTCCCGTATGTTTAGGAGATCTCTAAAAGATAACTATTGAGCAAAAAATGAATGTATATTATTGTTAACTAATTTTTATGATCTTACGGGACTCTCGTGGAATCTTGAATAGTAAAAAGGAGCAGACGAGTTCTCAATATACTCCATTAATAGGAATGTATATTATGGAGATTGTTTTTTTAGAGAAAGTGTGTAAGAGATAAGTATTGTGATGAGTAGGTGGGTATTTTTTATGGCATTTGTTCGATCTCACGAACATCCACCAAAACATGAAAGGAAAAGCCTGCCACAAGGTGTTTGTGATCCTTGCGTGAGATTCGCATGGAAATTTCCTAGGCCTGCCATAAGGTATTTTATGATCCCACAGGAGTCTCCCGAGATCATATGGGCAGAAATAAAAAAGCAAAAACGTTCAACCAATAGCTACCATTGTTATTACATGGTCGAAAAAATGTTGTGAAGTGATTGGGTGCAGAACCAAAGAAAGCTCATTTTATCCTTGGTGCTTTGGAGGAGAAGGATGTATGTTTCAGTAGTGCTCAGCAGGAGTGAATTTATGAGGAGCCGAAAGATACTTGTGTTTTCATCTGCATTTAAGGAAGAAGTTCAAGTTCAAGTATTTAATAATATATTTTATAAACATTGTTGTGAAGTGTCAGTAAGTGTATTAGTGTTGGTAAATGTATTCTACACAATCTTTGCAGAGTAAAAAACTGTTTGAGGAGGAGTAGATGTGTTATAGCTTTTGAGAGGTAGACTTCAGA
This sequence comes from Lissotriton helveticus, assembly GCF_964261635.1. NCBI lineage: Eukaryota > Metazoa > Chordata > Amphibia > Caudata > Salamandridae > Lissotriton > Lissotriton helveticus. Next base: position 962,841,665 of record NC_136072.1, on the reverse strand, counting down.
ATGCAGAGTGATATAAGCAGGATGGCAGATTGTGTTGAAAAATGAAGTGTTCCAGCTGTCCGTACTTGTATGTTAAGGAAGAAGTGTTTCTCAAACTATAAAATAAAGATTGTGTAATGTGTTAAGGCTAGCCCCAGTGTTTTAATGAAACTCACTGTACATATACTTTAGTCCTATGAGGTGATATTGATATTTCTAGTGTGAAATACTGTGATGAGTGTCAGGAAAGGTGTGAAGATTAATGTTTTACTTTGTAAAGTGTTATGGAAGCAGAGTTAATGGCATGTTATAATTTTATTTTGAAAATATGAAAATAGAGTGGTTAAGGGTGTGGAATTTTTCAGGAGAAAGGAATAACAAGTTACAGGTGCACATTATTGCAGGTGAAAAATGTGGTAAAGCTTAGAAAGTATAGTGATGTATTAATGATATCAATTATTGGTCAGTTTATAACTTTTATATTTTTCATTTGTCTTTTAGTAGGAAGAAAATGGAAACTTGTTTCAGAGGAAATAATGATCTACTTACATAAGCAGCAAAGAGCCTTGTGAGGAAAGCGTGATTATTGTCTTGTTCATCAATGAGTACCTGAGCAGGCTCAGTGTATCTAGGTTGAAAAGATAGGTAAGAAAATGAAGAGTTCTGTAGTTCTGTAGTTCAGCAACACAAGCGAACTCTACTCAAACTAACCCTTGTGTATTCCTTCCGAAAAATTGTAAGCATGAGAAACATTCCTTAAACTTTTTGGCTGTCTGGCCTAAAAACAAAAAAATCTCCATACAAAGACTTTTTGGTAGGTTGAGGTGGCTGAGGCAGTGCAATCACAACAGGCTGCACATCATAATGTGGTGTTGACTTTACCAATTAGTAAAGTTGGCTGTTTTGTTTGTTTTTTAAATGTTGATATAGTTTGTTAATGGAGTTATTGTTGTAGTTTTAAAACATTGTTAAACTATTTTTTAATAAAATGTTTAGGTTTACTGCTGATCTCTTCGCTTAATAATTGTTATAGATGTCAATATTATTACAATATTCTAATTTTGACTAAACAGCTGCAACATATTTAGGGATCAAAATCACCTCACCAGTTAGTAAAATTCCTGAGATTAACATTAACCCAGTTTTAGATAAAGTCAATTCCACCTTGGAGTGTCTCAATCATCTTCACCTATCATTACATGGAAGAGCACATGTCTTAAAAATGATGATCCTCCCCAAATGTCTTTATCTATTCAGATCTGTCCCATTAGAATTTCCTTTAACTTGTCTTAAAAGACTCGAAAATATCTCCTCAAGAATGTTGTGGGGCTACAAACGGCATAGAGAGCCTTCAAAAAAATGAGGGATGGGGTATTCCGAATCTTTTATTTTATTCCTGGGCATCTGTCTTGCAATTTATTTCACCTTTAGTTATAGGCAAAAAAGCTAAATTATTTCCGTGTCATAAACCCTCAATATACAAATTTGCTATCGGAGAGGATGCCAATAGGTGTCTGTTGAAAATACTTGAACCTAGTTATTATAAAAAAACTAAGTTTAAGGTTCTGATTGCCGCATTTTCAATTTGGAGGCAAATCAAGCGTTATTTAGGGCTTCCTCAAATAAATCGCTACTCTCCTTTTGATGCAGCTGGAATCTTTCCCAGTATTTTTCGAGATGCAACAACCAGGAACTGGCTCCAGCTAGGTATTAGCAATTTAGGGGATACGTTTCAAGATCTTCAACCATTATCTTTCATTAAGATACAGCATAAATTTGGTGTACATAAGAAGGATTTTTTTTAATTTTTACAAATCCGTAGCTATTATGGGTTGTTGGGGCAATACAACATTCGGTTCAAGCTATTCCCTCTGATAGAAGGGATGGGAAAAGGGTTCCCCATTGTTTTTTTTATTCTAATTTAATTTTGACACTCCCATAGGATTTAGAGCAATGCCAAGATAAATGGAGAACAAAATTAGATGTAGGGACAATTGACCTTCATACCTCTATTTTTCTGGCGAATGATGTTCTGATTTCCGGGAGGATGCACGCACAACATTATATGGTTTTGTATAATTTGTATTATTCTCCCAGGAAAGTCTCCAAATGGAGTACTGGAGCTGGGGCCAGCTGCAGCAGATGTGGCTGTTACGCTGCCGATGCGCAACATATGTTCTTTTTATGCCCTAAGCTCGCAGCTCTACTAAGTTCTATCCAACAGTTCTTGATAGAAATACTTGGCCCCCAATTTGTATTTCTGCAGAGCTGGTCATGTTAGGCACTGATTCAAATGCTCTAACTATACCAGAGGCACGTGTTGCTTTTCTGTTTATTTGTATGGCCGTTCTGCGTGCCTGTATTACTAAGGATTGGCTATCTCCAGATCCCCCGTTATTTTCTTCCTGGAGGGCCCAGTTATTATCTATGTACAATATTGAAGTTGCTATATTTAAAACTAAGAGTATTCACAAACGAAGTAGAGGGTTAAAAATATGGAGCCCTATAACTGAATGGATTTAATTGAATGTAGTATTGCTCCTACTTGGCCATTGGTTTTTGGGTTATTTTTTGAAATATTAACTACAAAATTGTCCTTTATTGTCTCAAGTGTCTTGTATGCTCTTACAAATTCTGGTGCTTATTATATATTCCCTTTGTTTGTTTTCATTTGTTGTGGTCACATGATCAAATTGTATTGCTGGTGGTGCAACTGTATGGTTTATTGTCTCTGTATCGTGTCTGTTCCTTGCATAAAAAAAAGAAAAAAATGGTGGTAAATTTGATAAGTTAAAATTAAGATCTGTAAAAAAAAAGAAAAAATAGTTATAACATATAATAATACATTTTTAACAGCACAGCATAATTTTAACATTTTACAAAGTAATTTCTTTGCCTTTTTTGCTGTTCTCAGAATATATTGAATTTCACTAGAAACAGTGATTTCAATTGTACTCATCAAATAACAGCGGGCAAAAAAAAACATCAAATAGATTGTTTAAAAAAAACAATAATACATCTATAGTAAAATACTAGATAATACAAATCACACGTATATAAAATGATTACTGCTGAGAAAATGTTATAACTTAAATTTATAAACACTATAAATAATGCCAGTTAAAATTATAGACTGAGACAATGTGCAACAAAAAGTCCATAATTCAAAGAAATGCATTTCCTTGAGGCCAAATTGTATTTTTGCACTAGTTTTTATGTAAATTGTCCAATGATAATCCTATAAAATTATAACAATAAATTCCTCAGAGGCTGAATTATCTTCCTAAAACTTTGGCTTAAAAAATATTAGGTAGGAATTTGGTAATTGGAAAGGCAAACGTTGTTTGAAAACCAACTCAGCATCATTACAAAGACTCCAGCCTTTCTCACTTTTAAGATATGCAGTGTAATGTCCAGATGTTATTGAAGGACCATTGTGGAAAATGATTGCTACTGCTACAAAAGTCCTTCCAGATATTGATAGTTGTATAGCTACATTATTAAAGTGTCCAATTTTCTTCCATCAGCTGTACAACGTTGCATCATTAAAATTATATATTTTCCTGACTTTTCAGCGATATTCATGCATTGCGGCCGTTTTTTATCGCATTTGCGATAAACCTTGGTAATACCAAGGTTTATCTGCGCTAAAAATCGCCGCAGCTCAGCGGTAAAATTTTGTCTCTAAACAAGCAATAGCGATAATTATCGCTATTGCTTGGTAATATGCCCCAAAATCTTTTTTCCCAATTCTCTATAATTTGCTGTTGCAAACCTTCAAGAAAAAAAAAACACATTGACCACTACATTAGCATAGCAATTGACACCAGACCTATTTTCAAACTGAAAACCAACAATCTCTTCAACAGTGTCCTTTTCCTTTTTGCTTGCAATCACAACATTATCTTGTTTTTTTCCCTTCCCTACACCTTCAGTACAGATTTTCTCATACCTTCTTTTTCGAGCAACCACACACTTTTCAAATACAGGATAATGACCTAAATCAGGAGCATATGTTCTTCTTAACCTATTGTACTCTTTGACACAGTTGGCACCTGCAGTAATCTTAGTATCATCAAAATCAATCAAAAAGAAACCAGATAATGTTCTGACTCTGGACAAAGCAACATATGCCATACCTTCTTTAAACACAGAATTTCCAATGTTCACCAAAGCACTGTCAACACTTAAACCTTGAGATTTATGAATAGTCACTGCATATGCCAGAGAAAATGGAAACTGTTTTCTACGGACATACACTTCTTTAACAAGCAAAAAACGAACAGAACAACAACAAATTTGTTTTACTTCTTCAATCAAATCAAATTTAATCTTTAAGAATTTAATACCATCTTTATTTTGATAATTAACAAAATCCACAACTTTGCCCATTGCTCCATTTACTAAACCTTTTTCCACATCCAAATTACGCCTTAAAATTATGCGACACTTCCTACATGCATATGGATTCTTTTCTAAACCAGCAGTTTTAGATATTGATTTTTCTAAAGAATCCAATTTTGTCTTCAATTTTTCAGTCAACATAATAGTGATTCCGTCATGTTCTATTTTATCGATGGCTTCCATTTTTATTATTTCTTCATTTTCCAGTTTCAAAAGTTGTTCATTGAATATAGAATACTCACGCAGTGTTGGCATTAAGCAGATTAGAGATTTATTATCTGCAATTTCCATATATATTTTCTCAGGAACTACGTTTTCATTCAGAAACAAATTGGAAAGTAATCGAGTCTGCAAAGCTTGTTTGCCATGTTCTGTCAGTAGCCCAATTCTTATATCTTGGAGAATAGTTCCATAATCAACATCATTTGCCTGTCACATATTTGTAATGAGTTCTTTGTATTCAAAATATGACCAAATGTTCATGTTTCCAACAACTCCCAGAGACTTTGGGGAGTCTTCATGAGCAAGTGTTTTAAATACTGGTTGTCCTTTTACCGGAGTCAGTTGCAGTAGATCTCCAAAAACGATTACATGTTTTCCTCCAAATAACACGTCATACTCTGTTTTAAGAATTTGCTGCATTATTAAATGCACAAAGGCAAGCATTAAGTTTGATACCGTGCTTACCTCATCAATAATGTTGTCTTCAAGATTCTTGAAACTTCACAACAAGCTTCTCCAGATAGCTTGTGGTATTCCAATTTGTTTTCATGCTCTACTGGTAGCATTAGTAAACGATGTAATGTAATTCCTTTAATGTTGTGTGCTGCAAACCCAGTTGGAGCAGTGACAACACAAGACAAATGCGACTCAGTTGTTTTCTGTAGATAACTTGTAATTACTTTAATTAAAAAACTTTTTCCTGTTCCAGCTTGTCCACTCACGGACATTCGGATAGGTTGAAATGACATACATGAGCACTCTTTCTTTTCATGAAGTAATTCATGTCAATCTGTTGTCTCACTTGCTCATATATTTGTTTTTGCTCATTATTTAGTTGTTCTTCCAAGTTTCCTAAGTTTATTACATTTTCTTGAGCTTGATACATTGCTGTTTCCACCTCATTCATGGTGACTGCTGCTTCGTTTTCAACAATTGGTTGTCCTAGTGGATCTTGACTCAGCGCAGCAGAACTTTGACTGTCTTGGTAACTGTCTCTAACAATCTCCGTTGCAATTGTAGTTTGTTGATCAATTTCATCGTTCAACATTTTCACATAATTTGCAAAAGCACTGCATTGTATGCTATCTTTAGAAGCATTAACCTGTTACCTGCGCTGAGCGTTCCGTGCTAGTGCGAACGTTCTATTGTGCGGGTGGGTCCGCGACGTCCAACGGACGTGCGCAGCTCTACGGAGGTAGTAAATGCGACGTCCGTTGGACATCGCCAGCAGCAATGGGGTGAAAGGAATCTTCAAAGCTCTGGAAATCTCCAAGTAATTCCAGTTCTGAGCGCCATGGTTTGAATAGTTGTAGAAGAGCTAAATAGTAAAATTCCATTTTATCAGTAGTATCACAACTCAGCTTCCTGTGACTAATCAAATTTCTTTGCGTTTGTTTCACCAAACATCCTTCAGAACCTTTGACTCCATATTTTCCATCATTGATGTTCTCTGTAGTAATATCTTTAAAAGTGTAATTTTGCAGCACTTCATAGAGACTCAAGTTCTCAAGATGATGACTTCTGTTTGGGTAATATGTATTCAACATATTCGTTTTCAAAATATCTTTACTTTCTGGATCTTTTGCTGCTAAATATTCAATTTCTTGTACAGAGTTCAGTACTCGATTTTGCATTGCTGCAAAACCTAGACTCACATAAATGGTTCTTGTTGATTTGGAGTATAGACTTGCAGATGATAACTGATCTGAGCATTCATATGCTCCAATTTATCGATGCGATAACATCTTCAAACTGAAACTGTATAATTTCTTACTTAGAGTCTTCTCGTGAGAAATCTCTTTCCACATTTCTTTCAATTCTGTCTTTTCTGATTTTGTAATATAAAATGTTACATATCAAGCAACAGCAATGGAATTGTCCGCAACATATTGAATATCCATGTTAGCATTCCACATGGACAAAATGACTGGGTTGTAGTCATTTATGTATGTTGACTCTTCATTGCTTCTTAAATTGTAGGTATGTTTTTGATTCTTTCTTGTGGTAGTATGTCGCAAAGAAGACATACAACTGTTCACTCTTCCTTTCAATATTACAGGATGTGGAAATCCAAACAACATTTGGTGTAGAACTTGTCCTTGGATTTGTACTTTCGTCGACAGTATTTTCCACATCGGTGGCTTTGGAATCGTAACACTTGTGCTCTTAAGTTGTTTTCTTCTGTGCTTTTCGGTACAGCACATGTGGCATATTGTTCAGTACATCTCAAAACAGTATAATCTGCATCTGTTCCAAATTTGGGAGCGTCCTTAATCCATACCAGCATATGTATATGAGGAGAACCTCTTGCTTGATACTCCTTTCTCCAAAAGAAATCCACAACTTCTCCAAGAGGAGGATTTTGTTTATTGCAGATAAAAGACATCCTAGCCTCAAATCTATGATTGAAATACCTCCAGGTGTCTTGTATTCAATGTTTTATATTCGAATTTGCCTCTCAAAGAAATTCTAGCAAATCATCCAAAGCGTAGTCAGCACAGCTCAGGGTAAGGAACCATGTTGGAGTTCCTAAGTTCCGGAGCATACATTTCAGTTCTCCATGATGACGGAACCAATATTCATTATTCCCAAGCTGACATGCCATAAAATTAATGTGCTGAGATTCTAGATGATCCTCTCTCTGGTGCACTTTAACCATAACATCTTTTGCAGATACATTTTGCAGATGTATTCTGGATTTTAGAATATGGTTGACTGCATATGAAGGTCCAGACAAGTCACTTTCAAACAAAAGATGAAATATATAAGGGATACATTGTCGAAATCTTGGATCTTCTGCATATAATCTTGTTGTACGATATTTAGACGCAGGAATCTGCACAGGAAGTTCATCATATCGTCCTCCTTTTCCAGTTGGGGACAACTGTGGAAAACAACGAGCTTCCAAGCTCTCTTTTCATACACTCATGGGACTTCCTTTTGCTTTTTTCATTTGGAACAAATCAATAGTGTTTCCCATCACTTCTCTTGAATGAGGTGGATGCACATTGTAGTGTTCATAGATTTCTTCACATCTTAACATATCTACTTTTTCAATTTGTCCACTTGACGTTTCATAATCTTCTGCTAAAACTATTTCTTCTTCTCCTACATAAACATTCTTATAGTATGTATTGATTTTTATCAAATACAATGTTGCCTTTTGCACTTTCCCAACATCCACTAACTCCTGCCAGATTTTCTTATTCTTAGTTGGCACACCATTAACAAGAATAACTTTCTACACTGTCTACACCAAGAGGTGTGGCACCGTGGCCAGGGCGATTGACTCCGGAATCTGGGGATCACGGTTTGATCGCCGGCAGCAGATTAGCCCAGCACCATGTGACTCTGGGCAATAGCTTGCTTAACCTTCCTGATGGCCCCCAGCGCCTAGAGACCCTAACGGGTGATTATTCGCGCCTTACAAATGTGGATTATTATAATAGTTTCAATATTTTTCTTAAAATCTAATGGTAAATACACAACTCTTCCTTTTTATCCTATTCGTAAATCTGAAGGAGGCAATTTACCTGTTTTAGCCTCCATACGAACAATAGCCTGACACCGGTGTACACATTTAATGAGAATAGACTCATAGGTATTGAGATCTGTCATTTTTTTTTCTAAAATATTTTTATTGTTGCAGCAATTACACCAATGCATAGATAAACTTGTGAGACAAAGTTAACTGTTCGCAAATATGGTGTCGGTTACATCATAGATCAAACATTTCAATTTTCCGTTTTCCTTTTACATTTAACGCCCCCCACCCACCCCCCTCAGCACTTCACTTTATGCAAATTGTTCGTTGACGGGCAATGACTCGGTACTACGGTCCAGTGTGATTCCCTAGTGTGTCACGTTGTCTCCCACTTCAACATATATTCATTTTATTGTGCAGGCAAGGTCTGCATTACTTCCAGTGTGTATTTGTTCCATGTATGAGTGTATGTGTTGCCCGGTGTATCGGCCGCTGCGGTTTCTGCTATATCTCCGTCTCTTATGGCTAACCCTACGTGTATCTATACATCGTGTGTGAGATCTGTCAGTTCTGGAGGAATATCAACCAACTCTAAATTATTATGCACAGCTCTAGCAGGCATTCTATTCTCATCTAATTTCTTGTAACAATAATTACAAATACGCTGATCAGAACCCAAATCAAAACAATTCTCTACCAACAAATAAATAGCAAATTCCTTCCACTTATCATTATTTTCTTCTTCACTTTTTAAATACAGATCAACACTCCTAGTCTGATTTTTGTAGTGAGTTCGGCGACCACAAATACAAGAAAAATATGGCCTTTCCCTGAAATCACCTTAAACTTTGTAATTTAATTTTCAACATTTTTTGTACAACTTTGTTCAACATTCTCTACAACATTTTCTTCTATTCTGGACCAAAGTAAAAAAAATCAATATCATCACAAACCTTTTTCACATCTGATACTGACCCACTTAAAAAAGCACTGTTCAACTCATTTCACTTTAGTGCTGGACTTTTTGCATAATACAATCTTCTCACTAACTTCCGCATTTGAGTATGATGTACTGCCAACATCCTGAAATGGTGAAAAACACTTTGACATACTTTCCTAGAAAGACAAGCCAGAGAATTACCTTGCAAACCAGTGTGTTTTCTCACTCTGCAAGGGTCTAGTCCTTGCAACACCTTCATCTTTTGTTTAACACTTTTTTTTACAATATTCTCGTAAGAAATTACGTAATTTATCAATAGATTCTTGTTGTACACTGCAAATACTACTACAACCCCAAGTGTACACTGGGGCTTTAGGACGTCTGACTAGAACTTCATCAGCTATCACTTTTTCTGCATTTCTAGGAACCGTTTGCTCTTTCTCTATTGGACAACCATTTTTAACCTCATAAGCTCGACCACTGGTGTCAACTGTATGCAACAAATCATTGCTCTGTAAATAACTCTCTTCATTAAAAAAGGCTCAGAACTTGCACTGTGTTTCCATTGCCCTAAAAAAAATCACAAAAATGACATCTGTTAATTACTCTTTTCCTCTTACTTTTGGCCTTCATTAAATGGATTGGTATATCCAGTGATCGAATTCTCTTCAATACTAAAATGAAGAGTTTCCTCTTTACTTCAAAAGACTTTTCAACAATGGATTCGATATGCTTCTTCTTTTTATAAACTTGTGTTCTCTTTCTATATTTCTTTGTGTGTTTCAGTAAATCAGTGACTAGTCTGTTGTAAAAATAATATTTGCCGAATTTCTTTATATTGATTTTCTCCTCTTTTACTATAAGTTGTATCCTTTGTTTTTACATTGCCTTTTTTGCCTTTCCTATTCGTTGCACTTTTTTTTGTGCTTGTAACAATTTCACTGCTTTGCACATTTCCATTTTTTTTCTGAATCTAGTAATGTTTTTTATGAAGTCTTTTGTAGTCTTACCAGAAATTGTTCTCTTTTTAGTCACATCATGTTGGTCTTCCAATACTTGTGGTTGAGTTTTTTTCAACTAAATATCCTTTTTCTGACTTTTTCTTCTTCTTTCTTTCTGCGGCATGATAACTTTATTTACCGATGATAAACCGTATCTGTAAAAAATAAACATAAATAAGTATTTATTAAAAAGTTAAAAAAATTATAAATTTTTATTACTATACAAACACATTTCATACAAATTCTGACTAAAAAACTGTAGGCCTGAAGCACAATTGTGAAGGTGATAAGAACACTACATACATAATGCATAGCAGTTTGAAGCAGTCCATAACACTAGAACCTGAAGCACTGTCTGGCTACATGCATATTTACTAAATGATTACAATACTAGTGGGAAAGACATTCATAATTTGATTGCTTTTACTTTAGTAAATAGATTACTACATAGTACATACAAACTCACTATAGTTTTGCAAAAGTACAGATTTAGAATTTACAGTAGTGCAGTTTTGTTTCTCTAGTGTAGGGAGTTGTGCTGAGGTACTGTTATAGGGTAGTGCAGTGCTATTTCAGTAGTGTAGGATGTCAAGCTGATGTAAGTTTAAGGTTTAGGGTAGTGTATCAGTGTTTAATTAGTATAGGGGGTCTTGCTAGGGTAGTGTTTTAGAGTTTAAGGTACTACACTTGTGATTCGGTAGTGTAGTTAGATGTACTGGGGGTAGCATTAAGGTTTAGGGTAGTGCAGGTTTAGGGTAGTGTAGAAGGTCCTGCTGGGACAGTGTTCTAGGATAGTGCAGTGCTGTTTATATAGTGTACAGGATCATGCTAGGGATAGTGTTTTAGGATTTAAGTGCAGTGGTGTTTGTGTAGTGTAGGGGGCCATGCTGGGTAGTGCAATAATGTTTGAGTAGTGTAGGAGGTCGTATTGCGGTACTGTTCTAGGGTTGTGTTGTGGTTTTTATGTAGTGTATGGGGTCATAATAGCATTAATGTTTTAGAGTTTGTGGTAGTGTACTGGTGTTTGTGTAGTGTATGGAGTCGTGCTGGAGTAGTGTTTTACGGTAGTGCAGTAGTGTTTGGGTAGTGTACGGGGTCATGCTGGAGGAGTGTTCTAGGATAGTGCCGTCATGATTGGGTAGTGTAAGAGGTCGTGCTGAGATACATTTAATGTTTAGGGTAGTGCAATGGTGTTTGGGTAGTGTACAGAGTCGTGCTGGGTAGTGTTTTAGTGTTTAGGGTAGTACAGTAGTGTTTATGTAGTGTAGGGGGTCATACTAGGGGTAGATTTAGAGTTTAGAGTTGTGCACTGGTTTTTAAGTAGTATATAGGGTTGTGTTGTGGTAGTGTTTTAGGGTAGTGCAATAGTGTTTCATTAGTGTTGGGGATCGTGCTAGGTTAGTGTTTTAGAGTTTAGAGTACTATACTGGTGTTTGGGTACTGTAGTAGGTCATGCTGTTATAGTGGTTTAGAGTTTATGGTAGTGCATTGGTAAATAGGTAGTGTGTGAGGTCGTGCTGGGGTAGTGTTGTAGGGTAGTGGGTTGGTGTTTATGTACTGTACAGCGTCATGATAGGAATAGCGTTTTAGGGTTTAAAGTAGTGCTGTGGTGTTTGTGTAGTGTAGCAGATCTTGGTACGGTAGTCTCCTAGGAAATAAACTGGTGTTTGGGTAGTGTAGGAGGTTCTGGTGGGTTAGATTTAAGCTTTAGAGTAATGGAATGGTGATTAGTTAGTATAGGGAGTCATACTGGGGTAGTGTTCTAGCATAGTGCAGTGGTGTTTATGTACCATAGGAGATCACGCTGGGAATAGCATTTTAGGCTTTAAGGTAGTGCAGTGGTGTTTGTGTAGTATAGGGGGTTGTGGTAGGGTAGTGTTATAGGAAATAAACTGGTGTTTGCGTAGTGTAGGAGGTTCTGCTGGGGTAGATTTAAGGTTTAGGGTAGTAAATTGGTGAATATGTAGTGTAGGTGGTCATGCTGGAGGTAGATCAAGGGTTTACAGTAGTGCAGTGGTGTTTCAGTAGTGTAGGAAATCATACAGGGGGGAGTGTCACTGCAAGACTACATGTATTTATTTCTCTGCAAAAACATCAAGCATGCATTCCATATATTTCAGAACTGCATTTTACTATTAATATTAAACTCATTTTGGAAACACATAACCAATTACTATTTTCTAATTCTACGGAAATCTGAGAACACAATACGTTTTAACCGATTACATGTCGGGAAACACATGAACTACCAAAATGCTTCTCTCAGAGTGATTCCTAAATGCACAGACTCACTGTGTTGTTCTAGACAAATAACAATATTTCTTATAAATACAGTAGTAGGATACTATAGTGGTGTTTGGATAGTGTAAGGGGTCCTGCTGTGATAGATTTAAGCTTTAGAGTAGTAAAATGGTGATTAGGGAGTATAGGGGAGTCATACTGGGGTAGTGTTCTAACATAATAAAGTGGTGTTTATGTACCATATGAGATCATGCTAGTGATAGCGTTTTAGGCTTTAAGATAATGCAGTGATGTTTGTGTAGTGTAGAGGGTCGTGGTAGGGTAGAGTTCTAGGAAATAAACTGGTGTTTGGGTAATATATCAGGTTCTGCTGGGGTAGATTTAAGGTTTAGGGTAATAAAGTGGTGAATAGGTACAGTAGGTACTCATGCTGGAGGCAGATTAAGGGTTTACTGTAGTGCCGTGGTAATTTGAGTAGTGTAGGAAATCATACTGGTGGAAGTGTCACTGCAAGACTACATGTACTTATTTGTCTGCAAAAACATCAAGCATACATTCCATATATTTCAGAACTGCATGTTACTATTAATACTAAACTCATTTTGGAAACACAAAACCAATGACTATTTTCTAATTCTACCAAAATGTGAGACCACAATACGTTTTTAACTAATAACATGTTGGGAAACACATGAACTACCAAAATACTTCTCTCAGAGTGAATTTTAAATGCACAGACTCTCTGTGTGATTCGAGACAAATAACAAAATTTCTTATAAATACAGTAGTAGGATAATATAGTAGTGTTTGGGTAGTGTAAGGGGTCTTGCAGTGATAGATTTAAGCTTTAGAGTAGTGAAATGGTGATTAGGTAGTATAATGAGTCATACTGGGGTAGTGTTCTAGCAGAGAGCAGTGGTACTTATGTACCATAGAAGGTCATGCTAGGGATAGCGTTTTAGGCTTCAAGGTAGTACAGTGGTGTTTGTGTAGTATAGGGGGTCATGGTAAGGGAGGTGTAAAAAGGAGCATGGCCTCGGACCACCTCTCTGCAACGCAGCCCTGTGGCGCCTACTGGAGGTACCTGGTGGGCTAGTTGGCCCCCAGGGACCTCAGGATTTAAGGGGACTTAATCCCCCAATTTATAAAGCTCCAGCGAATTCCACTGAAATTATTAAAAGAAATGCGTGTTCCTTATTTCTGCACTTATTTGTTTCTTTCTGCACCTCTCTTATTTCTTTCTGTATCCCTCGTGCCTCTTTCTCCACCTCACCCCACTTCCCCTTTCTGCTTCTCTGTTGCTTCTTTATGCACTTCTGTTGCTTCTTTACGCACCTTTTGTGCTTCTTTCGGCATCCCTCGTGCCACTTTCTGCACCCGCTTCCCTTTTTTTGTACTCCTATTGCCTCTTTATACCCCTCTGTTGCTTCTTTCTTCACTTCCTTTGTTCCTTGCTGCAGCTCTCTTTATTCTTTCTGTACCCACTTGCCTCTTTCTCCAACCCTCTTACCTCTTTCTTCACCCCTGTGGCCTCTTTCTGCACCTCAGTGCCTGCTTTCTGCACTTCTTTTCTTTCTTGCTACACATCTCTTTGTTTCTGCACCACTCGTGCTTCTTTATGCACCCCTCTTCCCTCTTTCTCCACGCCTCTTGCCTCTTTCTGTACATCTGTTCCTTCTTTCTGTTCTTCTTTTGTTTCTTTCTGTACCTCTCTTGCTTATTTCTGCACCCCTCTTATCACTTTTTCTATCCCTGTTCCCCTTTTTTGCATCCCTCTTGCTTCTTTCTACACTTTTCTGACCTCTTTCTCAATCCCTCATCCCTCTTGCTTCACCTCTTTTGCTTCTTTCTGTTCTTCTCTTGTTTCTATCTGCACCTCTGTCCTTTATTTCAGCAACCCTTTTGCCTCTTTCTGCTCCTCTCTGTCTTCTTTCTGCACCCCTCTTGCCTCTATCTGCACATTTGTGGCTTCTTTCTGCACTACTACTGCTTCATTTTGTACCTTTTGCTTCTTTATGCACCACTTGTGCTTCTTTCTGCACCCCTCTTCCATCTTTCTGAACCGGTCTTGCCTCTTTATGCACCCCTGTTCCTTCATTCAGCTCTTCTTATGTTTTTTTCTGCAACTCTTTTGCTTCTTTCTGTACCACTCGTGCCATTTTCTCTACCCCCGATTCCCCACTTTCTCCACCCCTCATCCTTCTGTCTGCACTGCTGTTGCTTCTTTTTGCACTTCTGTTGCTTTTTCCTGCACCCCTTGCCTCTTTCTCCACCCCTCTTTCATCACCCCTGTTGCCTCTTTCTTTACCTCTGTTCCTTCTTTCTGCACTTCTTCTGTTTTTTGCTGAACATCTCTTGTTTCTTTCTGCACCACCATGCCTCTTTCTGCACCCCTCTTCCCTCTTTTTGCATGCCTCTCAACTCTTTTTACATCTCGTTTGCTTCTTTCTACTCTACTCTTTCTTCTTTCTGTACTCCATTTGCTTCTTTCTGCACCACTCGTGCTTCTTTCTGCACCCCTCTTCCCTCTTTCGGCATCCCTCTAGCTTCTTTCTGAATTCCTCTTGCCACTTTCTCCACCCCTGTTCCCCGCTTTTGCATCTCTGTTGCTTATGTCTCCACTTCTTTTGCCTCTTTTTCCACCCTCATCCCTCTTTCTATACCTCTGTTGCTTCTTTCTGCAATTTTTTTTGCTTTTTTCTGTACCTGTACCCCTTCTTTCTGCAACCTTAGTGCCTTTTTCTGCACCCTTTCTCTTCTCCACTCTTGCATCTTTCTGCACCTCTGTTGTTTCTTTCTGCACTTCTTTTCTTTCTGTATCCCCTTGCCTCTGTCTCCCCCTCTGTTCCTTCTTTCTGCACTTATTTTGTTTCTTTCTGCACCTCTTGCTTCTTCTGCATCCCTCTTGTCTCTTTCTGTACCTCTGTTCCTTCTTTCTGCACTTCTTTTGTTTCTTTCTGTAGCTCTCTTGCTTCTTTCTGCACCCCCTTGCCTCGTTCTATGCCCCTCTCCCCTCTTCTTCACCCCATTGCCCCTTTCTCTACCTCTGTTCCTTCTTTCTACTCTTCTATTTTTTCTTGCTGCATCCCTCTTGCTTCTTTCTGTACCCCTCATGCCTCTTTTGCACCCCTCTTGCCTCTTTCTGCACCTCTGTTGCTTCTTTCTGCACTTCTCTTCATTCTTTTTGTACCACTCATGCTTCTTTCTGCACCCCTTTTCCCTTTCTCTGCACCCCTCCTGCCTTTCTCTGCACCTCAGTTCCTTCTTTATGCTCTTCTTTTCTTTCTTTCTGCATCTCTCTTGCTTTTTTCTGCACCCCTCGTGTCACTTTCTCCACCCCTGTTCCCCGCTTTTGCATCTCTAATACTTTTTTTGCACTTCACTTGCCTATTTCTCTACCCCTCATCCCTCTTTCTGTACCTCTGTTCCTTCTTTATTCACTGCTCATGCTTCTTTCTGCACATATGTCCCTTCTTTCTGCAACCCATCGTGCATCTTTCTGTACCCCTTTTCCCTTTTTCTGCTCCCCTCTTGCCTCTGTCTCCCCCTCTGTTCCTTCTTTCTGCACTTCTTTTCTTTCTTTTTGCACCTCTTGCTTCTTTCTGCATCCCTCTTGTCTCTTTCTGTACCTCTGTTCCTTCTTTCTGCACTTCTTTTGTTTCTTTCTGTAGCTCTCTTGCTTCTTTCTGCACCCCCTTGCCTCATTATCTGCCCCTCTCCCCTCTTCTTCACCCCATTGCCCCTTTCTCTACCTCTGTTCCTTCTTTCTACTCTTCTATTTTTTCTTGCTGCATCCCTCTTGCTTCTTTCTGTACCCCTCATGCCTCTTTTGCACCCCTCTTGCCTCTTTCTGCACCTCTGTTGCTTCTTTCTGCACTTCTCTTTCTTCTTTTTGTACCACTCATGCTTCTTTCTGCACCCCTTTTCCCTCTCTCTGCACCCCTCTTGCCTTTTTCTGCACCTCAGTTCCTTCTTTATGCTCTTCTTTTCTTTCTTTCTGCACCTCTCTTGCTTTTTTCTGCACCCCTCATGTCATTTTCTCCACCCCTGTTCCCCGCTTTTGCATCTCTAATACTTTTTTTGCACTTCACTTGCCTATTTCTCTACCCCTCATCCCTCTTTCTGTACCTCTGTTCCTTCTTTATTCACTGCTCATGCTTCTTTCTGCACATATGTCCCTTCTTTCTGCAACCCATCGTGCATCTTTCTGTACCCCTTTTCCCTTTTTCTGCTCCCCTCTTGCCTCTGTCTCCCCCTCTGTTCCTTCTTTCTGCACTTCTTTTCTTTCTTTTTGCACCTCTTGCTTCTTTCTGCATCCCTCTTGTCTCTTTCTGTACCTCTGTTCCTTCTTTCTGCACTTCTTTTGTTTCTTTCTGTAGCTCTCTTGCTTCTTTCTGCACCCCCTTGCCTCATTATCTGCCCCTCTCCCCTCTTCTTCACCCCATTGCCCCTTTCTCTACCTCTGTTCCTTCTTTCTACTCTTCTATTTTTTCTTGCTGCATCCCTCTTGCTTCTTTCTGTACCCCTCATGCCTCTTTTGCACCCCTCTTGCCTCTTTCTGCACCTCTGTTGCTTCTTTCTGCACTTCTCTTTCTTCTTTTTGTACCACTCATGCTTCTTTCTGCACCCCTTTTCCCTCTCTCTGCACCCCTCTTGCCTTTTTCTGCACCTCAGTTCCTTCTTTATGCTCTTCTTTTCTTTCTTTCTGCACCTCTCTTGCTTTTTTCTGCACCCCTCATGTCATTTTCTCCACCCCTGTTCCCCGCTTTTGCATCTCTGATACTTTTTTTGCACTTCACTTGCCTATTTATCTACCCCTCATCCCTCTTTCTGCACCTCTGTTCCTTCTTTCTGCACTTCTTTTGTTTCTTTCTGTAGCTCTCTTGCTTCTTTCTGCACCCCCTTGCCTCATTATCTGCCCCTCTCCCCTCTTCTTCACCCCATTGCCCCTTTCTCTACCTCTGTTCCTTCTTTCTACTCTTCTATTGTTTCTTGCTGCATCCCTCTTGCTTCTTTCTGTACCCCTCATGCCTCTTTTGCACCCCTCTTGCCTCTTTCTGCACCTCTGTTGCTTCTTTCTGCACTTCTCTTTCTTCTTTTTGTACCACTCATGCTTCTTTCTGCACCCCTTTTCCCTTTCTCTGCACCCCTCCTGCCTTTCTCTGCACCTCAGTTCCTTCTTTATGCTCTTCTTTTCTTTCTTTCTGCATCTCTCTTGCTTTTTTCTGCACCCCTCGTGTCACTTTCTCCACCCCTGTTCCCCGCTTTTGCATCTCTAATACTTTTTTTGCACTTCACTTGCCTATTTCTCTACCCCTCATCCCTCTTTCTGTACCTCTGTTCCTTCTTTATTCACTGCTCATGCTTCTTTCTGCACATATGTCCCTTCTTTCTGCAACCCATCGTGCATCTTTCTGTACCCCTTTTCCCTTTTTCTGCTCCCCTCTTGCCTCTGTCTCCCCCTCTGTTCCTTCTTTCTGCACTTCTTTTCTTTCTTTTTGCACCTCTTGCTTCTTTCTGCATCCCTCTTGTCTCTTTCTGTACCTCTGTTCCTTCTTTCTGCACTTCTTTTGTTTCTTTCTGTAGCTCTCTTGCTTCTTTCTGCACCCCCTTGCCTCATTATCTGCCCCTCTCCCCTCTTCTTCACCCCATTGCCCCTTTCTCTACCTCTGTTCCTTCTTTCTACTCTTCTATTTTTTCTTGCTGCATCCCTCTTGCTTCTTTCTGTACCCCTCATGCCTCTTTTGACCCCTCTTGCCTCTTTCTGCACCTCTGTTGCTTCTTTCTGCACTTCTCTTTCTTCTTTTTGTACCACTCATGCTTCTTTCTGCACCCCTTTTCCCTCTCTCTGCACCCCTCTTGCCTTTTTCTGCACCTCAGTTCCTTCTTTATGCTCTTCTTTTCTTTCTTTCTGCACCTCTCTTGCTTTTTTCTGCACCCCTCATGTCATTTTCTCCACCCCTGTTCCCCGCTTTTGCATCTCTGATACTTTTTTTGCACTTCACTTGCCTATTTATCTACCCCTCATCCCTCTTTCTGCACCTCTGTTCCTTCTTTATGCACTGCTCATGCTTCTTTCTGCACATATGTCCCTTCTTTCTGCAACCCTCGTGCATCTTTCTGTACCCCTTTTCCCTTTTTCTGCTCCCCTCTTGCCTCTTTCTGCACCTCTGTTGCTTCTTTCTATACCTCTTACTTCTTTCTGCATCCATTATGCCTCTTTCTTTACCCCTCTTGCATCTTCCTGCTGCTCTGTTCATTCTTTCTGCTCTTCTTCTGTTTCACAGTACAGCTCCCTTGCTTCTTTCTGGACCTCCTTGCCTCTTTTTCCATCCCTCTTTCTTCACCCCTGTTGCCTCTTTCTGCACCTCTGTTACTTCTTTCTGCACGTCTTTTGTTTCTTGCTGCACATCTTCTGCTTCTTTCAGCATCCCTCATGCCTCTATCTGAACCCCTCTTCCCTCTGTTTGCATCCCTCTTGCCTCTTTTTGTACCTCTATTCCTTCTTTAAACTCTTCATTTGTTTCTTTCTGCACCTCTATTGCTTCTTTCTGCACTCCTCTTTCTACTTTTTCCTCCCTTCTTGACTCTTTCTGCACCTCCCTTCCTTCTTTCTGCACCCCTTGTGCTTCTTTCTGTACCCCGTTTTCCTCTCTCTGCACCCCTCTTGACTTTTTCAGTACCTCTATTCTTTCTTTATGCTCTTCTTTTGTTTCTTTCTGCACCTCTCTTGCTTCTTTCTGCACCCCTCTTGTATCTTTCTGTACATCTGTTCCTTCTTTCTACACTTCTTTTGTTTCTTTCTGTAGCTCTCCTGCTTCTTTCTGAACCCCCTTGCGTCATTATCCACCCCTCTCCCCTCTTACTTCACCCGTTGCCTCTTTCTCTACTTCTGTTTCTTCTGTCTTCACTTCTAGTTTTTCTTGCTGCACCCCTCTTGCTTCTTTCCGCACCCCTTGTGCCTCATTTGCATCCCTCTTCCATCATTTTGCACCCCTCTTGCCTCTTTCTGCACCTATGTTGCTTCTTTCTGCACTACTGTTGCTTAATTCTGCACTTCTCTTGCACCACTTGTGCTTCTTTCCGCACCCCTTTTCCCTCTCTTTACACCCCTCTTGCCTTTTTCTGCACCTCTGTTCCTTCTTTATGCTCTTTTTTGTTTTGTCTCTGCAGCTCCCCTGCTTCTTTCTGCACCCCTTACCTCTTTTTCCATCCCTCTTTCTTCACTCTTGTTGCCTCTTTCTGCACCCCTTATGCCTCTCTCCGAACCCCTCTTCCCTCTCTTTGCTCCCCTCTTGCCTCTTTTTGTACCTCTGTTCCTTCTTTATGCTCTTCCTTTGTTTCTTTCTGCACCTCTATTGCTTCCTTCTGCACTCCTCTTGCCACTTTCTCTACCTTTCTTGACTCGTTCTGCACCTCCCTTCCTCCTTTCTGCACTTCTTTTGCTTTTTTCTGCAACTCTCCTGTTTCTTTCTGCACCATTCTTGCTTCTTTCTCCACCCCTTGTGCCTCTTTCACATCCCTCGTCCCACTCTCTGCACCCCTCTTACCACTTTCAGTACCTCTGTTCCTTCTTTCTGTATCCCTCTTGCCTCGTTCTCAACCCCACTTCCCCATTTCTGCATCTCTTTCTGTTGTTTCTTTATGCACTTCTCTTGCTTCTTTCTGTACCTCTATTGCTTATTTCTGCACCCCTCGTGAATCTTTCTGCACCCCTCTTCCCTCTTTCTGCAACCTCTTCCCTCTTTCTGCACCTCTTTTGCTTCTTTCTGTACTTATTTTGTTTCTTTCTGCACCCTTCTTGCCTCTTTATGCGCCTCTGTTCCTTCTTTCTGAACTTCTTTTGTTTCTTTCTGTATCGCCTTGCCTCTTTCTGCATTTCTATTTTTTCTTGCTGCACGCCTCTTGCTTCTTTCAGTACCCCTCGTGCCTCTTTTGCATCCCTCTTCCATCTTTTTGCGCCCCTCTTGCCTCTTTCGGCACCTCTGTTGCTTGTTACTGCACTACTGTTGCTTCTTTCTGCACTTCTCTTGTTTCTTTTTACACCACACTTGCTTCTTTCTGTACTCCTTTTCCCTCTCTCTGCACCACTCTTGCCTTTTTCTTCACCTCTATTAATTCTTTATGCTCTTCTTTTGTTTCTTTCTGCACCTCTCTTGCTTCTTTCTGCACCCCTTGTTCTTCATTCTGCACCCCTCTTGTTTCTTTCTGTATCTCTGTTCCTTCTTTCTACACTTCTTTTGTGTCATTCTGTAGCTCTCTTCCCTCTTACTGCACCCCCTTGCCTCATTCTCCACTCCTCTCCCCTTTTTCTTTAGCCCGTTGCCTCTTTCTCTACCTCTGTTCCTTCTTTCTGCACTTACATTTTTTCTTGCTGTACCACTCTTGCTTCGTTTTGCCCCCCTCGCGCCTCTTTTGCACCCCTATTGCCTCTTTATGCATCTCTGTAGCTTCTTTCTGCACTACTGTTGCTTCTTTCTGCACTTCTCTTGCTTCTTTTTGTACCACTTGTGCTTCTTTCAGCACTCCTGTTCCTTCTTTCTGCACCCCTCTTTCCTTTTCTGCACCTCTGTTCCTTCTTTATGCTCTTCTTTTGTTTTTTTCTGCACCTCTCTTGCTTTTTTCTGCACCCCTCTTGTCACTTTCTCCACCCCTGTTCCCCGCTTTTGCATCTCTAATGCTTTTTTCTGCACTTCTCTTGCCTCTTTCTCTAGCCCTCATCCCTCTTTCTGCACCTCTGTTGCTTCTTTATGCACTTCTCATGCTTCTTTCTGCACTTCTTTTGTTTCTTTCTGTAGCTCCTGTGCTTCTTTCTGCAGCACCTTGACTCTTTCTCCACTCCCATCCCTTTTTTTACACCCCTGTTGCCTCTTTTTGCACTCCTGTTACTTCTTTCTGCACTTCTCTTGCTTCTTTCTGCACCTCGGTCCCTTCTTTCTGCAACCCTTGTGCCTCTTTTTGCACTCCTCTTCCTGCACACTTCTTTTTTTTTTTGAAAAACCTTTATTGTAGCATTCAATAAAAATACAAGCATGGGCCTACATCCGCAGGGGCCGGGCGCTAAACAAAATTTAAGACCCCATATATCACAGTATGACACAGCTCATCAGCCGACAGCCCTGAGGTCCGGCAGCGATTCAGGATAGAAGTTGTATTAGAATGCACAACTGAGTCACAGGATGAGACAGAGGTTCCATTTTATATTATTTAAGAAAGGATCAGGTGCCATACAATCAAACAGAAGAATACGGGGGACAGGGCAAGAGACAGGATATGCACGTAAGAACCGCTATAATGGAGCATTTGCGCCAAAGCATATGGATCGATGCCAACGACAATACAATATACATTCAATGTTGAGCGCCAGTTCTCAGGGCCTGCCCACCCGGAAATCAGGTTATCATAAAAGCATAAGCACTAAATACAAGTACACAATAAGAATCCGAATGATTCACAAGCTATACTAATCCTTTAAGGAAGAGAAAGGGAAGGAAAGAAAAAGGCCATAGAAATAAAAAAAGGCAAAATAAAAAAAAACGTTCCAATCCCCCACCCTGCACCCCTGCAAATGGCTACAGCCTAACCCCACTAGCAGCGTGCCTGTCGCCCCTAATAACTAAAAACCCTAAAAGTAGGAAAAAGAATGGAGGAGGGCTTATCCATTTGGGCTCCCAGCCCCTTTAGTCCCCCGGCCGGAAACAGACGCCCCCTATTACTAAAAGACCAACGTATGACAACACTTATAGAAGAAATTAGGGGGCACCGTAATACACCGCCCAGCGGTTTAGATCAAACAGTTGCAGGTCGAACACCCGTAAAAGCCACTTTAACCCGTCCCGACCTAGTTGATCTTAACCTTGGCCCTTCCGAATCAGCACATGAACCCTCCCCAGCGAGACCCAAAGGCACACAAAGGAGTAATAGAGGAGAAGGGAGTCATCAAGAATCAAGCTATGGCAACTCGTATGCAGGTATGCAGTGAGTCCACAAGAACTTCAGACGCAGAAGAGCTCTCCCTCTTAGATGGACAGTCCCAATGTATCTTGCCCAGGAGTCGTAAAGTCACCAAAAAAGGAGAAAACGACCACAAAATGAATGGAAAGTCAAGAACAAAAGGCTCCGGGAGGGGAACGCCTTTCGATACCTCCAAAGTCGATAGTGGTGGAAGGTTTGGCAATACACTGACGACCTCGGGGACACCTTCCTCCAGGGCACCATCCGATGGTTGCAATACTTGCTTCCTCACGGGGTTCTCGCACAGAGGCAAAATGTCCGCGGTTTGAATGGCTGCAGATTGCTGTTCCAACAGTAAGGCTGGGTCCGGTTCTGCCAGGTGCATCTCAGATAGGCGCGTGTCTAATTTGCACAATAAGACATCCACATGTGAATGAACCGCCCTAATTTCTGCCAATATTGACCTCAGCGATGGCTCAAGCACCGTTCGATCCATAGTCTCACACCCGACACCAATCACAATCACCTCCCCGGGTGAATCTGGCATCCTCAGGGGGGACAAACAGGGTCACGAACGTGCAGATGCGGAGGGTGACCAATCTTTATTCGCAGCCACGGTCAACCCGGTTAAGGCCGCAGGCCAGAGACCCCGACCCACCGAACCCCGGCGGGCCCAATACCGGGTCCGTGGGACGGGGACCCCCACCCGCAGCCAACAGCGAGCAGAGTCACTCCTCCATCGATGCTGAGCAATAGAAACAATCGCCGCCAAATTCGGGCTTAAACAAAGCCTCCACTCCGATTGACCGGACCCAGCCAGGGTCTCCCAGCCGATGTTGTTGCACTGCAGCCCGGCTGTGAAAGTACTCGAGGCCCCGGCTTCACCGCTGGAGTAGGCCACAATCTTCAACTCGATTTAACTTCGTCAAACGAGCCGATAAAAGTTCCCGGATTTCACCATCGGAGTGCGGAACAGTTCATGTACAGAGAGGCTAGGCGTAAAATCAGGATAATGTACAGGATATTGCGGCGGGATACGGAGGTCGGCGGAGCCGGGAGCCTAAGCGACCATCTCGTTTGCTGACGTAGCTCCTCCCTCCTGCACACTTCTTGACTCATTTGCACCTCCCTTCTTTCTGCACTTTTTTTTCCTGCAACTCTCTTGCTTCTTTCCCCACCACTCTTGCTTCTTTGTGCACCCCTTGTGCCTCTTTCACACCCCTTATCCCACTTTCTGCACCTCTCTTACCTCTTTCTGCACCTCTGTTCCTTTCTGTATCAGAAATCATTTCTCCACCCCACTTCCCCATTTCTGCATCTCTGTTTGTTATTTCTTTATGCACTTCTCTTGCTTCTTTCTGTACCTATCTTGCTTATTTCTGCACCCCTCGTGCATATTTCTGTACCCCCTTTCCTCTTTCTGCACTCCTCTTCCCTCTTTCTGCACCTCTTTTGCTTCTTTCTGTGCTTCTTTTGTTTCTTTCTGCACCCCTCTTGCCTCTTTCTGTAACCCTGTTCCTTCTTTCTGTACTTCTTTTCTTTTTTCTGCACCTCTCGCTTCTTTCTGCACCCTTTACGCCTCTTTCTGCACCCTTCTTTCCACTTTCTGTACCTCTGTTTCTTCGTTCCTTCACCGTTTGCCTTTTTCTCCATCCCTCTTTCTTCACCCCGTTGCTTCTTTCTGCACCTCTGTTCCTTCTTTCTGCAATTATTTTGTTTCTTGCTACACATCTCGTGTTTCTTTCTGCATCTCTTGTAGCTCTTTCTGCACACCTCTTTCCTCTTTTTATACCCTCTTGCCTCTTTCTGGATCTCTTTTGCTTCTTTCTACAATACTTGTGCTTCTTTCTGCAACTCTTGCCACTTTCTCCACCCCTGTTCCTTGCTTTTTTATCTCTGTTGCTTCTTTCTGCACTTCTCTTACCTCTTTCTCCACCCCACATACCACTTTTTTCTCCTCTGTTGGAGAGCTCCCACCCTGCCATAGCAAACTGATTTGCTATTTGGTAGAGAGAGCAGAAAACCTGCTCTCTCTTCCAAATAGCAAAGCAAATTGGTTTTCCATAGGGGGAGCTGCATCCGCAACATTCTATTTCCAATAACTTTGGCGCCGATTGATGAATCTTTGCGACAATTTCCAAACCTTTGGCCAGCTACGGTCCGCTCCTATCCTGAAAGTTTCGGGGTGATTCAGCAAGTGGGGGCCAATAAAAAAAGGGGGGTCCCAAAACATATTTTCCCCATGCGGTGTCCGATAGGATCTTTATCCAAAGCTACAGCTCAAACGGCTGAACGGAATTATGCCAAATTTGGCAAAGAGGTGGTCCTCAGTTCAGACTTGTGCCTTTTGCTTAATTGGTGTCAATCTGTTCAGTTGTTCCTGAGAAAATTACAGTTAATGTAATTTATATATCTATGGGCGCAATGGATCCGCGGAGTGTGCGAGGATTGTCATCGTACCATAAGCACACCCTTCCGAACACATGCTGAATGTAAATTGGCTGTCAAGTGGTTGTCAACATTCGAAACCAGGAACTGTTGGCTGCCATTTTGTGCCTCGGTAGAAGCGAGGCTAAGGAAGTCAGTGGAATATGTGTGCAAAACAGAGAAAGGGGGCAGGGTAGAAATAATTTCACCCTGTAGATCTGCTTAGGGGGTCCCAGAAGGCCACCCAGGGCCCACAATTTTCTTTTTTAAACCCGACAGGTGTGTGTAGGGTGTGCGGAGTGTGCAGTAAAATAAAACTTTTTTTTTTATAATTAGTCTCCGGGGAATAAATACTGGGGCAAAATTATTATCCCAGCCCCAGGGATCATCACCCCCATGGCGAAAAAGAAGAAAATGGTGAGGGAGGGGTCCAAGGTCCCTAAATCCGCAGGGACCACCACCTCCTAGGGCTTTATGTATTGTGGGAGGGGGACTGCATGGCCCCCCTCTTGGAGCATTCGAGGGCCCCGTTATCCCCTGGGGCTACAAAAAAAAATGATTTAGGGGCTGCAAGGTCTCCAAAGCCTCGGGGACCACCACTCCCCGGGGCTTTATGTATTGTGGGAGGGCCGGCTCCTGCAGTGTCCCGGGGTGCCCATCACGCCCTCCCATAGCAGGGAAATCTGTTCTCTCTTTCAAAATGTAAATCTGATTGCTTTTCTGATTGCTTTTCCACTTGCATGTTAGTAGCTCGCCATGTGGAAAAGCATTGCCGGCTCCCAAACGCGTAGAAGTTGTGCAGCAAAGGCGCTGGAGTCGTGCACCCTACAGATTATGAGTCGTGCATCCAGCGCGTGTACACCAGGTGGCCGCACTGAGCGCTGCACTGGGTCCGTGACTTATTTTTCCATAAAAATAGCCCCTATCAGTAATTTCTAATGTCCCCGGTGACCCTATCCCCCAGTCTTATAAAAAATGTTGGGGATCGTGGGGGGCGCCACTATGTCTCCACGGTCCTGCTGGCTCCCCGCATTACTTTCAAGATGGGAAAAGTGACGCGAAAGTGGTGGCAAGGGTGTTGTAAATCTGGTTTGGATTTTGAAAGATAGGCAGGGTGCATCTGTAGGGTATGTGTTGGATAGTGTATGAGTAACAATTACTATTGCAGATCCAGGGGGTTGCATCTGTGGGGTATTTGCTGTATACTGTATGAGTAAAAATTACTATGAAAAAGAAAGGAGTTAAAAGAGAAGGAGACACGCACTTCACTGTGAACCTGGAAGAAGAGAAAGTGACAAGAGATGATTTCCGACGTGTTTATGCTTGAGAGCCTGGTTAATCATTAAATGGGGTCTGGAAGATAAGTGCATACTTATTCTGCAAGAATCCTTTTGGGGTCTTGCAAAAGCAGGTCATCTTTAATAATTGTCTCTCGCTGCGAGTACTTTCAAGGTCATCTGATTTGCTCGTTTGTTAAAAACAGAATTTTTCTACACCTCTTTTTCATTGGTTGCGAAGCATTGTAAGAAGACATATTACCGCCCAATCCCTTACCTTCCGCACATTTTGAAAAACATTTGACTGGCTGTTGTGTGGTTAACTCTACTTTCCTGATCCTAATGTTGATTGGCTTGTTTTTTCTATGTGACGTTACGATACCCTCACCATGTATGTAGCCCATTTTGTGACGCACTTTATTTTACAATGCCTTTTCAAACCCTTCTTGATAATATTCCCCTGTTGTGGTAGGATGTTTTTAATTTAAACTGTCTACTGTGCTTACGAGACTGTTGACTGTGAAGGTATTTAAAAATATTCTATCATAATTGTGCTGACTTTTCTCCTTTAGCGTGGAGTACTTTGTCCTTTCATTAAATGTATAATTCTTCAAACCATCCTTTAAAGAAAAATGCCCAAGTTTTCTAAATATTTTTATTGAGTCTTTAATATTCATCACATGGTTGAAATGCAAAATCTTTTTTTCATTTCACCGTATCACATGTTGGAACACATTTATTTTATTTTATCATACCCACTCATTCCTTATGTTTACATTATATAAGTGTTGCCCCATCATTTTTATTTAAATGTTTGGGCTTTTTTTTACTTTCGGATAAAGTAGATTAGAAGTGCTACGACAAACACACCCTCACTACTTCATCTTTCTATTTGTATGTACATTTCATTTCAATATTACATTTAACAATAATTTTTAAAAATGGAAAGAAATATTAACATTTGAATCCCCAATTATATTATTATTTTTTTATTTAAAGTGCTGGCAAAGATAATACTCCTGTTCTTCATGAGTGAAAATTGGTGAAATCACTACTCAATATAAATACGTTTAGCCCATTTTCACTCTAGAAGATAAAGAGTATTCTCTTTTATTCCAAAGTATTTCGATTTTTAGTCTATAGTTTATTTATTTTACATTTTTCAATCATTAAGAAATACCTGCATACTAAAAAAAATATTATTTGTTTTGTTTTGAAATCCTCTGTTGAAAGTCATCCAACTTCAGTTGAAGGATCATAAACTCATATATAAATTAAAATATACGTTAACAATATGATTCCTCTGTGGAAATGAAAGATAAATTCAAGATGTTGGCATCGCTCCTAATTATTACTTTGTACGTAGTAATTCCTTAATTAACTTATATTTCTAGAAATGGTTGTTTCGTCAACTTGTTATTATATTCCATTTAAACTTAATCGTTCCACATTCTATAATCATTTACATTTTTTTGCTTTCTTTTTAAAAAATATCAAACATATACCCATTCAGATAATTTACCCCTCTTCGATATTCTTTCCTTCCGCCGTCGAAATTCATCCAACTCCTCTAGAAGGAAGATAATGTTTAATTATTTTTTTAAATATACATTAACAATATGTTTCCTCTGAGGAAATGAAAGATATTCTCAAGATGCTTCCGCAGCCCCGAATCATTACCTTGCTCATAGTTTCTTCACCCGTATTAATTCTGTGAAACAAAACTAATTATCCCACGGGTGTGGTTTATATACTTTTTGGTTACTTAACACTCTATGGGATAAATGTATTGCTCCTCCCACTTTTAAGTCACGTTTTTCAGTTGACAGGTGGTGTTCTCATTTCCACTGTTTTAGTGTGTCACGTGTTTATGTAAACGTGCCTCTTTCCATACTTTTTAACTTTCGTATAATTTCTAAACTGCTCTATTTAAATTTGTTTTTCTCATTAAAGCATTTCTATAGTTTACTTTTTTTAATACAAGTATTAACATTAATTCCCCCTTTTTTTGACTCATCATTCTAGTAACTTCCCTTTTTTGTAAAACTTATGTTATTATTCTTCAGTACCCTAAACCCCTATTTTCCGTGCATCCCATGCCAGAGATACTCTCTATTAAACTTAGAGTATTCTAATTAATATCCAACTATTAATTTAATTAATTCCATTACTGCGAGTTTTAATACATTTATTTATCTAATGTTTTTAATCTTTCTTTATACACTGCAAGGGATACTGTTATTTGTCTAGAATCACACTATGAATCAGTGTCCAGTTGGTAAAACTGAGAGAGAATGATTTGATTGGTTGATGTGTTTGCAGTTACATAAGAACGTACACTCTTGCAGTAAGCCAGGCTTTAGGGTATGCGGTGCTTCAAACTAATATGCACTATGCATGTAGTGGTGTAAGCACCTTCACACTTGTGCTTTAGGCCTACAATTCCCCAGTCACTAGCTATATACTCCAGCTAACACAATGTAACTGCTGTTGCAATTTCAAAATGAGTCTTTCAGTATCATGTACTAATTCATTCACTAAAGTAAAAATCAACCAATTAAGAATTCACCCAGTGTGTTTTCCTATATTAATGTAATCATTCAGCCAGTAAGCATCTACTCATGCAGTGAGTCAGGCTTTAGGAAATGGAGTGATTCAAAGTGCTATGTATTATGCATGTAGTGGTGTAATAACCTTCACATTTGTGCTTCAGGACTACAATTCTCCCCTCTCTATACATACCAGGGGTCTCCAACTAGTAGCTCGGGAGCTACTGGTAGCTCACCAGCACTCTGAAAGTAGCTCTCAGAGGTGAAGCTAAACCAAGCCAATCTCAGAGATTCTGTGTATATTAAAGAAGGTAGTACTGTTCATTTCACTACCCTTAAGAGTTACAGGCAGCCAAATGAATGGCAGGGCCTGTTGATAACACTCAAACACACACTGTGGTGGCGTATCAATTAATCAATTAGGCACAATGCAGCTTTGAGTAAGAAAGCGAAGCACAAAGCAGTCCCTTCTCCTTCTCTCAACACATATTTCAAAACAATCCCAAAAACGCTAATTTTGCGACCAAACATTGAAAAGGAGGGTTTTGAGCAAGGCCAGATTCTTCCATTCAGCCCCAATAGGTATCAGGTTTTAGGGGAGGATTCAGGAAGCCCGAGTCAGGGAGAGGGAGAGGGAAAGGAGAATATGGCTGACGGAGGTGAGGTAGACAAGGCTGAAATAAACATATCAGGTAATGAAGATAAGGAGCCTTCTAGGGTGGCTGTAAGTAGTGTGGAGGTTATAGGGGGGACACAGGAGTCCTCAATACAAGAAGATGATTTGCACTCTGGGGAAAATACAGAGACACCTAAGCAAGATAAGGATAGCCCAGAAAACACAGATAACACAGATATGCATATAGTCACCCTTTTGAAGAAATTAGATAGAGACATGAAAGAAGGATTTTATGTTGTGAAGGCAAATCAGGCAGGCATTCAGGCTTCATGTAATAATTTAGAGGCCAAGTTTAGTGAACTAAATCAGCGCACAGAGGCTCTGGAGTTAGAGGCAAAGAAACTTCGAGAAGAGGTTGTGATTAATCAAAAGGAAATTGAGGACATTAAATTTCTTGGTAGAGCACAGGATGAAAGGATGGAGCGCCTAGAAAATATGCAGAGGCGCAATAATTTAAAAATCTTGAAATTACCCGAAAACAGTGAGGGCGCAGATATAAAAAGATATGTGGCGCATCTTCTGAGTACAGAGTTAGAGCTAGAAGAAGATGAGGAGACTATTTTTTCCGATATACAGAGGGTACATCGAGATCCTTTCAGGTTGAATTCGAACAGGACTAAACCGAGAAAAATTTTAATAAATTTTTTGACATATAACCTAAAAGAGAACATCTTGTCAGTTGCCTTGAAAAAGAAATTCTTAACAGTTAACGGAGTAAAAGTAGAGATTAGATCAGACCTGTCCCCCGTAACGGCAAACAGGCAATGGGAGATGGGAAGACGAATGGAACCCCTAAGGAATTTGGGAGCCACAGTTCAACTTAAATTCCCAGCATTTCTTAAAGTTATGTGGCGAAATAAAATGCACTCCTTCCGTACTGTTGAAGATGTTGATGATTTTATTGAGAGATGTACAGAGATGTCACGCAATGCATCTGCTCTAAACCAGGGAGTGTAATGGTTCCTTTTTGTAACAGGTCAAAGACAATAAATACATAAAACTATTTGAATCTAGAGAAGCACCACCACCTTATGCACTCATAAGGCCTATGGCCATGGATAGACAGGAAGGGTTTTCCAGAGGGAGGGGGGAGGGGGGGGTGTGGGGGGAGGATAGTGGGTGGGAAGTGGGGAGGGAAAAAATTAAAAAAATAATCCTCAGAGGACAAACCAGCAATGTAATGATCAATTGTTTTTTTTAAAGAGAATGACGGGGGCTAATAAAAAAGAATTCAAGATTTTGTCCTGGAATGTGAATGGACTACGAGTGAAAACCAGGAGAAAGATCATTTTCAAATATTTAGAGGACTCATTGGCTCATATAATTATTTTGCAAGAGACTCATTTAAGTGAGGTAGAAAGCAGGGACTTGTTTGGTACACAGAAGTGGATAGCTTACAAGTATTATACACCTCAGACTATGGTGACTAAAGGGGTTGCAATTTTAGTTAGGGAAGGAGTGGAATTTTCTTTTGGTGCTATGGCGGCAGATCCTGAGGGGAGGTGGCTCATAGTACAAGCTTTGGTGGCTGGAAAAAATCTTGTTTTGGTTGGATATTATGGGCCAAATATTGATGACTTGGTTCCTTTGGATAAATTAGCAGCCGAATTATTAAGTTTTTCTGGCGACATTGTCATGGCAGGAGATTTTAATACGGTCATGGATAAAGATCTGGATCGTTCAGGGAAGAGAGCGCAGAAGAATGTTAAGATGTCTAACAGAGTAAAAACGCTGTTAAAAGAATATGGATTGTGCGATATTTGGCGTATTAAATCGGGCCAGAGGATGGGTTATACATACTATAACCAAAAGTATAGACATAGGTCGAGGATAGACTTTTTTCTGTTAGATCTAAGGATGGTGGAGTTCGTCACGAATATCAATCATGTAGGTGTACACTTATCAGATCACTCAGCCATCCATTTACATCTGACACTTGGCCAAAAAGCGCACAACTCAGTCTGGAGATTGGATCGTACGATACTGTTAGACCAAGAAGCTATAGAGACTATAGAAGGTGAACTGGATGTCTTTCTGACCGCTAACATAGATTCTGCCAAGATAAATGTGATTTGGGACACGTGCAAGGCCTTCTTGAGGGGGAGGCTGGGAGCTTTAGATGCAAAGAAGAGAAGATTATATTACAGTAGAATATTTGACTTGGAAGAAGAGATTAGACAAAACGAGGCAAAGATTGCGGGAGAAGAAGAGCAGCAGTTAAGAGATCAGGCCATTTCTGACATTCAAAAATTGAAGGCTGAACTAGTTACAGTTCTCGCAGCTAGAAACAAAGAGAAGTGGGATGCTAGTAGTTTGGCACATTTTAGCTATGGAGAAGGATGTGGCAAACTTTTGGCATGGAAAGCAAAGAAAGACCGGGTTCGAAATGTTATTAAGGAAATAAGAGTAGACGGGTCCGAAGGAGATACAGCCATTATAGATAGTGGAGAGACTGCAGAAGCGTTTTTTGAGCATTTTTCCACAGTTTACAAAGAGGAGTTAGTACCAGACCCACAAGAGATAACAGCTTGGGCACAGCTGATAAGTCCACTCCCAATCCAATATAAACAGATTTTGAATTCAGAAATTTCACTGACGGAGGTGGAAAAAGTCATAAAGAAGGGTAAGAGGGGTAAGGCCCCGGGGCCAGATGGCCTTCCTCTGGAGGTCTATAAAACCCTGATTAGTTTAATTGCTCCTTTTCTACATCGAGTCTTTAACAATATTTTCAGAGGAGACATAGCGATGCCGGAGTCATGGAATGAGGCGGTAATAGTCTTGATCCCAAAACCCGGCAAATCACCTAAACACGTAGATGCATATAGGCCAATATCATTATTAAATAATGATTATAAATTGTTTACTAAAATTATGGCTGGTAGATTAAGTCTAGTCATTTCACACCTAGTCCACGACGACCAAAAGGGATTCATGAAGGGTAGATATTTAAAAGAACTCACCTTCTCAGTGGTTGGCACAATAGACATGGCGACAGTTTTTAATCTTCCTCTTGCCCTTATTGCTCTTGACGCCGCCAAGGCATTTGACCGTGTGAATTGGCTTTATCTGAAGAAACTTATTCAACATCTAGGATTAGGTCCAAACTATACTAACACACTGCTATCACTGTGCAGCGCCCCCACTTCTAAGGTGCTGGTAAACGGCATTTTGACACCCTCCTTTAAAGTAATGAGGGGTACACGCCAGGGATGCCCGATTTCTCCTTTATTATTTAATTTATATATAGAGCCGCTTGCTAGTAGGATCAGAGCTATGGATACAATAGCCCCCTTTAGAGCAGGCGAATGGAACAAGAAGATTGGTCTCTACGCGGACGACATTATTATTTTTACTTCAAATTTGAAAGAATCAATGGGAAATATTTTTAAGCTTACTAAAGAATTTGGCAAAGTTTCAGGGTATGAAATTAATGAGAGCAAAACAGAACTAATGGCATGGAACTTGGACACTAAAGACATTAAATGCAAGAAGGAGATGAGATATTTAGGAGTGAGAATAACGCAGAACATAGCAGAATTAACAAAAATCAATTTCTCTAGGGTGAAGAAAGAAATAGGGGTGATATTGCGAAGTTGGGGTTATCTACCTCTCACTCTGTTCGGTCGTACCAACCTGATTAAAATGGTGATTTTACCAAAACTTACTTTTCTGTTTGAAACAATTCCCTGGGACTTTGACAAGAAGGGGCTTAATAGATTACAAAGCGAAATTTGCGCTTTTATTTGGGCCTCCAAAGGATCTCGCTTATCCTGGAAGAAAATTAGAAGAAGATGGGACAAGGGCGGGTTATCAGCCCCAGATTTTTTGTTATATGACTGGGCCTTTCGTTTAAAAAATTTGAGAGAGTTTATGGGAGTACCGAAGGATACAACTATCGGGCGTATTTTCTTGGCTATGTTAGATTTGAGCAACTATGATGAAGACGGATTTATGTATACATTTTCTGACCCAAAATTCTTCAAAAAGGTGAAATTAAAAACTCTACGGGAAACAGCAGAGCTCTGGTATAAAATCAGAAAACTAGCAAAGCTGAGCTATTTTGGATGTAGGTCGTCTATTTGGGACAGACCAGGATCACCGTCGTGGGCTGAGGATGCATTGGCTGTCCCATTGAGAACAGCAGGATTAAAAACTTGGGGAGACCTATTTCCAGAGGGAACATTGATTGGATGGATAGAAGGGGCACAGGTGTGGGGCAAAGGGTTATCTAAGTTCAAATACTTACAGATGCAAAGCTGGGCAAATAAGCCGGATACTGTTATCGGTCTCCAAAATGACTTTGAAGACAAAATATTTTCTTCACAACTATTCAAGAAGGAAGTTGCGATGTGGTATTGGGAAATGGTGGAGATGGAAGATGGTCCGTTCATACTGCCGGAACTGTTGTGGAGAGATTGCTTGCCGGACATCGCTACAGAAAATCAATGGCAAGTAATGATGACTATTCTTTATAAAACAGTAAAATCTGCAAATTTAAGGCGAAATGTTCTGTTTACCATCCATAGAGCCTATTGGACCCCCCGCAGATTATCGAAATTTAAAGCTGGAGGACGGATTGAGTGCCCAAAATGCGGAAAAATAAATGTGGACGACCTGCATATGTTTGTGGATTGCTTAAACATCAGGGAATTTTGGGAGGCGGTAAGCAATTGTCTATCACAGTCAATCGACTGCATGATAGAGGTAAGCCCTGAACTAATCATTACCGGGAGATACGATTTATATGATAACAGAATGAACGATAAAGTAAAGTTAGTTTTTTATGGGGTTCTGCTAGCTCGAAGGGAAATTTGCAAAGTATGGGTAGAAGCTATTACACCGACACTTATGGATTGGTTAAAAAGCATGAGATACTTTGCGACATTAGACTCCAAAGGTCGGAAGAATAGGAAACATAGAATTTGGTTACTTTTTATGCAACATTTTGGGTAATAAGTGGGCCTTCGCCTTGGTATATTGTAAGAGATTAGGACATAAATGAAAAATCCTATGATTAAGGCCGTGGCCTATCTCGCAGGCATGTGAAATAGGTCCGTCCTTCGTGAAGGCGGAGTAGTGGCCTCCGGCGTGGCTGGGCCGTCACCCACATAGGGTGGCACAGAGGGTGGTGGCCCGGTCCGGGCCGGAGAGCCGTACACACTTGAATTTATAGCCAGCATATGAGATAAAAGCCCAGGGCGGAAACTATCGAACATGGGTGGCGTAAAGGCTAATGAGGATTAAAATAAAAGAAAAAAAAAATCAATTAGGGATGTATAGAGCGCATTACTCACCTGTGAGGGTTTACAGGTGCTGGGGGAGTATGTGGGAGGGGATTTGTACACCTTTGGTGATTCGAAAAGCTTGGTCTTATGGCTCTTCCTCAGTGCTTTCAGTGTGGGGGTTCAACTGATGCTGAGGGGGAGTTCATTCCAGGTCTTGGCCATGATGTAGTTGAAGGGTGTGCCTCCTGTCTGGTTCTGTTGATACAGAGGATTTCGGCCAAGGCCTGGTCAGCGGAGTGGAAGTTTCTTTTGGGGGTGTAGAAGGAGATTGAGGTCTTGGATTCCGGTGTTGTGGAGGGCTTTATAGGTGTGTGTGAGCAGCTTGAAGGTCACTCTTTTTTTGACAAGGAGCAAATGGAGTGCTCGTTTATGCTGGGTAATGTGGTCATGTTGTGGAATGCTGAGGATGAGTCTGGTGGCGGTGTTCTAGACAGTCTGAAGTTTATGGAGTCGAAATGTGTTGATTCCGGCATAGAGGGCGTTACCGTGGTCCAGCCTGCTCGTGATGAATGCTTGGGTGATGGTCTTCCTTTATTCGGGGGTGGGTCTATTTGAAGGTCTTGCTGAGTATGTGGAGGGTGTTGAAGCATGTGGAAGCTGTAGCGTTGGCCTATGGGTCTGCCACATGAAATATGTTTATCTACTTTAAATCTAAGTTGGGGAGACTTACTGCTGTGGTCATATCATTTGTGGCACACTGCATGTAATGATTTGAATTTTACTTGATTAGAAACATTTAATATTGATAAACAATTTCCTAGTATTCTGATGATATCTTCACCTGGAATTTTTTGGTGGTTACTGCTGATAATTGTGCTTTGGGTGGTCATAGTGTAATGTTAATACATACCCCCAGCACAACCCTACACTTCATAAACACCACTACACTACCCTGAACCCTAAAGCACTACCCCCAGCATGAACTTCTATACTACATAAACACCACTGCACTACTTTAAACCCTAGAACGCTATCCCCTACAGTAGACGAACACCACTGCACTATTGTAAATCTTAAAACACTACCCTCAGCATGACCCCCTACTCTACACAAACACCAGTGTACTACCCTAAACACTAATATACCACCAACACGACCCCCTACTCTACACAAAGAACAATGCACTAGCTTAAACCCTAAATCTATCCCCAGCACAACCTGTTCAGTACACAAACACCACTACACTCCCTAAACTCTAAAACACTACCCCAACACTTATAAAAACAGCACTTCATTTACTCATATAGATAGTAACTCTTAGTTAGTGTTATAAAATCACTATTACAAGTATACAGTTATCCATACAGTTACTGATGCAATCACTGAGTCATGTGTATACTTCTGTATAGAAAACAAATGTAACACACACTGCCTTTTATTTTTGTACTTTATTGCATATGTACCATTGAGAGATATATTTGCTCATTAACATACCCATAAAGATAATAACTCACCCAAACAATTGTTATAACATGTAGTCTTAACGTCATATACCTACTGGATCAACTATTTACAAATCTTTGGGCAGTCAGACACTGCCAGCGAACCACACACACATTCACTCTCCAATACAAATGCTCAGTTAACTAATCAATAAGTAATATAGACCTTCACGTAGCTAGTAACCAACGTGTGCAGCAGTTTACAGAACAACTGACAAAGTAATACAGATATTCACACAGGTTAGTCACTATCCAATATATTTAATGAGACACTATAAATTATTCAAGTAACCAATCAATCACACTGCTACTAAATCTAAGATTTATATCCAGTCATTCTTCAATGCAGATTGCTGTATATATAATACATATTTAAATAACAAACCAAACCACATTCACTGGATGCTGTTTATCAGTGATGTCATAAGTGATGTCATATGAGATGTCATCAGTGATGTTATAAGTGATGTCACTAACCATGCCATGAATGATGTAATATATATAAAGACGTAAAGAGCTGCGTATAAAAGGGCCGTATATAGAAGGAAAGGAAAAGTCATGCACAGTAACTTTTTGTCTCCTTGTAAATATGGAGGAGCCACCTGCACAAGCAGTACGTCACAAAAACATTTTTTTCTTACAGGATACGCTACAATGCAAGCATACATTGTAGGAGAAAAATGCCTTTGCTGATTGTTTTTGTGCAGGAAGGTGATTTTTAGAAAGTTGTTTTTTTTTTGTTTTTTTAGAAAGAAAAAAAAGTCATCAGGACGAACAAAACCATGAACTTTGAGAGAATAAAAACAAAACTGCATTGATGGTTATCAATTGCTCTGCAAGCTAGGTCTACTGATTGCTTCCCATAACAAATTAAACGATTGCACTTCACGCAGTGCATTTTAACTTTCACGAATTGGGGACATATCTCTGGCCATGATGTTAAGGGTGATGCTGCAGAGGTACTTGGTATTGCCAGTGGTAGAGGTACATTTTGGCGCAGTCTTCTAAATTCTTTGTGAGCATAGTTGACAGGATGCATGGATTGGAAGTGCTTGCGCATAAAAGCAGTGCCACAGGAGTATTTCTTGTTTGGATCTCCTCAGGACAGAACTGCCTGGCAAATATTGCATGTTACTTTGGTGGCATTACATTTCTTTTGCCCCTCTGGAAAAGTAAAACATGTCCATACAATGGATGTCTATCTTTTTGGAAGGTGAGGTTCTGGTACAAATTGTTGAGTAACAAAATCATCAGAATCAGATGATTCGTGCGGTGGTGTAGTTATTTTCTAATCCAAAAAAGAAGTTCAGGTTTCCAATGAACAAAAAGTGATGTTCTTTTCAGGATAGGTCTTCTCGTAAGGAAGGTCTAAGAAGAGTAATTGAAATGGAGTTCTTCAATAGTTAGAACAGTAAGTGTTATAAACCAATTAAATCTCATTTTTTGGTCACATGGGATCCGCGTTGGGTGCATACACGCAGCACGCATCTAGCGCGCCTTCTCCAAATTGCATTTAAAAGTAATAAAAGTTTATTTAAACTGAAAGAATGTTATTTTTTTCCCCTTAATATTTATTTTAAATACATATACATATATATATATTTTTTTAGATTGAAAAAATCTGCGGATGTCGCGCGCTCACCGTGTTGAACAAGTATATGATGCCATGCGGAAACGCGCGCGTTTGGTGTGGCGTGATACGTATATGTTGCGTATACACTTGAAGTCACGTACGGGTCGCATAGCAATCGCGCATGAAATATGTACCCATCGCACACCTTACGCGCATCCTACAGAACAATTGTAAAATGGTGGCTACATTCTGCGAAGCAATAGAGAGAGGTGCGCTTTGGGTGCAGGACTGCTCAAAAAATATTTTAAAAAATATATAAAATATATATATTATATTTAAAAATATATATATATTAAAATTCTGCAATGTAATCTTAAAAATAAGATATCTAAAATTGAATATATTTAAATTAAATTTGTAAATCAGTATCAACGAAATCAATATAACAATTAATGGATTTAAAAAATGTGATTGAATAAATCTTTCAAAATCACTGACAGGTTATACTTTGGAATTATCATTTAAAAAAACTTCGAAATTCACTGAAAAAACATAGTTTTCTAGCAGGTTATAGTTAAGAATTATCATTTAAAAAAACATTGAAATTCACTGAAAAAACCATAGGTTTCAAACAGGTTATTGTTAGGAATTACCATTTAAAAAACCTTTGAAATTCACTGAAAAAAACATAGGTTTAGGGGTGTTATAGTTAGCTGGACATTTCTCTCTTACAAAACTATTGAAATTCCTCCGTTATAGTTAGTTGTACTAACTGTAACTTTCGTGCCCCCAATCCACTGGCGATTATGTCACATATTACATCATTCATGACATGGTCGGTGACATCACTGATGACATCACTGATGACATCTCAAATGATATCACTGATGATAACACCACTAAAACCTGTTTTTTTCAGTGAATTTATATATATATATGGTTTAGTACATGAGGCTGGTTTCATATCAATTGCGAACCACTATTTCAGGCATAAATTGTTATAAAGTACATGTCCCACAATGCCCTGTGAAGGAAACAGGAAATTATGTCATTATTTTGTCTTGTATGCACTTTATTTAAATCACGCAAAAAAAGATGGTGACTAACAGTCCTGTGAGCAAGGTCTCTGAAGAGACTGAAACGCGTAAGGTGATGCTGGCTTGCTGTTAATACATTTAATTATCACCAAAATCGATTTCTGATATCATTGTGGAGCCTGGGAGTGCACGAAGAAAGCTACCCAACGGGGAAACGGAGTTTGATTAAATGGCGGCTGGGCTCTGCCGCCCTTCGATTGCACCGCCGCAGAGCACCCGGAGGTCTTAAAGTGGGCTACTTTGGATTATTGGAAATATAGGCTCGGGTGAACGCCGACGCTAACAATCAAGAGGCACTGGGTTAATAGAGGTGGAGAGTGACCCGGAGAAGGAGAAATGAAGGGATGAGATTCCGGAGGGAGCGTGCTGTTTGGATTCCCTTTCACACGGTAAGCCTTCCCTCATTATATTATACCGTGCAACAGTGTAGCGCAAAAGGGTGCTTGTTGGCTGGTTTCCGAAATAAAGTGTCAATTGCAAAAAGGAAAGAAGCGAGTAAACACAACTCGGGGAACCATTCCTACTTAAAGCCTTTTAAGAAGTAACTGACACGCGGAATCAGGCGCAGTGGTAAATCATTGCAAAAAAAGAGAGATTGAAATCATTTAATACAGCAGAAACACAAATTGCCAGAACACCATGGAGAAGAGGGAGGCAACAAGAAACGCCCTCATTTAGACTTGTTTTGATGATTTAACACAAGCAAGTATAAATGGTGCATCAGGAGGAACACGAAAACAAGATACAAAAAATAAATTGCGCACTTGGGAAAAACTTTCAAAAAAAGAGATCAATAAATGGTGGGAGGTGGCGTCACTGAAAAAGTACATAGAAGTAAAACGCGTGCCACGCGATCTACGTATTAATTTGATGCCCAACCACCAGGACACAAGCAACGATCTATTGAACGAATGGGGCGAATACATTCTACAATCCTCATTAGGATTAATGGTAATCTTAATAAAACATATAGAAAAAGAAAACAGTCAAATTCCAAAGAGATAAGGAAGACTACCAAGAGGCCGCATCTTCACATACGCAAGAAAATATGACAGATTCAAACAAAATGAAACATTGGACCTCTCTGCCAATACTGGTAGTATGTCCTCACTAACCTCGACAGAAGCCAGTGCGAGTGAAGGAGAAGGGGAACAAAGAGATGGTAGATCAAAATGCTCTTTTTTAGAAGAAATGAAACTGGCACTACACCAGAAGAATTGGGAGAAATCACTGATGTCATCAATGGCAGACAACAGAGGAAGGGGAAGAGGACGTGGAAACACTCGCAGAAACAGACCAGTAGAGGCAAGCGGAAGCGCGGGACAAAATTTGGGCGCAAACCGAGTGGGAACAATGACCAGAAGCATGCGGCAGAAATGGATTTAGTGGATCAACATCATGACACAACTCTGACAAATCAAGATCAGGAGTTGCAGGTGATCAACCTTTCCTCAAAAGTTCTCACGGAATTGGAATTAAATTTGTTAAAACGGGGTTTGAACTACTGTCCAACCAATAAAATAGATCTTTGCGGAAACACGGATAGATCTATACAAATACGTGCATAAAATCAAACTGGCGAAACTATTTGCGGATAATCCAAATGTGGCTAAACACAAAAAGAACAGAACAGATCCTGATATGGAATTACCAGCACATGATGCAGAACATTTTGTCAACTTAATGGAATTAGATCAAAACCCTGAATACAGTGGAAGGAAACTAAGCTCATACTGTGTACAATTGGGGGCTGGCAGCTCACAAAAAAAGCCACAATCTAAATTTTATTCGCAATTACCACCAGGAAACAGAATTGATACATTTCATGACTGTGTGATAAAGGATCTCTATCAACTAAAAACACAAAATAAAAAAGACAATCTTACAAGTGAAGAACGCAATGCTTTGAACACCGTAAAAAAAGATGATACCATTGAAATAAAAATAACTGACAAAGGGGGAAATGTTATCATTCTAGAAAAAGAGACATACATGCGAGAGGCACACACCCAACTTCGTAATAAAGAATATTACGAAAAATTGAGATCTAACCCTACACCAACATAGAAGGAAGAATTGGATGTGAAACTGGATAATTGGCTTAACATGAAACTACTGGATGAAGATGAATGTAAATATTTGAAAACACCATATCCAAAAATGGCAACGATCTATTTTCTTCCCAAGATTCATAAACATCCCACGAAACCACCAGGGAGACTGATAATCTCAGCCAAGGGGGCATTATTAGAACCTGTGGCAAACTAACTAGATGCCTTCCTTCTACCATACGTGAAAGGACTAACCTCATACATTCAAGACACAGGTGATCTGTTAAGACGACTGCAAGAAACCCCGTGGCAGTCCACATACCAGCTAATCACAATGGACGTGATATCACTATATTCAAACATCCAGAATAAAATTGGATTGAGAGCATGCAAGCATTTCCTAATGGAGAGAAGTATTCAATTTACAAACCATAATGATATGCTGCTGGAAATTATTGGAATGTGTCTAGAACAAAATGTATTTATGTTTGGGGAAGAAATCTATCGCCAATCAAAAGGAACCGCGATGAGTTTTTCTTTTAGTCCATCATATGCGTGATTGACTATGGGATTATGGGAACAGACCTGGGCATAGAACCATGAAAATGATCATTTCGTAACTAAAACCATAGCATGGTTTAGATACATAGACAATCTGCTACTGATTTGGGATGGAACTAAGGAAGAATTTGAACAATATTTTGAAATATTGAATGAATCTGATTTTGGCCTCAAATTCACATATGAGATCAGCGACCAGAAAGTGGTATTTTTGGATACTGAAATCTTCATCAAAAACAACCAGGTACATACCACGCTGCACAGCTACTAATGCGGTACTCCACGCCCAAAGTTTCCATCAATCCAGTTTAATCAAAAACATTCCATATGGAGAGTTCCTCAGAATAAAAAGAATTTGCGCAAGGGAGGAAGATTGGACAAACCACCAGAAACAGGCAACAGCGAGATTTGAAAAAAAAAAATACAACCCTGGAAGTATCAAAGTTGCTCTAAATCGAACCCAGTTAATAAACAGAACAAAACTATTAAAAGAGAAACAATTGGCCACAACTGATGAGGACAAAAAAAAGGTTCATCACTACCTATTCCACAGCCAACCAACAACATTTTGCGAAAGAACTGGCACATATTACATATGGACAGAACAACATCAGAAATTGTAGGGGACCATCCGAATATAACCTACAGAAGAGCAAGGAACCTAAGGGATCAATTAGTCCATAGCCATTTTCTGCCCCAAAGAAAACCCGAAATATGGTTGAAGCCCAAAGGCTTCTGCAAATTCTCAAATTGTAAAGTTTGCTGCATTGCGAAAATTATGAAAGAAATAACAATGGCAAACAAGGAAACATGGAAGATTCAACAACTAATAAACTGTAAAAGCCAATTTGTAATTTACATAATGGAATGTCCGTGCTCTCTCAAATATGTAGGCAGCACGAAATTTAAATTAACAAAACGCATACTGGAACATGTTCGTGCAACTATCAATACAGACAGGAGCAACGCAGTTGCCAAACATATGGCAGAAGGAACACAGCGGCAACTTGAAGGAACTCAAATTTTACGCTGTAGAAAGTGTGGGCTCACACCCTAGAGGGGGGGATCGTGAAAGAACTATGAGACAGAAAGAATCGAAACACATTATGAACTTCCGTACCCTAAGGCCGCATGGATTAAATCAAGATGAAGAATTACATTATCACCATTGAACAGTCAGAAATTTCCTCATTAGAATTAGATCAGGGAGCGTACGCAATTGACCTCTGTCATTAATTTTAAACTTTAATTTTTGTTTTCTCACTTTTTTCACAAGTTGTTTTTAAATCTTGACCTTGATGTGTTACTACAGGGCGGGAATATATAAGAAGCTGATGGTCAAATTTTCTAGCATAAGGCCAGATTTTGTCGGTACAAAATGGTATCACACCAGTATTACTCTTGCCCACTGGAGGGCATATGTCAAAATGCTTAAATGATCAAGTTTTAGGCTATATTAGATCACTGCGAGATGGAAATGTACAGCAGTATATACTAAATGAATTCATGTCAACAATGAGACAAACTACCGTTTTGAATACTTTACATTGTAACGAAGACATAGTGTGAGATGCATTGAACATACCAACGTATGGCCCACTAGAGGGCGGGAATTGGTTTAGTACATGAGGCTGGTTTGATATCAATTACGAACCACTATTTCAGGCATTAATTGTTATAAACAACATGTCCCACAATGCCCTGTGAAGGAAACAGTAAATGATGTCATTGTTTTGTCTTTTATGCACTTTATTTAAATCACGCAAAAAAAGATGGCGACTAACAGTCCTGTGAGCAAGGTCTCTGAAGAGACCGAAACGCGTAAGGTGATGCTGGCTTGCTGTTAATAAATTTAATTGGAAAACCACGATGGGAGCACACTGCTAGCCTCTCCTCTGGATCGCCCATCTGCATTGTGGTATATGCAGTGTGTATAACTTGAAGAGTTTCGGAAAAAGTTCGTGTGTGATTCACCAAAGTTGGTGCAAGTAAGTACTGAATATTTCCAGCATCTCTAGACAGAAGACATGGCTCGTGTTTGGGATAGTATCCCTCATCAGTAGAGAAAAGTTCTGGGGTGGTTTAGAAGGCGGCCAAACAACCATCACAGTCCTCGATGCCTCTTAGGCGCGCAGGTGCATCTCCAAAAGCTCCCTGAGCTTAGGGGCTCACGGGAGCACTTTAACAGAAAAACCACCATGGGAGCACACTGCTAGCCTCTCCTCCGGATCGCCCCTTTGCATTGTGGTATATGCAGTGCGTATAACTTGAAGAGTTTCGGAAAAAGTTTGTGTGTGATTCACCAAAGTTGGTGCAAGTAAGTACTTAATATTTCCAGAATCTCTAGACAAAAGATATGGCTCGTTTTTCGGGATAGTATCCCTCATCAGTAGAGAAAAGTTCTGGGGTGGTTGAGAAGGCCGCCAAACAACCGTCACAGGCCTCGATGCCTCTTAGGCGCGCAGGTGCATCTCCAAAAGCTCTCTGAGCTTAGGGGCTCACGGGAGCCCTTTAACAGGAAAACCACCATGGGAGCACACTGCTAGCCTCTCCTCCGGATTGCCCCTCTGCATTGTGGTAT
The DNA here is from genome assembly GCF_964261635.1 of Lissotriton helveticus. Taxonomy (NCBI): domain Eukaryota; kingdom Metazoa; phylum Chordata; class Amphibia; order Caudata; family Salamandridae; genus Lissotriton; species Lissotriton helveticus. The sequence continues at coordinate 962,797,921 of NC_136072.1, read as the reverse complement.
ATGCAGTGCGTATAACTTGAAGAGTTTCGGAAAAAGTTTGTGTGTGATTCACCAAAGTTGGTGCAAGTAAGTATTTAATATTTCCAGCATCTCTAGACACGAGACATGGCTCCTGTTTCGGGATAGTATCCCTCATCAGTAGAGAAAAGTTCTGGGGTGGTTGAGAAGGCAGCCAAACAACTTCACACTTCACATCCTGGGGCACTGAGGTCCTAGTTGCCAGCAACGCCTGTGCTGGTTATCTTCACCTTGGCTTCAAGCTGGACTGGTGCTGACTCCCCAGGTTGGATCTGATGTCCGGATCACTCTGGCAATGGTTGTAAGGCATCAAATATCTAATGGTGGACAGAACAAAAGTTCTTTAGACAAAGCATGCAAATAATCAATCAACAAAGAGGATAGTTTCAGAATACTTCCTAGTCTTGGGACGCCCCATATATTAGCAAGGCACCCAAGAACCACTTCATCTATCTGAGAGTAATAACCTGGACCTATTACTCTATTTGAAGCAGCTAAGGAAGTCTGTGTTCATGTACTAGATTCTGAGAAAAATAGAAAAACAATACAGACATACTCCAAATCCTTACATTTTTGTATTCCTATATTATTCATCTGAAAACCCTCAAGAAAAAAGGAAATGTTCTACACTTTACTCATAGATTTTACATTACTTGTACAGGACTGCAGACACTTCTAAAATCATTTCTCTTAATAAAAGCACCTGCATTTCACGCTTAGGACCATGCTCTCATGTTATAGATCCAGCAGGAAAATCTAAAACTGCTAATTTAACAGGGATTCTTATTACATAACAAACTAAAAAAAACATCAACATAGTGGATACATACATTTCTCCAGCAGAACATGTTGTGACAAACAAACTCCTATAAAACAATATTTTTGTTTCAAAAATGTTTGCTGAGGATCACATGGGCATCTTTCCTGCATTCTACTCTTCACGATCCAAACTATATGAAATCAGCTCTAATAAGGACTGTCAGTTTATTTACACAGACTAGCTAATAATAATGGTGTAATCACCTGAGAATTTTAGAACAAAAACTACCCACATCTAGTTCCCCTTAAAGGTCAAATAAGTGTATAGCAATCTAAACTACTCATCCATTCATAATTTCATCAGACAGGATGGGCAGCAACATAGTATATTTAAATATTCATGTTATTATTGCAAACAATTTTAAAACAATATTACTGAATAGCCAATTAAATGTCTCATGGCTGGTTCACAGGCAGCTTAGACAGGCTCAAATGAGATTGAGAAAAAGAGAGAGAAAACATAAATTTGCCAACCCTTAATTTGTAGAGAAGTTAACATCCTTCCCCCATTTTGACTGTAGGAAAGCTGAATCAGGTTTTCACTTCTGTCGACACTATCTACTTCTATTTGTGGCAGCTAGGCACTAATTTTAAGACTTTTGTATTCACAGAAGGCATTTAGGAGTCCTAAAGTTAGGAGTCCTAACTTTACTACTACTAAACTGAGAAAAATCCTAACTTTAAGACTTTCGGTATTCACAGAAGGCATTTAGGAGTCCTAAAGTTAGGACTCCTAACTTCTGTGAATACCGAAATGAGTAAGTGCCTTCTGTGAATACCAAAATGAGTAAGTGCCTTCTGTGAATACGAAAATGGTAGTAAGTTTAGGATTTTGTCTTAAGTTAGTTCTGTGAATCGGGCCCATGGAGTTGATGGACAGAGCGCTGAACTGTTTCAGACACTCGCCCCCAGACACAGATCTGGGTTGAATCCTTCATCGTTCTTTAGCTCACTTTGTCACCCTAGTTCAGAGACAGCTATATGCAAATCGATCTTGACCCTGTGCCTCATGGGAACAGTCCAGCCCGACCTGCCAAGTCATGTCTTCCCTGGATGGGAATCTAGCATCCTGGAACTGGTTTCAGGCTAACAGCCCCCATCAGCCAGGTTAGCTTGAATTCTGTGGCAAAGTGAGCAAGAGACCCACGTCTGGGCATACCCTGCCAACTTAGGGTGAACAAAGCAAACACAAGGAGATGATGGGTGGAGCGCTGAAACTTTTCAGACACTCACCCCCAGTCACAGAGGTTGAATCCATCATCATGTTTAGCTCACTTCGCCACCCCAGTTCAGATACAGCTGTATGCAAATCAGTCTTGACCCTGTGCCTCAAGGCAACAGTCCAGCACAAACTGCCAAGCCATGTCTTCCCTGGACGGGAAACCAGCACCTGGGACCAGTTTCCAGCTAACAGACCTCATCAGCCAGGCCAGCTTGCATCCAGTGGGACAGTGAGCAAGTGAACCACGTCTGGGCATACCCTGCAAGCTTGGGTGAACAAAGCAAACACAAGGAGATGATGGACGGAGCACTGAAACTTCTCAGCCCCTGTCACAGACCTGGGTTGAAACCATCATCATTCTTTAGCTCACTTCGCCACCTCAGTTCAGACCCAGCAATATGCAAAACAGCCTTGACCCTGTGCCCCATGGGATAGTCCAGCCCGAAATTACAGGCTTTACCCGACCCCCTCCCCCTTTTTTCTTTTGAATGTATTTATTTTATGATTTTACCCCCGAGCTGAGCCTCAGGCCTAGCCTTTTCGAAGATGTTTTGCCACAGTAGGAAGTTTCCAAAATACACAAGGACTGCTCGCGGTTTAGTATCGGACTTGACTGGTTGAGAGAAGGGGACTTGATGCACCATTTGAACTTCATGAAGCCAGTCACACCCTTCTAGATCTGGGAAAGACGTTTGCAACAGCTTGACCATGTACATACGGACATCTGATCACTCGTTCCTTCAGGAATAACTAGGAACTGCAGATTATTCCGTCTCTGATGTTTTCCGTTGACCTCAAGCTTCCACTAGATATCGATCAGTTGTGTCTCATGTGCTTTTGCTTGGCCCCTGGTCTAGTGTGACTGACCTCTTTCCCCTCCTAGTTGCTCTGGCATAGTCATTGCAAATGTCGAGTAAGGTACCATCCAGGCCCTTGAGTTCCACAGCTGGGTTATCTAGGCTATCAGACCTTAGCTCAGGAATTGTACAGTGCAGTGCGATCTTGATCCAAATGTTCAACTCCCCTGCAGGACGTCCCGGCTTGTTGGAATTTGATGGGCAATAGAAAGTTACTTAGCCAGGGACATAAGTAGGCATGGTACTCCAAGACTCCTGTAGCATAGATATGTCAAAGGATTTGATAAACTATAACCAGTGTTAGAGGGTCAATGTCATTCTAACCCCAGCCACATTCCATGATACCATATTGAGGACACTCCACGGTTCCTGCTAGGGGTAGAAATAGTGTTAACCCTGTTATTCGCTGATGATACCTTTTTACTTTCAAAAACACCAAGTGGACTCCAACTATTTTTGAACCGGTTCAAAACATTCTGTGACCTACAGGGTTTAGAGGTGAATACCTTAAAGCAAAGCTTCTCCTCCTCAACCCACGCAAGTAATTCAAAGGTAAATGTACAATAGGGGGGGTCCCCTTGGAATGGTTGAACTCTTTTAAACTACTTGGGAATTTCCATCTCCGAAGATATGTCTTGGAAACCTCATACAGATAAGCAGACGCTCAGGCATAGACAAATTGTTGGGGCCCTGTTCAAAGAACATAATGAACATAATACATCTTTTACCAAACCAGTGGCAGCTCCACTTCAGATCTATGAGGCTAAAGCTGTGGGTTCCATGTTTTATGGTGCTGAATTATGGTGCTTTGAAAGGATGGGTGCTTTACTAAAATCAGAGAACAAGTACCTGAGGTCAATCAATCAATCAATCAATCAATCAATTTGTAAAGCCACTACTTAACTGCTAGGGTCTCAAGGCGCTGGGTGGGGACGGGGGGGAGCTGCAGCTAGTGGTTGACGGGTCAGGTCTTGAGCAGTCTTCTGAATGCCAGGAGGTCTGTGGTCTGTCGTAGGAGGAGGGGGAGGGCATTCCAGGTCTTGGCGGTGCGGTGGGAGAAGGATCTCTCCCCGGAGGTGGTTTTGTGGATGTGTGGGACGGAGGCCAGGGAAAGTTCGACAGAGCGGAGTATCCCGTTGAGTATGTAGAAGGAGAGTCTGCTGTTGAGATAGGCTGGGCCGGTCTTGTGGAGTGATTTGTGTGCGTGGATCATGAGTTTGAAAGTGATTGTATTGTCGACGGGAGCCAGTGTAGGTCTCTCAGGTGAGGGGTGATGTGGTCTCTGCGTGGGACGTCTAGGACCAGGTGTGCGGAGGTGTTCTGGATTCTTTGGAGTCTGCTGATGAGTTTGTACAGGGCTCCGGCATAGAGGGCGTTTCCGTAGTTGAGCCGGCTGCTGATGAGGGCGTGGGTGACTGTTTTCCGTGTGTTTGTAGGGATCCATCTGTAAATCTTGCGGAGCATGCGGAGGGTGTGGAAGCATGAGGAGGAGACTGCGTTGACTTGGTTGGTCATGCTGAGCGTAGAGTCGAGGAGGACCCCTAGGTTGCGTGCGTGGTTGGTCAGTGCTGGGGGGGTTCCCAGGGATGGAGGCCACCAGGAGTCGTCCCACGCCGAGGGGTTGGGCCCGAGGATGAGGATCTCTGACTTTTCCGTGTTCAGCTTGAGCCTCCTTGCCTCCATCCAGTCGGCGACGGCCTTCATACCCTGGTGCAGGTTGGATTTGGCGATGAGGGGGCCTTGGTGAGGGAGAGGATCAGCTGGGTGTTGTCGGCATAGGAGATTATGTTGAGGTTGTGTAGTCTGGTGCAGCGAGCGAGGGGAGCCATGTAGACGTTGAACAGCGTCGGGCTGAGGGAGGATCCCTACGGGACGCCGCAAATGGTTTTGGTGGTACCGGATTGGAACGGGGGGAGGAGGACTCTCTGGGTTCTGTCGGTGAGGAAGGAGGTGGTCCAATCCAGGGCTTTGTCTCGGATCCCTGTGTCAAAGAGGCGTGTGCGAAGTGTGTGGTGGCAGAGAAGTCGAAGGCGGCGGAGTGGTCCAAGAGGATGAGGGCTGCTGTCTTGCCGTTGTCGAGGAGGATTCTGATGTCGTCTGTGGCGGCGATGAGGGTGGTCTCGGTGCTGTGGTTGCTGCGGAAGCCAGACTGGGAGGGGTCCAGGATGCTGTTGTCTTCTAGGTAGCGGGTGAGCTGGGTGTTGACGGTCTTTTCGATGACTTTTGCTGGGAACGGGAGCAGGGAGATGGGCCGGAAGTTCTTGAGGTCGCTCGGGTCCGCCTTGGGCTTCTTTAGCAGGGCGATGATCTCGCTGTGCTTCCAGCTCTCAGGCAGAGTGGCGGTTTCGAAGGAGAGGTTGATGAGTTTACTCAGGTGGGGTGCGATGAGGCTGTTGGCTTTGGTGGCAATGTGGTTGGGGAGAGCGTCCGAAGGGGAGCCTGAGTGGATGGTGCTCATGGTCTTGATTATGTCTTCGGTGCTCACGTTGGTCCATTTGGCCAGAAGGTCGTGGTCGGTGGGGTTGGGTGTGTTCGTCGTAGTGGGGTTCATTGGGTTCATTTGGTGGTTGAAGCTGTTGTGGATGTTGGTGATTTTGTGGTGGAAGAAGGCGGCGAGGGTGTCGTACAGGGCTTGCGACGGCGGGATGTCGTTGGTGCAGGAGCTGGGACTGGAGAGTTCCTTCACGATTTTGAAGAGCTCTTTGCTGTTGTGTGCGTTGTTGTCGAGGCGGTCTTTGAATGAGGCTCTTTTGGTGGTCCTGATGAGGCAGTGATGGTTGCGACTGGCGTCTTCGTGGGCTGCGTGGTTGGTGGGTGTTCTATCGCTGAGCCAGATGTTTTCGAGTTTCCGGCAGGTGCGCTTGGAGGCCAGGAGCTCCAGGGTGAACCAGCTGGCTCTCTGGCTGGTGTCTCTGTCGGCGGGTAGTCGCACATGTGCTATGGTGTTGGCGCAGTTTTCCATCCAGAGTCTGAGGGTGCGGGCCCCTTCCTCTGGGTCAGTGCAGCTGGTCGGTGGTTAATTGTGAGGTGATCTTCCAGCAATTCCTTGGTTACTTTGCCCCAGCATCGGCGGGGGATCTGTGGGGTGCGGTGGTGAGTGACGGGTTTCTGGAAGGTGGATGCAGTGGTGGTTGGTCCAGGTGAGTTCGGAGGCGTGGCCTGGAGGAGAAGATGGAATCGAGCGTGTGACCGGCGGTGTGGGTCGGGGTTGTGACGATCTGTTTCAGTCCGAGGGTGCTGTTATTGTTGTTTTCCAGGTGGAAGTTCAGGTCGCCGAGCAGGATGTAGTTGGCCGAGGTCAGTGCATGCTTGCTGATGAAGTCGGCGATGGAGTTGCAGAATTGGGGGCGTGGGCCAGGTGGTCTGTAGACGAGGTTGCCTCTGAGGGTGGTCTTGGGGTCCGTGTGGATCTTGAAGTGCATGTGTTCGGCGGTGGTGAGGGTGAGGGTGTCGTCGGTGTTAGTGGAGACCTTGATGGTGTTCTTGTGGATGATGGCGATTCCTCCTCCAACTCCATTGGCGCGGTCTCTGCGGGAGATCTTGTATCCGTCGGGGATGGCTATTGTGATGTCTGGGGCGGAGGTTTCTTTCAGCCAGGTCTCGGTCAGGAAGGCGATGTCTGGTGATGTGGTGAGTAGGTCCCAGAGCTCGACGGCGTGCTTGCGTGCGGAGCAGGTGTTCAGCAGGATGCATCGCAGTTGGTTGGATCCCGTTGCTGTTGGTGCTTTGGCGTCGTTGGGGCAGGTGAAGGTGCAGTTTCGGCAGGTGAAAGGGCCGTAGGTGTGCTTGGGGGTGGCTTTGTAGCAGTTGGAGGGCCGTCCATGGTTGAGTGCGGCGAGGGTGTTGGCGTCGTAGTGGAGTCTTGCTTTGTCGCTAGCGTGGGGGCCAGGGATTCTGGCGCTGGGCGCGGTCCAGGCGTGGACGGGCGCAGACGGGTTTGCCTTAGGCCACCTTATAAGGGGGAGATGGGGAGGGAGGGTCAGCTGGGAGGTGGGAAAGAGGGCAGCGAATGGGCACGGGGGGCGGGCCGCAGAGGAGGCAGCAGTGGGAAGGAAAACAGCAGAAAAACGGCAAAGAAACGGCAGAGGAAGAGCGAGGTCAGGGAACCGGGCAGGCCCGCTCGGCGGCAGGGGGCAGCAGGCAAGGCTGGCAGGCAGACGGGGCACAGGGAGAAAAGGGTCACAGGCAGACGGGGTACAGGGAAGCAAGGGGTAAGGGCACAGGCACTCAGGGAGCGAAGGCGGCAGTGGAGGCGGCGATCGGAGCCGCAGGCAGCAGAGGAGAGGTGGCAAGGCAAGGCTGGCACAGGAGTTGGTGGTGCTGCAGCGGGGCGGGGAGTGACCTACCAGAAGGTCCCTAGTCTCATTACCACAGAGCATGCCCCTAACCCATTAAGACTTGATATGCATGGAGCTACCATCCTAGAAAAGGCTAACCTTCACCCCTTAATATTTTGGCTGTGGATTAGGTCTACTCCGGAGCTGTCCTCGTACGCCACAGCCTCTGATTAAATGGCTGCTCTTGACCGTTCTAGGAAGATTGGCTGGATTTGTAATCTGAATTCCTCTTTGAGAGCATTCGTTTAGAGGGCCTCTGGGACAGTAATAACCAATTTCTGCCCCTTAGGAAGCTGCACTTAAAAACAGTATTGGGATTGGGTAGCCCAGGGTCATTTAGTAGCTTCTCATGGGGACGCCTAAGTTTGGATTTAAATTTTTTTTTTGTGGATCTTATGAAATATATCTTGATTTCATCACCATTCATCTGGACGGGAAACTCTATATGCAGTTTCGTTTTGGATCACTTTCATTAAACATATACCCAAGCTCCTGGAGGCAGATATCCACTCCTTCTCAACATTATCCCAGGTTCATATCTGTTATTGGAACCATTGCCCACGTATTTTTTGTTAGCCCCCGAGTACTGTATTCCAAGAAGCAAATGGTTGAAACTAATGTGTAAGCTGCTTGGGCACACGTCGCCATGTTGAGGCCCTATGTATTCTAAGAGCAGATACCACCTCGATGGTCGTTTGTGCTGTTGCCAAGTTCTTGGGTCACATGTGGGCAAAGAGAAGGCATTTGTCTAAAGTATGAAACGTGTATATAGACAAATACTTTTTGGGGGATATTTTTTTCTAAGGGTTTTAAGTTATTCACACGTCACTGCTTTGGGTCCTGTGTGTAATTTTTGTTTTTAGCACTTAGTACGTACAAAGCGTAGATACCATCCAGCAATGAGGGTCACTCGGATGATTTAGTTAAGGGCTCTTGTGGTGATCCTAGCCCGCCACTGGAGCCCTCCTGTAAATTTATGGATTTTGGACTGTGTCCCTATGAATAACTTTTATCGCTTTGATTTACCCGATTATATTGTATTTATTAATTGTTAGTTGGTCGACTGTTTGCCAACGTTTACTGTACAGTATTCCAACTCATGTACTCATCCATCTGGTCCCGATTGCATTGGTTGAGTTCTAAAATCTGTTTATATGTTGTTCTTTGCACTTGCACTTTCATGGTATAAACAACCGAAATAAAGTTGTATGCTGATGATATACAATGCAGGATGTCGATCCCTCTTTTGCTGCCAACCTGACAATAAAGCTTTTACATGCAAACAAACGAACTTTGAGATTGTTTGTTTTCATGTAAAAGAAGTGAAAGCAGTTAGTGGCAGAGCAAAGTGGTGGATTGATGCCCTGGCACTCCCTATGAATGAGCCGCTGATCCTCCTTTGCATTTTTTTCACAATTCTTTAAATATTATGCTGCCAAACATTCACAGATGTATTTTTTCCCCATCTCACAACCCAACTTGCAGCAAACAAATTTGGGGGCATATTATCAAGGGAAGTATTGCCGCTTTACCAGCACTTTTTGTCGCTAAAGCGGCAATATTTTTATCGCCCTATCAGCAAGCTGTTGATAACAACTGTTAGTGACAGCTTTATGGCGAAAGCGACTGTTTTGGTTGCCACTTTGCATGTCAGTGATATTTATCGCTAATGACATGCAGAGGAGGCATTCCCACATTGAAAGCGACTGAAAGCAGTCGCAAACACACCCCCTGTCTATTACCAAGGCCCGTAAAGGGATAAAAAAACACAAACTAATCTCGTTTATCTCTGGATTTTAACACCTGCTACAATCCTGTCTTAGCCATAGTTTCAGTGGGAGGTGGATTCTACGGCTGAATCCTCACCTGCCTATTAGCAACCTTTTCATTAGTGATATGAATTCATCGCTGGAATTCCTGTGTTATAGCTGGAGAATCACCGCTATCACTGGGTTATTATCGCCTTGGAGATAAACGTTGATAATAATGCGTTATCTCTGCGATTTAAACCAGCGATAGCCGGCGATAAAAAATAAAGCGCTAAGCACGCTTTGCGATAATCATCGCAAGTCCTTGCTAATATGGCCCATGTTTTTTATTATTTGGCGCATTTCCTACACGGTTTAAACTGTGTTAATGAGAAATATGTCTTAACGGCCATACTTATGTTAAATAATTTTTGTAAAGTAATCAGAAGAGCCACACACCTAAAACATTCAAATAATTTGCAATGATGACTCTTTAAATACAGACCTTATCGCTAAATGTCCAGATTCCACACATGTATCTACATTTCAGTCGCAAACACACCTTCTGTCTATTACCAAGGCCCGCAAAGGGATAAAAAAACGCAAACTAACCTCGTTTATCGCTGGATTTTAACACCTACTACAATCCTGACTTAGCCATAGTTTCAGTGTGAGGTGGATTCTAGGGCTGAATCCTCACCTGCCTATTAGCGACCTTTTCATTAGTGATATGAATTCATCGCTGGAATTCCTGTGTTATAGCTGGAGAATCGCCGCTATTGCGGGGTTATTATCGCCTTGGACATAAACATTGATAATAATGCGTTATCTCTGCGATTTAAACCAGCGATAGCCGGCGATAAAAAATACAGCGCTAAGCGCGCTTTGCGATAATCATCGCAAGTCCTTGCTAATATGGCCCATGTTTTTTATTATTTGGCACATTTCCTACACAGTTTAAACTGTGTTCATGAGAAATATGTCTTAACGGCCATACCTATGTTAAAGTATTTTTGTATAGTAATCAGAAGAGCCAGCACACCTTAAACATTCAAATAATTTGCAATGCTGGCTCTTTAAATACAGACCTTATCGCTAAATGTCCAGATTCCACACATGTATCTACATTTCAGTTTTAATTGTAATAATTCCATCTATATAGTTGTCATTTTAATAGTATTTTTAATTTGTGTGCTCATGCACTACGCACTTGAAGTTTGACCTTTTATTCCAGTGCAAAACGTCAATGTCGTTCTCATATTGACCACAAACGGAAGCTTAAGGCGAGGCTTTGCTGCTTACATAAGAGTGAGTAAGTCCTTCGACATTCACCTCCAGTGGCATGAAAGATTGTGGTAGTCTGTACTATCCGGCACAATACAGAAACACGTAAGCTGGACAGCTCAGATGATGAGCCAGATCAAGCACACCGGAACACATCCGAAGATGCAAACACAGCAGCTGGTATAAGGAAGAGACTCTATTTTTGAGGTAAGTGTACTAGTACATAAACATGCAAAATAAAATTAGGTAGCCATATGAACACTTTTTTCAATGTTCATTCACAGAAATTGTGAATAATCAAAAGAGTGTCTGGGAAACATTTTTGTAGCAAGATTTTGTAGAACTCAATTTAAGTTTTGGATCCGATAAACATATACATTCAATGCCTCTTTGTTTGGTGAGAGTGGGCATCTCTAAATACAACGTGTTAATCCTCAGCCTGACTGCGAGTACAACTAGATATTATGACGTCAGAATATACATACTACTGTGGTGAGATGCCTTCTCACTTTCGAGAGCAGGGGTTGCTGATCACTACAACTTGTTAGAAAAGTTTTAAAATAACCTACACAAGATTTACCCTGCCCTAAGCCTTTTGCAAAATCTTTGCAACACTGTGACATTTCCCACTGGATATATATAGTGCCACAACTGAGTAACCCTGTCGCAGTTGCCATTTTTTTCAATACTTTTGCAAAAATGATGTAACTTAAATACAACATGATGATGTATTGCATGTTGTTGCTGCATCTCTTCATCAACCGAATAACGACTTCCTCGTTTCACTCAAACTGTCAATACTATTAATCATAAAGACATGCCTTCATCCATGTTTCAAGCTAGCATGTGAATTGCTTTGTTTGAATTTCTACCATTTCTCAAAGTGTACAAATTCTGATCTTGATTAGGCCCGGGCATAATTTTAAGTACTCTGGATTAATTAGAGGAATTTTGGTAATTTCTCATTACTATTTGATGCGGAATAACCGATAATAATATGACTATGCATGCTTGCATAATGAAGAGTCATTTTGGGGAAAGCAATCCTACTGCAAGAGCTCATTTCGCGACAGCAAGCAGCTGCTCACTGTTTATGTTCTACTACATTTAACTCTATTTCTTAATGCAAAATGTATCCCTGCATCCATTTTGGATACAAGGGTGCTTGTTTCACTAAGAAAGTAGAACTAGATACCGGGAGTAAGTTGAGGGAAAATTCTACCTCAACAGCTCATTTAGTGTTATTTCAAAGCACAAAGGGTCAGATGTAGGTAAATCTGATTTACCGACTCTAGAATACCGAATTTTTCCGATTCTGTATTCTAGATTCGGTACATCAGATGTAGGTAAAAATTCGGTAATTTTTACCGAATCTGTATGATTCGGTAATTACCGAATCGGTATTTACCAATACCGATTCGGTAAAATTACCGAATTGTCAAGGGGGACAGGGTGTCACTTTGACTGACCTGTTGCACCCCTGATTTTGGCTTGTATGGCATGTATGTGGGCATGTATGTGTGTCACATGGCACAGGTGTACATGCACAGATGTGCATGTACACAGGAATTCGTTATTTACCATGAAATAGTATTTCATGGAAAATAACGAATTCTTAAGGGCCTGTGGCACTGTTTTCAGTGCGACCTACATCTATATTTACCGATTCGGTAAAATTACCAATTCGGTATTTTACAGAATCTGTAAATTCACCGAATCGGTAAATTTACTGATTCTGTAAATTTTAGGCCCCCTACATTTCAATCACCAAATACCGGTCGGTAACGGCCGATTTCTATATTTACCGATTCGGTAAAATTACCAATTCGGTATTTTACAGAATCTGTAAATTCACCGAATCGGTAAATTTACCGATTCTGTACATTTTAGGCCCCCTACATTTCAATCACCAAATCCGGTCGGTTACCGACCGGTATTTGGCGACCTACATCTGGCCCTAGATGCTTTCTCACGCTCATTTTGAAAGCGAGGGGGGCATTTTCCAAAATGAAAATAGCTCTAAAAGCCAGGGGTAAGTGGTGGGAAAATCGTACCCCAAGAGCATATTTAGCTAGCACAAGCAGCTTTTTGCGCTTGCTATTCATGTTCTGTTGCATTTATTTATTTCTTAGTCGAAAATGCATTCTCAAACCAAATTTAAAAGTGAGGGGGCATTTCTTTGCGTTAAGAAATATCGCTAAATACAGACTTACTATTCTTGTGTAATTATCTAGAATGTCACTGAATTTTTGGGGAAATTTGGAATGAGAACACTATACTGAGCTACGCACTTTACACCCACCCCAAATCTAGATGGTGATGCACATGTATCATCAGGTCTTGAAGGAAGCCTTTGTCATAGTGGTACGAATCTTTGCCTCCTGAGTCTCTGAAAAAAAGAAGTCTGTTGTACGTCGTGTAGTTGACCTTCCATTTCCTGAAGAGCTAGGTGTGTATTCCTGTAGGAAATACGTTTTCAGATAATGTTGGTGTTGTTATAATTGATAAAATGAGAAAGGGCGCCACAACCAGCGAGACAGGGCACCATTATCAAACTGCTATATGTCCTGTATCGATTTAGAAATATTCAATGAATACATCTCCCACCACTCAATCACTGCCTGTCTAGAACCTTCATATGAGCCACACCAGACCTCAAACAACCAGTACGCAGCAATATGGGAAAACTCTTAGCTGTAATGAAATATATCTTAGACACTGCAGTTTTATATCTTTAAATCCAAACAGGACATCTGTGAATCATATATCCATCATCCACGTTAAAACATTGTTCAACAATGAAAAGTTAAAAAATGGTGCAAAACACATAAATAATACAATAAAGTCTAAAGATAAAGGGAGAAACACATGTAAGACAACAAAAACTTGTCTATTAGATGACTACAATCTACAATCTACAATGTAAATTGACCGGAAGCTGGAAACATCATGTATGTGTCATTACAGTCTAAGCGCCAGGATGCCCGTCGGGTGGCAGATTTTGCGCTATATAAGAACGCCTATACATACATACATACATACATACATACTTTAAACATTGAACTCGATATTTGATCTACTACGCAAAAACTATTTTCTACTATATTCTACTATATTCAGAAATTGTAGCAGATTTGGTTATGTAGGGGAGTTGTTGCGTTTTGGTGGGCTTCCCAAATTCAGGCCACCTTCTTCAGGGCAACAACAAATAATCTCCAACACATTATAATTACAATTAAAAAACCAGCAATTAAAAAAAGTATAGTATGAATATATCTTGTCTAGCTATATACAAGTGTGCAATACTTAATGAAATTACACAATAGATAACATTATTCACAATACATTTATCCAGAGGTTAGAATGAATGGTGTCATGGTACTAAGATTCCAGTCACCCATCTCACATCCTGTCATTTATTCCACTCAAACTCCACCCATCCTCATTCCTTTCCAGTTATTGCTATCTTCAAAACCCCCTCACCCTATGTTGAGGATCCATCAGTCGCCCTTCTAGTCACTCCATCCCATCCGAGTCCTCCATATTCACAACCTGTTGCAGCTCTTCCCTCTGATCACACTACCGTCCTTGTGTTCCTTTCACTCCCCTGGATATACCATCCTTTAACATATATCACTCCCACTCACTGGCGTCTGTCAAAAGCAAGGCCTTCCTGGGGCCTGGGTTCAATCCAATAATATCCCCACTGTTCTTCTTCTGAGGTAGCCTGCTGTTAGGTTTGCTACAGTGGCAGTCAAAATTCACACTTAATTATCTCCCCATCTTTGTGACATACTCATCTTCATCTTCCCCTAGTATGGGTAACATAAGTGAATTCCTTATGGCCACAACATAAATACAAGGAACTGACCACCTTCCTCAGAAATAGACAGCAATTTTTTACTTCTATGGGTTTTACTGGATTACAAAATGGGTCATAGGAAAGCCCTGTAAAGGGAAATACCTCTTAATGAGACATCTCACTCGCTGCCTACAAGGTTTCTTACCATGGCACTGAATCAGACAGGGTGACTGGCCACCATATTAGTCTGTCAAGGCTTACGTCTCCACAACCTATGTGGGGCTTATATCTCCTCCACACTTTCTCCACTTCTGGGTTCGTTCTACGATCTTTTTAAAAACGTCTGACGGAACTTGTACAGCACGGTTCATCTTCTCAGTAAAATCAAAACAATGGATTCAGTTTGTCATTTTGTGTGTGGGCATATGAAATAATCATACCATACCAAATTACAAGTTTACACACCTATGTCCATGACTTAAATCTGCTACTCAGGCTCCGCTCCTAGGGTGTTCCCTCTTCAATTTAATCTGAGCTGTTTGGGTAAGAGGGCAAACAAACGATGGCCCACCATTCCAATTATATCCCAGCATTTTGGTATTTCACAGATATATTAAATCTCTAGATTTATGCCTTTATCATCACTCCTATAACACCATTATTGGGGGACTCTCCCCCTCACCCTTCTTTTGTAGGCTCAATCATTTAAACAAGAGGCCAAAGTCCAACCATTTAATTAGATGACAATTGTGCAATCATTACTATTTCATCACCTTGGATTGTAGAGCCTGGCAGACTGAAGCAGTAGAGTGCAGAGTGAAGTGTCGGAAGCGTGGAAGCGTGAGTGAGAGAAGGGCGAGAGGAGGCGTCCTTACCGTCTTCGGCCCTCTCCACCTCTCCTGGCTAGGTATCTGCTGTACCCTGCTGTACCCTGCCCCCCCGTGCATTGAGGTGAGAAACGCGGGGGAGTGTGAGCGCGGGAGGCCGCCAGAACCGGACCCAGAGCTCGCCGTCTCATTAGCAGCCGCTGTTGTACCGGGCAAAAAGCGGGCAAAACACTGGAGCGGCCCGGTAGCGGCGGGAACCGCTGCGAAGCTCTTTTTGCGAGGCTCTTTCCCAGGAGGCTGGGACAGTGGGAGCGGGAGCTCTCGGAAAACTTTGGAAATACCCCAGTGTCATTACAGTGGGGGGTTACAACCGCGGTTTGTTCGGAGTGGAGCAACTACGGGAGACTGTGCAGGGCCAGCACCAGAGGAGCAGACTGCAGCATCAGGAACGGAGTTAATCGGTGTGAAAGCCAAAAATCTTTTCATTTTTTCATTTTGTTATTAATCCCCCGCAGTCATACCTACAAGCTCTGAAGCCATAAAATTCGCAAAGGAAAAATGGAAAGACAAAGGTGGCGGCTGCACGTGGGTCGTGCAGCAGGGGGCTTGCCCGCGTTCCCCTGTACTGGTGGCGGCCACTCTCCCTGATTACACTGATGCAACAATAGCTGGGGGTTGGGCGCAGATTCTGTCTCCCCAACTGTCTGGCTGCCTGGTTGTGCGTGAGCCCCGCTTACCTTCTCTGTTCTTGCCCCCCCGGAAGTAATATCCACAGCAAGTCTTGCAGTGGTGGCGAAGCGGTTCGCAAGCTGCTACAGGGCAGTCTCAGAGGTGAAGGCGGAGGCTGAAAAAAATCTAGAAAACGTGGAGATACGGCAGGCAATGAACAAGACATCAATGTGATACTGAGGTACTAGGTCGTTTGAAAAAATAGTGCTACTACACACTTTAAAATTGTATTTCTTCCCCCTTTTCACCTACCTGCTGTTAGTGCCACTACCAGGGAGTTTGATCGGTCCTAAATCATACTACATCGATATCACTGTACTACATTAATAACAATGCGTTCTGGGAGGAAACGGCTATCTGCCCCCCGGCACGTAGATCACGTAAATCTAAAGCTCCAAATACCATAAAGAACTCCAAGGCGCAACCTAAGGAGTTGAGACAAACACTTATCTCACCAATTGCGAGAATGTTGGAAAAATCCTCTAAAATCCCTAAAAAATTTGACTTTCTAAAGGATCCAACAGGAGTTCTATTGTCAATGCAAGGCGACCAAGCAATAGGTAATCTACAAACCCCCATTATACCTAATAATGCTATACCACACAATAACCAAGAAAGCAAAAATAAACAACTTGGAATAAATGAGACAAATATGGTGATCACACAATCTAACACCTCAGTGAACACTGTAAATCAAATATAAATGGAAGCCTCGGATCAGGATGATTTGCATATAACGAGCTCACAAGAATCTGTTATTAAAGGTAATACCAAGGACGGGATAAAAACTGGAGACTCCTTTATTGTTGATCTCAATGGGACTCAGCAATAGTATCCATGCCATCTAGGTTACCTATTGAAGTCAATGTTGAAATAAGGAAAAATACAGCACAAATAGGGATACTAACAGGCAATAATCAAACCATCTTTAATACGTTGGATAGTTGCATGCTCAAGAGTCAACTAAGTAAAGAGAAAATGATTTCATTGCACATCGAAAATTACAGATTATCATTAAGAAAGGAAAGTAGAGAACAAGGTACTCAAATAAAAGATTCATTAAACCCCAAATCTGCCGAACCATAGAAACAAGCAATCAATGCAAACTCGGACAGGGGGGTAACACAACCTGCGGGAGCTAAAAGAAGATGATTCTCTGAACCAGAACAATCATTAGACTGTGAAAATAATACTAGTAACAACGCTAAAGTCTTTATTAGTAATGATCTTAAACTGCAGGGGAGTGAAAAAAACAAAACCATTGATAATCAGGACTTGGCCTCAGTTTGGGATATTTTCTATCAAACCTCAACACTTACTATCGAAGCATTATCAATTCAGTCTAATAAAATGGATATCCAAATTGATATTCTAAGCACAATGGCTAAAGCAGTAGCAGGAATAGATCTCAAATTAGCTAACCTCAACTCCCTGATAACCAGAGTACAGGCAGACAAATCGATATCCTATGTAGAATGTTCACACACACCAATAATTAACAAACTTGCAACCATACCGGAGGTTATAAGTTCGATGCTAGAAGATGTTAAAACAATGCTCAATAGGGGCCTAAACTGGTCAGTAGATGGGAATGAAGATATGATTTGTACATCTGGAAATAAAGAAAATAAAAAAGAGAACAAGGCATGCCAAATTGAATTTCAAACTGTTAATCGATTGACAGACAGACTAATTCCAAATATTCCAAATACTCGAGAGATTGTTAAAAATACTGAAACTGAGAAAGTAATCGCACAAGAAATGGAAATAAGCAAAGGATATATTGAAGTGGAGGAAAAAAGTGACATAGACCGGAACCCATTTATTATGTCATAAAGGAACAAGAAAAAGTTACGCAGAGCCAGAAATAAAGCAAAACTAGTGGAACAAGTAGGATTAGTCCCTCTAGAGGAATCATTACAAAGCAGACCACTGAAAAGAAATATAGAAAATCAACCTACTAGGGAAATAACCAGGCAAATAAGTAACAAATCGCCAATCCAGACAAATGGAAAAATCAAATATTATGACATATTTGCGCAAAAAAGAAATAATACTAATATGGATAAAAATATGGAGGATGCCAACTCCGGAGATAAGCAACCTAAACAATATACACCAAACCACGTAAGTGCTAATAGTAACCTTTCAAGTGGTAAAGCCGAAAAAATCAAGACTCAAATAGTACTCAACTGTTGCAACACAAATGGGCCAATAACACAAGAAATAAGTAACACTGTACAGGAAGAAAACAATGCAGGTACAATGTATGCTGTGCCAAAGGACCAACATCCACCGACTTATGCTCAAAATGAAGAAACAAATAGGAATGAACTTTTGTCTACTGATCTGGTAAAAGAAAAACACAAAACGCATAATAAAACTATCACAGACAAAAGACAACTCCCTTGGATTGTACCAGCAAAACCCTCGGAACCTATGGCACTGACAGAAATTGTGATTGAAACAACAAAAAAGGAACAAATACAAATTATAAAAAGTGCTAACAGGGAAAGAGTTATAAATATCGTCAAGGGGAGTCAAATTCCTACAACACAGGGGATACAAAAGACCATAGGAGGGAACAACTAACATTTAAACCAGAGTATGAGTCCAGAGGTTGATATGATACGCTAAATAGAGGCAACCTATTGTGCCTCTTCTCATCAGTTCCGTCTCTGGAAACAGTGACAACTAAAGATATTGATTGTGTTGTTTTTTTAGAAAACCCAGATGGTCAATTACCAACAACAATAATAACACTTGCCTCCCCTGTCATAGCCGAGCAAATTATAAGGCAAGAAGACATCTTCCGTAAATGGGGAATATTGGTCAATAGAATCATGCCAAAAGAATATCCCACACCGCTTTTGAAATCATTAAATCTGAATGGTACAGAGAAACGCAAAAAAGGCCTCCCAACTTATTCGGTTCTTAGAAATCCAAATCAACGCATAGATAAAGGAGTGCTAGACCAAGCAAAAGACACTATCGATAGAACTGAAATTGGGATAAATGATTTATGGATTAAGAGTGCCCTACATGGAAATAATACCCATTGACAAGCAAAACATGAAAAAACAATCAAAAACATAAATAAATTCACTACGGAAATTACGATTTGTTCTTGGAACGTAAATGGTATAACTAACAAATTAGACAAAATAACCGATCTACTAAAGCGGTATCAAATAATTTTGCTACAAGAGATCTGGGCAACAACCCCGTTTAAAATACATGGTTATAAAGGATACTACATACCTGCTATCAAGGAAAGCACTTATGGACTTGTAACGATGACACCAGGCAGAGGAGAGCGGTTATCTGTACGACAGACGACTCATTGATTCCCGACGGGCGGAGCAAGCGATTTTTGTCCCTACCAAGCTAACATTAGGTAGAGGAGAGCGGTTATCTGTACGACAGACAATTTTTTGATTCCCGACAGGCGTAGTGGGCGATCTTTGTCCCTACCTAGCTAATTCAGTTTGAAGTATTATCTCGAACCTGGAATAAAAGAACGCAAGCTGCTGTTTGGCCAAAAAGCTGAACTGCCTTGTGGTAAACCAAACATGCACTTTCATAAAGAATCTTATCAACGCTAAGATCTGGCCTCTTGCTGCCTCTATATTTGGTGTCTCAAAAGTGATTTTTTACGACGAAACAATTAAGTTGGTGGTCCTTCATGGAAATATGATTCACGTATTAGGAACATCAAATTGTTTTTAACCGTCCCCAGAC
Organism: Lissotriton helveticus; assembly: GCF_964261635.1. NCBI lineage: Eukaryota > Metazoa > Chordata > Amphibia > Caudata > Salamandridae > Lissotriton > Lissotriton helveticus. The sequence goes on along the minus strand of NC_136072.1, from coordinate 962,778,537 downwards.
ATCTTGGATTAGAGTGTACGAAAGAGGTCCTGAGGAAGGTGGCCTTGAGCCGCCGAAACGCGCGTCGACCTGGTGCGGGGTCTCATGCTGGCTTTTGAGACCTTCAAGTTGGCGTGAAGATTTTGCCAACTAAGACTCAGTTCTCCCTTTTTCCCTTGATGGTGTGGTTTGAATGAAGTATGGGTGTGAATGTGGTAGTATTTTGAGACTGTGTGTACCTTTTCGTAGAATATTGTATTATTTTCTTGTATATATTTATTATCTTTTGTATTTGCCATGTATTTTGAAAATGTTTATATAAAAAATGAATGTGTGATGAAATGTTTTTTTACAAATTAAAGAATAATGAATAACATAAAATAATGAACAAAATTAAAATAAAAAAACTATATAATAAAATTTGATTGACGTATATCTGTCACCAAGGTTAGATTGACAGAAGGATGTATGCCAGTATTTGAAGATTAGGGCCAGTGTTGGAACAACCTTTTCGTAGTAAAGCACTTATGGACACCCATCAGGCGGGTTAGCAATTTTCGTTTCAATTGATCTCAACGCAAAACATTCTGAAATATTTACAAACAGTACGAAACTTCAGTCTATATTAGTGAGGTATTGGATGTACGGACAAAAAAGATCATTGAAGCTGGTTAATATATATATCCCTCCTACATCAACTTCCAGGAAAACTATGTGCGCAGCACTGTCCACGTACCTGCTTGAGCAAAGAATTGAGGACCCCTTTATGGATTTTATTATTTCAGGAGATTTCAATCTCAATCTTTTAATGCCATTTACAAGGGACGAAGTAACACAATCACAAGACCACCAATGGTTAATCCCGGTTCAGGTAACTGACCCTTTGAATAAACAAGGTCTCCGACAATTGGGTATAAATTTTATAAAGGATATGGAAGCCTTGGGATTACGAACACTCAATGGAAGATTTCCAACAGACTCACCACCAGCATGGTCCTATTATACCCACAGTACTAAATCCCGTATAGATTATACTATGGTATCACTGAATATCTTTGGCAATTGTACATCATACTATCTAAAGAAAGTCTTGGAGAGTGATCATAGTCAGCAAATCATTACCACAACATTCAAAAATAAAAATCACCAAATCTATCTAACATCTGAAGGTCAAATTGGAACCACTAATTACAAAAAGTTAATTTGGGAAACAGAATCTCGAAACAACAAACTAACAAGCGATCTGGCACTAAAACGGCTACGGGAATGCAGCGAAGAGGCACCATTTGCATAAGCAATCGAACAATGGGCCAGTTTCACCGCCGGATTACCTACTAGTAAAGGTAATTCCGAAATATCTAGAGATGGCCAAATGCCCACCCACAGAAACTTGCAAATAAGCACATGTCTAATTTGCTATATGCAGATGATGTTATTCTTTTAAGAAGAACAAAGGTAGGCCTGCAAAGGTTAATTACATGTACACAGGAGTACACAATAAAAAATAAAATGGTAATAAATTAATACAAATCTAAAGTTATGGTTGTCTCAAAAAATCCAAGAAGGAAATACAATATAAAATGGTTCTTAGGTAAGGAAAAACTGGAGCAAACTAAAACCTATAGACACCTAGGACTGGTTTTTGATGACAACGGTAGCTTCAAACCCCAGAAATTGGACATCGCCCGGAAGGCGAACTCCCTAACAGGTGCATTTGGTATGATAAAAAAGTCCACCAGCAACTTAACCTACCAGTCACTACTCAAAGTCATATCTGCAAAACTGTTACCCTCCCTAACCTATGGCAGTGAGGCATTAAACGGAAAGGACGCAATAACAATGAACAAAGAAATCTCGAAAACTTTTTGATCCCTTTTCTGTTTACCTAAAAATGCCTCACAGTCCCAAATTAGACTAGAATTTGGCTTGAACGACCAACTGCATGCACGGATGGGTAACGCAATTAAAGTATGGTATAGGGGGAAAAATAGTGTCCGCAGCACTTAAGATAAGTGCTAACTCTCTGAGCACAACCTCTTGGAAACGAAAAACGTTTTATGGATGATTGGCAATAAAATTCAAATCCATATTGTAATTAATTGCTTCTTCTTTTATTCACTGTTGCTTGTCACATGAATAAATTTGATCAATTTATCATGGTCGATCAATTCATATTTCACATTTTACTCTTGATAGATTCGTCGTCACCCAATGCATTTCGGACAGATTGTCCTTCATCAGGGGTGTTCTGCAAATAATATAAACACAACGTATGTATGATCCCATGGGAAATGAATGTTATACATAAATCAAAACATAAGTTAAGACGTTTGAATAAGCCTGTGTACAAGTGAAAAAGCAGAATCAATGTGCATATTAGGTGAAAACGAACAAAATATGTTCTAAAGTTGTTCGTGCATATTCACAAGATAAACCAAAAAATAAATAAACCATCATTAGAAGTATCGTGTACCAATTGGAAGGCCACCCAAAAAGAAAGTGACGTGAATATTCGGGAGTGTACAAGCGTTTTAAAGCAAATTGCAAGTGATACGGTGTGGATATCGGTCTGTGCAATGATAGAAACCCAAGACGTGCATTCGCTCATGACTCATCAGAAGGAGTTCGCGGGTCGTATAACATGATTTCTAATCTATAAAATGATTAGTTCCCAGTGCACGATGTGCTAGCACAGCAGTTACGTAAAGCAAAAACTTTAAATAAAGTACACAAAGCTATGCGAGCAATGTTAATGCGGGACTTACTGATGGTGCAGCGTGGACTCGCTCGTCTACTCCATGCGTCTAAAGCCGTATGTGTGTATCATATATACGGAAGTGCACCCACCTAAGGCCATGTGTATAGAAAGAGGACACCGAAATGGCGGACATATTGTAATGGTCAAAAAACTGATCTGGTACACGATTGAAAAGAGAACATGTTTGAAATACATGAAATTAACTATGTAATGCTGCAAAGTTAACAAAAAATAAAAAATAACTCATTTACAAATAACATAAAAACTCCATACGATCATTTAAACCCAAAGGTTTGGTGGATTGTAAAAATTTAATCCAATGGTTTTCTCGTTGCAGCAAAAAATTGTTGTTGTCCCGGTCTTCTCGCTTTGTCACCACTTCAACAGCAGCGAATCTCAGTTGACTGATGTGTCTTTTTTCTTTGAAATGTGTCGCCAAGCTGGATTTAGCATTTTCAGTCCTTATATTGCTTTTATGTTCATTGATGCGTGTTTTCAACTTTCGTGAGGTCTTCCCAGTGTAAACCAATCCACATGGGCATTTAACAATGTGGATCACATTTTCAGTGTCACACGTCGCATTCAGTTTCAAGTTGATATCAGTGCCTTTCATGGGATGTTTTAAAACTGATCCTTTCATCAAATTATTACAATTTTTTGTAGTTGAGGCATGGTTGGTTCCCTTTGAACATGGTGGAGGTGGTTCGTTTTGGTTGTTTGATGATTTCTTTTAAATTTCTACCCCTTTTGTACGCAAACAAAGGTTGTTCCTGAAAAAGTTGTTTGAAGTCTGGTTCTGTGCTGATGATCGACCAATGTTTGAGTATTGACGCCTTGTAGAGTTTGGAAACAACTGAGAATTTAGAAACGACCACAGGTCTTATAGTATTGTCTTTTTTCTCCATTGTTAATATATCTTGACGTTTGAATTTGTCACAGCGTTCCTTAGCGTTGTTCAAAATGTTGTGGGGATAACCTCTCACTTCAAAAAGTTTGATCATGTTGTTGGCTTGTGTCTCAAATTTTGTTGGATCCGATACAATTCGTTTAACACAAAGCAGTTGCGAGAACGGTAAATGATTTTTTAATGACGATTGGTGGAAGGATTTAAAATGCAGTGTATTGTTTTTGTCTGTCATTTTTCTATACAGATTGGTTTCCAAATGATCCTTAGCTCTGATGACACTGACATCCACAAAGGTGATAGACTCTTGACTGATTTCAAAAGTAAATTGAATCCGTTCATTGATATGGTTCAATTGTGCGAGTGCTGTTGTCAAAGAAATTTGATCTCCATGCCATAGAACAAAAATGTCATCTATGTATCACAGGAACATCTTGGCATGAGTGTGCCAAGGGGTCTGGTTCAAGATATTGTTCTCCTCAAAGTAGTTCATGAACGCGTTGGCGTAAACAGGTGCCGCACAGTTGCCCATTGAGGTCCCGGACAACTGAGTGTAACATTGATCCTCCCACATGAAGTAACTCTGATACAGTGTAAAGTACATGAGTTGCATGATGAATAGCTGGAATTCTCTATCTAGGTCTGAATGTACCAAAATGTCCTCAATAGCCTCCATGCCAAGATCGTGTGGTATGCTGGTATAGAGTGACTTCACATCTATAGAGCATAGTCAAATTGGATCATCTTCCTCAAATGAAACAGTCTGTATTTGGTGTAAAAAATCGGTGGTGTCCTTAACATATGTGCGTGATAGTTGTATCAGTGGTTGCAGATATCTGTCAATGAATTTTCCAGTTCCTTCATGAATACTACCTCTGGTAGAAACAATTGGTCTGAAAGGTGGTCGCGTCATATGCTTATGAATTTTTGGTAGCATATACATGCTTGGAGTTCTTGGATTGTTTGGAGTCAAAAACTGCTTAGTTTTATGATTGATGATACCATTGTCATGAGCAGTAGACAGAATGGTGAGTAAGATATCCATATATTGACTTGTAGGATTGTATTGTATGGCATTGTATGTGTTCATGTCAGACAAATGTTCCTGTACTTGTGGTTGGGCACCCTCCATAACTCAAAGACAATTGCGGAGTGGGCACCCGCCATCAAAACGCATACAACAGCGGGGTAGGCTCCCGATAAAGGCATAAAGCAGTGGGGTGCGCTCCAGCTAGTAAAATAAGTAGAAATGTGAGAGTTTCAAAACGCGTGGTGGGCACCTGCTGGCAAAAACAAGCAGGAACGCGGGGTAGGCACCCGCTCCGGTCTTAGGAGCGCTGGGGAAATCCTCCATGCTGGACCCTCGGGCAATTAGAACATAGCACTCCAGGCAATTAAGGATAGGGCTCTTCTTTTCCTGGAGCACAGACCAAGGGCTCAGGCTAGGCAAGGATCAGCAGGTAGTAGGGCAGCTCAGTCAAAACTGGGTAGCAGTTGGAAGGGACTGTCTTAACTCAGCAAACTGGCAATCTTCCTGGTGCAGCAGTTTTTACTCCAGCAAAAGTCTCTACCTGGTCCAGTAGAAGGCAGAGGGGCAGAGCTGGGCACAGGCAGATAGAATGCAGGGACCCCCAGGAACCATCAGTAGGGGTCCCGCGGCGGTTCCTCCTGACAGAGTGTCCCCTCCAAGCAAGCACAAGCACACCCACCATATGGTGTCCCAGCCCCTCTATTTATATTACATTTCTTCTTTGTCCGCTCCTTCTAGAAGCCTCTGGAAGGCTCTTGGAATTTACAGTCCCAACTGGCTCTGGAAGGGTTGTCAATCACTTTGTATACCAGTCTTGCCTCGTGCTTTGTGAGCTGGAGCTGGGTCATCAGACACACCACAGGGGGGGCTGAGCCAGCATAGTACAGGGCAAGAACAGATCTATTCTGGGACAGGAGACTGCGCCTCCCACTACCTGAATTGTAGATCTTCTATTCAGCCTAGTGCTGACTCACTCTGCCCTCCCTGGAGCCACCCACACCTCACCAGCCCCGGTCACTTCTAGAACCAGACATGCAATACACATCAGGCAGGCAGACAATTTGCACACAAAAATGGTAACTTAAAAAAGTGGCATTCCTAAAATAGTGATGGTAAATCTGCGCAGACCATTGCCAAACATGACATATGTATCTTGTTCTATTTAGGAGATATACCATAAGGGGGGGACCCCAATGTTAACCTATGGAGGGCAGAAAGCACACGCACTTTGCACTGCTAAACAGTGCTGAAGTGCCCAGAGTCCACAAAACCACCAACACCATGTTAGAAAAAAAACTAGGACGAAGGCAAAATGTTTAGAGAGGACCCTGCAAAAAGGGTCAAGTCTAACAGTCAGTACTTCAGATCTCATCTCCTTACAATGCCCTACCAAGCCCTATTGCATGATACATTTCAAGGGAAGGTGATATCGGTCTGAAGGTAGAATTGTTTAATTTCTTCATGACTGTTAACCAACATGCTTTAAAATCAACTGACTCTTACAATTTGGGGGTGCCATGAAGTTATTCTGCTAATCCTTACAAGCAGGTAATTAAAGACTTAACTTGCCTCAAGTTAGTAGACCCTATATTCAGTTTCCCTCTAAAAGTACTGGGTGGGCAAAAAGTACAGAATTTTGTTTTGGATATATTAACTTCCAGGCCATACTTCTTGCAGGAGGATGAGAACTACTTAATTATGTGCTGCAATCCAATAGAAGTTTTTGAAATCAGTAACAGATCATCTGTGAAAAGTTAGGCACGGATCCTTTACTCATCTACTTTTGAGTAGTCCCTATTACATCAGAAAGGGTCTAAATTAGCCTGCTAATATATCACGTAAACAAAGTTGCTTCTAATATACATCCCTGATGGACACCCCCTTTAATGCTTATGCATTCCTCTCAAATTATAGAATTTTCCATAATTGGAAGGAGAATTTAATGTTCATGTGCAGTATACTTAATTAAGATCGCCCAATCTCTAAAACAGGTATTTGAAATGCAAGCCCACTTTTCCTTGAGTACTCCGTCGTCTCCCAATCTCAAAGTTCAATTTTTACTTTTGGAATGTAATAATTTAGGGAAAAAGGAAGATGGCGGTGTGAAGCCGCGTATGCGCTGATGCTCTCCCTGCTCCTCCGCTAGTGCATCAGTGATCCTCCACCTAAGATCCCTACAGACAGCATGTTTCGCCCTCCCTACGGATTGCTTTCTGCTAATTTAAAGTTTCACTGTCTATGTGCTAGCCAAGGGCCGTGGAGCAGGGGGAACTGTGAGGCTGGGGACGCCACATCTGAGGTCTGTTTCTATCCCGCAGGCTTCACCACCTTCCTGCCCGCCTGCTGGTGTCGCGAAGCAGCTGGAGCTGAGAAAATGCTCCTTGCTTCTGACGCTGTGAAGCAGCTTAGCTGTCTGCCTGCCTGCCTGTCCGGCCTCACTACTTACTTTCCAGCTGAGGGCTGTGGTGCTGCGGGAGATGTGGGATTCCTAAGGCTGTGGGATCTTTTCTCCAAGCTCTCATTTGGTCCCGCTGCTTGCCTGCCGATTTTGCCAATTTCGTGCAGCCGCTTCACTGCCTGCTACTTACCGGTGCGGTGTGACTGTAGGAGCAGCAAAGCTGTGGAGACACCTGGCATCTTTCCTCCGAGGTCTGCTCTGGTCCGCTCTGGTCTGGCCAATCCCTGTCGGGCTCTGCTCTGGTCCAATCTCTGTTTCTGTCTCGATGTATCTCTGTCTGAGGCCGTGCAGCTGTGTAGTGGTGAAACACCTCCTCTGAGGCCTGCCTTCTATGGAGCTGCTCCACTGTCTGTCTACTCTGATACTCATTTGCCGTTGAGGACCATGGAGCAGTGGTAACCATGAGGCTGTGGGATGCCTCCCCCGAGTCTGGCTCTGATCTTGCTGGCTTTGCTTTGTTGTCTGCCCGCTTGTTGGTGTTGCGAAGCCGCTGGAGCCGGGACCACAGCGCTTTGTAGACGTAGTAGACGTTCTATCCCGGCTTTGTTCTTGCTTTGTTTTTGCTGGGCTCTGGTGCAGTCTTTGCCTCAGCCATCTATACCAGATGCCCGCTCTCCATTCTCCACTGTAAAACCAGCAGATGTGTCGCAGCTCAACTATAAATCAAAGGGTTATCCGAAGCCGCCGTGCTCGGTGGTTCTCTTGGTCGGACACGCTCCAGCTCTCTCACATGCCACAATCTCCCCCAACTGCAATAGCAGCCTGTTTTGACGTGCTACTCTGTCAAAGAAAGCGTCCGCACAAGAAATGGACCCACCACACAACGCAAAAACCAGGCGCAACAAAACTTCCACACTGGCAGAAGCAAGTGAAACACTTTGCGCCGGGGGTACAGACAAGGAGAAGGAGAAGGCTACTGGGACCACTGGGAATAACGGCATTAAGCGCCAGAATGGTATGGGAGAAGATGCTCCCTTCTCTAGCATGTTGTCGGCACTAAACACCCAGAGAGCAGAAGCCACAGAATATTACCAGCAGGCTAAAATCGATAGCTCTGAAATTATGCAAGCATTGGTGGAGGTCACATCCAAAGTCGTCCAACTTTCTACTGAAGTCGCCGACTTACGACAACGAGTGGTGGTGGTGGAGGAAGCCAATACATTTACAGGATTCCCAATTATCGCGAATGCAGTCCAGGATTGAAGATCTGAAAAATCGCCAGAGACGTCAGAACCTGCAAATTTTCGGAGTTTCAGAGGGCAGGTAAGGCAGTGATCCGCGCGCTTTCATTGTTAGTCTCTTTCAAAAACCCTTTCCTGACCTCGCAGACTGGGATATGGACACCCAAGTTCAAAGAGCACATAGATTACCACTGTCAATACCAGCTTCCCAGGGTAATCAATCTAAAACGAACTTTGCCTGAAGGATTTTGGTGTTCCTGGGTAATTTTCTCTCACGACAAGCAATATACTTTAAGGCGCGTCCTGCAGCCCCAGACAAGGTAGATACAATGACTATTTTTGCGCATTCTGATTTGTGCAAGGCGACCATGGACAAGCGGTGGCGGCCTTGCCAATTTTTGGATCCCTTTAAAACTGTCTGCTCGCAGGTGTTCTTACAAGAGCCGGCATGTCTGAAAGTATTAAAGGATAGCAGACAGCCTTTTTGTAATGAGCTGGATGCTAAACAAGCTCTGTTTAAATGGCAATCAACCAGCAAATAATGAACTGCTGTCTCAATCCTATGGTAGTAGTTATAAGAGAGGTCGTTTCCGTGGAAAGAGACTTTTATTTTGACACTATAATAGACACTCCTAAGGGACTTCCTCTCTTTATTTTTTTTGTCTTTTTCTTCTATAAGAACACATGTTTTTCATTGGCACAAGGTTAAATGGAGTGATTGATGTACGATGGTGGAGATAGTGGGGGTCACTGGGAAAAAGGGGGGTTTAGGGAGGGCGTCTCTGCAAAGCTGACATCATGGAACAGCTGGGAAATGGGCGATTCCTTTTTCTAGTATCTGGGAGGGGGTGGGTGAAGGGTTGGGTAGGGATGGTTGCCTTGGGAAGGGGGGAAGCCACAGCTTAAACAGTTAAAACATTTTCATCTGTGCAGAGCAGCAGTCAGAGGAGTATGGTATCTTGGGTACTGATAACTTGATTCAGTTCTTAAATATGTTTCAATGCTGGAACTTAAGTGCATGTGCTGAAATGTAGCAGGATTGAATCAGGAGGGGAAACAACGGTTAGTAATGGAAGAGCTGCCCACTTTTAAGCCTCATATACTAGGGTTGGCAGAGACACATATTGCCTATAAAGACAGAGGACTTTTTAAGCACTTGGGTTACGATCTTATGGTGTGTACGTCACAAACAGTTTCTATTCTTGGGGTGGCCTGTTAAAATCTAGACGGCGCCAGGCTACTGTTGTCCCCTCACTTGCAGATACTAGGGGGAGGTGGGCGATCTCAGAAATTTTGATTTACGGGCGTAAGGTTACAATATGCATGGTTTATGTCCCTAATACAGATTGCCCAGATGTTATCTATCATTTGAGCTCCACGCTGTTGGAGTGGTCTGGCGAAAATATAGTGATGGGCAATTTTAATTGCATAATGGATAGGAGGATTGACACCACCAACACTTCTGCCCATGCTTGAATGTGTAAAACTAGAACTGCTATACGCAAGCTCCTTTATTTGCATCAGTTGGAAGATTCCTGGAGGAGGTTACTCCCCAATGTCCAAGGTCACACTTTTTTTTCTTCACCTCATAAGCAGTCTTCCAGAGTTGATATGATTTTCGCTAAATACTCCATCTTGGAAAACGCGCTGGTGGTAGTATGTCCTAAAATCACTTCCGATCACAACCCAAAACACAAAATGCCGCTCCTCAGCTCCTTGGTACAATGACAAATTAAGACACTTAAAGCAATGTTGTCGTCGTACTGAACGGGCAAGGAGACGAACCCGAGAGGACCGTGATAGAATTCGGTACAAAGCCACGGTTAAGGACTATAAAGTTGCGCTTGCGAAGGAAAAATCTTTGTACTGCACACAGGCAATTGATAATTCCAAATCTTCCAAAATACTGTTTTAGCTGGTACAATAGCTCTCATCTTCCCAATCCTTGGCCGAACCAGATGCATCACATATATTTTTTGATCAACTGGCTTCCTTTTTTCAGAATACGATCACAGACATATACAATGGGCTAGAGGCTAACTCAAATATGCCCACTGCAAATCCTACAGTAAACACTTCTACTAAAGATGGTCCACGGATGGCTAATGATGAATATATAGACCTTCCAATATTTTGTGAACTGACGCCCCCTACTCTCGTACAGTATCTAAGGAGAACGCATTCTGGCTCTCCTATGGAGGTATGCCCACTGGCAATATTACATATTGTTGTCGATACCATAGCAGAACCCCTCTGTAAATTAATGAATATCATCATTCTTTCTGGTATTTTTGCCCATTCTTGGAAACAAGCCATAATCAGACCTCTTCTGAAGAAACCTTATCTAGATTCTAGAGATTGTAAGAATTACCGTCCCATTTCGTTGCTTCCTGTTCCAGTAAAAATCTTGGAGGCACATCTCAATAAGCAGCTTATGGATACTGCAGATCAGCAATCTTGGCTCAATGAATCACAGTTTGGATTCAGAAGGCATTATGGCACAGCAACGGCCCTGGTTTCAGCCTCAGATTACATCCGGCGCATGGTGGATGAAGGGCAGGGAGTTGTGCTAATTCTCTTGGATCTGACAGCAGCATTTGACAGCATCTCTCCTACGTTGCTGCTGGACAGACTCCGGAGTCTTGATATATCCCATCAAGCTCTTGCCCTTTTGTCCTCATTTCTGACATGGAGATCCCAAAGGGTGAATCTAAAATCTTTTCACTCTGACTCCTCCTACTCATTCTCTATTGAGAGAGATACTCCTGAGGCGAAAAGCCGGGAGTCTGAAAATCGCTCGCTTTTTTAAACATTGCATTCCTGTGTTTTTAATCTTGCTCTTTGCACATTGTATTGACCCTGGCACTCACCCCAGCCTCGCCGAGCAGCTGATATTATAGCTGTTTGGGGCAAAAACGATCGCTTCTTTGGCGCCATTACCACGCCGAGGGAGCCAAGAGACACGCCCATCTCTGCTGGCCACGCCCCCCCCCCACAGATATAAATAGAGCGCGCTGAGCACTAGCGCTGCTCTATTGAGAGAGATACTCCTGAGGCGAAAAGCCGGGAGTCTGAAAATCGCTCGCTTTTTTAAACATTGCATTCCTGTGTTTTTAATCTTGCTCTTTGCACATTGTATTGACCCTGGCACTCACCCCAGCCTCGCTGAGCAGCTGATATTAAAGCTGTTTGGGGCAAAAACGATCGCTTCTTTGGCGCCATTACCATGCCGAGGGAGCCAAGAGACACGCCCATCTCTGCTGGCCACGCCCCCCCCCACAGATATAAATAGAGCGCGCTGAGCACTAGCGCTGCTCTATTGAGAGAGATACTCCTGAGGCAAAAAGCCGGGAGTCTGAAAATCGCTCGCTTTTTTAAACATTGCATTCCTGTGTTTTTAATCTTGCTCTTTGCACATTGTATTGACCCTGGCACTCACCCCAGCCTCGCCGAGCAGCTGATATTATAGCTGTTTGGGGCAAAAACGATCGCTTCTTTGGCGCCATTACCACGCCGAGGGAGCCAAGAGACACGCCCATCTCTGCTGGCCACGCCCCCCCCCACAGATATAAATAGAGCGCGCTGAGCACTAGCGCTGCTCTATTGAGAGAGATACTCCTGAGGCAAAAAGCGGGGAGTCTGAAAATCGCTCGCTTTTTTAAACATTGCATTCCTGTGTTTTTAATCTTGCTCTTTGCACATTGTATTGACCCTGGCACTCACCCCAGCCTCGCCGAGCAGCTGATATTATAGCTGTTTGGGGCAAAAACGATCGCTTCTTTGGCGCCATTACCACGCCGAGGGAGCCAAGAGACACGCCCATCTCTGCTGGCCACGCCCCCTCTCCGACGCCTGAGCTTCCACTACAAGTAATGAGTCTATACCGGAAGGGCAGCGGACGAGCGCAGCGAGCGCGCCGTTTGCGCGCCGAAGGCGCGCTTAAGGCAAGCTCGTCTGCGCTCGTCCGCGACGAGGACGCGACCAGCGCCGACAACTCTGCCCAAATTTGCCCGCAGCCCCCACGATATACTCGGGAAACTCTGATCAATCTACGAGGGTTCGCTCATGAGGGTAAGCTCACTTTTGGCGATACAGCCTTTCCATTGCTTGACTTTACACATAAGGGTCTGCTCCTGGGAGGTCTTTTGAACGTCAGATCACTATCAAAGCATGCTAACGAAATTCATCTCCTTATAGAATCCCACCATTTAGATGTCCTCTTTCTAACCGAGACGTGGACTCACGCCGACTGCGACATTGATTTAGCATGGGCCTGCCCTCAAGATTTCAATATTTTGCACCTTCCCAGACCCAAAGGCCGTGGTGGCGGAGTAGGCATTATCTACAGAGCTTCCTGGCAAATAAACACTATTGATATGGACTCAGTGGCCGGCATTGAGCTCTTCGGCCTTTCCATAAACTGCCACTTAGGAGATATCTTCACGGCAATTATTTGCTACCGACCTCCAGGGTCCTTTACCTCCCAACAACAGCAAGCACTGCTCACCACCTTTACGAACATGGCAACCTCCCACAACAAACTAATCATTTTAGGGGATTTTAACCTCTGGCCAAATGGTAGCCTTGACACTGGTCTAGAAAACCTCCTGCTGTCTTGTGACAGCGTGGGACTTCACCAACTGGTTAAGCAACCTACCCACTCAGCAGGCAATCGACTTGACCTTATCTTTTCTAGTCCTGGTTTAACACATATGAATGACATTCTGCCCATGAGCTGGACGGACCATGCTCTTATCAAATTTTATATCACCTGCACAAAAACCAGAAAGCTGAACAAAAGCGCTCTACCAGAATTTACGTATAGAGACTGGAAAGCGCTGGAAAAACTGAGTTCCTCCACCACTATCTTCAATGTGGAAGATAGCTTCTCACCAACCAACTCAGTTGAAAACAACTACAGAGCCTTTAGCATGAGGATAGTATCCACCACGGACTCTATCGCCCCACTAAAATGTTGTAAACCTAAAGGCAGAGCACCTGCTCCATGGTATAACGACTCATTGAAAGTCCTCAAATTAGCCTGCAAACAGGCTGAGAGGAAGTGGAGACAAGGTTCTTGTGACACTAATAAAACCATCTGGAAAAACAAGCTCCAAGAGTACAAATCTGCCATCACAGAGAGCAAATCGACCTATTACTGCTCTACTATAGTCAACGCAGCTAACAGCTCGAAAAGTATATTCCAGATCCTTGACAACCTCATCCACCCTGACTGCGCTAAGAAAACTATCCCCCCTCACAGATCCTTTGCGACAATCTCGCACAGTTCTTCACGGACAAAATTGAGACCATTGTTAACAACTTGGCAACTCCCCCACTGCAAAATAATCTAAATTGCCCCGGAGTCGACAGTATCAACTATGATCCACCGAGTCCAGGTTGCCTACCTAGGGAAGGTCTACGGGCTTTCCCCCCTATCCCCGAAGATGACTTCGAGAGACTGGCACACGGAATCACCTCTGGGTCCCCCCTGGACCCACTGCCCCCTAAAACCTGGAATGCGTGTGGAACTGAACTATTCCTCACCCTCCGGAGGATCTGCAACCAATCGCTGTGCTGTGGACTCGTTCCCACCCCCTGGAAGCTAGCACTCATCACCCCGTTGCTGAAAAAACCATCCTTGAACCCAGAGTGTCTTTCCAACTTTCGACCTATATCGCTTCTACCCTTTCCAGCGAAAGTGGTAGAACGCTGGGTTAGCACCTGTTTATCAACACATCTGGAGCAGAGTCACGTTCTGGACGACTTCCAATTTGGATTTCGACCAGCCCATGGCACCGAAACAGCAGTGCTCACAGCCATGGAAGAACTTCGTATGCGCGCAGACAGGGGCCACGCAGTGGCCTTGATCCTACTGGACCTGTCTGCCGCATTCGATACGGTTAACCACGTGATTCTGCTAAAGAGGCTGAAAGAGGCAGGGGTCGACGGCACTGCCCTGCTCTGGTTCCATTCATACCTCAGAGATAGGAAACAAGCTGTATCCCTCCCCCTTTTCAATCCGCCTTCTCCCCAGTCCCTCACAGTGTACCCCAGGGTTCGTCCATCAGTCCGATCCTTTTTAACGTTTACTTAAAACCATTGGTCACTTTAATCAAAACCCATAGAATGAAAACAGTAAACTACGCGGACGATACCCAGCTCATCCTTTCATGGGAAGGGGAAGACTCAATCCCCATGGAAGCTTTTCATGACTGCCTAAGAGACACAGCCGGCTGGTTGCATTTGAATACCCTACAATTCAATTCCTCTAAAACCGAGGTCTTGTTTTGTCCTGGGAGCCGCATCCCTCGCCCTTTTCCAGTGGAATTCTGGCCCCCGGAAAATTCGGATAAACCACAGCCGGTTACCAGTGTCCGCAATCTGGGCGTTATGCTAAATAACAACCTCAGCATGGAAACGCAGGTAACTAAAACTGTCTCCACCTGCTCGGCCCTTATGCGCTCTTTACGCAAAATCATGCCACTACTCCCCGCCCAGGCCTGAGCACTGATAGTCAGGTGTACTATTCTTAGTCGCCTTGACTATTGCAATGCTCTCCTGCTCGAGTCCCCAGCTGTATTATTGGACAGACTCCAACGAGTCCAGTCGGCGGCTGCCAAACTGGCTCTTGGCTGGACCAGGAGATCTTCGGCCACAGCAGCCTTAGCCGAGCTACACTGGCTTCCTCTAAAACAACGAATAGCTTTTAAGGCTCTCTGCCTGGTCTTCAAGGCTTTACACGGATCGGGCCCCAGATCCCTACAAAAAATGTTTTCCTGGTATACCCCCACCAGAACTCTACGATCCGCTACAGCCTGCCTTGTGACTGTACCCAGATTCAACAAGGTGAGGACCGGGGGAAGATCTTTCAGAGTGGCTGCTGCTAAGCTTTGGAACAGTCTGCCCGCCGACATTCGTCAAATTCCACAGCTTCTGCCTTTCAGAAAGCGAATCAAAACATGGCTCTTCCCCTAATCCTCCCCGTCACATCCATTCCCTATTCAATCTCCCACTGCTTCCAACTCAGGAGTAAGCTCTTAGCGCCAGGATACCTGCCAGGTGACAGCTGCGCTCTACAAGTGTTTTAAATAAATAAATAAATAAATACTCACTACCTTGTGGAGTCCCGCAGGGGTCTTCCTTGAGTCCCACCCTTTTTAATCTGTATGTGGCACCCCTCGCTACAGTAATCCACTCTTTTAGATTAGAGGTGGGGTCATATGCAGATGACACACAAATTATGGCTACCGTTCCTAAGGGGTGTGACTCATGGTCAGAGAATTTCCGAAGATGTATGTCTGGAGTAGCAAACTGGATGTCGGCTAATTTCCTTAACCTTAATGGGGAAAAAACGTAGGTGATGATATTCGGAGCAGGGACAGTTCAATGGACAGTTAAATGAAACAGTAACTGTTGGCCTCAATCTTTAGGATGTTGTCCCGTCCCTAGTGAAAAGGCCAAGAATCTGGGAGTTTTGATGGATCCAGAACTTACCTTTAAGGTTCAAGTGAACCATACTATTTCAACATGCTCCTGGCTTACAAGGATGCTAAAAAAATCTTCCCTTTCATTCACCATTCTGCTAGGATCCAGATAACTCTGGCTCTTGTAATGGCCAGATTAGATAACTGTAATGCCTTGTATCTGGCCGCTAGAATGGGCTTACAACATAAACTTCAGGTGCTACAGAATGCATTGGCAAGACACATTCTGGATATCCCCAAAGGCCAATCAGTTAAAAAGGGACTGGAATTCCTACACTGGCTCCCCATTGAAAAACGTATTAGTTTTAAAGCACTGTGTATGGTCCATAAATCAATGTTTGCCTCCTATCCTCCACGACTGAAGACCATGTTTCAATGGTATTCCCCAAGTCGACTACTTAGCTCCTCGCATCATATGCAACTTCTGGTACCTAGGACCAAGAAGAAGAAGTGGGGGGATAGGGCTTTTCAGTGGCAGCGTGTAAGCCCTGGAATTCTCTACCTTTGGCACTTAGATCTATTCCTCTTCTGCTCCTGTTTAGAAAAGCCATTAAGACCTGGCTTTTCGCTGGCAACCAGTGAGCTGTAGCTCCCCCATTCTTCATCTGGACGTGTGCTATTTGCAGTCTCAGTCTAGCGCCTTGATGTCCTCGGGTGACTGTTGCGCTATATAAATATCAAAATCAAATCAAATCAAACCCGGTTATGTTAATAGCACAGTTACAGTCAAACACACAAACACGAATCAAGGATTTTACTTTTCCTAGACATCTTCTTAGCAATTCGGAATATGTGGAGGTGATGCGTAAAGCACTTGGGGATTATATCGACTCCGATTTGGGCTCTGAATCAATCGCAACTGTCTAGCACTGTCTAAAGGCTTTTGTCAGAGGAGTCACCTTACAATATATTATAAAGCAAAATAGGCTGGGCACTCGGGAGTGGGACCAGGAGCAAAAACTGTGCTTGGATCTGGAGCGTCAGCACGCTACGGCTATTTCCACAGGCTGAACATTCGATATACCAACAGGTTGTAGAATCACGGGCTAAGCTCAAAAGACGGCTAAAGATAAAGTTGCTAATAATTATCATAAGCTCCGGACTAAACAATACGAGTACGGCAAAAGAGTTGGTCTGTTATTGGCTGATTAAATAGCGGATCAAAAGGCTAAAATCAAGGTAAAAATTATTAAAAGGGTGGACGGTATTACATATACTAGGTCTGCTGATGTAGTTGAACAATTTGGGCTGTTTTATGCTCATTTATATAGTAGCCCAGGCAGTCCGGCTGAGCAGATCGTCTTGGATTATCTGCAGGAATGCCAGATGTCAATCTTGAGTCAGATGGAATCTGAGTCATTGGATGAAGACATCGATACAAGCGAAGTGGAGGAAGCTATACATGCCTAGCCAGTTGGCAAAGCAGTCAGCGAGAATAAGATCCCATTGAATTTTTTTTAATCTTCAAAGACATACTGATTCCTATTTTTCTTACGGTATGTAACTCAATAATACAACGAGAAGAGGTCCCTCCTTCTTGGAACACATCAAACATCATTGTTTTTCCTAAAAAGAGGAATCCCCTTGATGATATGAGTTCATATCGACCAATAGCGTTGATGCTAAGCTTTGTTCCAAAATTCTTGCAGTTTGTCAGGCTCTGGTAATTCATACAATAGTTTCAGAGCAGCACCACTGTTTTGTCCCCGGAAGAGACACTGCCGTCCACATTAACACGGCAATAGCCAC
Organism: Lissotriton helveticus; assembly: GCF_964261635.1. Lineage (NCBI taxonomy): Eukaryota > Metazoa > Chordata > Amphibia > Caudata > Salamandridae > Lissotriton > Lissotriton helveticus. The sequence goes on along the minus strand of NC_136072.1, from coordinate 962,760,991 downwards.
ATTCGATGTTTCTGGTCAGATAGGCCAACAGATGGAGATGCTGATGTTAGACGCTGAGAAGGCCTTTGACCGGGTGACATGGGAAGCACTATGGATATCTATGTCTCAAATGGTCTTCTGTCAAAGGCTTATCTCGGCGGTACAGATATTATATAATCATCCAACAGCTACAATCAAATTCAATGGGCATTCCTCTTTTTCTTTTTCAGATCAAAGAGGGACCCAGCAGGGCTGTCCTTTATCTCCTTTATTATTTGCTATTTATATTGAGCCCTTTATCCAGCATCTATTGATCAATGGAAACATTGATCCAGTTCTTCTAAATGGGACAAATGTAAAATTAACAGCATATGTGGATGAGATTGCGTTTTTTTCGGCCAATCCTGTCAAAGCTATGGCCGCCATCACGTATGAAGTACAGCGGTTCGGCTCCTTTTCCGGCTACAAGTTAAATGTGCATAAAACACAGAAGATATTAAATTTTCAATTAGATGCTCCCCCAGTATTTCTTGGGGTTACGAGTACTGGTACTTATCTGGGGGTATGTCTCAGCAGCTAAGTAAATGAAATCATCAAAAATAAAATAAAAATAAAAATCATACTAAACTACGATTCACTACTGAAGAAAGTGTTGGTGAAGCTGCAAAGCTGGCACCAGCTACTACTCAGTATCTATGGGAGGTGCAACGTGGTTAAAATAAATATTTAGCCAAAGTGTCTATATATTTTCCGCACAATTCCATTAAAAGTACCATCTTCTTTTTTAAACATCTAGATAGTGTCCTGGGCAGCTTTATCTGGGGATACCGACTGGCTAGAAGAGCTATTCGACATCTAAAACTATCATATATGCAGGGCGGATTCAACTTCCCTGATTTTAAGTTATGCTTCTGGGCAGCATTTACTGGATGGTTACAGAGTCTACTTAAAGGAATTGATAGAAATCCCAGTTGGTTTTTGTATCAGCTGGCGTGTGGACCAAATACTGGGTTTTTACTATATCAAACATCTGATCCCAAGTATTTTAAGCGGGTTTGTTTCAAGGTAATCAGAGATATCACCAAAATATGGCACAAAATCTGCAAAACGTATGCAATAGTCGATTTACAATATTATACAGTGCTATGGGGGAATCCTTTGTTTCCTAATATATTTCATGGCCAGATTGGGAAAGAATGGCAACTTAAAGGCATTAGGCTAGTGGGTCAGCTATATGATGATCAGGGTTTCCAAACTTTTTCATCTTTAACCCCTTCGCTGCTGGGCTGTTTCCCCCGCTGTGCTGGGGGGCGGGGGCACTTACAGCGCCCCGGTGCTCAGGACGAGCTCAGCTCGTCATGAGCCAACGTTCTCGTGTGCTCATGACGAGCTCAGCTCGTCATGACCATGCCTGTTTAATGGAACGCTCAGCAGGGGAATCAGCCCAGGGTGCGAGCGTTCCAACGGTCATGACGAGCTCAGCTCGACATGAGCACAAGAGCGCCATGGCTCATGACGAGCTGACCTTGTCATGAGCACAGGAGGGGTTAAAAGAAGAATTTGATCTCTCACAAACCTATTTTTTTTTAATACCTACAAGTTAGGGATTATTTTACTTATGGTCGTGGATTATCAGAGTTGTCTAATCCATCCGAGATCCTGTCTACACTTGTTGGTACTAGAGGGCGAGGAGCCATAGGCAAAATATATAAAAAATTAATTGGGGCGGCGGGTGATGATGATGTACAAATTGCAGCAGAGCTAAGTCGGATTTTTTGCTCTGATATTTCAATGGAGGAATTACAAGAATATCTCCAAACTATCGATTTAGCCATGACATCTATCAATCTAAAGTTACAACAGCATTAGAATTATCTTTATGCTCTATTATACCCCCAAGCAAATTTCTAAATGAGCTAACAACTCAACTACTGCTAAAACAAACTGTGCCAAATGTTAGGAATTCGCTGCCGACTTACACCACATGTTCTTTACATGACCCCGGCTGGAGGACTTTTGGTCTAATATTGCTCTGCTTTAGCAACTTGGGTTGGCTACGACAGTCCGGTTTCGGGGGAAAAGATGCTGCTGGGGCTAATTTCAGAGTCCGGGTGTCATACGAAACCTTTAGCCTCTATTATCGCTTCTTGTGATCGTCTGTTTATTGCCTGCTCTTGGATTCATACCATTCCTCGCAGCGTTAATGAATTTCGGTCTCTGTTGAAGGAGATATTCGAAATGGAATCTGCATTAGCTAAAGCTAGAGGCTTCAATAGGATTAAGGATTGAATGTGTCCCCTTTTCTTTCTTTTTTTCTTCTTTTCCTTCTCCCTCCCCTTTTTATTTCTTTTCGTTTTCTCTTTTTTTCTCTTTCTTTTTTTACAATGCTCCTCTGTGCTCTGCAAATGCCTACTGATTTATCATTATTTGAAAATGCTGTTATAATTGTGTTTGCTTCTTCTTTTTGTAGCAATAAAACAAAGGAATGTAATAATTTCAACTCTATAACATTCCAACATACCAACATACATTTCCCATGAAATCGGTTGAAATATGTTTGATTTTAAGGTTGGCTAACTATTCCCATTGCAAATCCTTCCTCACTACTATGTCAAGTATGGGTGAAGTAATCATTAAATTGTCTGTTAAAAGTATCCATACAATGTTATGATGCTCTTTTTTCCCTTTTTTGGTACCCAACAGACCACTACAATAATAACACTGCAACAAGGTAGTACTTTGCAATTTATTGATTGTACATTATTTTAAATCTCACACTTTTTTGTTTTTTAAATGTCTTCCAACAGAGGATAAAGGATATATAATCAATGAACATTTGAACACAGGCCGTCTGTGAGCTCCCCTGAAAACAAATGAGTACTAAATAATGGGGGGTATACTCCTTCCACTCCATCATTCCAAAGTGTGTCTTTTTGTTTCTCTCCATTTAATCTAGAACATACTACCATCAATGGGTGGAAGGTTGTAATAGCATTTTAGCGCTTTTCCCTTGGGCTGTACCAGTCATTAAACATCCATTTCCGTGTTAAGTCGTAATTGGCTATAATGCTTGTTTAACCAATTTCACTTCACAATATTATAACAGTATCACAATCACCAAATGTTTGCTTCCTTTCACTATGTTTTCCTTTCTTAACCGCTTTACTCACCTGAAAATATCCAAAGCAATGTTTTGAATCTGGAGGAAGACAGTCGAGTGTCATTGATGTGTCAAATGGTTGTTGACAAGAGTCTGGATAACCGGATCTATGAGAAATGTTCTCTCCTCAGTTAAATCATCTATTTTTGAAATATTATACACTACTGAAATGTTGTAGCTACTTACAGAACTCCTACATTTTGAGAAAGTACTTTGTCTATTTGCAGTGTTATTATTTTTGTAATGTTTATATGAGGCGTTGAACTTTGACCACTATTTTTTTTTTCAGTTCAGTTCAAAAACTTTATTGCGGTTAGTTTTAACCATAAAAGCACATACAAATACAATATACAGTTTTTAAACATACCATGATAATTTAAGATCAATTCATATATAAAATACATCGTCTTAAGTTCATCGGAATGGGAAGAGATAAGATTTTAAAAGTTGTAAAAATGTAAGGTAAGACTACAAATACTTAAAAATTATAAAATAACCCTTGATGTACACCTTTACTCCCTACGTCTCCACAATAGAACTGAGTGCAATATGTGTACAAGTTTTAACTGATCAGATTCCTTCGAGTTAACCACATTGAGAACAGGAATTTTGCTACAGCGGCCACTATCACTGCATTGGTGTCAGATTTCAAGATCCTGAAAAAAGCGAGATAGTTCTTAATACCCAAGTTGTTACACAACTGGATAATCCACTTTCTCCTGATATTGCCATAGGCCAGACAGAAGAGGGTAACGTGTACAAGAGTTTCATCCTCTATTCGACAGCCTGGGCAGGGGCGTGAAGGACCCCCCATCCACCTATCAGTCATTGAATATAAAGGCAGAGTTCCATATCTAAATTGAAGATAAAGCTTCTTCGCTAAGGTAGGTTGTATGGTATCTATCTCCTGTTCGAAGCTATAATGTGACTTATGATCCAGGAAGGCATCAGTTAGACTTGAAGGTTTAGCTGAACAATGTACTTTCCTCAGATTAAAGTCTTTTATATTGTGGGCCAAGGTTTTCTTGGAGATAGCTGAGCAGGAGGCCTCAGGATTGGACCAGAAATTCTCGAGCCCAATCAAGGTAAGAGTCTGCCTTACAAAGGATAGCCAGGGAATCCTGCCTGCACCTAAGAGGCCATCACCACCTTTAATTCCTCCTTGTAGCTCGCCAACCCGGGAGTACTCCATAGCCTCCTCCAATAAAGGAGTCCAAATTTGCCTAATAAAGTTGTTTTCTGTAATGGATAGCTCGTATGATGGTAAGTGCCCCCAAAGTTCTGCCCCATAGTGGGATGAAGACCTAGCTTGGAGTTGTATATTTCAAGTGGGGCACTTACTATTTTGTGCACACAGTTTTTTTGGACTTTTAAAATCCCCCCTACGGCCTCTGTTAATCTTAAATTGGCCTTGGCCATTTTTGGACCCCTGCCCATTTTGTCATTCAGGGATAGACCTAGATAGTCAAATATTGGGACCCTTTCCAGGGGTCTACCTTCCATTGTCGGTTGGGGACAATTGGTGGTACTAGCGTTGAATACCATGTACTTGGTCTTGTCGATGTTAACCACCAGGTTTCTTTTATTACAAAAATTGATGAACTGGTTCAACACCCGCTGCATGCCCATTGGCGATTGAGAAAGCAGCAGGGTGTCATCCGCAAACATTAATGCGGGGAATCTTTGGGAAGCCAGTTTTGGGGAGTCGATGTGTTTGATAATGAGGAGATCTTCTATAAGCCCGTTGAGAAAGAGGGAAAAGAGGGTTGGGGCAAGCACACAACCCTGCCTGACCCCTTCTCTACCGGGAACAGCCCTGTTAATTGGCCGTACTTGCCAAAGCGAACTCTGGAAAAAGTACCTTTGTGGAGGTGTTTAAATTGATAGCATACGTATGGTGGAACCCCAATAGCCAGTAAGATGGTCCAGAGCTGGTTCCGGTCAACCATATCAAATGCGGACTTCAAGTCCACGAAGTTTAAGTATAGGCTACCCCCATCCAGAACAACGTGCTTCCAATAAAGGACCTGGAGCCGGAATAATTGGTCGATTGTTGACGTTATGGCCCTGAAACCCGCCTGAAACGGGGTCAAAATATTATTATCGTCGATCCAGTCCTGTAAACATTGTAAAAGAAGCCTAGCATAGATTTTCTGACCCACATCAATAAGGCTTATAGGCCTATAGTTAGATGGTTCAAGCGGGGAACCCTTCTTAAAGATGGGGATTATCTCCGCCCCAACCAGGTACATGGAACAGGTAACCCCTGTAGAATCGCATTGTATAATACTAAGAGGTGTGGGACCCAAACTATCGGTTCATCTCTAAAAAGGTCGCCCGGGATCCTATCTAGCCCCGGAGCTTTATTAGATTGCAGGTTAAATAAATACGTTTGAACCTCGGCCAATGAGAAGGGTGGTATGCACCACATAGTATCCGGGGTCAGAAGGCTTTGAGGGGCCTCACTTCTCGATGTAAGGGGGTTAGAGTAGAGCTCTTTAAAATGTAGAGACGAAGATTCTTCGGGGATGTTTGGGTCAATCGTGGTTTTGCCTTCTGGTTTCCCGGTGTGAACGAGATTCCAGAAGGTCCTTGGATCTTTTGCCACGAGTGCGGATCTGATGGCGTGCCAACGTTCTGCTTCCCACTCTGATTTTGCATTAAAAATAATTTGCTTGTATGCCTGTCTGGCTTCGGTTACAGATACCTTATTACCTTGTTTAAGTGCCATAAGCAGTGCACACTTCACGTCCCTGCAGCCCCTATTGAACATGGGGTTTCTTTCACCTTGCGTTCTAGGCTTGTTGAGGGATGTTTTATAGAAACAGTCCGCCAATATTGCAGTTAGATCCTTATGAATTCGAGAAAGGTCGCTTCCTACACCATTTTCAGAGGGGATATCAATGGTTAATTTTGCCCTTTCTAGCAGGGGAATTAAACTCAGGTACATTTTGGCCATATTTTCGGTGGACAGCTTCATAGTTTCCCATCAAATTCTCCCCCCTCCTTGAATTATTCTAATGTCACCACTTAAGGGGGTTTCCCTATCTTGGCCCTCATTGGTCAGATGAAAGTCTATCTCTATGGTCAAGGGATTGTGGTCGCTTTCCGTGTGGCTCGTTCTATGAAAGTTGAGGACTCTAGGCCACAATGCCATACTAACCATAAAGTAATCAATTACAGATGTGTGCCCCATTCCACTATCAGTTGGCTGCCCTGGACTGTTCCCCTGAAATCGCCCACTACAACCCTGATAGAGAAGGAATAGGTGAGGGAAATTAGCTGAATTACCAGGGCTGTCCAATATTTCGCTGGATAGATGTTTGGGGGCGGGACTAGCCAAGTTTCGTCTTCTTCTGTTGTAATCTGAGAAACACCATTAAGTGGTTCGAAGTGGCAGTTAAAGTCTCCACCAATCAGCAGAGCAACGTCACCCGGGAGAGAATGTAATTGAGTGGTCAGGGAGTCTAGAGTCTGGGAGGTTCCTCCTGGACTGGCTGGCCGCGAATAGATATTAATAAGTGCCAGTTTTGGTGTTTTAATGTGGGACATAAGGATACATGTCAGATCAGGACTTTTAGTATCAATTTGTTTCAGCGTGAATCCAAGGTGAACACCTACCCGTATGCACAACCCCCCGATGGTCTACCTCTTGGGCCCTTTATAGCTGGCTCTATATAGGTAACATATCCCATTCTATGCGTTGGATTAAGAACCCAAGTTTCCTGGAATAGGCAGATCCCGTGGAGATCTACAAATGCGCACCAATCAGGGGTTTCTAAGTTGGCAGCAAGTCCCGCTATATTCCAGGATAACATTTTTAGGATCCCGTTTGAGGGGGTCAGCCTGGATGCCGTATTGACCCAATGACCCTGGCCGTTAGATCTCCCCGCTAAAGTGCTGGGCGTGCGTTGGACTAAATCTAGATGTAAAGACGAGCTTTGGACAGGGAGTGCGGCATTTTGGGTCTTAAAAAGTGTGGGAATTAGTGGAGTAACCACGGTCTCCCTCTTGGCTGGGGGTGATTTTCCCCCATCATGGAAGCATTCTTCCATGGTGGGTGGAAGATCCAAAATCCCTACCGTCCCCCCCGGTCTTTCCATCCTATAGTCTGCTGAAAGGGTCGATGCTTGAGAGAGGGGGGATATTTGTGGTCAGTCTACCTGGTCCAGTAAACTGAACCTATTATTGACCGGGAAACCCAAGACATCATCACTCCCCCTCCATCCCCACATGCCCTCTTTATGGTACCAGGTATCTTCTTGTGGATACCGTTGATCAAAAATCCCGGTGTCATTCGAATGGTGAGAGTTGGCTGGTGAATAGAAGTAGCTCAGCTTTAGCGTTTTAATAGTTGTGGCTGAGCTATTGAAACGGCTACTGCACACATGATCAATTACCCGGCTGTTCTGAAAGTTTATAACAACACAATCCCCAACCACGTCTTTCGGTTTAGGACCCACCTACCCTACTCTTCTTACAAACAGAATCTTGCATTGAACACTACTTGGCAAGGGTCTGTGTGTGTCCAGCCAGTGGATTGATTTGTTTTTAAGTTCTGCAAATGATTCTAGTCTGTTGTGGGCCAGCTTAGGGACCCCAGTAAGAATGACCACGCAGGGAGACCTCTCAGGAGGTAAGTCGATGCGTGGCAGATCCTTGGAGCTGTGATTATCCCTAGATCGATTTATGGGGGCTCTGCCCGGAGAATTTGGCTTTGTTGTTCTTGGGGATGGCACTTTACCAACAGATATGGGCAAAGTATGGCTTGGACATACACTGGGTCGTTGTGCGTTGGTCGCAGACAGTGGGTTGGAAGGACAAGAGGTTAAGGGCTTAAGGTGTGGTGGCGGAGCCTCCACAGCAGCTGTTGGTACTTGTACTTGAGCTTTAATAGCAGAAAGTTCTTTTACATAGTGCGTATTTCTCACAAGTAAGTCCTCCATTTTCGCCAACTTTTTTTCAATGAATTTTAATCTTTGCTCCAAGGGCTGTATAAATGATGATAAAACCGAACTCAGTTTTCCCACCAGCAAATCTGCATTGGAAATGCTTAGGTATGCAGAGTCAGTCCGAGCCTTAGAAGGGCTCGCTGGAGGGACCGGAGACTCACTAGGCTCGTCTTGCTCTACAATTAGTAATTCAGTGCAATTGTTGTATTTAGACTGTTTTGGTTTTCTCCCCGGAAGTGGTGCACCCGCCCGCTTCCATTTGGAAACTGCGCCTTCGTTTTTAGTACTGAGATCAGGAGGGTTTGTGGGACGTTCTGAATGTACGGTCGCCTTGTGGGATACCCGCACAGGTAGAGGTTGTTTAATCAAATCCTCAGTACTCAATACATTGCTAGAGGGAGTGTTTATGTTCTACTTTGGTTATTTGTAGGAGGGGCCCCGGGGACCGCGCTTGGGCCAGAGGACCCAGAGATGATCTCCTCAGAAACACCGGATCCTGTGACATCCGGTGTTCCGCCATGACAATCTCTCGTTCCAACACTGATGAGGCCCTCAATATGAATTGATCCAATGTCCCAGCTACATGCCGTGGGGGTGTGGGTTTCATACCCCTACGGGCCGCCATATGAACTGCGGGTGAGGACAGGGGCTATCGATACTCACAGTTTACAGTGGGCGTTAGAGAGTGGGCCCGGTCCGGTCTCGTCCGGTCTGTAACGGGCTAGAAAGGGTCTGCCCTTGGCCCGGGCTTCGCCTGGCTCGTCCCGCGCACGTCCCGCGACACGGAGATCAGCGCTTCTAAATGCGCCTCCTGGCGCTGGTGGCGCATCACTGGTGCGCACCGCCGCTGAGGATGCTGGGAAATGTAGTCCCGGGGTGGCGGCGCGGGTAGTGGTGGCGTCCGGTGGCGGTGGAGTGTTTCTTTGGCCCCCGGTAGGTGTCGGCGAATGACAAGCTGCTCCGCAGGTAAGAAGAGGCTCCTCACTTTTTGTATTGAGGATGACAAATGTATGTTTATTGGTATAATAGTAAGTACATATAGTTTATTTAGATACTTAGTGAAAAATATCAGTTGATCTAGGGCATTTTTTTAATTAAAACATTTTAACAGTTGAACTGAACAGCCCAACGACATCCTATATTAGACCGTAGAGGACCATAACAGTTGACATCAATCATTGGTTAAGAAGAACGGTGAAATCATGAAACCTTATTTTATCACTATGAGCATTTGCTCATGTTTTTCGAGTAAGGAGTTCCCCAGTGACCGTTTCAGTTTCTATCAACACTATTATTGATATATATCTTAGTATATACTGAATTATTCTTCTGATTATTCACAACGTATTTATGATTAAAAAAAGAAGTGCTATGTTGATTAATGAACAAACTGCTTCCTGTAAAACTCGTGAAATGTTTCTTAAATGAGAAAAATTGTAATGAAAAATATTAAAATAAGGATACACCAATGTTAAAATGCGAATCACTTTGAACTTTACAGTGCTGTTTTTTACTAGGATCTAGTTTAATTTGTAGCTTTGGTCATCTGTGTAGATTTGTGAATCTTCTGGAGCAGGCTTCAATTGAGATATTCATTTGAATATGTTTTATACATTATAATGTACTGCATACTTTGCAGAACCTACTATTATTTGGTAGGTGACATTCAGTCTCTAAATGATCAGCAAAGTCTGTGCTCACTAATTTCTGTAAAATCATCTGCTTTCCTTATTTCAATGGCTGATGTGACCATGCAACTAGAGGTGGGCATAACTAGCGTAATTTTCTATAGTGTAATCATTTGTAATTACCATAAAATTACTTGTAATCATGCATAATTGAGTAAGACGCGTAATTCAGGCTTTAGCGCTATTTTCTTAGTGCAAAATCCACCCTTGGATCCAAAATGGGCCAGATTATCTAAATGGCACTGAGTAACTGAATACAACAGTACATGAACCGCAGTAGCCCGCAGACACTTGCTCTCACTTAGTTCATTGTATCTGTTCCCCTGCTGTAGTATTTGTGACTCAACTTACTCTTAAGTACTCAAGCTGGAGTAATTGTGCAATTTCAATAATTCATAGTAATGTGTATTTATTGAAATTACTCTGATTACTCCAGCGTAATTAAAATTTCTCCCAGGCCTACATACAGCAGTGGCAATCCACGACCTTGGACTGCTCAGCGCTGCAATACAAAATGAACCATAACTCTGTCACACACCCTCCATAACCATCTTGCTTCATAGTAAATTATTCAGAATTGTAAATCTGAGCTCCTGTCCTTGTTTAGCTCTGGCTGCTCCTTAGCTAGGTATGCGCTTTACAAATAACTATACATGCATACGTGCAAACATATGCTATGCTTTGAGATACACGTGTGGTGCTACTCCAAGACACATAACTGAGGCGCAGCTAGTACATTTTTTTATCAGGCCTCACGTGTAGTGAGAAGAGGAGAAAATAATGAAAGACAGCAGCAGCAGCAGCATCAGCAACGAGTTGCCCATCAGTTCGGTAAAAACAGTACCTTGCCCTGTGGCCAAATATAAAAATGGCAATGACAGACACTGTAATCCCTTTACACAGATCCACATCATTTCCACTCTCTGGACGTGTGCAGCTCTTACTCATTGTTGTCACTCAGGCAAGAAATGCCCACTGATGCGCATGAATACCTCTCCTAGACACCTTTAAAAAATGGAATGACCTTGTGAAACGGAGTTACGAGCAGATTGTACTTCATTTGAAAGCACACACACTGCATGCAGTTCGTGTCACGCATGGGTATGGCTGCAGGGGGGTGCATTATTATGCACTGGCATTTTTCCCATCCTGCTTTGCAACGACTAATGTACAACACCAATAGGATCGAATTAATAAACACGGCCGAGGAATGCTAATTCTCTGTTTTGAGAAAGTCGTGGTGGGGGCATATTATCAAGACAGGCGATACAATTATTGCCGTTTTAGCGGCAGAAAACTGCCGCTAAAATGGCGATAATGGGTTGATAATATGCTCTATGGAATTCCAATTGAAGCCCGTGTTAAATGTGAAAGACATCTACCATGGGGTTCAATTGGAATTCCATAGAGCATATTATCAAGCCCATTATCGCCGTTTTAGCGGCAGAAAACTGCCGCTAAAACGGCGATAATTGTATCGCCTGTCTTGATAATATGCCCCGTGGTTCGCTGGGCCAAACAAAGCCCCTGGTGTGGTGTTTCGAAAGGTGAACGAACAGCTCACACAAGCCCAAGCACTTAACTAGTTAAAAATGCTACCACTTTCACTGCTGTAATAGAGACAAAGTTCATGCATCTGCAACGGGCATCAATCTGGAGATTTATTAACCAATTTAACACACTATTGTCTCTCACGTTTGCGTGAGATTGAGGTGTGTTGTTGGAGAAATATAAAGTCGCAGACAGTCAGACTCCCTGCCTGTACAAGTCTGTACCTGGCACTCAATAGATATTCATGAACATTCTCGTATTTAGTGAAGGAAATAACTTAATGCCGACAGTGTCGATGGAATAATAGCCATTTCTTGGCTGACTTGCAGCCCTCGGAAAATGAGATTGCGGCTGCCTTCATTTTTCTTGTCTTTTCAGGGTTTCTTGCAGTGGTATGCAGCAGCCGGGATGCGTTCTGCATTCACAATGAGCTGCGAGAGAAACACTTCATTTTCTGCCGTGCTTTGCCTGTGAGGAAGACGCGATCTGCCAAACTCTTGCCCCGGCAAGAAAGCACTGCCAAGTCATTTTTTTTTATTCCAAGCATGTTCAGATTATAAATATTCTAATTAATATTCAAGGGAAAGGAAGGGTTCACGCAACGCCATTATCTATCCTCTCGCATTCGGGCACGTGCCACTGCGCGCGCACGCACAAACACATTTACCACATAAATATTCATACAATAATTTGATCCTTAAAATTCCTCTCGCCCATTTGCATTTCCGCTGTGCAAATGCATCCGAAGCCCGTGTGTGCTGCTTGACTCAGAGGGAACAGTAGAGTCATTTAAAATAGATTTTGTTACAGACGCGAAGAAGGGAATAAATACATTAGGTGCAATGTTGAAGGCTTTCTTAAAAAATGGCAATGACAATGTTTGATTTAAAAAAAAAATCTCAAACAATGAGAATTTTTCTCAAGAGCAAAAATGATGGTGCATGACTGTTAAGATAGTTTAAAAAGACTAACATGAGGCTGTAGAATGAAAGGTAGGTGTGTGCTGATGTTCAGATCAAATAAGGTCTTTACAACGTTTACACGTCAACAAATGTAAATTGTAAAATTCATGCATTATTAAAAACCAGGATGGCAATGGCAGTAACCATTATTTAACTGACCCCGATGTTTGCAAGCAGAATCATGGTGTCATGCTATATTTCTGCAGTCTCATGAAGTTACCAGTTGAGAATAATTTCACCTGCATGACTGAAATATCTTTGCACGCAAATTCATGTCAAATGCAACGTTGCCTGCATTACACCGCAATGATGATTTATAAAATATAAACTGTGTGAAGAGACAGAATGGTGGGCTGGGGTAGGCCAGCTGAGCCACTCCTGTGTGAGTTCTGAAATCAAATGCAGGTAGGGTTATTGTAAATGTCATGGTACTAGTTATAGAGCGCACCAGACAGTCACCTTGCGGTGTCCCCTATTCACTTCCTGGCGCTGATACCGCTGTGGAACCCCTCCTGGCTTTCCCTATGAAGTGTCCACTCCTGGGCACCCCCAGCGCTTAGCGCTTTGGGGCCGGTGTGGAGGCTAAGCAAGCTATTGCCCAGAGTTGCAGCGTGGGGCCCGTGATCAGAATAGGCACCGAGGGGAGAATTAACAGGTCCGAGGAAATTGAGCCCGAGACCCCGCCGAGGCGGGAATCGAACCCTGGTCCCTGGCCAGAACTCTGCATCAGGGTCTGCCACTTTAACCATTGAGCCACACTCCTCCACTGTATTGGACTGCACATCAGAATGAGAAATGAAAGAATACCGCTGCAGAATTAGATAGATTCTTAATGTTCTACCAGAGACCAGCCAAGTGTTAAGCAAGTCAAATGCCTCTACTAGAACATGTAGCTATCCAAAATGGCTAAACCCAGTAGAGTAATGCAAAGAGATCAGTTCCCCAATATCATTGTGAGAGCCCCCTACAATTCTGCCCTCTTTGACAACATTGCCCAACATCACCCAACACCTCACCTACTTCTAAAATTCCTCAGTTGTAATGTAGATGGACTCTGGCCTACAGTCTGTGACTCAAGCTCTCAGTTTTTATAACAGTGCAGAGCTGTACTGCCAACAGTGCATGTTGCCCTAGGGAGGACTTCTGTTTATATATATTTCAAGTAGCCCTGTTATGGAATAATCCTGGTTTGAGGTGTATATCAAATGTGTTTGCACAATGCATTAAGATGTGTATGTAGTGTTTGTGTTTGCAGAATGTGTCTGTAAATGTTCGCATGCGTGTAGTTGTGTGGTAGTCTGTCCTTCTAGAAACCACCGTCTTATTTGCTATCACAGTGGATGTGCCCGTCGATGGTCTCCCTCTCGTCGGCAAACCAATAACCCTGAAAGGACTGACAATCAATAGAGGCACTCATTTATCTCAACACAGTCCTCAAGACAGAGAAGACAACTGAAGAGGCCATAGGTGCATACTTGGACGGCGAATTCATGTCACTACATGGTATTTGTAATGCAAATATTGCTCTAAACCAGCATGTTGAAAGTACTTTAATTTTAAAAACGAGGAAAAAGCATGAAGCAAAACCATGATACCCTAATTTATAAAAAGTTTTGCTCTGGCTAATACAACCTTATATGTCCCTTATTGAAGTCTTGTTGAATCTAATTTTCTAATATGAATCATTATCCAATCTATCCTCTTGTGAAAGCAACAACTATGTGCGTTGTAAATCAATAGTACCGCATAGCAGACTTCAATTTATTTTATAGACATTTACATTTAAAGCAGGTGAGACATACTCCATCACTTTATTGCTGTATATCAAACATAGCAAGTCACTTGTAACAATTCAATAACATAAACATTCTTTTATATATATCCCATTAAACTCATTACCACATGAATTGTTGAAACAGATTAAAGCAACCATGTTTTGATGCACTTGCTAAATATATTTTTGAAGATCTGGTATTGAATGTGAAGGGAGCATTTTGTCACCCATGAGAATTCCCATATTTTTACTTCGACTTAGTGGCTTTGGGATGAAAGGCATAGCCATAGGCCCAGACGGAGCCTCCCAATAAGTCTCTGCGAGGGTTCAACATTTGCGTATTCCATTGATGGTCCACAAAGAGGAGCAGGTACACCACAGAAAAAATATTTGTTGACTTTGAGGGCTGTTGGGATGTGACAGGTCCCTGATAGAGCCTCCTCACTTCCCCGGGAGAAGTTTAAGCAAAGCTCAACAGTGCTGGGGATCACCCTGTGGTGTGCTGCAGGAGTACATGGACTCAGTGAGCTTCTAGGACCTCTAGTTTTTTTTATACAGTGTGCTTTGGTATGTGCAAAATGATAGGTATATATATATATGAAACCACAAGGATGAAAAGTCCTTCGTCAACCAAAAACAAGTGCACTCATGGGTATTGAATCATGATTTCCACTGACAAAGATACAAAACAAAGGGGCCGATTATGATGGCGGACGGACCTGAGTCCGTCCGCCACCATAGAGTAGGAGGGACCGTCCGCAGGGTGGCGGTCACATCCTCAATCTTTAACATTGCGGCGGGTGCAGCTTCAAGCTGCACCAGCCGCAATGTTAAAAATGCATGCACGGCATTTGCGTGCACAAAGCAGCAGGCACCGCGCGGTGCCTGCCGCTTTGTCCACGCAAATGCAGGGGGGTACCATAGGTACCCCCCATGTGCACCACCCACCTCCACTTCACCCAGGGGGCCCGCAACAGGCCCCCGAAGTGAAGCTCCGTATGCTTTTCCACGGCGGAAAAGCCGCCATGGAAAAGCATACTTTGTACTCCATCCTAATATGGATGGCGGTGTCTGATAGACACCGCCAGCCATGTTTATGCTTTTCCACCGCGGTCGGAAGGCGACCGCGGCGGAAAAGCGGAGGACAGATTGTAAGACCCACCAGCCATCCTAATTTGGCGGTGGGTCTTTCAAGCCTCCGCGGCGGACTTCTCGCATCCTCCGGGCCGGCAGTGACTTCCGCCGGCACGGTGGATGCGGGAAATCCGCCATCGTAATAGGCCCCAAAGTGAGGAATTGAAAATGGCCATGAAAAATCGGCTTGAAGATTATGAAGCAGCCGCGGCCCGTGGAGGGATTTGCGGTGGGGCAGAAAGGCGGGGTGGGGAGTGTTTCCCTGCATGAAATACAAGGCCTGTAAATATAGTAATAAAGTAACCAAATTCAATGTCACAGGACAGGGCCCTGTAAAGACACGAAGCATAAACATGTTACTTTACCGTAAATCAGACTTTACAGTACACTGTCTGGAATGCCCATGCCCTTAACAGTATATAGGGAGTACCATTCACCCAACCAAGCAACGAATCGTAGAACACATCCGTGCCATCATGAAAAAAGACCCCAACTATCCAGTGGTCGGGCACTTTGAAACTGCTCATAGCAGTAATCATGATCGCTTAAAGTTTTTCTACTTGTATCAGGTATGCATGAATGAAAGAGGGGAGACAGGGTCAGAAAAGTGCGTGTTCGGAGTCTACACACATCATCGATCTCCAAACATTGGCCCCGATAGGCCTTAATAACGATGAGGAGATGTGGGGACACCTAGAGCAATGATTATTCTTTAGAACTAAGGCGCTTGCTGACCTCTTTGGCTATGAGATTATGGTGGGGATCTATGATAACTATGTAGCCCACCTGTCTATACAGATTTTTTATAATTATGATGAATTTTTCCTGTACAGGCTCATTCTTGCCCGAAATATATATGTGTTGGTTGGGCAATGACGAATATGATATCGGACCTGCTTCTTCTATGAATGATCAACTGGCAATGTATTTAGGTGCTTTTTCCCCTGCAACCTTTGATTCCTCTGCCCATTGAGGGCGATATAACTGTCTTAAATGACGCTTTGCTACTTTATTACTTCCTCACCTCACTTTATGAATTGTAATTACACGTTGATTGCAAGTTGAATTAGATCTGTATTGGCTTCTATGTTGTTTTACCCATTGTAAGATGGCTGTCACTGTGATGCATTAACCAGACGTAATTTCTCAAAGAAGATGGGCCGCTCCTTTCCTGAAAGTTTTGGGGGGATTCGTCAAGTGGGGGCTGAGAAAAAAGGGGGGGTCCCAAAATGTGTTTTCCCCATGTTATTTTCCATAGGACGATTAGACACGGCTAAAGCCCGAACAGCTGAACGGAATTACAAGAAATTTGGGATAATGGTAGAGTCTGATTCGCAGATCACGCTTTTGCTCAAATGTTGTAAATCCATACAGTAGTTCCTGAGAAAATCAAAAGAAAAAAAGATATATATATATATATATATCTATAAGCGCGCACCATTCGCGAACCAGGTGTGCGCGAGCGGAATTCTGATTTGCTTTTAGACGTCTGTCAACATTCCAATCGGTGGAAACCAGGGAGAGTTGGCCACCATTTTGTCACTCCGAGGCAGAAGAGAGCTCAAAACAAAAGTGGAGAACGTGAAAAGGGGGCAGGATAGAGACTCCCTGACCCCTAGGCCTTTTCAGGGGGTCCCTGAAGGACCCAAAATTTTATTTATTTTTTTAAATCGCGGGGTGCGCACACGTTGCACGCACCCTCGAGGCAGTAGTGAGTCCAAATCAAAAGTGGAGAACGTGAAAAGGGGGCAGGGTAGAGACTCCCTGACCACCTAGGCCTTCTCAGGGGGTCCCTGAAGGGCAAAAAAAAAAAAAAAAAACAGTGCACGCACGTTGCACGCACCCCCGAGGCAGAGGAGAGTCAAACACAAAAGAGGAGAACGTGAAAAGGGACACCCCCTAGGCCTTTTTTAAGGGGTTCCTGAAGGACCCCGAAGGGCAGAAAAACAAATTGGGAGGTGCGCGCACGTTGCACGCACGTCGACATAAAAAAAATACAGTTAAATAACAAGTTTGAGTGTTTAGATGTTGGTTGGCTCTAAAAAGAGCCGTTGTGTTCATTGAGTGTTTTTTGTACCTACAAGTAAGTATCGATGCAGAGTCTAAAGTTCAAGAGGAAGACTCTGTTTCCCTCATCTGTGAAATGTACACCGTCTCCTCTATAAATGCCTTGCATGTTGTAACGCAAGTTGTTGTGGTATATAGAACCCATACCATAGTCTCTGACGAAAACAGAAACAGACTTATTCACATGTTTCCTTGCTTTCTCAATCTGTGGACAATATTGGCTGGACCAGTTCCATGTTTGCCTTTGGCATATATTAGAATATACAAAGGCAGTTTGTGGAAAAAGTGACATCAATTGCCCAAAGGTGTCCTTTAAAATAATTTCCAGACCTACCCCAGTCAAAGTGCCTAGGTCATTGCCACCACAGTTCACAATTATGAGGTCATGGTGTGGGAGATGCAAAAAGGATTTTACCAATGGCATCAATTGGTGACATCTTAATCCTTACTGGCCAATCCATATAATATCCACATTTGGTAAATCAAGGTTGAGAATGCATCTATTTGCTGCATACCTTTCACTCCAGAAAATATAGCTGTGTCCTACAATCCACACTCTAAGCATCTTGAAGGGAGATCTGGTTGCACTAAGATGGGCTCTGGAAATGAAATGGCAGTGTGAAAAGTATGTGTTTAGAAGAAAATGTGGATGAGATTCAGTGCACTTGTAAAAATAGAAATGATTGGTGTTTTCTGAAAATTCAACATTGAAAACTAGGGTGGATGCTACTTTTTTTTTTAGGAGAAATGCAAATGGTTGAGAAAAAGTCATTAAAAGGAACATTGCACAGGATAAGCTGGTGTATTGAGAAGTCAAACACCCTTGCTGGTTTGGTTTGCAGATGAACTTTTCAACTGTGTGTTCAGTTAGGTGTTCTATGGAGTGTTACCATGGTAACAGGCAGAGTTAGCAGTGGGGGAAGGTTGAATATTATGTGAGATTGAAAGTGTTGCAATGTTGAACCAATTAAAATGTTAGTTTTGTTTTGAATTTGTGTGGGAAGAAATTTCATTGGTTATCTACAAGAACATGTGTGTAAAATGAGAGGGACGCTATGTCATTCTATGATTCCAGTGACTGGTGTACAATTCAGAGATTCTGCTTAAGAAAATCTGGTGTGTGATTGACACTGTTCTAAAACTACAAAAGCATTTTTAAAAGTGAGTTGTTAATTTGTAAGGGGATCTATGCTGTGCACTTTAAGTTAATAAGAAAAAACTGTTCTAATGTGGAAGCAGGAGTTTATTTGCATAGAGTCTGATTCTGAATTTTTCTGCTTTGCGAAAAACATTGTGATTGTTGCATTTAGTATGTTAATGTGTTTGAGGAGATAATTTTTTGCAGTACAGAGCTGTTGTTAAAAATGTAGAGTTTGTACATGAAGTGGTCTAACAACTTACACATTTGTATATCAGGGTTAGAATTCTCAGATAGTCTCTTTGCAGTCTAGTAAACATTCTGGGTGTGCTGCACAAATGCCATAGAAAATCATTTAGTACCATGTGGCATACTAATTTGCTTAGTTGATGTATTAAAAAATATGGGAATATATGTTTTCATGGAGTGAGTCAGGCTTAATACTCTGTCTGTTTCAGGGTTTAGAGCAGTGCAGTAGTGTTGAAAGAGTTTAGCAGGTTTTGCTAGGGATGGTGTTTCAGGCTTTAGGACAGTGCAGTGGTGTTCAGGCAGTGTAGGGGGTGACGGTGAGACTGATATTTCTGAGTGTAGAGCAATGCAGTTGTGATTTTGGGGTTTAGGACAGTGCAGTGGTGTTTACGGAGTGTAGGGGGTCAAAGTGGGACTGATATTTCTGAGGTTAGAGCAATGCAGTTGTGTTTTGGGCAGTGTATGGTATGCACATGAGTACATTGGAGGGAGTCAGGCTTTAGGACATGCAGTTCTTTATACTCCTAGCCCTTACATGATACCATACATTGCCCAAGCACAACTGCATTGCTCTAAACTCAGAATGATCAGTCCCACCTTAAACCCCTACAGTGCCTGAACACCACTGCACTGTCCTAAACCCTGAAATACCACCCCTAGCAAAACCTGCTAAACTCTTTCAACACTACTGCACTGCTGTAAACCCTGAAACATCATTTTCAGAAAATGCCCCTATAATGTTCAAACACCACTGCACTGTCCTAAACCCTGAAACAGCACTCCCTGCATGATCTCCTACACTGCCCGAACACTGCTGCTGTGCCTTAAAATTACTTATGGAGTGAACCAGACTTTACAACATATAGTGCTTCTAATTGCTATTTAGTATGCTAGTAGTGGTCTACAATTGTAAAAAGAAAACTAACATTTTTTTTCTTCACAACAGATTTTAATTATCTACAGAAAGAAAAAACAATATGCCGTCAAAGAGTGAGAAAAGAAAAAGATATAAACAGGCTTACTTTTCCAAGAAAAAAGAAGTACTAGATTTATCTAAACTGCAATGTGTGGAAAAAACAAAGAAAGCTCCTGGTAAGTCAACAAAGGATTTTATAAGGAAAATATCACAAACTAAAAAAAGTGTGGAGAATCAGGAAAAAGATATATATATATCTGTAACTACAAAGAAAAACCAGACAAAAAAGAAAAATGAAGGAAAATATGTGGTAAAGATAGTGTGTATAGTAATAGATGAAAAAATCATTTTGTTGAAATTCGGAAGCGAATGTTTTATAACAGAGTTGTTTAAAATTTATTAAAAAACATAAAGAATTGTAAAAGAAAAACAGCTTTTTATAAGAAAAAAAACACATAGAGACAATTGTTGAGAAAGCTTTTGAATTAAAAAAAAAGTTGTTCCTTTTAGTAATCAGTAGGATTCGAACACTAGATAAGCCAATCAATGATATGAAGGCCAAAAGTAAGTGGAAAAGACTAATTAATAGAACTAATTTTTGTAATATATTTTTCTGGAGAATGGAAACATAGTTCAAATTGTGAGCCGTTTTTTAATGAAGAGAGTTACCTTCAGAATAATGATTTGTTGCATGCAGTTGACACCAGTGGTCGAGCTTATGAGGTTAAGAATGGTTGTCTGATTGAAAAAGAGAAAATTGTCCCTAGAAATGCAGAAGAGGTGTTAGCTGATGAAGTTTTAGGGAGATGTCCTAAGGCTCCAGTGTACACTTGGAATTGTAGTAGTATTTGTAGTGTGATTGATTTTTTTCGCAATTTCTTACGTAAGTATAGTAAGAATAGTGTTAAATAAAAGATTAAGATGTTGCAAGAATTAGATCCTTGCAAAGTGAGAGAAAAAACGGGTTTGCAAGGTCATTCTTTGGCTTGTGGCGTTCTAAAAAAGTATGTCAGAGTGTTTTTCACTATTTCAGGATGTTAGCAGTACATCATACTGAAATAAGAAAATTAGTGAGAAAGTTGTAATTTGCAAAAAGTCCAGCACTAATGTTAAAAAGTTAAACAGTGCACTTTTGCATGGATCTGTATTAGATTTGTGAAGAAATTGAGGTTAGTTACTTTGGTCCTGAAGAAGACAGTGCAGAAACAGATACATTAATAGAAGGAAATGTGGAAGAAATTGTACAGAATTTTAGTACAGAAAATTTTGAGCAAGAAATTACAAGGTTTAAGGTAATTTCAGGTGAAAGGCCAAACTTTTCTTGTATTTGTTGTAGACAAATTCATTATAAAAATCAGACCAGGTTAGTTGATCTATATTTAAAAAGTGAAAAGGAGAATAATAATGAGTGGAAGGAATTTGCAACTTATTTGTTGGTACAGAATTGATTTGATTTGGGTTCTGATCAACGTATTTGTAAATATTGTTTTAACAAATTGAATGAAAACAAAAGGCCTGCTAGAGCTGTACATAATAATCTTGAGTTGGTAAATATTCCTTCTGAACTGATGGATTTAAATACTTATGAGTCTATTCCTATTCAATGTGTGCATCCATTTCAGGCTATTGTTCGTATGGAGCCTAAGACAGGGAAATTGCCTCCTTCAGATTTACAGAGAGGATTAAAGGGAAGAGTTGTATATTTGCCTCTAGATTTAAAGAAAAATATTGAAACAATTGGTGTAGACAATGCGGAAGAGGAACCTCTAGTTATTCTAGTTAATGGCGTTCCTACGAAGAGGAAGAAAATCTGACAAGAATTAGTGGATTTTAGGAAAGTGAAAAAGGCAACGTTGTATTTGGTAAACAATAATCAATACTATAAAAATGTATATTTAGGAGAAGAGAAAACAACTGTAGAAGAGGACAGTGATTTGTCAACTGCACAAATTGAAAAAGTGGATGTGTCCAGAACTGAAGAAATTTATGAACATTATAGTGTGCATCCACTTCACTCTAAAGAAGTGATGGGGAATACTATTGAGTTATTCCAAATGAAAGAAGCGAAAGGAAGTCCCATTAGTGCATGGGAAGAAAGCATGGAAGCTCGTTGTTTCCCTCACTTATTTCCAACAGGCAAAGGTGGACGATATGATGAACGACCTGTGCAGATTCCTGCATCTGAATACCGGACATCAAGATTATATGCAGAAGATCCAAGGTTTCGCCAATGTATTCCCTATTTGTTTCATCTTCTGTTTGAGAGTGACTTGTCTGGACTTTCTTATGCAGTGCACCATATACTAAAAAGTGGAGTACATTTGCAAAGGACTTTATGGATAAAGTCCAACAGAAAGATACTATTTTGGAATCTCAGCTAATTATTCTCATGGCATGTCAGCGTGGTACTAATGAGTATTGGTACCGTGGTCATGGGGAATTGAAATATATGCTAAGAAACTTAGGAACTCCCACATGGTGCCTTACTCTAAGCTGTGCAGAGTATGCTTGGGAAGATTTACTTCAATTTCTTCGAGAGGCAACTGCAAACATAGAAAATCTAGAATACAAGATACCTGGAGAACTGTGCTCTTTGGATCCAGTTAATGTATGCAGGTATTTCAATCATAGATTTGAAGCTATGATGTCTTTTATCACAAACAAAAAAAATCCTCCTCTTGGAGAGGTTCTGGATTTCTTTTGGAGAAAGGAGTATCAAGCAAGAGGTGCTCCTCACATACATATGCTGCTATGGATCAAAGATGCCCCCAAATTTGGAACAGATTCAGATGACACAGTGATGAGTTTTATTGAACAATATTCTACATGTGCTGTACCAAAAAATACAGAACAGAAGAATTTAAGACATCAAGTCTTTCGGTTTCAAACCCGTCGTTGTGGAAAGTACTGTCGTCAGAAGTACAAATCTAAGGATAAGTTCTACACAAAATGACGATTTGCATTTCCACGTCCAGTATTATCAAAAGGAAGAGTGAACAATTTTATGTCATCTTTGCGACATACTGTCACAAGAACATCACCGAAAAATACCTACAACATAAGAAGAAATGAAGAGTCAAAATACATAAATGACTATAACCCAGTCATTTTGTCCATGTGGAATGCTAACATGGATATTCAAGATGTTGCAGACAACTCCATTGCTGTGGCTCGATATGTGATGTCTTACATTACTAAATCTGAAAAGACGGAACTAAAAAAAATGTGGGAAGAAATGTCTCATGAAAAGAGCCTAAGTAAGAAATTGTACAGCTACAGTTTGAAGATGTTGTCTCATCGAGAAATCGGAGCATATGAATGTTCAGATCGCTTATCATCTGCAAGTCTATACTCCAAATCTAGAACAATCATTTGGGTGAGTTTAGGTCTTGGAAGAACACGAAACCGAGTTTTGAAATCTGTAGAAGAAATTGAGTATTTAGCAGAGAGAGAACCAGGCAGTAAAGGTATTTTGAAGACAAATATGTTGGATACATACTATACAAATAGAAGTATTCATCTTGAGAACGTTTGTCTCTATGAAGTACTGCAAAGCTATACTTTTAAGAGGAATATTACAGAAGATATCAATAAAGGAGTATATGCTGTGATTGGATCTGAAGGATGTTTAGTGAAACAAAGAAAAGGACATTTGATTAATCACTGAAAACTAAGTTGCAAAACTCCTGACAAAAGGGAATTTTACTATTTAGCTCTTTTGCAACTCTTTAAGCCCTGGCGTACAGAACAGGAACTACTTGGAGATTTTGACAGTTATGAAGATTCATTCAACGCAACTAATAATACTATAGAATGTCCTGTTTTCACTAATTATCTGAAAATGTTGAACGACGAAATACACCTAGAAGCTACAATTGCAGCAGAGATTGCTAGAGACAGTTCTCAAGACAGTCAAAGTTCTGCTTCGTTGAGTCAGGATCCACTAGGAGAACCAATTATTCAAAATGAAGCAGCAACTGCCATGGATGAGGTGGAAACAGCAATGCAACAAGCTCAGGAGGATGTAATAAACTTAGAAGAATTGAAAAAACAACTAAATGTTGAGCAAAAACAAATATACGATCAAGTGACAGAACAGATTGCGCATGGTTTATATCACGAGAAAAAAGAGTGCTCATGTACGTCATTTAAACCTGTCCGACTGTACGTGAGTGGAGAAGCAGGAACTGGAAAAAAATTCTAATTAAAGGAATTGCAACTTATCTACAGAAAAGAACTGAGTCGTCACTCTCTTGTGTTGTTACTGCTCCAACTGGGTTGGCAGCACATAACATTAAAGGGATTACTTTACATTGTTTATTGATGCTGCCACTAGAGCATGAAAATACATTAGAATACCACAAGCTACCTGGAGAAGCTTGTTTTGAAGTTTCTAGAGTCTTGAAAAAAATGAAACTTCTCATTATTGATGAGGTAAGCATGGTATCAAATCTAATGCTTGCCTTTGTGCATTTAAGAAGGCAACAATTCCTTAAAACAGAGTATGATGTGTTATTTGTAGGCAAACACGTAATAGTTTTTGGAGATCTACTACAAATAACTCCTGTGAAAGGACAGCCAGTATTTAAAACAGTTACACATGAAGACACCAGAAACTGCCTGGGAAGCATTGGAAATGTTAATATTTGGTCATATTTCGAATATTCAGAACTCATTACAAATATGCGATAGGCAAAGGACACTGATTATGTAAGTATTCTTGAAGATATAAGAATTGGAAAAGTGAGTGAACAAGGCAAAGAATCTTTACAGGCACGATTACTTACAAATTTGTTTCCAAACGAAAATATTCTTCCAGAGAATATATATAGAACAATTGCAGAAAAGAAATCAGTGATATGCTTGATGCCAACTCTGCAAGAATGTTCAATATTCAATGAAAAAAATTTAAAGTTAGAAAATCAAGAAATTATAAAACTGGAAGCTATTGATAGAATAGAGCATGAAGGAGCTACTATTATTTTGTCAGAAAAGTTGAAGTCAAAATTGGATTCTTTAGAGAAATCAATATCTAAAACTGCTGGTTTAGAAAAGAATCTATATGCATGTATAAATTGTCAGATAATTTTACGACGTAATTTACATGTGGAAAGAGGTTTAGTAAATGGAGCAATGGGTAATGCTGTTGATTTTGTTAATTACCCAAATAGAGATGACATTGAATTTTTGAAAATCAAATTTGATGAAATTGAAGAAGTACAACAATTGAGTTGTTGTTCAGCTCGATTTTTGCTTGTAAAAGATTTATATGTCCGCCGAAAACAGTTTCCTGTTTGTTTGGCATATGCAGTGACTATTCATAAATCTCAAAGTTTAAGTGTAGATTGTGCTTTGGTGAATATTGGAAGTACTGTGTTTAAAGAGGGTATGGCATATGTCGCTTTATCTCGAGTCAGAACTTTATCTGGATTATACCTGATTGATTTTGTTGACACAAAGATTAGTGCAGATGTAAATTGTGTAAAGAAGACAACATGCTCCCAATTTACCTCAATATACAGTATTTGAAAAGCGTGTGGTAAGTCAAAAAAGAAGATATGAGAAAAATTGTAGCGAGGTTGCAGAGAAAAGAAATAAACTAGATGAACCAGTGATAGTAACCAAAAAGAAAAAGGATTTTATTGAAGAGGTTGTTGGTTTTCAGTTTGAAAACAGTTCTGGTGTCAACTGCTATGCTAATGTAGTGGTTAATGTTGTTTTTTTTCTTGCAACTTTACTACAACAAATTGAAATCGGGACAAAAGATGTTGTTGTTTGTTGAATTCTGTGTTTGAGAAATGTAGTAGTGATAAAACTAAAATAGAAAATGTTTCTGATATTTGAAATGTTTTAGACATATGTTCTGGTTTAAATCAATTTTCACAGAATATTCAGCAAGATTGTCAGGAATTTCTAATGTATATGCTTGTTGTATTGCAAGATGAAGGTGTAGATATTGAAAATCTTTTTGGCCTTTCTTATAAATGGCAACATGACTGTGACAATTGTTCGTTTTCAAATAGTACTAAAATAGACACTGAAAGATTTATATATTTGACTTTACCAGACTGCAAATCAGTGTCTTTTAATAATCTAGATGGAGAAGCAAATCAAAACATGGTCTGTACCCAATGTAACTCACAAATGGTGTCAACATTATTTATACAAAGATATGGACAGTATGTAATTTTAATGCTGCAACGATGCAGACCTGATAGAAGAAAACTGACAACTTTAATACAAAAATTTGTGACTTCTCAACAATCAATATCAGGAATAACTTTTGTAACTGTAGCAATTATTTTCCATTATGGTCCTTCTACAACATCAGGACATTACACAGCTTATTTAAAATGTACAAAAGGCTGGACTCATTGTAATGATACTCAATTGATTTTTAAACAACGTTTGCCCTATGACTTACCAAATTCTTACCTAGTGTTTTTACAACCCACATTTTAGGGAAAATAATTGGCCTGGGAAAAGTACTGCTGTTAAGAAAGGGTAGTCTGGTGTTGAAAAGTACTTTGTGAGTGAGGGTGATGAGGTTCAAAAAATTCTTGTAGTTGACGTAGAGGTAGTGTAAGTGCATCAGATAGTGGGTGATGTGGCTATCACAGGAGATGTTGATCATCAGTGAGGCAGAGGTGTTTTAGATTTGTTGTAGTTGTTGGAGATGTTGCTGACATTTTTCATTCCCTTGTAGAGGTTTCTTTTAATGGTATACCGCTCCTTGGTAAGATAAAGGATGAGCAGAGTGTGATTGGCATACCAGATGATGTTGAGGTTCTGATAGCATGGTAGTTGTTTAAGGTTCTATGTACATGATAAATAGCATCGGGTGGAGGTATAACCATTGTTAGACGGTCCAAAAGATGTTTGTGCGTTTGATTCAGAAGGTTGGGAAACAGACGCTTAAGAGTACTATTAAGTAACTTCCAAACTAAAGATTTCACACATACTATTTGGCCATGAGGAATGATTGTGAAACAAAAAATGAATATTTTGGGTAAATGTTGTTAGCATATGTTTGTACATTACTTTATTTAGAGTGTATAAGAAAGAAGTAATAATGTTTTGTTACTTTGTGATTGTTGGTGATATCCCTTACTTATGTAAAAATTTGCTGTTCGAAGAAGACATTTAGGATATGTTTTTTTTCTAATTGTTACATTCTTAGTGAAAATGTTCAAAGGGTTTTTTAAAGACAATCTTATTGTTGTCTTTTTTTTGCCCGCTGTTATATGATGAGTACTATTGAACTCACTGTTTTCAGTGAAATTCAATATATTCTGAGAACAGCAAAATAAAATACATAACATATTGCACATATTTTG
This sequence comes from Lissotriton helveticus, assembly GCF_964261635.1. NCBI lineage: Eukaryota > Metazoa > Chordata > Amphibia > Caudata > Salamandridae > Lissotriton > Lissotriton helveticus. Next base: position 962,734,084 of record NC_136072.1, on the reverse strand, counting down.
TATTGTGAAATATATATTATAATTCAATTTTTTCTTCTCTTCGACAGATACTATATTTATTAATAATAGATTATTAGCTTTTCATTACTTATAAGGTGAGTATGAGAAACAAAAAATACTTTCTCATCACTATCTTACTTCTCCAAACCTTTTTCACTTTCTTCACTTTGTCTCTTACTCCACTTCCTTTGCTCATGTTACTCTCCTTCCCTCACTCTCTTTACTCCCCTCAATTCACCTTTACACTCCTTCTCTCACCATCAGTACCCTTTCCCTTACCCTCACTTACCTTCTCCTGCTCCCTCCTTCCTCTCTGTGACCCTCACTTCTTTTTTATTTGCTTTCTTACTCCATCACTACCCTCATTTTGCTCTATCCCTCATTCTTTTCTCTCTCCCCCCTCACTCTCTTTCCTTTACACCATCCCTCACTCACTTTCAGTCACTCCCCTTCTCTTATTACCTCACTTCGTTTTGCTCACTCCCCTTCCTTTATTCCCTCCCTCACTCCCCTTTTCTCCATCTGTCTCTAAGTCTCTTCCTCTGTCTCAGTCACTATAACTGCCTCACTCTCTCACAGTCCCTCACTCTCTCTCTCTTTCTCTCTTTCACTGTCTCCCTCTCTCTCCACCAATCTTCCTTTTCTTTCCTCTCTCTTTCCATAAATTCTTCTCTCTCACTCACTACTTTTTCCTCTATCTTAATATGCTTCTTTTCCCCTCACTGTCACTGCCCTTCACTCAATCTCACTCCTCTTCTCATACTTCATATCCTTCTCTCTGTGCATCACTCCTATTCTCTTTCACCTGCTTCCATTCTCTCACTCACCCTTACTCTCTTTCCCTCACTCCATCCGTCAATCCTCTTCCCTTACTTCCCTTACCTCACTCACTTTTGCTAACTCCCATTCGTTTAGTCCCCCACTCCCCTTCACTCCATTTCTCTCTCCCTCTCTTCCTCGGTCTCACTCAGTCTAACCGCCTCACTCCCTCTCAGTCACTTGCTCTCCCTCTCTTTCTCTCTCACTCTCTCTCTCTCTCCCTCACCCTTACTGTCTTTCTATTTCTGTTTCCTTCTCTCCTACTTTATCCCTCATTCCCCTCTTCTCTCTCTTAATATCCTTCCTTCTCTCTCATTCCCCTTTCGTCGCCCTCATACCCCTTTTCTCACTGTTACTGGCTTTCACTCACCCTCAGTACTTTTCCTTCACTCACCTACCCTCACTCCCCTTCCTTCACTCCTCTTTGTTCACTCCCTCATTTCATCTCAGTTACTCCCGCTTGTTCATTCCTTCCCTCACTTTTTTTCATCCAATTTTCTCTCCCTGTACCCCTCTGTCTCACTCACTCTAACTGCCTCACTTCTTCTCAGTTCCTAGCTCTCCCTCTCTCTCATTCTGTACCTCTCTCTCCCTTACTCTTAAACTCCTTTCCTCTCTCTTTATATCACTCCTCCTCTCTTCCTCACTCATTTTCTCTCTCTCTTAATTTTGTTCCTTCTTTCTCATTCATCTTCCCTCACCCTCATACTCCTTCCCTAACTGTCACAGCCCTTCACTCACCGTCACTCCCTTTCCCCCTCTGCACTTTATCCTATCTGTATTTCTCACCCCTTCACTTTCCTGCTCCCTTTTCCTCACTCCCTCTCGCTCTGCTTTTCTCATTCCCCTTCCCTCACTCTCCTTCCTTTACTCCTCTTTTGTCACTCCCTCACTCCATCTCACTTACTCCCCTTCGTTCACTCCCTCACTCACTTTTTTTCATCCGTTTCTCTCCCTGTCTCTCTCTGTCTCACTCACTCTAACTGCCTCACTCCTTCTCAGTTCCTTGATCTCCCTCTCTCTCATTCCGTCCCTCTCTCTCCCTTACCCTTAAACTCCTTTCCTCTCTCTTTATATCACCCCTCCTCTCTTCCTCAGTCATTTTCCCTCTCTCTTAATTTTGATCCTTCTTTCTCATTCATCTTCCCTCACCCTCATACTCCTTCCCTAACTGTCACTCCCTTGCACTCACCGTCACTCCCTTTCCCCCTCTCCACTTCCTCCTGTCTGTATTTCTCACCCTTTCACTTGCCCGTTCCCTTTTCCTCACTCCCCCTCGCTCTCCTTCTCTCACTCTATTCCTTACTCCCCTTCTCTCACTTCCCTTTACTAACTCCCTCCATCCACTTGCCTGAATGCAGCTGAGGGAGTGCTGTTAAAGTCCCAGAAATTGAACTTTTTGGCTGAGCTCCTTTCCGACTGCTTTCCACCTCTCGCAGCCCCCGCTTCGCGGGAGCCGCTCGTGTCTCTACCATCAAGGGAGCACTGGGAACTGTAGCAGCACCGAACCTTGCACCTGGATACCAACCCACAGGCTGTCGGCGGGACTGCGAGGACCAGCGTGCAGTGCGGCGTTGATCGGCCGCAGCTGGTCCTCTTCCCGCCCACTCCTTGCAGAATAAAATCTTTGCGGAGTCTCTACCTGTTGGATGCCACTTGCCTGAATGCAGCTGAGGAAGTGCTGTTAAAGCCCCGGAAATTGAACTTTTTGGCAGAGCTCCTTTCTGACCACTTTCCACCTCTCGCGCCCCCGCTTCGCGGGAGCCGCTCGTGTCTCTACCATCAAGGGAGCACTGGGAACTGTAGCAGCGCCGAACCTTGCACCTGGATACCAACCAACAGACTGTCAGCGGGACTGCGAGGACAAGCGTGCAGTGTGGCGTTGATCAGCCGCAGCTGGTCCTCTTCCCCCCTCCTTCATCCCTCCCTACTTAGCTGGCAGCCATCCCGCGCACGCAGGAAGTGCGCGGGTGTGCGCCGGGTGAATCCCGGACTAAGGGCGGGCCATCTGTGGCCGTCCAGGGCTGGCCAAGGCTATTCTGGGCCACCCTATTAATAACTGGAGCGTGACATTATTGTGAAGTAAGGAGCATTATCTTGAGTACTATATTGGTCTAGCTTGTAGTTTCTGTTATTTCACCTTTTATTTTTTTATGTTTGGGATAATCAATCTGTTGGACTCTACGATTAACTGCCCAGTGTTTGACTGTTGATATTTTATTAGGGAATCATGAGCCGACGCAGTAGTCTAGGTAGGCCCTCTTTGGCGGGCGGCAGTGTGAGAGGGACGCTAGATGCATTTATTACCAGGGCTGCTTCCGTATTGGAAAAAGAGATTGTACTGACGGAAAAACATCTGTCCCTAGAGCTTATGAATAAAAAACGCTCCTCTTTGGGGGCAATTAAATCAGTGGTTACCCCGCATAGACAGCATGTAGAAGATACCCCTCCCCATATTCATGACTCTCAAATTGCAAATGACCTATCCCAGTCGCCGCTCTTGGAATGATCAATACATGATTCAAATGAAACTGAGTCAATATTAGATACCTCCTTAAATATGTCTTTCGACCCTGTAATTAGGTCACCCAAAAGTGGACTCACTGTAAGTGAGGCACCGGTCAAAATAACTAGCATCACACCACCGCCGTCAAAAAAGATGAAGCTTGTGAGAAATGATCAGGGCGATAAGAACAAGAAACGGGTGACGGTAACCCGTCCTCAACAGAGAAGTACACAAACCACTACTTCAAAAAATAGCCCGGCACAACAGCTCCCATCAATACTCACAAATGTGTTGTTGCCTAGTATGGAAAAAATGGTTAAATCACTAATCCTCCTACTAATAGAAAGGGTTAAGAGAATAGGTGAACAACTAGGCTCAATTGAAAAGGAGGTGGTAAAGAACTCGCTGTTGCTAAGTAAACGGGGCTCTTTGTGCCCCACAACCCCCATTAAATATAATTATGCAAGTGACAGGCCACCACATGAATCCCCCATAAAGGCCCAAAAACCTTCTCCTACTCAGAAGACATCAGTCCCCAAACTGGCACCAAAACCAAAAACAAGCAATCAAAAAGAAGGGGGATAAAACGGAATTGGGAAATAAACCTGAACTTTCCCAAAAAACGGGCAATGGGCCTATTGATCCACAACAGACCAAGCCACAGAAGAGTAGATTTACCACCGGAATCTGCTCCTTATGTTGTAATTATGGCAGTAGTCCCGGCTCTGTCTGAGGGAGTAAAAGTGGATTATCGAGCCCTAAAAAATAAAAGTAATAATTTGGCTGTGTAATAACAGACCCTTGCCGGCCCATGTCAACGGAGAAATCTTACATGTAAGGCGTGTGAACTGGGTCGGAACCCGGCCCAAAGATAGAAAGGGGGATGCCATTATTATTAATTTTAAAGATCATAGAGCAGTAAGGTACATCGGTGACTGGTATGATATGAGAGGTAATGAAGAAATCTCCACGCATTATCTAAGTTACTTTTACCCCCAGACGTCGTTCTCACACCCCCAAGGTTTTCCTTTAGGAAATCAGGCTTTAAATAGGCATAGTACAGGATTTCATGGCTACAATCATTCAACTTTTAATTATCCACAAAAATTCTCTTTGGGAAACCAGGCTCTTAATAGGCACAACATAGAACATCATGGTTTCAATATTCCAACTTTTAACCTCTTCTCGTTGCTGTACGGGCTGGAAGGTGTGGATTGACTCCAGCCTATTGTCATTGAGAAACTATGTTTCTCTGCCAAGCATGCAACGCCCGAAGTCTCAGTAGTAGAAGGCCCAGATATCCAGGAAGAGGTTGCCAGGGTCAAACCCCCTTTAAGGCAACCGTTACTGAAGGCAGATGATAATACTGTCGATCAAAACAAAGCTGAAAATCCCATGCGAGGAGCTGCCCCAAATATAGCCGGGACAAATAAAATGAACTCATCTATAGCTGAGGTGCAGTCGGGACTTCTGTCTACCACCCCGGAGGACACTATTCCAGTAGATGACGAGCAATCTTTTAAAGTCATCTTCTGGAATATTGCGGGCCTTCGATCAAAGGTTGAAGATGAAAGCGCCTTGAATTTCCTTCAGAATCACAGTGTAATTTGTCTCCAGGAGAAATGGGCCATCACAGAACTACATCTGGTAGGATACAAAACCTACTTTACATCTGCACTAGCAGTAGCCTCGGGTCGGGCCACGGGAGGTTGGACTATCTTTATAGCCAATACAATACGGGGATTAAAAACAACGGTAGTACACCTGGATCCAAATTATCAGCTGCTTAGCTTATCGTTTAATAACAAAGAGATCATCCTTCTGCTCAATTTTTATAATAATTTAGCAGAAGGAGAGGTCTTGAAGGCTCTCTGTTCCCTACGCGATAAATTCTCCCAGTTGACACAGGAGGTAGGAGGAAGAGCTAGTGTAAGCATTGTATGGGGTGCGATTTTAATCAGCATCCTTGCCCACGCAGCAATAGCAACATCTGTGGGTTGGTGGACGAATATGAAGACCCAATTGTGCATTTTAACTACACTAGCACGCGGTGATATCTAAATGAAGTAATCTCAGATCTGGGGCTGACGATAGTCAATAAATTAAATGCGATCTCCCTTCGGCTAGATCCAACATATTTGGGGAGGGAATACAAGACGACAATAGATTATATTTTAGTATCAAATTCTCTGGCTAATAGAGTCATGAGCTTTGATTTAGTGCTTAATACACTAAGTGATCACTGTGCCCTTAAGAAAGTAATTCACCTAAAAAACGCTCAGTCTTCCTCACAGATCATAGTCAGTGATCTAAGTCAGAACACCCTGCACTTGGCCAAGACAAATGGATACTCCCTAAGATGGGAGAAGGTAGACCCTGGGGAAATAACCAAAACAGTGGTATGTGCAGCTTATCCATTTATAGTTAAATGCTTAGATTTGGGAGTCCCGGAGGAAGAAGTCATTCATAATGTTATGGTAATCCTAGAAAAAATAAATTAATTACTAACAGTAAAGTTTCAAAGAGATTGTCCCCGGAAAGTTGGGTGGTTTAATCACAAATGTACGGCAGCTCATAAAAAACTGAAGATAGCACTGAATACAACGAATAGAGACCCAGAGGAAATAAGAATTTTAAGAAAGGACTATAATATCGCACGTAAGGAGAGGAAGGGCGAATTAAAACAAGCCCTATGGGACCAACGGCATAAAAGTTCCATAGACAAAAATAGTGAAGCATTCTGAAGAGTGGTAAAAAATCCCTTTCTAGCAGACTTTAAAAATCTCCCGGCCATAGAAGTAACTATTGAGGAACCGGTTTGGGTGGAACATTTTTCAAAAATGTTGCAGAAAGGTCCGGTACCAGCAGGGACCGATGCAGCCTTTAGTGGTAGCTCCTCCACGGTGTCCTATCCCATTCAGCTAGAACTTGCGATAAGTGAGGTATTTAAAGCTTTAAATGCAAGCAAAAATGGGAAAGCCCCGGGCCCAGACAGGGTTCCCGTAGATCTATTTAAGTATAATACGGATTTATGGGCCCCAATGTTGACCAGGCTGTTTAGGGCAGTAATGCAGAAGGGTTTGTTGGTCTCCAGGACTAAATCCATCATGGTCCCTATATTTAAAAAAGGAGACCGACAAGAGGTATCCTTCTATCACCCGATTTCACTGCTGGATTCGCTAGGCAAGGTGGTGGGGAGAGTAGTGCTTGAGCGTCTACAGCAGTGGGCCGACGATGGCGGGATCCTCTCGGACTTTCAATTCGGGTTTCGGGAGGGCTTTGGGACCACCGAGCAAGCACTAAACCTCTCAATGCTGCTGGGTAAATAAGTCTGTGCAAAGCGGTCCAGGTTATACATGGTTTATGTTGACCTGTCCGCTGCATTTGATTTTGTCTCCCATGCAAAATTGTGATCCGTCCTGTTATTATTGGGTGTTGATGTTCCTCTGATTGACTTCCTGAGGGAACTATATGCGAATGCCTCTGCGAGGGTACATTTCGGTGTAAAAGGCGAGTTGTCCTCGTCATTTAGAGTAGAGCGTGGAGTCCGGCAGGGTTGTGACCTGGCCCCCTTTCTCTTCTCACTTTATACAAACGGTCTGGAGATGGCAATGTTGAAGGGGGCCCAGGACCTACCGCAAGTAAGAAACCGTCCGGTCCCCGCTCTGCTCTACGCGGACGACGCCGTAATACTGGCTCGTACCCCAAGCGAACTACAGAAGGCCCTTGACAGGTATGCTGACTTCATGGGAAGCCTATATCTACGTATAAATTTAAAAAAAGACTTATGTAATGGCAGCAGGTTCAGGGAAAAAAGGGGGTAAAAACATATGTCTTAGCAATGAAAAACTCGAACTTACTGGCCAATACCCCTACCTAGGTATTATAATTGATGATAGAATGAACTGGAAACCTGAAATTGAGGCCAGGAAGCATCATTTAATGCGAGCAATTGCTGCACTTATAAACTTCTCCCAGAGGCTGGGAAAAAGGCCACCTGCAGAATTGTTACAAATCTATAGAGCTAAATGGCAGGCGATAGCCCTGTACTGGGCAGGAGCATGGGGGCATGCCAACATTAGTCCCCTACAAGTGGCAGAGAACACTTTTTTAAGATTTCTGTCAGCGGCACCTAAATGCGTTTTTACGTTTGCATGTCACACGGAACTGGGGATCCCGTATTTGGTGGATTTAGCAAAAATTCAACGACTTTTACTTTGGCGTCGAATTTGGACATCAAGGAAAAACTCACTCACCAAGCAAATAGTGGCAGATTGCATGTCATTAGACTGCTCACTTAAAATCAGTTGGCTCTTGTATGTGAAAAATCTACTGACTGACCTGGGACTTGGGAATTATTACGCCACCCTTGATATGATTAGTGAAATATCTAGGAAGGAACTGAAAGTAAGGACCTTGGGCCACTTAGAAGAGCTGCGAATCGCCAAAGAAGTAATGAAAGCTTCCGTTCAACATTCAATGGCGGCCCAGACTACCCTTTCTATACAGCCCTATCTATTATATGATTTGATGCAATTTGAGCGATTCCTTCTGATAAGATTCAGTTTAAACATCTTTCACCGACTGGTGGTTTTTCCAGAGCAAAACAGTTGGGATCGAACCCTCCCGCTTTGTCCATGTGATGAAACTTCAGAGCGGACAACTATTCACACTGTTCTGTTTTGTAAGTTCTATGTTAGTTATCGTAAGCTTTGGTTGTTACCGCTGCTAAAATTATTGGGTCTTAGAAGATGTCGCCCAGCCATGCTGCGATTGCAGTTTCTATAGAGTGAATGGACTTGCAAATATATTGTTACATTTTTGAAATACATTTTTAAACATAGAACAAACCTTTGGAAAGTCCTATCCCTGTGAAAATAAATGAATTTTAGAAACTAAGAAATTCGCTGTATTAGTTAGCATGGATAGGGACCCCCAATCTTATTCATGGGCCGAGGCCAATAAAATTATGACCGACCTCCAATATGGGTTTCGGGAGGGTCTGGGCACGGTAGAGCAGGCGTTAAACCTTTCCCTTTTTATTGGCAAATATGTGGGGGCTAAGAGTGGTAATCTACACCTTGTATACGTTGACCTCTCGGCAGCTTTTGACTGTGTGCCCCACTCAAAATGATGGTCAATTTTAACTGAACTGGGCGTTGACCAACCCCTGGTCACATTTCTACGTGAACTGTATTCTGGCGCTTCGGCAAGGGTGAGATACGGGATTCATGGTGATCTTACATCGTAATTTGCCATTTCCAGGGGAGTTAGACAGGGCTGTGTACTGGCTCCCTTCCTCTTTAATCTTTATACTAATGGCCTAGAGTTGGCTATGTTGGTAGGGAGCCAGGACCTCCCCACAATAGCCCATCGCCCTATCCGTGCTTTATTATATGCAGACGACTCTGTGATAATGGCAAGATCCCCTAACCAGCTACAGTACCTTCTTAACATCTACTGTAACTATGGGCTAGATGTAGGTAATTCCGATTTACCTACTCTTAAATACCGAATTTTACCGATTCGGTATTTAAGAGTAGGTAAATAGGAAGGAGACAGATGTAGGTAATTTTAAATTCAGAATTACTGAATCTGTAACATTCGGTATTTACCGATCTGTAAATACAGAATCGGAATTTCCCATTGATTCCTATGGGCTTTGAAGGCCATAGGAATCAATGGGAAATACCGATTCTGTATTTACAGAATCGGTGAATACCGAATCCTGCAAGGGTGCAGGGGGTGTCACTTTGACACCCTCTAACACCCCAAGTACAGGCTTGTGTGACATGTGGCACACATACATCCCCTAAGGGCATGTCTGTGTGTCACATTGTACAGGTGTGCATGCACAGATGTGCATGCACACCTGAATTCGGTATTTTACCACACAATAGGATTGCGTGGTAAAATACCGACTCTTAAGGGCCTGTGGCACTGTAAACTGTGCCACCTACATTCGGAATTACAGAATCGGTATATTTACAGATTCGGTAATTTACCGAATCGGTAATTTTACCGAATCGGTAAATATACCGATTCTGTAATTTTCAGCCCCCTACATCTGAAAACCACAATACCGGTCGGAAACGGATGAAATCGGCCGTTTCCGACCGGTATTAGGGCTCCTACATCTGGCCCTATATGTCCTCTCTGGACTTAAAGGTCAATATCAAAAAGACTTTTGTCCTGCATGTGGGCAAGCGGTTAAAGAAACCCAAACCGATTCTTATTGCCAATGACAAGCTGGATTGTACCAACACCTATCCCTATCTAGGCATTCTATTTGACAGTAAAATGTCTTGGAGGCAGGCTATATGCAGTAGGAAACTACTGTTTCTACGAGCCACCACTGCCTTGGTAGCCTTTGCAAGAAAGCTTGGTAAGCCTCCCCCCGAAGAACTCTTGAAAATGTATTATGCCAAATGCCATAGTGTGGCTGTATATGGCGTGGGGGTTTGGGGCTATGCTGCGGCAGATGCTCTTCAGGTTGTAGAAAACACTTTTATCAGGTATGTTCTGGCAGTTCCTAAAAGTGCTCCAACTTACGGTTGCCATATTGAGTTGGGTATGGACTATATTACTGATAACATCAAAATTCAGCCCATTCTCTTATGGCACCGAGTGTGGACCACAGAGCAGTGTCATCTGACCCGCACCCTTATTACTGACTGTCTGGGCTTGATATACTGGGCCAAAATCCCCTGGTTGGCCTATGTGAACTATTTTTTGGTGGACTTAGATCTGTCTTTGTATTTCCTTGAGCCATTAACTATGTCAAACATTTCAAGGAAAAAGCTGAAAGTTTTATGTCTATCACATTTAAAAGAGTTGCGTTTATCTCAAGAAATTAGCAAGCCCTCTAATATTCAGATTCTAACTGTTCAAACTACTTTAGGCATCCAACCGTATTTAAAATATCACTTGAACGCACATGAAAAATATCTTCTTACAAGGTTTCATCTTAATACTTTTTTTCGTTTGATTTCTTTTCCGAAAAAACAGGATTGGTCTAAAACTATTATTAAATGCCCATGTGACGACGCTTCGGACCAATCCACTATTCACGTTATACTATACTATTTTGTAGGTTATATGAATTGCCTCAAAAGTGTTGGATCATTCCGCTACTCTCATTCATGGGCTTGAGATCCTGTCGCCCCGCTTTCTTGGCTTTGCAATACTTGGATTCCGTATTCATTGCCAAATGTGTAGCATGTTTTCTGAAAATGTGTATAAAATTCCATTGCAACTATGATTAATTGGCTGTTTTTAATGCACTAGCACTTTTAATCACATCCTCTGTCTTTTTAATTATTCTAACAAATTGTAATCCTTTTAAATGTACTCATGTTTCTTGGAATTATTCCTACTGTTGACCAAATGTTTTAAATTGTATGTTGTAATGCTCTTTTTATGGTTCCTACAAAATTATGGCAACCAAATAAAAGATTTATGACTGACTGACTATTCATGGTTAAGGTGTCTAAACTTTGTATAATGATGTTTTATATCTGTGATATTGCTTTTATGGTCTTTTTATATTTTTAAAAACCGAATAAATAAAAGAATAAAGAATAAATAAAACTCCCTCCATCCCCTCAAACCACTTCTCTATCCCTCACTCCCCATCTCTCACTTTCCCTTACTCCCCTTTTCTCATCCTCATACCCCTTCCCTCACCGTCACTCCACTTCTCTTACCTTCACTCCCTTTGCTCTGCTCTACTTCTCCCTCTCCATCTCTTACTCCCCTTCCCTTTCTCCGTTCCATGCTCCCCTTTTCTCACTCCTCCTCCCTCACTTTCATTTCCTTATTGCCCTTCCATTACTCTTTTTCTCCCCTTACCTCACTCCCCTACCCTTAGTCCCCTTGTTTCAGTCACTCTTTGTCTCCCCTTTCCTCACTCACCATACTACCCTTTCCTCACTCATTCCATCAGTCCCTTCCTCCCCTACACTCAGTCATTTCAGTCATTCATTTATACACTACACATTCATTCAAAAAAAGTATGACACAGTATATAAGAGATATAGCTCTTCTTGGAGAAGTGAAGTTAGTTCTGAAAAGAACTGTTTTTTTGTCTTTTTTCGTTTTGTATTTTTTTGTAGTTTTTTAACAATGTTATATATTTTTGGGATTTTTTAGAACAAAAATAAAAAACAGGTAACAAAAAACTGTTTAACAGGAACATAAATTATTAAATGAAAAAAATGATTGGCGGGAGCATGTGTGCTGGGTAATCTTCAGCTCCACTAAGTTAAGACTCTGTTCTCCATAACAAAGAATCTCATTGCACATGTTGCATCGGAGGTGGACCTTGGCGAAAAGTGGCCGAATATTCAGAGCAGTCGATGAAGGAGATGCTCCTGCAGATAAAGTGCTGGGGACAGCAGCTGGAGGGTTCGCTGCAAGGGCTTGGGTAGATGCCCTTGCATAGTTGTTAGGGTGCACATTTTTCACGTGCCTTATCATTGTGTGTATACTAAAAGAGTAGTGTTTCTTTGGGTCTCCTCTAGAAAGCACACTACCACAGATTTTGCAGGTGACCTTCGGTGCATTTACTTTCTTCTGCCCCTCTGGAAAGGTGAAAAAGTTCCAGATAAAGGACTCCTTCGTCTTCTTCCCACGTGGCTGCTCTTTCACAAACTCCACATCTGAGTCAGATGATGATGTATCCTGTGGCTGCTGTTGCTCTGCCATTTTATCAAAAAAGCTGGAACAAATCAGCAAAGATCCTTCTCTCACAAAAGTAAAAGAGATAGTGAGGGAAGTGGATAGGGTTTTTGAAGATTCTGGAAAAGAAACTAGTATAAACCAAACAAAAGTGTTGTTTTCTAGTCACATGACTTTAAGTGCGCGCATGGGTGCGCGCACAGGCACGCACACGTTGCGCGACCGTCGCATATGAATGATTTTCGAAAATAATTTTAAAAACGTGAAAAGGAGGCAGGGTCGAGACTCCCTGACCCCCTAGGCCTTCTCAGGGGGTCCCTGAAGGACCCCGAAGGGCAAGAACCCAATTTTTTAAGTAAAAAAAGAATCACGAGGTGCGCGCACGTTGACGCACCCACGAAGCAGAAGTGACTCAAAAACAATAGTGGAGAACATGAAAAGAGGGCAGGGTAGGGACTCCCTGACACCCTAGGCCTTCTCAGGGGGTCCCTGAAGGACCCCGAAGGGCAAAGACATTTTTTTTTTTTTTTTAAATAGCGAGTTGCGCGCACGTTGGAAAAAAAACAAAAAAAAAAGGTAAATAACTAATTTGAGTGCTTATATGTTGATTGAAGATGTAGACTATCCTGTTCAATTTTATCCAAATCATAAAAAGTAGCTGTGCCGTTGCATATTACAGGATACAGTCAATGTATTACAACATACAAAGGCAGTTTGTGGAAAAATAAATATATAAAAAATATAAAAATTGATACAGAAATTAGCATTTTAAAAACCATTGAAATTCACTTAAAAAACAATAGGTTTCACACACGTCATAGTTAGAAATTAGCATTTAAAAAACCTTGCAAATCCCCCGAAAAAACCATAGGTTTTACACTCGTTATAGTTAGGAATTAGTATTTAAAAAACTTTGTAAAATCACTGAAAAAAACATACATTTACACATGTTATAGTTAGGAATTAGCATTGAAAAAACCTTAGAAATACACTGAAAAAAACATAGGTTTCACACACGTTATAGTTAGGAATTAGCAATTAAAAAACCTTGCAAATTCACTGAAAAAACCATAGGTTTCACACATGTTATAGTTAGCTGGACATTTCACTCATACAAAACCTTTGAAATTCCCCCGTTATAGTTAGTTCAGCTAACTATAACTCGCGCGACCGCAATGCACTGCTGATCATGTCACATATTACATCACTCATGACATGGTCAGAGACATCACTTATGACATTCCCTGCTGCTTGTGAGCGGGTCCGCGGCGGCGTCATTAGATGTGGCCAAATAGCGGATGAGAATGAGCACGCACCGAGGCAGTAAGATGCGTGCTTACACCAGGAACCACAGCAATAAAGCGGGACAAGGTACTGGAGAAGGGGCACCAGAAATGTCAGGACAATTGGTACAAGGGGATACCGTACCTACTGAGGTTTGAATGTGGTGTGGACTACGTCTCCCAAGAGGCTTTGCGGCCACGCCCAACCGGGCGGGAGGCGTTTAAGAGTAGAAGCACCTGTGAAACGCTTTCCCCCTGCACTTCCTTTAAGCCACTGAAGAAGAGAGCAACTCGAAACGCGTCTGGCTTGGATTTGGTTTATAATTTGCCCATCAAAAGATCCTTTGTTGGCATGCTGTTCTTCAAATAAAAGATCTGATGCACGAATTGTGTTCTCAGCTGGCTCTTTTCCAAATTGGGACTGCAAATGTTGGATGTTAAACGGCCTACCCGGGTCGTGGGAGAGAGCCGACTGCTGCTTGTGAGCGGGTCCGCGGCGGCGTCATTAGATGTGGCCAAATAGCGGATGAGAATGAGCACGCACCGAGGCAGTAAGATGCGTGCTTACACCAGGAACCACAGCAATAAAGCGGGACAAGGTACTGGAGAAGGGGCACCAGAAATGTCAGGACAATTGGTACAAGGGGATACCGTACCTACTGAGGTTTGAATGTGGTGTGGACTACGTCTCCCAAGAGGCTTTGCGGCCACGCCCAACCGGGCGGGAGGCGTTTAAGAGTAGAAGCACCTGTGAAACGCTTTCCCCCTGCACTTCCTTTAAGCCACTGAAGAAGAGAGCAACTCGAAACGCGTCTGGCTTGGATTTGGTTTATAATTTGCCCATCAAAAGATCCTTTGTTGGCATGCTGTTCTTCAAATAAAAGATCTGATGCACGAATTGTGTTCTCAGCGGGCTCTTTTCCAAATTGGGACTGCAAATGTTGGATGTTAAACGGCCTACCCGGGTCGTGGGAGAGAGCCGACTGCTGCTTGTGAGCGGGTCCGCGGCGGCGTCATTAGATGTGGCCAAATAGCGGATGAGAATGAGCACGCACCGAGGCAGTAAGATGCGTGCTTACACCAGGAACCACAGCAATAAAGCGGGACAAGGTACTGGAGAAGGGGCACCAGAAATGTCAGGACAATTGGTACAAGGGGATACCGTACCTACTGAGGTTTGAATGTGGTGTGGACTACGTCTCCCAAGAGGCTTTGCGGCCACGCCCAACCGGGCGGGAGGCGTTTAAGAGTAGAAGCACCTGTGAAACGCTTTCCCCCTGCACTTCCTTTAAGCCACTGAAGAAGAGAGCAACTCGAAACGCGTCTGGCTTGGATTTGGTTTATAATTTGCCCATCAAAAGATCCTTTGTTGGCATGCTGTTCTTCAAATAAAAGATCTGATGCACGAATTGTGTTCTCAGCGGGCTCTTTTCCAAATTGGGACTGCAAATGTTGGATGTTAAACGGCCTACCCGGGTCGTGGGAGAGAGCCGACTGCTGCTTGTGAGCGGGTCCGCGGCGGCGTCATTAGATGTGGCCAAATAGCGGATGAGAATGAGCACGCACCGAGGCAGTAAGATGCGTGCTTACACCAGGAACCACAGCAATAAAGCGGGACAAGGTACTGGAGAAGGGGCACCAGAAATGTCAGGACAATTGGTACAAGGGGATACCGTACCTACTGAGGTTTGAATGTGGTGTGGACTACGTCTCCCAAGAGGCTTTGCGGCCACGCCCAACCGGGCGGGAGGCGTTTAAGAGTAGAAGCACCTGTGAAACGCTTTCCCCCTGCACTTCCTTTAAGCCACTGAAGAAGAGAGCAACTCGAAACGCGTCTGGCTTGGATTTGGTTTATAATTTGCCCATCAAAAGATCCTTTGTTGGCATGCTGTTCTTCAAATAAAAGATCTGATGCACGAATTGTGTTCTCAGCGGGCTCTTTTCCAAATTGGGACTGCAAATGTTGGATATATATATATATATATATATATATGAAAGAGATCCCGACCGCTTCTCGCCGCGGTCTTGACGGGCGCAGACCTCCTCTCCACAATCAGATCAAATCAATGTTAAATCATTGACGCCACAACACCGGTAAAAGTGCCAGCAGTGCAAAATTTATTTTCAAAGTGTCAGAGCAAGTGCCCTCCCTGACGCGTTTCGCTCCGTGGACGGAGCTTGGTCCAAATCAAATTCACACTCCAAATTCCTTGCCCCTCAAGGTTAGTATGAAAACACGAACACCGACTTGCATCAAGATGATTTTATTCGGCAAAATCCATCAGCAACAAAGTAACAACTCAACGCATTTCGGGAAAGCCTTTCCTTGGTCACGAGTCAAGATGTGTGTGATTTGATTGGTATAAATAAAAAACATGTGATCACAACAAAAATAAACATAAACAAAAGACTGTCGTTAGCGCTTACATTTGCTAACTAACTGGAAGGTGTATCTCTCCTTTTTCCGCTAAATTGTATTGCATAAACAGAATGATCAATTCAGGAGGCAAAATACAAATTAATGAATTGCTGTGTTATCGGTTCTTTAGATGGTGTTAACACATATGTGTATCTGTGGCCACAAATGTCAATAAAGTTATTTGACGCTTTCTCATCTCGAAATACAATTAAGCCCAAGTGGGCAGCCAATACTTATTCTTAATAAACATCATTCAACTCGCATGATTTATAAACGTTGTACATTTTATACAGATTCTGCCCAAGTGGGTCAAAGCACTTATGGCTTGTTATTGTAATTAAATTCTTCCAAACGAAAAAAACATAGAGCATAAAGTGTATATATTGGCAGATACATATTATCCGCAAAAAACCTTATAACAAGCAGACAGCACGCAATCATGCCCATGTGGGCATAGCTTCCAAATGTTTTTCTTCCAAGATGTTCAAAATTCAGTAGGACAATACTGCAGTATTATGGCAAAAACACATTCCCTGATATAAAACAAATAATATTCTAAATCAATATTGTATACAAAATTCACATTAAACACACAAACCTGATAAATATTAGGAGTTAAAAAGGAGACTGCATACAGGCACATGTATGTTAGCGAAAGAGGTGGATTCCCAATCTGGGAATAACTATGGTGGTTCTAAATGTAAGAAGTAATGTTCTGCATGCAATGTACAGAAAAGCCATTTATCCTAGATGTACTTCCAATTCCTCATCACTATTGTGTCCTAGGGGGGGTCATTGTTCTGTATTGTATTATAAATTTGGACTCTAATCTGCATAAGCACTGTAATCTATTGCCACCCCTTTCATTTTGTTTGATGGTATCAAGGACGCAAAAGCCTAATAGATTTGAATTTTGATCATGGTGGCTTTGGAAGTATCTAGCGATTGGGTAGGTTTTATCAACATTTTTAATCGCTCTAAGATGTTCAAGAATTCGCAGTTTAGCCTTTTTAATTGTGCTCCCAATGTATGCTTTTTTTGCATGGGCAGAACAATGCGTAAATTGCATACTCAGTGTTGCAAGATGTATGTTCTTTAATTACAAAAGGCTGAGCTGCCGAAGATAAAACCGCTACTTTCATATTATGGCTGTTCTTACAGGTCTTGCAACTCCTGCAAGTGTAAAATCCTTGTACACTTAACATTATGATTTTGCACGGTTCAACTTCCTTACAAATATAATCTTTCAGGATCTTGCTCTCCTGAAAGTAACCTGGGGTGATGCTTCTACGCAAGTTGAAATATCAGGGTCGGTCTGTAACATGGGCCAGAATTTGTTCAAACTCTTCCTTAACAAAAAAGCTTTACTGCTGTAGGTAGTAATGAACCGAGTTTTTCCATATTTTTACACTTCATGTACACTGTTGGATTTCTGTGTTAGTAGTGATTCTCTAGTTCTTACAGCCACTGCTTTTTGAGCATTAGTGATTGTTTTAGAAGAGTAACCTCTAGTTGCGAATCTCTCAATCATTCTTTTTTCTTCAGCCTGAAAGCTCTTGTTGGTGCTGCAATTGCGCTTGGCTCTAAGCAGCTCTCCTACCGGAATGCTTTGGATAAGAGAATTCGGGTGACAGCTCCGGGCATGCAGGAGACTGTTTCCCGCAGTTGTTTTCCTAAATAATTCGCTCTCGAGCTTATTATTTTCAACCTTACGTTTCAGATCGAGAAACTCCAATTCATCTTTTGACCAATGACTGGTACATTGTAGATTAAAAACATTGTCATTGAGTGTCTGTACAAATGTTGTCACTTCTTTTTCTGTTCCTTTCCAGATCACAAAAATATCGTCTATGTTACGCATCCATTTAACTGCGTGTTCTTTATACATAGACGATCTGTAAGTAACTTCCTCCTCCCAGTACCCCATGAAAAGACCCGCTGTAAGAACTAGAGAATCACTACTAACACAGAAATCCAACAGTGTACATGAAGTGGAAAAAGATGGAAAAACTTGGTTCATTACTACCTACAGCAGTAAAGCTTTTTTGTTAAGGAAGAGTTTGAACAAATTCTGGCCCATGTTACAGACCAACCCTGATATTTCAACTTGCGTAGAAGCATCTCCCCAGGTTACTTTCAGGAGAGCAAGATCCCTGAAAGATTATCTTTGTAAGGCACTTGAACCCAGCAAAATCATAATGTTAAGTGTACAAGGATTTTACACTTGCAGGAGTTGCAAGGCCTCTAAGAACAGCCATAATATGAAAGTAGCCGTTTTATCTTCGGCAGCTCAGCCTTTTGTAATTAAAGAACATACATCTTGCAACACTGAGTATGCAATTTACGCATTGTTCTGCCCATGCAAAAAAGCATACATTGGGAGCACAATTAAGAAGGCTAAACTGCGAATTCTTGAACATCGTAGAGCGATGAGAAATGTTGATAAAACCTACCCAATCGCTAGACACTTCCAAAGCCACCACAATCAAAATTCAAATCTATTAAGCTTTTGCGTCCTTGATACCATCAAACACAATGAAAGGGGTGGCAATAGATTACAGTGCTTACGCAGATTAGAGTCCAAATTTATAATACAATACAGGACAATTACCCCCCTAGGACACAATAGTGATGAGGAATTGGAAGTACATCTAGGATAAATGGCCTTTCTGTACACTGCATGTAGAACATTACTTCTTACCTTTAGAACCACCATAGTTATTCCCAGATAGGGAATCCACCTCTTTCGCTAACATACATGTGCCCCTATGCAGTCTCCTTTTCAACTCCTAATATTTATCAGGTTTGTGTGTTTAATGTGAATTTTGTATACAATATTGATTTAGAAAATTATTTGTTTTTATTTCAGGGGATGTGTTTCTGCCATAATACTGCAGTATTGTCCTACTGAATTTTGAACATCTTGGAAGAAAAACATTTGGAAGCTATGCCCACATGGGCATGATTGTGTGCTGTCTGCTTGTTATAAGTTTTTTTGCGGATAATAAGTATCTGCCAATATATACACTTTATGCTCTATGTTTTTTTCGTTTGGGAGAATTTAATTACAATAACAAGTCATAAGTGCTTTGACCCACTTGGGCAGAATCTGTATAAAATGTACAATGTTTATAAATCATGCGCGTTGAATGATGTTTATTAAGAATAAGTATTGGCTGCCCACTTGGACTTAATTGTATTTCGAGATGAGAAAGCGTCAAATAACTTTATTGACATTTGTGGCCACAGATACACATATGTTTTAACACCATCTAAAGAACCGATAACACAGCAATTCATTAATTTGTATTTTGCCTCCTGAATTGATCATTCTGTTTATGCAATACAATTTAGCAGAACAAGGAGAGATACACATTCCAGTTAGCAAATGTAAGCGCTAACGACAGTCTTTTGTTTATGTTTATTTTTGTTGTGATCACATGTTTTTTATTTATACCAATCAAATCACACACATCTTGACTCGTGACCAAGGGAAGGCTTTCCCGAAACGCGTCGAGTTGTTACTTTGTTGCTGATGGATTTTGCCGAACAAAATCATCTTGATGCAAGTCGGTGTTCATGTTTTCATACTAACCTTGAGGGGCAAGGAATTTGGAGTGTGAATTTGATTGGGATATAAGGATTCGCCATCCAACACGAACCGCTGTCGTTTAGTGGAGGGGTCATGGCGGCGTTCGCTGAACTCTATGATTTTATATATATCTATATCTATATATATATATATATATTCACAGAAAAAACCATAGGTTATAGACCATATATAGGGGTCGATTAGGATGGCGGACGGACTTGCGTCCGTCCGCCACCCCAGAGGTGGAGGGACCGTCCGCAGGGGCAGCGGCGGTCCCTCCGTGCAAATTAGGATGTGACCGCCACCCTGGCGGTCACATCCTGTATGTTTAACATTGCGGCGGGTGCTGCTTGAAGCAGCACCCGCCGCAGTGTTAAAACTGCATGTTTTACATTTACATGCACAAAGCGGCAGGCACCGCGCGGTGCCTGCCGCTTTGTGCATGTAAATGTTGGGGGGTACCATAGGTACCCCCCATGTGCACCCCCCACCCCCCGACACCCTGGGGGCCCGCAACGGGCCCCCAAAAGCCAAAGTCCACATGCTTTTCCACGGCGGAAAAGCCGCCGCGGAAAAGCATGTGTTTGTGCAAATCCTGATTTGGTTGACGGTGTCTTGCAGACACCGTCTCCAAATATCCCTCCTTACACCGCGGATCAGCGGCGGACGGACCTGCGGTCCGCCGCTGGTCCACACGCACTCCCGCCGCCATCCTGATCTGACGGTGGGTCTTCCGAGTCACTGCGGCGGATAATCCGCATACTCCGGGCCGGCGGTGGCTTCCGCCGGCCCGGAGTATGCGGATTATCCGCTATCATAATGAGTCCCATAGTTAGGAATTAGCATTTACAAAACCTTGAAAATTCACTGAAAAAACCATAGGTTATAGACCATATATAGTTAGGAATTAGCATTTAAGAAACCTTTTTTTTTCTCACACAAAACCATTGAAATTCCATATATAGTTAGTTGTACTAACTATATATCGCGCACCCGCAATCCACTGCTGATCATGTCACATATTACATCATTCATGACATGGTCAGTGACATCACTGATGACATCACTGATGACATCTCAAATGACATCACTGATGACATCACTGATGACATCTCAAATGACATCACTGATGACATCACTGATGACAACATCCAGTGACTGTATGTTTCTGTAAAGTTAAAATATGTCTTACATATTGAAGAATGAGTGGATTTATAAGTGTCTGGATGAAGGATTTATTAGGTGCATGACTGACTGTATGAGTGACTGATTAAATGTGTCTCACTGAGTGCATGGGTTAGTGACTAAACTGTCTTAATTTGTGCATCATTATGTCTGTTGTTCTGTAAACTGCTGCATGTGTTGATCAGTAGCTATATGAGTAACTATATGGGTTATTGGTTGATTACCTAAGTATTTGTATGGGAGACTGAGTGTGTGTGTGTGGGTGGCTGGGAAGAGCATAACTCTGTGCACAGATGTGTGAGCAGTTGATTCACTAGATGTATGGGTTCAAAAGTGCATGTGGAAACAGCTGTATGGGCGGTTGACTGTGTGCATGAGTGTATTGGTGAGTGAATGGATATCTAAGTGCTACATGTCAAAGTAAGTACATATGTAAAACACAGTACATGTGAGAGTTGACATATATAAATAACTATGCATAAGAGCCAGTGAATGTGTGAGTGGCTGTATGGATCATTGTGAACTTGTATCAGGGATTGTATAAGAGAGTAAATATGTGTTAGTATATGTTTGAATAAGTAAGGTGTGTATAACTGTATAGTTGAGGAAATGGATGTGAGATTGATTCTTTGCATGACTGACTAGGTGTGTGAGTAACTCCATGGATGAGTGACAGTCTGTGAGTGTCTGTTTACACTGAGTGTATCTAAGTTTTTATTAGAGTCTGAAGAGATTCATCGTATTATCACATGAATAGTGTCATCAGTGATGTCATCAGTGATGTCTTTTGAGATGTGATCAGTGATGTCATCAGTGAAGTCATCGGTGATGTCATTTGAGATGTCATCAATGATGTCATCAGTGATGTCATCAGTGATATCATCGATGATGTCATTTGAGATGTCATCAGTGATGTCATCAGTGATGTCATTTGAGATGTCATCAGTGATGTCATCAGTGATGTCACTGACCATGTCATGAATGATGTAATATGTGACATGATCAGCAGTGGATTGCGGGTGCGCGATATATAGTTAGTACAACTAACTATATATGGAATTTCAATGGTTTTGTGTGAGTAAAAAAAAGGTTTCTTAAATGCTAATTCCTAACTATATATGGTCTATAACCTATGGTTTTTTCAGTGAATTTTCAAGGTTTTGTAAAGGCTAATTCCTAACTATATATGGTCTATAACCTATGTTTTTTTCTGTGAATTTCAATGTTTTTTTAATAGCAAATATCAAAAGCTTTAAAATGTATTCTTCTTTAAATCAAAAAATATATTTTATATGTTTATTAATAAAAAAAATTATGTATTTTTTTTATAATTTTTTTTTGTTTCGCTCCCGGTCCGCGAACTGGGTCGCTTCCCGTTAGCTCAAAATGGTGCCGCGACCCGCTCCGCGAACCGGTAAACGTTCCGTTTGCGCAACTGCCGCGTTAGAAAACAACATCGTGACGCGTCGCGTCAGCGTGACGTAACGCGTTGTCGCGTGAAACATCATATGACGCGCCGCGTTAGCGTACCCGGAAGTGAACCGGTACGCGAACGAGGCGCGAAGCACAGCTTCCCGGAAGCGATCCGGGACGCGGCCCAAAGCGCGTAACGTAAACACAACAGGTCATGTGACTTGTTAATAACACTTTTCATTGGTTCATTTCACTTTTGGTTTCATAATGATGTAAGACTAGGTCATGTGACCTAAAAGTAACACTTTTCATTGGTTTAGAACTATTGTTTTTCCCAAATGATGAAAACCCCTCCTTCTTTCCTCACTCTGACTTTCATCTTTGTGAGAGGAAGACCTTTTGTGATCACTGAGCAATGGCTTCATTAGTAGCTTCAGCTGGTGCTTCCCCACCACCTCCACCACCTCCAAGGAAGAGAGGACCACCTGCTGAAGTTATCATTCAGCAAGAGGAGGAAGAAGAGGAAGAAGAGGAAGAGCAGGAAGAGAGGCAGTTTTTGCGTGAGGAGCCCAGGAGGTCTCATGTCAAAGAAAATTATATTTGGCAATTTTTTAAATATCCCTGGGCCAAAAAAAAGTCAATGCCCGGTACGTAACTTGCCTTATATGTAAAGAAAGTCTGTCCAGAGGGACAGATAAAAAATATAGTTACGGGAATTATACAATGCATCGCCATATGCAGAGGTGGCACCCTATCAACTACAGTGCTGCGCAGTTACGTGACCAGCAAGATAATCCCCCTTCTATGGCCAGAAGATCAGTTGTACGGGAAGTGACGGGACCAGAGGCGAGGGAGATGGTCCCAAATATACAGATGAGGTTCGGGGAAGTGAAACAAGTGTGCGTGCGTTGTAACCAATTCATTTGCTACAGAGAAAGTAGCATCACTCTGATCAACAGAGCTATCGACAATCATGATTGTCCGAACCGCCCCAGAGAATAAATTCTTTTTTTTTTGTTGCTCCTGTTGAGCCCTTTATAATGAATCGTTTTCGTTTCCCCCACCCAAAAAACCCCCCCAAAAAATATAAAACCGTTCAAAAAATACAAAAAAAGTAAAAAAATGTTCAGAAAAATAATAAAAAAAATATAAAACAACAAAAACAATAAAAAAAAAGTTCTTATCAGAACTACCTCCCCTTTATAAAAAAATTGGTAGAATATTTAGCACTCTGCCAACTCTATTTCTTTTGGTTCGCTTCCCGGTTCGCTCGCCGGTACGCGAACCGAGAGCGAACCAAAAAATTATTTTTAAAAAAAAGAAGAGTAAGTATAAGGGAAGGAAACAGAGAGTAATGTTAAAAGAAAGACATCTATAGGGACTAAACCAAAGATACTGTTTAATAGATCTATTTACCGAAGAAAAGATGGAAGAGGGTATAATTGAGAAAAACAAAATAGATAAGGAAGTGAAAGAAAAAAAGGAGAGTAGAGAATGTGACTGAATGATTAAATTAAGATTAAAACATTGGAATAACAGAGAGAAAAAACACAATGCAGAAAAGAAGAAGTAACAGAAAAGGAATGATTGAAACAGCAAAGAAATGTAAATAACATAGGGGCATATTATCAACATAGGCGATAAAAGTTTTGGTGCTTTTATCGGCAGAAATCTGACGCTAAAGACGCTTTTGCAGCAGTTTTCTGCCGATAATGACTGCTTTTATCGGCAGAAAACTGGTGCTAAAGCCGCTTTTGCGGAAGAAAACTGTCGCTAAAGCTACTTTTGCGGCAGTTTTCTGCTGATAAAAGCAGCGATAATTTTATTGCCTGTGTTGATAATATGCCCCTTAGTGTGCTTGAACTACAGAGCGAAAGCATAATGAACAAGTAGTGAAAGAGTGATCAGTCAGAGACAGTGAGAGTAATAGAGACGGAGTGAGTGAACAAGAGTGAGGAAGTATGAGAAGAGAGGGACTGAGAAAAATAGTGGAAGGAGTAGAGTAAGTAAGTAATACAGAAAGGAATGAGGAAAGTAGCAAAGGCAGGAAAGTGAGGGTTAAAGAAATGAAGTAGTGAAACTAATAGAAGTTAAATGTGATAGAAATGTAACGAAAAGAGTACAAAACATTTACCTTATAATTGTCGTTAACTTAGTCACTTGTTATTTTTATACTTTCAATCTGTGAAAGAGAGAACAAACATTTGAAAAATATTAAAACATGTATTTAAAAATTAGAAAAGACGAGGGAAAAGATTGAAGGACAAACAGTTTTTCAACAACTTTGACACTTACAGAAGTCTCTGCTTCTCCATGCCCCTACACAGTCCTAAAAATATACATTTTAAACTAACAGTATCTTGATGCAGATGAAGTGAGGCCTATCTTGCAACATGGTGCATCTTTTGCACTGCTGCTGTCTCACAAAAGTGATGCAACGGCAGCGCAAAAGAGGTGCACAGCCATCATAAAACTGTCCCTAACATTTTAAATGATTGTTTCAGGATGACAATAAGGTGTGTCCTATCCAGAGGTTTGTTTGAGGTGAGGCCTACTCAGGGTTGCAGATGAAATTTAGGCTTGTTGAAGAGTACAGAGGAGATAATACATGTCCATGTCTACCAATGAAGTGAGTCATGTCCACTTCACTCTTGAACAAAGGCCAGACCTCCTCTGTTTCCTTGGACAGGCCTAAACTTGATCTGCACAATGTGATGTGTAATGTTATGAAACACAGGTGATGTAATTGAAAAACGTGCAATTTCTTTTGCTCATTTCACAATCACATCAATTGTGTTTCCTTTGCTTAGGTATCTCATTGTGCAGATGTAGTCCAGCATATGAAAGAGTACCCAGAAGTGCAGCACTGTATGCAACAACTT
Source organism: Lissotriton helveticus (assembly GCF_964261635.1). Classification (NCBI taxonomy): domain Eukaryota; kingdom Metazoa; phylum Chordata; class Amphibia; order Caudata; family Salamandridae; genus Lissotriton; species Lissotriton helveticus. The sequence continues at coordinate 962,709,306 of NC_136072.1, read as the reverse complement.
TGACACTTACTGAAGCCTCAGCTTCTGCATGCCCCCTACACAGTCCTAATTATTTATATTTTAAACTGACGGTATCTTGCTGGAGATGAACTGAGGCCTATCTTGCAACATGGTGCATCTTTTACACTGCTGCTGCGTCACAAAAGTGACGGAACAGCGACGCAAAAGAGGCGTATGGCCATCATAAATCTGCGCTTAACATTTTAAATGATTGTTTCTAGATGCTGATAAGGTGTGGCCTATCCAGAGATTTGTTTCAGGTAAGTCCTACTCAGGGTTGCAGATGAAATTTAGGCTTGTTGAAGAGTATAGAGGAGATAATACATGTGCAGGCCTACCAACGGAGTGAGTCATGTCCACTGCACTCTTGAACAAATGTGAGACCTCCTCTGTCTCCTGGAACAGGCCTAAACCTCATCTACACAATGTGATGTGTAATGTTAGGAAACACAGGTAATTTAATTGAAAAACGTGCAATTTTTTTTGCTCATTCCACAGTCACATCACCTGTGTTTCCTTTGCTTAGGTATCTCATTGTTTAGATGTAGTCTATCATATGAAAGACTACGTAGATTGTGAGCACTGTATGCAACAACTTTGACACTTATAGAAGCCTCAGCTTTTCAATGCCTACTACACAGTTCTAAATGTATATCATAAATACAAAAAGTACAGAATTAATTATACATGTTAAATGGTTTATTTTTGCTGTTCTCAGAATTTATCAAATTTCACTAAAAATAGTGACTTGAAGGTAATCATCATATAACAGCGGGGAAAAAAAACACAATCAAAATGATTGTGTTTAAAAAACCCATATAACATAAGCAATCAGAAATCAGAACTCCTGAAAAGTAACTTACTTTCCATGACGTCGAAGGATATCCTATGAACAGCTTACACTCTGTTGTGCTGCTATTATTTTCAGCCCGCCACTTTCTGAAAGGAAAGCTCCATCGTTTTGAAAAATATGTTACATACAATAAATGACTTCTCGCTCTCTACCGCACGTTTCCACAAGGCCAAATCGTGTAAGAGCCATTTATAACTCTTGGAATTCTTCTAAGCAAATCCCGTCATTTTGTATTTCCGCAACTTTCAGAAAGAAAACGTTCAAGATCACTTTCACAATCCTGTACTAGTAATATCTCACCCTTCTTGCTCACTCATGTTCCACATTTCCTATGACACTGATACTGCTTACTATGAAGCAGACTTACACTACCTCTATGACTACTACAATTATTTAATTCTGTACATCACTTTTAATCACAAAGCAATTTAAAACAGTAGATAAAATTATATCAACCCCTAGAATCATTATAGGCCAGTTACCTACCCTAAATTCTCTTTTCTGAAAACAGAAAGTAAGAATATTTTTAAGTTAAAAGGCAACATTGTATCGTAGTCAAATAGGAATCATTTACGAAACAGCAGCTTTTTTTACATTTTCAATAAGCTGTGTAATAAGCGGATCTTGTCAAAGGACCATCATGTCATATAATAGCTGCAGTTAAAAATGTTCTTCCTAAAATAAATGACTATGTAGCCACAACATTTGTAATTAAAGTTGAAGACTTACTTTCATCAGGTTTATATAGTTGGAATTTTAAAATGACATTATAACCAAAAGTTTGGTCAAATAATCTAGACAGCATTGCAGACTTACATTACCTCTACTCCATGTTTTTATTGGCTGCTTGAATTAGCATATAAAAAGAAACAGTTTTTCTGAACTCATTCAAAGTGCAGTTATTTTTCCATGACGTCAAGTGTTATGGTAAGAACACCGTTTGTTTTGGGAAATACTCTGTTGTCCTTTAACTAATCCGTGCCCACGACTTTCTGTAAGAAAACCTTCTTTTTTTCCAGGAACTATTTAAAACTCAAAAATAACTTTTGACTCTGTACTACACTTATCCTCAAGGCCAAATTGTGTAGGAGCCATTAGAACCTCTTGAATTTCCTCAGAGCACATCCCGAGATTCTTTCCCTAAAATTTTGGTTTTAAAAACACCTGTTAAGAATTTTTAGGTCATAAGGCAATTTTTTTAAAAAGTTAAAACAGAATCATTGCAGAATGACCAGCCATTTCTAGACTTTAAATAAGCTGTGTAATGTCCTGATGTTATTGAAGGACCGTCATGATATATAATTGCTGCAGTTATAAAAGTCCTTCCTGATATTGACAACTGTGAAGCCACAACATTTTTAATCAAAGTTGTCAATTTTGTTCCATCGGGCCTACATCGTTGGAACATTAAAATGACATACTGGCCATATGTTCGTATAAATAATGTTGACAACATTTCAGACTTACATTGGCTACACTCCATGTTGTGATCAGCTGCTTTTACTAGCTTACTAAAGGACACTGATTTACTGTCTGGCAAAGTTAAATATATAAATATTTCTGAGTCTACACTAGTAGTACTTGATACCATACAGTTCTCGCAGTCATGCTGCCATTGTTAAGAAAGCCCAAACAGGTGATCTACATCTACACCTTCATCATGCAATACATCAAGCATATACATTAAAAACTCCTGACAATCTTGCTGAATATTTTGAGAGAATTGTGTTTGACCTGAACATCTGTCTAACAGATTTCGAATTTCAGACACACTTTCTATTTTTGTTCTATCAGTGCTACATTTCTCTAACACAGAATTCAACAAACTGCAAAATCTCTGATCCGAATTGACCACAATCTCTTGTTTTAAAGTTTCTAGAGAAAACAAAACATTAACCACTACATTAGCATAGCAGTTGACACCAGAACTGTTTTCAAATTCAAAACCAACAACATCTTCAACAAAATCCTTTTCCTTTCTGCTTATAATTTCTGGTTCATCGACTTTTCGTCTTTTTGCTACAACCTCCCTAATATTGGTCACATTTCTTCGTTTCCGGCCTACCACACGTTTCTCAAACAAAGGATATTGAGGCAAATGTGGCGCATACTCTCTTCTTAACCTATTGTATTCCTTAACACAGTCTAGATCCGCACAAATGTTTGTGACATCACACTCAATCAAGTACAATCCCGATAAAGTTCTGACTCGTGACAATGCCACATATGCCATACCCTCCTTGAACACAGAACTGCCAATATTCACCAATGCACTGTCTACACTCAAACCTTGCGATTTATGGATTGTCACCGCATATGCCAAGCAAACAGGAAACTGCTTACGGCGAACATATAAGTCTTTCACAAGCAAAAACCTAGCAGAGCAACGACCAATTAGCTGTACTTCCTCAATGCCATCAAATTTAATTTTTAAAAATTCAATTTCATCCCTATTTCTGTATTTCACAAAATCAACAACATTACCCATTGATCCATTTACCAGACCTCTTTCAACATGTAAATTCCTTCTTAAAATTATACGGCAATTCAAGCACACATTCAGAGTCTTTTCAAAACCCGCAGTTTTAGATATACTCTTTTCTAATGAATCCAATTTTGATTTCAAATTCTCAGACAAAATAATTGTTGATCCCATATGCTCTACTCTGTCAATAGCTTCCAGTTTCACAATATCTTGGTTTTCTAAATACAACATTATGTTGTTGAAGATGGCACATTCTGCAAGAGTTGGCATCAAACATATTCCAGATATCGTCTCAGTAATTTTCTGAAAAATATTCTCAGGCACAACGTCTTGTTCTGGATACAAATTTGACAGTAATCGTGCATGTAAAGCTTCTTTCCCATGCTCGGTCACTTTTCCAATTCTAACATCTTGTAGAATATTCTTGTAATCTTCATCCTTCGCCTGACCCATATTTTCATGCAGTTCAGCATAATTGAAGTTTAACCATATATTAACGTTGCCAATGCTCCCTAGGCACTTCCTGGTATCTTCATGCGTGAGCATTTTGAACACAGGTTGTCCTTTCACTGGTGTCAGCTGCAGAAGATCACCGAAAAAAATGATGTGTTTGCCACCAAATAACACATCATACTCTGTTTTGAGAACTTCTTGCATTCTCAAATGCACAAAGGCAAGCATGACATTGGAAACCATGCTTACTTCGTCAATGATAAGAAGTTTCATTTTCTTCAAGACTCTTGAAACTTCACAACAAGCATCTCCAGATAACTTGTGGTATTGTAATTTGTTATCATGCTCCACTGGCAGCATCAGTAGACGATGCAAAGTAATACCTTTAATGTTATGAGCTGCCAGTCCAGTTGGAGCGGTGACAACACAAGACAGCGATGACTCAGTCCTTTTCTGCAAATAACATGAAATTGCTTTAATGAGGAAACTTTTTCCAGTTCCCGCTTCTCCACTCACGTACAGTCGGACAGGTTTCAACGACGTACATGAGCACTCCTTCTTCTCATGACTTAATCCATGATCAATTTGGTTGGTAACTTCGTCATATATTTTCCTCTGCTCAACGTTAACTTGTCTTTCCAAGTCTTCTAAGTTAACCGCATCCTCCTGAGCATGTGCCATGGCTCTTTCCACTTCAATCATGGCAGTGGCAGCTTCATTTTTGATAACTGGTCCTCCTAGTGGATCCTGACTCAATGAAACAGAACTCTGACTGTCCTGAGAACTGTCTCTAGCAATCTCGGCTGCAATCGTTGCTTCCTGCTCAATTTCCGCATTCAACATTTCTAGATATTTGAGAAAAACAGGACATTCTATGGTCTCCTTGGCGGTATTGAAAGAGTCTTCGTAACAGAGGAAATCTCCAAGCAGTTCCTCTTCTGCACGCCAAGGCTTGAAAAGTTGCAAAAGTGCTAAATAGAAAAACTCTTTTTTTTCAGGAGATTCGCCACTCAATTTTCGATGGTTTACCAAGTGGCATTTTCTTTGCTTGACGAGACATCCCTCACTTCCAATTACAGCATACACTCCTTTATCAATATCTTCTTTGATGTTCCTCTTGAATATGTAATTTTGTAGAACCTCATACAGACAAACATTCTCGAGGTGTCTGCTTCTATTTGGATAATATGTATCCAACATGTTGGTCTTCAAAATATCAGTACTGTTTGGCTCCTTTTCTGCCAAATACTCAATTTCCCGCACAGGTTTCAGAACTCGATTATGCGTTGCAGCAAGACCAAGACTCGCCCAAACGATACTCCTGGATTTGGCATAGAGACTTGCTGAAGACAACTGGTCAGAACATTCGTAAGCTCCGATTTCTCGATGTGACAACATCTTCAGACGGAAACTGTACAACTTCTTACTGAGGCTCTTTTCATGGGAAATGTCCTCCCACATATCCTTCAATTCTGTCTTTTCTTTTTTGGTGATGTAAGATGTCACATACCGAGCCACAGCCATACAGTTATCAGCCACGAACTGTATATCCATGTTAGCATTCCACATGGACAAAATCACTGGGTTGTAGTCGTTGATATACTTGGACTCTTCGTTCCTTTTCAAATTGTATGTGTTTTTAGGTGATTTCTTCATCACATTATGTCGCAGCGAAGACATCAAACTGTTCACTCTTCCTTTAGAAATCACCGGTCGTGGAAAGGCGAAACGACATTTGGTGTAGAACTTGTCCTTGTTTCTGAATTTACGACGACAGTACTTTCCGCAATGATGGCTTTGGAAGCGTAGAACTTGTTCTCTTAGGCTTTTGTCCTCCTTTGCGTTTGGAACAGCACATGTAGAATACTGTTCTATGAAACTCATCACTAAGTCTTCTGGATCCGTTCCAAATTTAGGTGCATCCTTGATCCACAGCAGCATATGTATATGAGGAGCACCTCTTGCTTGGTACTCCTTTCTCCAGAAGAAATCCAACACCTCTCCAAGAGGTGGATTTCTCTTGTTCATGATGAAAGACATCATAGCTTCAAATCTATGATTGAAGTACCTGCATACATTCACTGGATCCAAAGAGCACAGTTCTCCGGGTGTCTTGAATTCGATATTTTCAATGTTTCCATTTGCCTCTCGTAGAAATTCAAGTAAGTCTTCCCAGCCATACTCGGCACAGCTGAGAGTGAGGAACCATGTGGGAGTTCCTAAGTTCCTCAGCATACATTTTAAATCACCATGACGACGGTACCAGTACTCATTAGTACCACGCTGACACGCCATGAGATTAATCAGGTGAGAATCCAAAATACTGTCTTGCACATTGACTTTATCCATAAAGTCACTTGCTGAGATGTTTTGCATCTGTATACCACTTTTCAAGATGTGGTTCACTGCATATGACAGTCCAGACAGATCGCTTTCAAACAGGAGATGAAACAAATAGGGAATGCATTGTCGAAACCTAGGATCTTCTGCATACAATCGTAAAGTCCGGTATTCAGAAGCAGGAATTTGATGAGGTCGCTCATCATATCTTCCTCCTTGACCTGTTGGAAATAGCTGTGGGAAACACCGAGCTTCCAAACTTTCCTCCCAAACACTAATGGGACTCCCTTTGGCTTGTTTCATTTGAAACAACTCAATAGCATTCCCCATGACTTCCTTGGAATGCAAAGGATGAACACTATAATGTTCATATATTTCTTCACTTTTAGAGGGTTCTACTTTCTCAATTTGACCAGCACACAAATCGCTATCCTCTTCTTCACTTACTTCCTCTTCTGCAACATATACATTCTTATAGTACTTATTGTTTTTTTTCAAATACGATGTTGCCTTTTTGACTTTCCTAACATCCACTAAATCTTGCCATATTTTCTTACTCTTTGTCGGAACCCCATTAACTAAGATAACCAGAGGTTCCTCTTCCACTTTTTCTACTCCAATTGTATTAATGTTTTTCTTCAAATCTAGAGGCAAATAAACAACTCTTCCCTTTAATCCTCTCTGTAAATCTGATGGAGGCAATTTCCCTGTCTTTGGCTCCATTCTTACAATAGCCTGAAAGGATGGATACTTTGAATCAAAATAGATTCATAAGTATTTAAATCCTTCAATTCAGAAGGAATCTCAACCAATTCCAGATTATTATGAACCGCTCTAGCAGGCATCTGGTTTTGATTTAATTTGTTACAACAATAAGTACACACACGTTGATCCAATCCCAAATCAAAACAATTTTCTACCATCAAGTATGTTGCAAAATCCTTCCATTCACTATTATTTTCCCTTTCACTTTTTGCATATAAATCCACTAACTTAGTCTGATTCTAATAATAAGTGCGTCGACAACACACACAAGTGAAATTAGGCCTCTCACTTGATTTCACCTGAAACGTGGCAATTTCCTTCTGAAAATTATCTGTACTGGAAACCTGTACACTATCTTCCACATTACCCTCTTCTTCTGGGTCAATTTCAACATTCTCCTCTTTACTTCCAAAGTAACAAAACTCAATTTCTTCACAAATATTCTTCACATCTATTTCAGAACCATGCAAAAGAGCAGTGCATAATTGTTTAAGCATAACTGCTGGACTCTTAGCATAATACAACATTCTAACTAATTTCCTCACTTTATTATGATGCACTGCTAGCATCCTGAAATGATGAAAAACACTCTCCTGGAAAGACAAGCCAGTGAATGACCATGCAAACCTGTCACTTCTCTCACTCTGCAAGGATCTAATTCTTGCAACAACTTCATTTTCTGCTTCAAACTTTTCTTATTAAATGTCCGTACAAAATCACAAAGCAAATTGATGGAATCCTGTCGCACACTGCAAATACTACTACACTTCCAGGTGTACACAGGTCCCTTAGGACGTCTTCCTAAAACCTCATTACCTAACACCTCTTCTGCCTCTGTTGTCACAAGTTTTTCTTTTTCAACTGGACAACCATCTTTCACCTCATAAGCTCGACCACTGATGTCAACTGCATGCACCAAATCATTATCCTGGAAATAACTCTCCTCATTAAAAAATGCCTCACAACTTGAACTATGCATCCATTCTCCTGAAAAAACTTCACAAAAATTACTACGATTAACTGTTCTCTTCCATCTACTATTTCTTTTGAAATCATAAATTGCCTTGTTTAGCTTCCTAATTCTATTGATTATCAAAATAAATAACTTTCGCTTAATTTCAAATGCCTGATCAATAACTTTCTCAATTTTTTTTCTCTTATAAAAAACCACTTTCTGCTGACCTTTCTTAATATTTTTTAACAAATTGCCAATTATCCTGTTGCGGAACATTCGTCTACGAATGTCCCTAAACTGATTTTTCCTTCTACTACCATGCACAGAGTTATCTCCTGCTCTAGCAGTAACATTTTTGATTGGCCATCCCTTTCCGTTTAAATTGCTTCTCTTTTTCTGGACTATAACATTTTCTGTAGTGCTACTTTTTTTTCTACAAATATTTCTTATGAATGATTTCTTTATCTTACCCGGACCTTTCTTGGTGACTTGACAAGTTTTTATTGTAGAGGTCTGCTGCAATATTTTTGGGAGCTGCTGTCTTTGATGTTTGGTAGCCTTTCGCCTTCTGTCCTTCGAAGGCATTCTTTAATTTTGAAAATATCTGCAGTTGAATCTGTGGTAAAATATAATAAAAAATGTTATTAACCACTATTAGCAAACAGTAAATCAATAACAGTCATCAAAAATTTAACACACTACTTGTTATTTTTACATAGAATAATTTTTAGTGCATTGGCAAATTTAGAAATCACAAATAGTAGCAAAGAAATGGAATGCTTCTACATTTTACCTGTGCTGTTTTATATGTGAATCTGATCTAATTTTATGAGCATATTTTACTATTTCATTAAAGACACTACACATAACCTGTTTTTGAAGTTGTGTTTAATTTTAAATGAAACAGTTTACATTTTTACTTTTCATTTCAAGTACATTTTAAAAATAAATGTTTATAGTTCCATAGGCTCAAGCAGGTCAGCTTCCCACCCTATGTCATACAATTCTGACAAATCGGCATCCTCATCATGTTCTTCATCATCCTCAGGATTTAAATCATCCAAGGGATCTACTTCCACTGACGTTTCAATTACAAGTTCAATGATAAGGTCGAAATCAACTGATTGCTCATTATCACTCATGGTTGATGTTGTCGTTATCTTTAAAGAAAGAGAACAACAATGAGATGTTGCAGAGTAAGAGACAAATCTCAGAGATTATAATAGTGAAATTGTTTAACAAGAGTAACATTTTGCAGCTATTATTTAGCCATGTCCAGCGATGCTGAGGAGGTGAGGCCTATGTCCAAGTTTTCAGTGAACAGGACTCATCTCTTCCTAACCTTGGATAAGCCTCACCGACTCTGTGTCCCCTGCTCATACTTAAATGTAAAGGGCCAGATTTATGTTAACTGGCGCATCCCCACGGATACACCAGTTAATGGTGTGCCGCATTTACAATGTGGAGCACCATTGAGCAAAAACAGCACAGATGCGTCACGCATCTGTGCTGCAAAAGCAGCACATTGCAGGAATCACGTCGTAAGCGCGACATGTCTACTGCAATGCACAGGAGGAAGCCTCACATTGCATGGTGCATCACTCCTTATGCCTGTTCCAAACAGGCGTAAGGATTTGATTCAGCAATGCTATAAAGCTGACTCAGTGAAATCTTCTAAATTTCACTGTGTTAGTTTTACAGGGCTTTCATGCAAATAAATGCATACCCTGCAACAAAACACCTATATGAAATCTGACACAGGTTTCATGTGGCACAGGACTTTACAGCATGACACATCTGCCTAGATGCATCAAGTTGTAAATATGTCACAACATAGCAAATCTTTTGCACCGCCGTTGCATCACAAAAGTGACGCACAGCAGCGGAAAAGAGGCACACACCTATCATAAATCTGTCCCTAACATTTTAAATGATTGATTCAGGATGACGATAAGGTGTGGCCTATCCAGAGGTTTGTTTGAGGTGAGGCCTACTCGGGGTTGCAGATGAAATTTAGGTTTGTTGAAGAATACAGAGGAGATAATACATGTCCAGGCCTACCGATGAAGTGAGTCATGTCCACTTCAATCTTGAACAAAGGCCAGACCTCTTCTGTGTCCGTGGACAGGCCTAAAGCTCATCTGCACAATGTCATTTGTAAAGTTAGAAAACACAGGTGATGTAATTGAAAAATGTGGAGTTTCTTTTCCTCATTTCACAATCACATCACCTGTGTTTCCTTTGGTTAGGTATCTCATAGTGCAGATGGAGTGTAGCATATGAAAGAGTACACAGAAGTTCAGCAGTGTATACAACAATTTTGACATTTACAGAAGATTCAGCTTCTTATCTTGTTGGAGATGAAGTGAGGCCTGTCTTGCAACATGGTGCATCTTTTGCATCACTGCTGCATCGGTTTCATGTGGCACGGGACTTTACAGCATGACACATCTGCCTAGATGCATCAAGTTGTAAATATGTCACCACATAGCAAATCTTTTGCACCGCCGCTGCGTCACAAAAGTGACGCACAGTGACGCAAAAGAGGCATACACCTATCATAAATCTGTCCCTAACATTTTAAATGATTAATTCAGGATGACGATAAGGTGTGGCCTATCCAGAGGTTTGTTTAAGGTGAGGCCTACTCAGGGTTGCAGATGAAATTTACGCTTGTTGAAGAGTACAGAGGAGATAATACACGTGAAGGCCTACCAATGAAGTAAGTCATGTCCACGTCACTCTTGAACAAAGGCCAGACCTCTTCTGTGTCCGTGGACAGGCCTAAACCTCATCTGCACAATGTCATTCGTAAACTTAGGAAACACAGGTGATGTAATTGAAAAATGTGGAGTTTCTTTTCCTCATTTCACAATCACATCACCTGTGTTTCCTTTGGTTAGGTATCTCATAGTGCACATGGAGTCTAGCATATGAAAGAGTACACAGAAGTTCAGCAGTGTATACAACAATTTTGACATTTACAGAAGATTCAGCTTCTTATCTTGTTGGAGATGAAGTGAGGCCTGTCTTGCAACATGGTGCATCTTTTGCATCACTGCTGCATCGGTTTCATGTGGCACGGGACTTTACAGCATGATACATCTGCCTAGATGCATCAAGTTGTAAATATGTCACCACATAGCAAATCTTTTGCACCGCCGCTGCGTCACAAAAGTGATGCACAGTAACGCAAAAGAGGCATACACCTATCATAAATCTGTCCCTAACATTTTAAATGATTGATTCAGGATGACGATAAGGTGTGGCCTATCCAGAGGTTTGTTTAAGGTGAGCCCTACTCAGGGTTGCAGATGAAATTTACGCTTGTTGAAGAGTACAGAGGAGATAATACATGAGAAGGCCTACCAATGAAGTAAGTCATGTCCACTTCACTCTTGAACAAAGGCCAGACCTCTTCTGTGTCCGTGGACAGGCCCAAAGCTCATCTGCACAATGTCATTCGTAAACTTAGGAAACACAGGTGATGTAATTGAAAAATGTGGAGTTTCTTTTCCTCATTTCACAATCACATCACCTGTGTTTCCTTTGCTTAGGTATCTCATAGTGCAGATGGAGTCTAGCATATCAAAGAGTACACAGAAGTTCAGCAGTGTATACAACAATTTTGACATTTACAGAAGATTCAGCTTATTATCTTGTTGGACATGAAGTGAGGCCTGTCTTGCAACATGGTGCATCTTTTGCATCACTGCTGCATCGGTTTCATGTGGCACGGGACTTTACAGCATGACACATCTGCCTAGATGCATCAAGTTGTAAATATGTCGCCACATAGCAAATCTTTTGCACCGCCGCTGCGTCACAAAAGTGACGCACAGTGACGCAAAAGAGGCATACACCTATCATAAATCTGTCCCTAACATTTTAAATGATTGATTCAGGATGACGATAAGGTGTGGCCTATCCAGAGGTTTGTTTAAGGTGAGGCCTACTCAGGGTTGCAGATGAAATTTACGCTTGTTGAAGAGTACAGAGGAGATAATACACGTGAAGGCCTACCAATGAAGTAAGTCATGTCCACGTCACTCTTGAACAAAGGCCAGACCTCTTCTGTGTCCGTGGACAGGCCTAAACCTCATCTGCACAATGTCATTCGTAAACTTAGGAAACACAGGTGATGTAATTGAAAAATGTGGAGTTTCTTTTCCTCATTTCACAATCACATCACCTGTGTTTCCTTTGCTTAGGTATCTCATAGTGCAGATGGAGTCTAGCATATCAAAGAGTACACAGAAGTTCAGCAGTGTATACAACAATTTTGACATTTACAGAAGATTCAGCTTCTTATCTTGTTGGAGATGAAGTGAGGCCTGTCTTACAACATGGTGCATATTTTGCATCACTGCTGCATCGGTTTCATGTGGCACGGAACTTTACAGCATGACACATCTGCCTAGATGCATCAAGTTGTAAATATGTCGCCACATAGCAAATCTTTTGCACCGCCGCTGCGTCACAAAAGTGACGCACAGTGACGCAAAAGAGGCATACATCTATCATAAATCTGTCCCTAACATTTTAAATGATTGATTCAGGATGACGATAAGGTGTGGCCTATCCAGAGGTTTGTTTAAGGTGAGGCCTACTCAGGGTTGCAGATGAAATTTACGCTTGTTGAAGAGTACAGAGGAGATAATACATGTGAAGGCCTACCAATGAAGTAAGTAATGTCCACTTCACTCTTGAACAAAGGCCAGACCTCTTCTGTGTCCGTGGACAGGCCTAAACCTCATCTGCACAATGTCATTCGTAAACTTAGGAAACACAGGTGATGTAATTGAAAAATGTGGAGATTCTTTTCCTCATTTCACAATCACATCACCTGTGTTTCCTTTGCTTAGGTATCTCATAGTGCAGATGGAGTCTAGCATATGAAAGACTACGCAGAAGGTGAGAACTGTATGGAACATGGCTATATAAGTCAAATAATCAAAATCTAAATTTGCCAAGCACACATGGGGGTGTATTTACAAGGACCTTCCACCACGGGGAAATGTCTTTAATTAAAATGGGAAAAATAACATCAAAGGGACTCAAATGCCTTTTAAATATACCCCAAGCAACCTATGAAACTCTAGCACTACATATCAAGAAACCTAATTGATTTCAAAAATCGTTTTTAAACACATCATCTAAATCAATTATATACCTACATTCAAGGGGAAATGACTTAAAATGGCCTAAGACACATGAAAGCGTTTTTTTAAGGCCCTTGCACCATTTTTGGGTCGCTTTTAACATGGCTATGTTAGTCAAAGAATTAAAATCTAAATTTGCCAAGCACAGATGGGGGCATATTTACAAGGAACTTGCACCACGGGCAAAGGTCTTAAATTAAAATGGGAAAAATAACATCAGAGAGACTCAAATGCCTTATAAATATGCCCCAAGCAACCTATGAAACTCTAGCACTACATATCCAGAAACCTAATTGATGTCAAAAAACGTTTTAAAACACATCATCTAAATCAATTATATACCTACATTCATCGGGAAGTGACTTAAAATGCCCTAAGACACATGAAAGCGTTTTTTTTAAGCCCTTGCTCCATTTTTGGATCACTTTTAACATGGCTATGTAAGTCAAATAATCAAGATCTAAATTTGCCAAGCACAGATGGGGGCGTATTTACAAGGACCTTGCACCACAGGGAAAGGTCTTAAATTAAAATGGGAAAAATAACATCAGAGAGACTCAAAGGCCTTATAAATATGCCCCAAGCAACCTATGAAGCTCTAGCAGTACATATCAAGAAACCTAATTGTTTTCAAAAATCATTTTTAAACACATCATCTAAATCAATTATATACCTACATTCAAGGGGAAATGACTTAAAATGGCCTAAGACACATGAAAGCGTTTTTTTAAGGCCCTTGCAACATTTTTGGGTCACTTTTAACATGGCTATGTTGGTCAAAGAATTAAAATCTAAATTTGCCAAGCACAGATGGGGGCATATTTACAAGGACCTTGCACCACGGGGAAAGGTCTTAAATTAAAATGGGAAAAATTACATCAAAGGAACTCAAAAGCCTTGAAAATATGCCCCAAGCAACCTATGAAACTCTAGCAGTACATATCAAGAAACCTAATTGATTTCAAAAACGTTTTTAAACACATCTTGTAAAGCAATTATATTCATACATTCATGGGGAAGTGAGTTAAAATACCCTAAGACACATGAAAGCATTTTTGTAAGACCCTTGCACTTTTTTTGCGTCACTTTTAACATGGCTATGTAACACAAAGAAACAAAATCTATTTGTAAAACACTTGACACAAAGCAACATTTTAAATACACAACTTTCTTCATAATTTTCTCCCTAAACCATACTATTCTAAATTAAATGAATCTTTTCTCACCTTAGCAAATACTTTATGAGTTTCAAAACAGTCTCAGAAACGCACCAAATTGTCTTTAGCAGAGCAAAAGGTATGCACTCCAGAGTCTGCAGCTATAAAAAGCACAGAAAAGCTGTAATTCATCACACATATCTCTCATGTCACCCAATCAAAACTCTTCCCTCACTTTTTTCAAATCGACACCCTTCCCCCCTCTGCCCTTTCTGCCTTTTTTGCATAGCAACCACCTCCTGAAAGACCTCTCATGTTTGCAAGTTCACACAACACTGTTTCAATTGAACTCTGAACTCTCAGTACACCTGCATATCCAGTGCAATCTTTCATAAAATGATTTTGTTTGACCATTCAAATTACATCTTTCAAAGAACTCATCCATGCACCCTAACTTTCTGTTTTCAGCAATCAAAATCCACCAATCACTGCTACTGCTTCATTAACACAGAAACTCCACAGTTTTTTTCATTTTAAACTCTTATTTTTTCAACTCCCATTTCATTGCCACACTTCATCTGACTGCAGCAGAACCTCCTCTCACCATGTTTTCTGTCTGGATTGTTGGACATAGTTATATCCACTGGGCTCAAAGGTTTGCTGATAACAGAACTTTACCTAACCTCAATTTACAAAATGTGGAAATCAAGTGGATTGCCCACAGAGGATTAAAATGTCACCAATTGATACCATTGGTGAAAACCTTTTTGCATTTGCCAAAACCTGACCTGTTAACTGTGCACTGTGGAGGTAATGACTTGGGCACTTTGACTGGGGTAGGTCTGGAAATGCTTTTAAAGGACACCTTTGAGCAATTGATGGCACCTTTTCCTCAAACTGCCTTGGTATATTCAAATATATGCCAAAGACAGAAATGGAGGTGGTCAAACCAATTTTGTCCACAAATTGTCCACAAATTGAGAAATCGAGGAAGCATGTAAATAAGTCTGTTTCAGCTTACATGAGAGACCATGGAATGGGCTCCATCTACAATAATAACTTGCGTTACTACATGCAAGATATCTACAGAGGAGATGGAGTTCACTTCTCAGATGAGGGGAACAGAATTTTCATCCTCAATTTAAGACTGTGCATTGGTACCTACTTGTAGGTACCTACATCAGCCACAGGACCCAAAAGCTCTTTTCAGAGCTACCCTACATCTGATCACACACAATTATTATTTTACTCTAATTTTCACCAAAGTACGCTCCCCGGAGCGCTACCCGGTACGCGCACCGGACGCTAACCGTGCGAAATTTAAAAAAAAAATGTTTTTTTCGCACATATGGGCCTCCTCAGCCACCCTCAGAAAACCTAGGGGGTCAAGATACGTCTACCCTTCTAACCATTCTGAACATTATTTGCCCTCCATCTTGTATCTCAATTCTACCGAAACACAAAATGGTGGACTCCCGTAATGCTGCCGGTTCGCGTACCGGGGCGCGCACCGGGAAGCGCTCCATTAAAAAAGGTGGGAAAGTAATTTACAGAAGAAACCCTGTAGACAATGTCACCAAATATAGATTAACTCATACTACATACCAATCCCTACCATTTTCACAAATTTGGTTGGAATTCCATTTAGCCATTTAGCCTGTAGACCTCTCTAAATACCCTGAGGTAAATTACTTCACAAAACACATCTGAAGTGTTGGAATTGACAACCAATTAAAATGTTACTTTCATTTTCTACTTTTTTTACCTGACATTTGATTGGTTATGTACCTGAATATATATAAAAAAAGAGAGAAAAACACAGCCATTTTGACTACTACTTCCTGAACTACATTGCAAGATCATTTTCACTCACAACTTAAACTTGTTTTTAAAAGGTAAGATGTTATTTTATAAATTTGAAAACATTTTCAGATAGTTATATACTATCCCTCTGTAACAGTTAGACATTGAGAAAGGCTTGTTTATTATAATTATGGATTGATTTAGGTTTCTGTGGTATAATTATGAATTTACATAGGCTTTTTCACAGACACTTTTTAATAGTACTACTTCATGCCTCAAAAGTACCTGTCTGAACTTAAACTCAACAGTGCCCTATCTCTACTGATATATTTATTTTTTATTCAAATTTCAGCACAAAAATGCAAGGAGAACAGAACGTTTCCTTTGAAATTGTCCTAGACATGAACAATGAGGAAATAATTGAACCCATTGACTTGGAATTCATGGATGAATCACGAGACCATGAACTTCTACAATGTGTAGAATCTGTGGATTGTTTACTTCATTATGATGATGGTCAAATGTGGGAAGTTATGTTCACTCATCAAGAGGACATATCGGACAGTCAAATGTTAGACGTTCTATTACATTTTGAAAAACAATCCGAAAAATAAAATTATATTTAATATTAAAAAATAGTTTGAGTCTTTCTTCATTTTTATATGTAATTCATAAACTAGTACCAAATTGATTATAATGTAAATTCATACTTATAGTATACTGTTCACAATTCCAAAAATACATTTATATTTAATAATCATTAATACTGCTACTTCAATAAAAAATAAATAAAAAAAAGAACAATCAATAAACATACAATATTTCAAAATATCATAGTCTATCATTCTTTTTTCCTTATAGTACGCTCCCCGGACCGCTTCCCGGTGCGCGTACCGGGCGCTCCCCACGCAAAAAAAACAAAAAAAATTGTTTCCTTTTTTTTTGCCCCACGGGGCCCTTTTAAAGCCTCCACATCAAACCTAGGGGGTCAGGGAGGATCTACTATGCCCCCTTATGGTCATTTCCCCCTTTGTTTTGGCCTCCTCTTGTCTCTCGATCATACCGAGAGACAAGATGGCGGCCGCTCCGGACTGTTTAGAATGTTGACAGACACCGGAGAGCCAATCAGCTTCGCTTCGCGAAGTTCCGTTACGCGTCAGGTACGCGAACCGGGGCCCTGCCCGGAGCGCGCTTACAGATATATATGTTTTTTTGAACGGTAATTTCTCAAAATCCACTGGAGCACATATATTGAGACCTAGCAAAGGCACATCGGGCTACCAGTCCTTACAATTTTGCCAAGTTTCGTGCAAATCCATTCAGCCGTTCGAGCTAAAAGTGAGGCCAACCGCCCTATGGAAATTAACATGGGAAAAACGCGTTTTGGGACCCCCCTTTTTTCTCGGCCCCCCTTTGACGACCCCCCCCCAAAATTTCAGTGGCTGCTCAGAAACAAAATGTTCCATTTTCCTGAAAATTTCAGCCAATTCCGTCTACAAACGCCAAAGTTATTAGACATAGAATTTTCAAAAATCCCATAGAGAAAAAATCCTAACTATATATACCTACTGGCGACCGCCAGTAGGTAATATGTATATATATATATATATATATATATATATATATATATATTCACTGAAAAAACCATAGGTTATAGACCATATATAGTTAGGAATTAGCATTTAAAAAACCTTATTTTACTCACACAAAACCATTGAAATTCCATATATAGTTAGTTGCACTAACTATATATCGCGCACCCGCAATCCACTGCTGATCATGTCACATATTACATAATTCATAACATGGTCAGTGACATCACTGATGACATCACTGATGACATCTCAAATGACATCACTGATGACATCACTGATGACATCTCAAATGACATCACTGATGACAACATCCAGTGACTGTATGTTTCTGTAAAGTTAAAATATGTCTTACATATTGAAGAATGAGTGGATGTATAAGTGTCTGGATGAAGGATTTAGTAGGTGCGTGACTGACTGTATGAGTGAGTGATTAAATGTGTCTCACTGAATGCATGGGTTAGTGACTAAACTGTCTTAATTTGTGCATCATTATGTCTGTTGTTCTGTAAACTGCTGCATGTGTTGATCATTAGCTATACGAGAGGCTATATGTGTTATTAATTGGTTGCCCAAGTATTTCTATGGGAGATTGAGTTTGTGTGGGGGTGGCTGGAAGGTGTGTGACTCTATGCATAGATGTGTGAGCAGTTTATTCACTAGGTGTATGAGTTCAAGAGTGCATGTGGAAACAGCTACATGGGCAGTTGACTGTGTGCATGAGTGTATTGATGAGTGAATGGATATCTCAATGCTACATGTCATAGTAAGTACATATGTAAAACACAGTACATGTGAGAGTTGGCATATATAAATAACTGTGCATGAGAGCCACTGAATGAGTGAGTGGTTGTATCGATCATTGTGAACTTGTATCAGGGATTGTATAAGAGAGTAAATATGTGTTAGTATATGTTTCAATAAGTAAGGTGTGTTTAACTGTATAGTTGAAGAAATGGAGGTGAGATTGTTTCTTTGCATGACTGACTGGGTGTGTGAGTAACTCCATGGATGAGTGGCAGAGTGTCTGTATACACTGAGTGTATCTAAGGTTATATTAGAGTCTGAAGAGGTTTATCGTATTAGCACAAGAATGATGTCAAATGAGATGTCATCAGTGATGTCATCAGTGATGTCATTTGAGATGTCATCAGTGATGTCATCAGTGATGTCACTGACCATGTTATGAATGATGTAATATGTGACATGATCAGCAGTGGATTGCGGGTGCGCGATATATAGTTAGTGCAACTAACTATATATGGAATTTCAATGGTTTTGTGTGAGTAAAATAAGGTTTTTTAAATGCTAATTCCTAACTATATATGGTCTATAACCTATGGTTTTTTCAGTGAATTTCAATGGTTTTTTAATAGCAAATATCATAAGCTGTCGAATGTCAAGTACGTGGTAAGTAAAAACATTTTCGTGTTTATGCACACTGATCTGCTTTGAATGCTGCCCCCCACCCCTCATTTCTATTAGGAGTACTCTCTCTTTGCAGATAGTGAAGGGTAGTTAACGCAGGCCTTTGCCCCCGTTGTAATCCGTCGTGCCTGCTTCTCTCTCCATTTGATTGATTGTTCTCTTTGGTTCATTCTCTATTTACAAACAAGCACAGAGTCGCAATACTCTGTTTAGTTTTTGCAGATAGCGAAAAATCGTGTAAAAAAACAAAAGGAATCGAGCAAAATCAGTAGGCCACTAATGGGATCTCTTTTTGACCTCCCTAAAATAGAAACATTAGGAACAACCTGTTGATAATACCAATGTGTATGTACATAAGCGGCGTTCATTTGTGTTCACAGTACCCCTTGTTGATTGTTTGAATCGAGCATTGAATTGTTCGAAGTTGGTTCTCTTAAGAATCTTCTCTGCCTGCAAACGAGGAAGAATAGGAATATTCTCTCTCCCTTTGCAGATAGTTTTTTTTCTTAAATATATGTTATAATGTTCCAGGCTAATGTACTTTCCCGGAAATTTTACAACTGTCCTGCAAGTAAAATATATTCTTTTTTCGAGAAAAAGAGCGTTTCTTCGTCCCATGACGGAGCCGTTGAGCAAAAGAGGGTCGACCTGCTGTCTTAGTCGCCGATACGCCTGAATATGAGATTCTTATCGATCACTTTATGTTGCAGGAATAGAAAACACAACAGCCCTTGACCATTTATCTTTACTGCGTTCCTTCGTATTATACCTTTTACCCTTCATGTAATTGGTCTGCTTTATTTCACTTGCCTTTTAATGATTCTAAAACAGTCACTATTATTAAAAACTTTACCAATGTATATACTACTACCATGTTTTCTTTTAAAAACCTTTATTGTGAAAATGTCATTATACAAATACGAGCCTATAACCACGTGGGCCTGCCACGGAGCAAACTGTAATCGTATATGATGAATAGACATTTACACTGTAGAGGAACGTAACGGGCGGGCCATTAGGTTGCAAAAACTAAGGTGTCTAACAGTTACGGAATCGGTGGACGTACATTTTATAATTAAAATACGACAGGGCCAGTTACAATAAAATTATCTAGATATACATTTGCGGGCAAGTACCATGGGTGACGTTAATTCGAATTTTCAACAGTACAGTAATCAATAACACATCAGAACTTAATATCAATAGGGATGTCGAAATATTCAATCAATTCTCGTCCCCGCCCGCCATGTGCTTCAAAACTGCATACGTATCTCGTGATTTCAAGGTTCTGCAACCAGTACACAACAAGGAGTTACGAGTCCCATTTATTCCGGCGCCATTTTGGGCGAGGACGGACAGGTCCAGGATATAGTCAAAATGTCTCTACCAACCATCGACTATGATGATGTTCATATGCTGTATTTATTAGAGTAACACTCATCTGCCCACATGAAATTAATTTACCACAATCTAAACATGTCATTTTAATCTTTCCAAAGTTCTTCTAAATATTTGGGACCGTTTCCCTTGCCTCTGAAGCTCTCAGTGCCACTTCTTTGATGAATGTACTAGCAGGTCAGGGGTTCTCCTCCAAATCTCTCTTTTATGCAGCACTATAATTAATTGGTGCCACCTCTCCATATGACGATGCATGGTATAGTTACCACAACTATATATTTTTTCGGTTCCTCTGGAGAGTTCATCGTGGCAGATGAAGCGTGTAACATACCGGGCATTTACCTTTTTTTGCATGTACAGGAAAGGAAAAAAAAATCGAGCGTTCGAGTTCTTAGGTGTCCCAGGGCCATTTTAGTGGACCAGGCCCAAATCCAAAGAACAGCTATCTCACAGGCTAATGGGGCGACCCACGCCGAGTTTCAGCATTGTAGGATGACCACACAAGTACAGCAACTTGCTAGACATCACCTCGGTGCCATCCGGATCTCGGCGCCCCACTGCAGATGAAGTGCCTCTCAACTATGAAACCACCACGGTGACATCCGGATCTTGGCGCGTTGTGCTGCCTTCGGCCTATTCGCACATCGGTCCGCTACTGACGCCATCTCACAGGCTAATGGGGTGACCCACGCCGAGTTTCAGCATTGTAGGATGACCACACCAACTTGCTAGACATCACCTCGGTGCCATCCGAATCTTGGCATCTCAACGCCTAGTGGTATCTTCCATACAGAAAATATTGTTACGCTGCCTTTGGCCCCATTCGCACATCAGTCCGCAACTTAGACATCACCTCGATGCCATCCGGATCTTGGCATCTCAGCGCCTTGTGGTGTCAGTCAGAAAATATTGTTGCGCTGCCTTTGGCCCCATTCGCACATCAGTCCGCTACTGACACCATCTCACAGGCCAATAGGGCGCCCCACGCCGACTTTTACCATTGTACGATGGCCACACCAGTGGCACAACTTCCTAGACATCACCTCGGTGCCATCCGAATCTTGGCATCTCAACGCCTAGTGGTATCTTCCATACAGAAAATCTTGTTACGCTACCTTTGGCCCCATTCGCACATCGGTCCGCAACTTAGACATCACCTCGGTGCCATCCGGATCTTGGCATCTCAGCGCCTTGTGGTGTATTCTCTTCAGAAAATATTGTTGAGCTGCCTTTGGCCCCATTCGCACATCCGTCCGCAACTTACACATCACCTCGGTGCCATCCGGATCTTGGCATCTCAGCGCCTTGTGGTGTCTTCTACTCCGAAAATATAGTAGAAAATATTGTTGCGCTGCCTTTGGCCCCATTCACACATCAGTCCGCTACTGACACCATCTCACAGGCCAACAGGGCGCCTCACGCCGACTTTTACCATTGTACGATGGCCACACCAGTGCCACAACTTGCTAGACACCACCTCGGTGCCATCCGGATCTTGGCATCTCAGCGCCTTGTGGTGTCTTCAAATCAGAAAATATTGTTGCGCTGCCTTTGGCCCCATTCGCACATCGGTCCGCTACTGACGCCATCTCACAGGCCAACGGGGCGCCCCACGCCGACTTTCAACATTGTAGGATGGCCACAGAAGTGCGACAACTTACTAGACACCACCTCGGTGCCATCCGGATCTTGGCGCGTTGTGCTGCCTTCGACCTATTCGCACATCGGTCCGCTACTGACGCAAACTCACAGGCCAACGGGGAGCCCCACGCCGACTTTCAGCATTGTAGGATGGCCACACCAGTGCGGCAACTTACTAGACACCACCTCGGTGCCATCCGGATCTTGGCGCGTTGTGCTGCCTTCGGCCTATTCGCACATCGGTCCGCTACTGACGCAAACTCACAGGCCAACGGGGCGCCCCACGCCGACTTTCAGCATTGTTGGATGGCCACACCAGTGCGACAACTTACTAGACACCACCTCGGTGCCATCCGGATCTTGGCGCGTTGTGCTGCCTTCGGCCTATTCGCACATCGGTCCGCTACTGACGCAAACTCACAGGCCAACGGGGCGCGCCACGCCGACTTTCAGCATTGTAGGATGGCCACACCAGTGCTGCAACTTGCTGGACACCACCTCGGTGCCATCCAGATCTTGGCGCGTTGTGTTGCCTTCGGCCTATTCGCACATCGGTCCGCTACTGACGCCGCCTCACGTGCCAACGTATTTTCTCCTAATTTTACACCCTATGCCGCATAACAGGTCATGTGACTTGTTTATAAAACTTTTCATTGGTTCATTTTACTTTTGGTTTCCTAATGATGGAAGGCTTGATCATGTGACCTAAAAACAACACTTTTCATAGGATGAAAACTTTTTTTTTTCCCCAAACGATGAAAGCCCCACCTTGTTTCTGGATGTTTCAGACTGAAGCTGGCGTCAGCATGAAAGCACCACCATCTTGTAGCTCAGTCGTGGTCATTCCGCGAGCAATCATGGCAGCCGCTCCCCACCAGAAGCCTGCAGGAGTCGGAGCCCCCAAAACTTTTGATGAATTCTCAAGGCGGAGGGGACGCTTTCGAGAATGAGGTCCAAGACCTAGCAGACAAGCGTCCGATTTCCAAGGTGTCCCAGGGCCATTTCAGTGGACCAGGCCCAAAAAGGAAACAGCCTGCCGCCATTTTGAGAGTCCTGTGACAGCCGCCTATCGCTGCACCGCAAGAGTGGGCGCAACTCAGCTGAATTGCGGCTTTTGACACAGTGGACCAAAAACGGACGGAATGGCAACTGAAACGGTAAAGGGGCGCCCCACTACAACAGATGACACTCCACCTGGAGAGGCCCGTTCACGCCGCCTCCCCCGGGGCGCTCCACGCCGTTATTCGGAGCAGCATTGTAGGATACCAAAACCAGTGCGGCAACTTACTGGACATCACCTTGGTGCCATCGTTCTGCTGCCTTGGAACTATTCGCGCAACAGTTTGCTACTGATGACCCACCCCCCGCGACGCCCCATGCCGTTATTTGCTGGGTGGCAACTTACTAGACATCACTTTCGTGTCATCTAGATTTCAACACGTTCTGCTGCCTTGGAACTATTCGCACAACAGTTTGCTACTGATGACCCACCCCCCGCGACGCCCCACGCCGGAAATCTGGACGTTGTGCTGCGTTGGGACTATTCGCACAGCCGACCGCTACTTCGTTGTTTTTCCCTAAAAATGTTTATATGTTATTACTATTTTTGTTTTCTTGTATATATTTATAAATTATTAAAGTTTTATAATCTTACTACTTTGTCGGAGTGCTATATATTTTTAATGTGACACATAATTGTAAAAACTTTGATGTACAAACAGTCATCCCTGGAATCTTCCGCTTCAGGCTCGGTCCCCTCCCCAATCACAATACAGGATGGTTTTCAGATAATAGCAACGCTTCTGCTGTGACGAATCTCATCGAGTGTGGGCCTTGATCTACTATAACTCCTTTGAAGAGGGGTGATTCTTTACAGCTGTGGCCATAAACTACATCTGCAGGGCTAGCTGATACCCTAGGACCAGCCTGGACAATCGGACACAGAGGAAAAGGAGTGTCAGAGGGTGCGGTAGTGAATAGGGCGAAAGGGAGGTGTCGGGCGGGCACAGGGTGTGATTCTCAGGGAACAGCAGCGCAGATGGGGGAGGTTTATTACCCATGCATAAGACAGAGAGCGGGGGTGACCACTGCCTGGGGGAGATGTTTGCGAGGGTGGGGAGCCATGCTAAGGATCGACAGCGTGCACAGAGTGGGTCTGGTCAAGGCATCTAAAATGGCTGCCGTGCACGACAAAAGTGTGGCATTTGAAAAAAGACAAGATGGCGCAGACAATGTTTTTCAACACTTCCTGATTTCCTTCGAATCGAACGTTAACAGACGTTGGGGCATATTACCAAAGTTAAGCGATATTTATCCCTAACGATGCTTAGCAACGATTTTTTTACCGTCAGAAATTATCGCAGATAAACCTTGCTATTATCAAGGTTTATCGGAAATACGATAAAAAACGACCGCAATGCATTAATATCGCTGAAAACTCAGCGATATTCATGCATTACCGAGCTAATGCTCTTAGCCATGTTATCCACCTCCCATTGGATAACATGGCTAGGAACTGCTCAGGGCAGGTGGTAGCTTTTAGAGATATTCGCCCTTATCTCGAATATTTCCAAAAGTTGATAATAGGAGATAGCGATGTTAGCGACTGTTTCCAGTCGCTAACATCTTGGCATGCCCACTTTGCATGTCATTAGTGATAAATATCACTCACATGCAAAGTGGGGCCCAAGATGGTCGCTATCTTCTACTAGCCGTCGCTAACTGGTGTTAGCAACAGCTAGGTAATACACATATAATTTTATCTCCGCGAAGCGGAGCGCTGTTACAGATATATATCTTGTTTCTGAACGTTAATTTCTCAAAATGCACTGAACCACATATATTGAGACCTAGCAAAGGCACATCGGGCTACCAGTCCCTACAATTTTGCCAAGTTTCGTGCAAATCCATTCAGCTGTTCGATCCTACCGAGAGACAAGATGGCGGCCACTACGGACTGTTTGGAATGTTTACAGACACCGGAGAGCCAATCAGCTTCGCTTCGCAAAGCTCCATAACGCGAAAAGTACGCGAAGCGGTGCGCTGTTACAGATATATACCTTTTTTTGAACGTTAATTTCTCAAAATCCACTGGAGCACATATATTGAGACCTAGCAAAGGCACATCGGGCTACCAGTCCCTAATATTTTGCCAAGTTTCGTGCAAATCCATTCAGCCGTTCGATTATTATTATTATTATTTTTTTTTGCCCCGCGGGGCCCTTTTAAAACCTCCACATCAAACCTAGGGGGTCAGCGAGGATCTACTATTCCCCCTTATGGTCATTTGCCCCTTCGCTTTCGCCTCCCCTTGTCTCTCGATCCTACCGAGAGACAAGATGGCGGCCGCTACGGACTGTTTGGAATGTTCACAGACGCCGGAGAACCAATCAGCTTCGCTTCACAAAGCTCCGTTGCGCGAAAAGTACGCGTAGCGGAGCGCTGCCCAGTCCGCGGTTACAGATATATATCTTTTTTGGAACCTTAATTTCTCAAAATCCACTGAAGCACATATATTGAGACCTACAAAAGGCACATCGGGCTACCAGTCCCTACAATTTTGCCAAGTTTCGTGCAAATCCATTCAGCCGTTCGGGCTAAAAGTGAGGCCAACCGCCCTATGGAAATTAACATAGGAAAAACGCGTTTTGGGACCCCCCTTTTTTCTCGGCCCCCCCTTGATGAACCCCCCCCAAAATTTTCAGGGGCTGCTCAGAAACAAAATGTGCCATTTTCCTGAAAATTTCAGCCAATTCCGTCCACAAACGCCAAAGTTATTAGACATAGAATTTTCAAAAAACCCATAGAGAAAAAATCCTAACTATATATACCTACTGGCGACTGCCAGTAGGTAATATATATATATATATATATATATATATATATATATATATATATATATATATATATATATATATATATATATATATATATATATATATATATATATATATTACCTACTGGCGATAGCCATATATATATTCACTGAAAAAACCATAGGTTATAGACCATATATAGTTAGGAATTAGCATTTAAAAAACCTTATTTTACTCACACAAAACCATTGAAATTCCATATATAGTTAGTTGTACTAACTATATATCGCGCACCCGCAATCCACTGCTGATGATGTCACATATTACATCATTCATGACATGGTCAGTGACATCACTGATGACATCACTGATGACATCTCAAATGACATCACTGATGACATCACTGATGACAACATCCAGTGACTGTATGTTTCTGTAAAGTTAAAATATGTCTTATATATTGAAGAATGAGTGGATGTATAAGTGTCTGGATGATGTATTTAGTAGGTGCATGACTGACTGTATAAGTGAGTGATTAAATGTGTCTCACTGAGTGCATGGGTTAGTGACTAAACTGTTTTAAATTGTGCACCATTGTGTCTGTTGTTTTGTAATCTGATGCATGTGTTGATCATTAGCTATATGACTAACTATATGGGTTATTGATTAGTTGGCCAAGTATTTGTATGGGAGACTGAGTGTGTGTGTGGGTGTCTGGGAGGTGTATGACTCTGTGCATAGATGTGTGAGCAGTTGATTCACTATATGTATGGGTTCAAAAGTGCATGTGGAAACAGCTGTACTGGGGGTTTACTGTGTGCATGAGTGTATTCGTGAGTGAATGGATATCTCAGTGCTACATGTCAAAGTAAGTACATATGTAAAACACAGTACATGTGGTAGTTGACATATATAAATAACTGTGCATAAGAGCCAGTGAATGTGTGAGTGGCTGTATGGATTATTGTGAACTTGTATCAGGGATTGTATAACAGAGTAAATATGTGTTATTATATGTTTCAATAAGTAAGATGTGTTTAACTATATAGTTGAGGAAATGGAGGTGTGATTGATTCTTTGCAAGACTGATTAGGTGTGTGAGTAACTCCATGGATGAGTGACAGTCTGTGAGTGTCTGTTTACACTGAGTGTATCTAAGGTTATATTAGAGTCTGAAGAGGTTCATCGTATCATCACATGAATGATGTCATGAGTAATGTCAAATGAGAAGTCATCAGTGATGTCATCAGTGATGTCATTTGAGATGTCATCAGTGATGTCATCAGTGATGTCACTGACCATGTCATGAATGATGTAATATGTGACATCATCAGCAGTGGATTGCGGGTGCGCGATATATAGTTAGTACAACTAACTATATATGGAATTTCAATGGTTTTGTGTGAGTAAAATAAGGTTTTTTAAATGCTAATTTCTAACTATATATGGCCTATAACCTATGGTTTTTTCAGTGAATTTTCAAGGTTTTGTAAATGCTAATTCCTAACTATATATGGTCTATAACCTATGGTTTTTTCAGTGAATTTCATAGGTTTTTTAATAGCAAATCTTTATAAAAATAATACATTTTAAATCGAATTTTATATTTTATATTTTTTTTATTTTATTTTTATATTATTTTTGGTGCGCTCCCGGGGCGCGGACAGGTGAACGCACAGGTAAGCGCAATCTTGCGGCGCGCCCCGGGGCGCGTACTGATGCGCATCCCGGAAGCGCTATTGCCGCGAACGAAAACAACATTGTGACGTATCGCGTAGCCGCCACGCCTTGCGTCATAAGACACGTATCGCGTAGCCGCGAGATGCGTCTTATGACGCACCGCGTAAGCGCACCCGGAAGCGCATACGATCGCGCAACGTAAGCGCCCCGATGCGCTTACGATACACGCCCGGGACGCGCCCCGGGGCGCGTAGCGTAAGCGCGTCAAACCATGTGACTTTAAAATAACACTTTTCATTGGTTCAGAACTTTTTTTTTTCCAAATTGTGTGAAACCCACCCATTTCTCTCACTATTGCTTTGTACTTGGAAAGAGCAAGAGCTGTTCTGTCTACTCTATCTCCTACTTTTCTGATCTCCAGCAATGGCTGCAAGAGAGTCATCCAGCAGTGATTCAGATGGCTTTTTAGATGAGGACCCTCCTCAGCAAAAGAAAAAAACCCATTTCATCTGGAAATTTTACGACATCCCTGAAGGACAGAAAAAAGTCAACGCTCCCAAAGTAACCTGCAAAATATGTGGGAGTAGTTTATCCAGAGGCAATCCTCTGAAAAAATATAGTTTTGGGAATGCTAATTTGATCAGGCATGTGAAAAGAAGACACCCTAACAACTTTGCCAGGGAGAGTGTCAGAGAGCTGGCACGGAATGTACCCACAGATGGCGGCAGCACCTCCACTGGTGGAGCAACACCTTCGGGACCACCCCGTGGAAGAATGGTCCCTAACATTCAGCCGGTGTTTGCAGGCATCAAATTTTTGTGCACGGAGTGTGACGAACTGCTCTGCTATGGGGAGCAGAGTGTTGAACTCATTGCCCTAAAGAAACAGCAACACCGCTGCTCTTCCAGTCCCTAAATGTTCAAATTTTTTTGCTCCTGTTGAGCAGTTTTGGAATCCTTGTTTTTGTTTTTCCCTTGACAAAAATCCCAAAAAAATATAAAATTATTTTAAAAAGTCTAAAAAAATATAAAACAACAAAAACAAAAAAATATATATAAAACAACAAAATCAAAAAAAATAGTTCTTTTCAGAACTACCTCCAATTTATAAAAAAAAAGCTTTTTTTTTTTTTAAAGTCTGTCATTTTTAATCTCCATGGTACGCTCCCCCGTACGCTCCCCGGTGCGCGTACCGGGCGCTCACCCCCGCGAAAATCGAATTTTTTTTAAAAAAAAATTTCACCCGCGGGAGCCTTTTATGGCCCCCACATCAAAAGTAGGGGGTCAGGGGGGTGTACCCTGCCCCCTTTTGCTCATCTCCCCCCTTTGATTCTTGCCACCTCTTGTGTCTCAATCCTACCGAGACACAAGATGGCGGCCGCTGCGGACTGTTTCGAATGTTTACAGACACCCGAGAACCAATCAGCTTGCCGTGCGCAAGTCGCGTGGCGCGCCTGGAGCGCTCCCCGGTACGCGTACCGGGCGCGGCTCTAGATATATATCTTTTTTTAAACCTAATTTACTCAAAATTCACAGGACCACATATCTTGAGACCTAGCAAAGGCACATCGGGCAAACAATATCTACAATTTTGCCAAGTTTCGTGGAAATCCATTCAGCCGTTCGAGCTAAAAGTGAGGCCAACCGCCCTATGGAAAATTGCATGGCAAAAACACGTTTTGGGACCCCCCTTTTTTCTCGGCCCCCCCTTGACGACCCCCCCAAATTTTCAGGGGCTGCTCAGAAACAAAATGTTCCATTTTCCTGAAAATTTCAGCCAATTCCGTCCACAAACGCCAAAGTTATTAGACATAGAATTTTCAAAAATCCCATAGAGAAAAAATCCTAACTATATATACCTACTGGCGACCGCCAGTAGGTAATATATATATATTACCTACTGGCGATAGCCAGTAGGTATATATAGTTAGGATTGATTTCCATAGGGAAATCGCAGCATTCTATTGGGAATAACTTTGGCGCCGGTTGAGGAATCTGCCTGAATTTTTCAGCATCTTTGCCTCGCGGCACTACGGTCCTTCCCTGGGGGGGATCCGTCAAGCGGAGGCCGAGATAAAAGGGGGGTCCCAAACGTGTTTTCCCCATGTTAATTTCCATAGGGCGGTCTGTCACACTTTTAGCTCGAACGGCTGAATGGATTTTCACCAAACTTGGCAAAATTGTAGGGACTGGTAGCCCGATGTGCCTTTGCTATGTCTCAAGATATGTGCTCCAGTGGATTTTGAGTAAATTAGGTTCAAAAAAATGTATATATCTATAGCAGCTTACGTGTAAGCTTACTGTAAGCTTACCTTTTGAGCTCGAGATGCATTCTGATTGGCTGCCAATGTCTGTCAACACTCCAAAACAGAAACTGTTGGCAGCCATCTTGTGCCTCGGTAGACTGAGGCACAGGAAAGCAGAAAAACAAACGTGTAGAACTCAAAAAAGGGGCAGGGTAGAAGCACCCCGACCCCCTAGACCTGTCATCAGTGATGTCATCAGTGATGTCACTGACCATGTCATGAATGATGTAATATGTGACATCATCAGCAGTGGATTGCGGGTGCGCGAAATATAGTTAGTCCAACTAACTATATAGGAGCAATTTCAATGGTTTTGTATGAGTAAAATGTCCTGCTAACTATAACACCACTAAACTTGGTTTTTTGAGTGAATTTCAATGGTGTTTTAAATGCTAATACCTAACTATATATGACCTAAAACCTATGTTTTTTTTCAGTGAATATATATATATATATATATATATATATATATATATATATATATATATATATATATATATATGAATTAAAAAAGGTAAGTCTAAAGTGAATAAGAACGGTTCCTTTAAGGAGTGCCGAATAATGCCTTAGGAGGGCCACCCACCTATATTTTGTGTTGATGATGTCTATAGAAGGGGCAGGAATATCACCACATCTATTTTAATGTTGTCAAAGGTATGGTGGGGAGATGTGCATGCCCCGCAGCAACACTGTGAAAAAAACCCCATAAGTTTCTTGGTCATTGAAACATGACCCCAGAAGAACACACCTTTTTTTACAAAAGCTTTTCCCATGCTAGAACTTGTGCTGTGCAGCTGGGATTGCAGTGCCACCTAAGGTCATGCAGCTTGTACCTCTCTGGTAAAACTGTGCATTTATTTGATATCATAAACATCAGGATTGTGCCACAACCTCAGGATATTTTGACCTATAGTCCAGCTAGCTCACAGTGCACCATCTGCACTCCTAACCTTACCTGGTAATATATGTGTGTGCAATATTATCACAAAACAAAACACTTATTTGGAGGGTCCCAGGGCAAGTTTAACGACACAATCTAGATACATACCCCAGTATACAACACTTATAACACATAAAGTATCTAGGAGTCAGACAATGATGTAACTCAACTGTGGACACAGACCTCAACACAATAGGCAGATACAGTGGAGACTCAAAAGAGCAACCAAGTGTGACATATGTGCTCCCGGCGAAAACTCAAGGGCATGGGTGAATATTCCCATCAGTAGCCATTCTGTACTGCCCTTTTAACATCATGTGGGTTCTCCTTTCCCAGGAGACAAAGAACACAACTTGCAGATAATCTCACGGCTGTGTTAGTACCTTAACAAAATGTGTTCACAAAAAGGGTGGTTAGGTGTAAGGTTATTAATATAGATGGCCACTGGATAAGCAGTGCGAAAAAAATGAAAAATAATCAGTGAAAAAGACTAAAATTGGATCAACTGAGTAGATATTTGAGTTTAATTTTATCTCTCAATTCTCCAAATCTAAAAGATAACGTGAATGAACAGATTTAACAGAATATCTGTGAGCAATAATGGTCAACATGTTTCAGCATTTGAATGGAAAAGTTCCAAACGCTTTCTTCTGGACCCGATGGTAACTACTGCTTATATAATGTGCAATTAAAAGGGATATCACTAAGCATGGGCGTAAAATCCGCTCCGCTCGCGGATTTTTCGGATTTTCGGCAAATTCGCAATCCGCGAACGCTCGCGAATTTGTCGAAAATCCGTGAATCCGCTCGCGGCGGATTTTTTGCTTGGTTGCGGCGCGCGGCGTGGTGCACGGCGTTCACTTTCCGTCATTTAGCGTTTGCCGAGTTGTTTTTCTTTGCGAGTGACGCGCCATTTTAGATCTTGCTGCGTGTTCCCGCGGGAGTTTAGCGCCCGCGAATACGTACTCGCGGCTTGCCACCTTGCACACCACACCTCGCGAGAGTTCGCAATTGCGAACACGTAGTTGCGGCGGAAAGGAACAATCTCGCACTTGCGAAATAGAGATTTTGCAATTTCGCACAAGAAAATCACCAGCAAACAGGATAAACCTTCAGAAAATTATGATTTTTATCAGAATCACTCCTCAGGTTGACATTTGCATGGCCTTTCTTTTGCAAGGAGTCCATTTTTGGGGGGGGGGGAGGAAGGAAGTGCCCCACAGTCTCCAACTTCCTGTTCCTGTCCAGCAGGCTCCTCCCAGTGCTTTGTCCATCTCCTGGTCACTTTCATTTGGATCTGGAGCTGGAAGGATTACTTTTTGTGGGTGCTGCTGGATATTTGGATTTGAGGTCTTTTTGACTGTCTTTGGATCACTTTTGGATTAGAAATCAACTTTCACAAGTAAGTTTGTTTGGGGCATTACAGTTGCTGCAAGTACAATTTTGGAACTTTTTCAGAAAATTAAATAAATTATATTGTGGGTAGCCACAGTATCCAGTAGGACCAGGGTTGGTTATGGGTGCATGATACAACTGTTTTGTTGAATTTAAACACCATTGAGGCCATGGATGGGCTGGGATTGTGCTGATTTTTGTCGTTTTTTTGGGCCTGCAGGTGGGGCCCTTTGCCCAGGGGTGGTGGTGAGTGTTGCATGGGCCTAGTCTTTCTGTGTGGTGTCTTCTTGAATTTAAACATAATTGAGGCCATGGATGGGCTGGGATTGTGCTTATTTTATTGTTTTTTGTCGTTTTTGGGGGGCTGCTGGTGTGGCCTTTTGCTTGCCCAGGGGTGGTGGTGGTGCATGGACTGAGTGTGCCTGTGGTGTGGTCTCACTCTCTTTGATGTAAACATCATGGATGGCATTGGATTGTGGTGATTTCTGGCTGTTTTTCTGTTTTTTGGGGGTGTACTGTTGATGTGGACTGGCCATGTGGGTGGTGGTGGTGGCCATCTTGAGTGCTGGCTGGTACAGGCAACATGTGCTTGGGGTGTAAGGGGGCCATTTTGAGGAGAGGCAGTGTCTGAGGCCTGCACTTATTTTGCCTACTTTTCATCCCTTATGCCCAGGGGTAGTGAGTGTTGCATGGGCCTAGTGTTTCTGAGGGGTGTCGTCTTGAATTTAAACTCTATTGAGGCCATGGATGGGCTGGGATTGTGCAGATTTTGTTGTTTTTTGTCGTTTTGTTGGGCCTGCTGGTGTGGCCCTTTGCCCAGGGGTGGTGAGTGTTGCATGGGCCTAGTCTTTCTGTGGGGTGTCTTCTTGAATTTAAACATAATTGAGGCCATGGATGGGCTGGGATTGTGCTTATTTTATTGTTTTTTGTCGTTTTTGGGGGGCTGCTGGTGTGGCCTTTTGCTTGCCATGGGGTGGTGGTGGTGCATGGACTGAGTGTGCCTGTGGTGTGGTCTCACTCTCTTTGATGTAAACATCATGGATGGCATTGGATTGTGGTGATTTCTGGCTGTTTTTCTGTTTTTTGGGGGTGTACTGTTGATGTGGACTGGCCATGTGGGTGGTGGTGGTGGCCATCTTGAGTGCTGGCTGGTACAGGCAACATGTGCTTGGGGTGTAAGGGGGCCATTTTGAGGAGAGGCAGTGTCTGAGGCCTGCACTTATTTTGCCTACTTTTCATCCCTTATGCCCAGGGGTAGTGAGTGTTGCATGGGCCTAGTGTTTCTGAGGGGTGTCTTCTTGAATTTAAACTCTATTGAGGCCATGGATGGGCTGGGATTGTGCAGATTTTATTGTTTTTTGTCGTTTTTTTGGGCCTGCTGGTGTGGCCCTTTGCCCAGGGGTGGTGAGTGTTGCATGGGCCTAGTCTTTCTGTGGGGTGTCTTCTTGAATTTAAACATAATTGAGGCCATGGATGGGCTGGGATTGTGCTTATTTTATTGTTTTTTGTCGTTTTTGGGGGGCTGCTGGTGTGGCCTTTTGCTTGCCCAGGGGTGGTGGTGGTGCATGGACTGAGTGTGCCTGTGGTGTGGTCTCACTCTCTTTGATGTAAACATCATGGATGGCATTGGATTGTGGTGATTTCTGGCTGTTTTTCTGTTTTTTGGGGGTGTACTGTTGATGTGGACTGGCCATGTGGGTGGTGGTGGTGGCCATCTTGAGTGCTGGCTGGTACAGGCAACATGTGCTTGGGGTGTAAGGGGGCCATTTTGAGGAGAGGCAGTGTCTGAGGCCTGCACTTATTTTGCCTACTTTTCATCCCTTATGCCCAGGGGTAGTGAGTGTTGCATGGGCCTAGTGTTTCTGAGGGGTGTCGTCTTGAATTTAAACTCTATTGAGGCCATGGATGGGCTGGGATTGTGCAGATTTTGTTGTTTTTTGTCGTTTTGTTGGGCCTGCTGGTGTGGCCCTTTGCCCAGGGGTGGTGAGTGTTGCATGGGCCTAGTCTTTCTGTGGGGTGTCTTCTTGAATTTAAACATAATTGAGGCCATGGATGGGCTGGGATTGTGCTTATTTTATTGTTTTTTGTCGTTTTTGGGGGGCTGCTGGTGTGGCCTTTTGCTTGCCATGGGGTGGTGGTGGTGCATGGACTGAGTGTGCCTGTGGTGTGGTCTCACTCTCTTTGATGTAAACATCATGGATGGCATTGGATTGTGGTGATTTCTGGCTGTTTTTCTGTTTTTTGGGGGTGTACTGTTGATGTGGACTGGCCATGTGGGTGGTGGTGGTGGCCATCTTGAGTGCTGGCTGGTACAGGCAACATGTGCTTGGGGTGTAAGGGGGCCATTTTGAGGAGAGGCAGTGTCTGAGGCCTGCACTTATTTTGCCTACTTTTCATCCCTTATGCCCAGGGGTAGTGAGTGTTGCATGGGCCTAGTGTTTCTGAGGGGTGTCTTCTTGAATTTAAACTCTATTGAGGCCATGGATGGGCTGGGATTGTGCAGATTTTATTGTTTTTTGTCGTTTTTTTGGGCCTGCTGGTGTGGCCCTTTGCCCAGGGGTGGTGAGTGTTGCATGGGCCTAGTCTTTCTGTGGGGTGTCTTCTTGAATTTAAACATAATTGAGGCCATGGATGGGCTGGGATTGTGCTTATTTTATTGTTTTTTGTCGTTTTTGGGGGGCTGCTGGTGTGGCCTTTTGCTTGCCCAGGGGTGGTGGTGGTGCATGGACTGAGTGTGCCTGTGGTGTGGTCTCACTCTCTTTGATGTAAACATCATGGATGGCATTGGATTGTGGTGATTTCTGGCTGTTTTTCTGTTTTTTGGGGGTGTACTGTTGATGTGGACTGGCCATGTGGGTGGTGGTGGTGGCCATCTTGAGTGCTGGCTGGTACAGGCAACATGTGCTTGGGGTGTAAGGGGGCCATTTTGAGGAGAGGCAGTGTCTGAGGCCTGCACTTATTTTGCCTACTTTTCATCCCTTATGCCCAGGGGTAGTGAGTGTTGCATGGGCCTAGTGTTTCTGAGGGGTGTCTTCTTGAATTTAAACTCTATTGAGGCCATGGATGGGCTGGGATTGTGCAGATTTTATTGTTTTTTGTCGTTTTTTTGGGCCTGCTGGTGTGGCCCTTTGCCCAGGGGTGGTTTTGAGTGTTGCATGGGCCTAGTCTTTCTGTGT
The DNA here is from genome assembly GCF_964261635.1 of Lissotriton helveticus. Taxonomy (NCBI): domain Eukaryota; kingdom Metazoa; phylum Chordata; class Amphibia; order Caudata; family Salamandridae; genus Lissotriton; species Lissotriton helveticus. The sequence goes on along the minus strand of NC_136072.1, from coordinate 962,673,963 downwards.
GGTGTCTTCTTGAATTTAAACATAATTGAGGCCATGGATGGGCTGGGATTGTGCTTATTTTATTGTTTTTTGTCGTTTTTGGGGGGCTGCTGGTGTGGCCTTTTGCTTGCCCAGGGGTGGTGGTGGTGCATGGACTGAGTGTGCCTGTGGTGTGGTCTCACTCTCTTTGATGTAAACATCATGGATGGCATTGGATTGTGGTGATTTCTGGCTGTTTTTCTGTTTTTTGGGGGTGTACTGTTGATGTGGACTGGCCATGTGGGTGGTGGTGGTGGCCATCTTGAGTGCTGGCTGGTACAGGCAACATGTGCTTGGGGTGTAAGGGGGCCATTTTGAGGAGAGGCAGTGTCTGAGGCCTGCACTTATTTTGCCTACTTTTCATCCATTATGCCCAGGGGTAGTGAGTGTTGCATGGGCCTAGTGTTTCTGAGGGGTGTCTTCTTGAATTTAAACTCTATTGAGGCCATGGATGGGCTGGGATTGTGCAGATTTTATTGTTTTTTGTCGTTTTTTTGGGCCTGCTGGTGTGGCCCTTTGCCCAGGGGTGGTGGTGAGTGTTGCATGGGCCTAGTCTTTCTGTGTGGTGTCTTCTTGAATTTAAACATAATTGAGGCCATGGATGGGCTGGGATTGTGCTTATTTTATTGTTTTTTGTCGTTTTTGGGGGGCTGCTGGTGTGGCCTTTTGCTTGCCCAGGGGTGGTGGTGGTGCATGGACTGAGTGTGCCTGTGGTGTGGTCTCACTCTGTTTGATGTAAACATCATGGATGGCATTGGATTGTGGTGATTTCTGGCTGTTTTTCTGTTTTTTGGGGGTGTACTGTTGATGTGGACTGGCCATGTGGGTGGTGGTGGTGGCCATCTTGAGTGCTGGCTGGTACAGGCAACATGTGCTTGGGGTGTAAGGGGGCCATTTTGAGGAGAGGCAGTGTCTGAGGCCTGCACTTATTTTGCCTACTTTTCATCCATTATGCCCAGGGGTAGTGAGTGTTGCATACTTGCATGTCCGTAGTCTTTCTGTGGGGTGTCTTCAATGTAAACATCAAGGATGGCATGGGATTGTGCTCATTTTTCTGTGTTTTGTCGATTTTTTGGGGTGTATAACTGAACTGATGTTCCTCTGTCTTCCATTGCTTTTAGGTGCACAAGAAGACTCAAGAGAACCACCAGTGCCAGGAAGAAGTCCTGCAGCGGTGTGTGCAGCATAACGTCACGCGACGTCACGTCTGGACACAGAACCCTCTGCAACTCGTGCAACTGCTGCCTGCTGACCTGCTCTGAAGAGGATGGCCCCAAAAAAAGTAACCCGTAGCTCCTCTAGCAAGAAAGGTGCCAGTAAGGAGCAGAAGAAGCAAGTTACCAAGGAGACTGGTGTGCCGCCCGCCCCTTTTTTTGGGAGTAAAAAAAAAAGTATGCCTGCAGCAGCAGCAGCGGGATCTGCTGGGGACCAAGCTGGCAGCAGCACCCCCGCTCCATTGGGCTCAGTGCCACCACCACCACCACGCCAACTTAAGTCCAAGCCCTTGAGTGCTGCAGAGGCAGCCAGTATAGTTCTTCAATCACCATCGACCAGTGATGTTGGCTCATCGCAAGAAAGCAGCAGCAATGTCCCTCAATCAACACAGGTTGTTGTAGCTCATCTGACGAGTGTTGAACAACCACAGCCGCAACAACAATCACATGTGCAAGTACAAGCCCAAGTACATGTGGAAGGAGAGGCAGCGCAAGGAGATGCGCAAGCAGAGGTGCATGGAGGGTCACAAGTGCCCACAATAGTTGTTCCTCCCGAAGTAGGGGCACATCAGGAAATCGACAATCAAGGCGAGGTATCATTTGAGGAAGCCACTCCTCCTGATGATCCTTCATTGTCTTCCACACCCCTAGCAAGGAAGAGATCAAGGGTGGTGTCTACATCCTCTTCAAGCACACCTCCTTCTGATGATACGGATCAAACTTGGGAACCAGCACCACAGCCGTCTGAGAGTGAGGCACACCATGATCCAACAAAGGTAGTTAAGCGTAAAAGGAAGCTCGTCCAAAGTCTCAGAGTTATGGAGTGTGATGAGGCTCAACAAGAAGTGGCGGATACTGCTGCTGATGAAGACTCTGCCAACGACGACCCAGTCATCATAAAGGTCACTGCAGCCCCAGCGGGCATGCAGCAAACAGACATTTTGACCCTAGCCCGAAGAGCTGCTGCGCGTGATGATGATGATGATGATGTTGTCGATGAGGAGGCAGTGGAAACACCACAATCATTGGAGTTAAGTAGTACACCAACTCGTCCCGCTTCCATATTTCTTTCTGGCAAGAAGAGACCTCCGTCAACCTCGACCTTAATTAGTGGCGGTGAAAGTGCAAAACGTACAAAAGTTGGGCAATCCAGATCCTCCACTTCATCTGGCATTAGCTTCATGACCACCACCACCAGTATCGCCGCCTCCTCCAGGTCCCACAGACACTTCAAGTCCCCAGTTTGGGACTTCTTTACTGTTTGTCCCAAAAATCCAAAGTTTGCCATTTGTACCCTTTGTAAGCTTGCAGTTAGTCGTGGTAAGTCAGGTACCAACTATGGTACCGGCGGCCAGAGTGGTCATCTTGAGAGAAAGCACGCTGTCAAATGGTTTGCGCACCTAGATGCGATCAAGAAAGGCCAAAATCAAGGAAACGTTGATGTTTCATCTGATGATGACGAGCAGGAAGAAGACGTGTCAAACACGTCCCTTACACCCAGTACCCCTGTCAGCAGCACACCCAATGTGAGGCACACTAAGAGTGTTGGAGCGAGTGAGACACCAACGCACAAAAGTTCACCAGCGAGCAAAATTGGGTCAACGAAGTCATTATCAGCCCGTAAATGCTTGGTCCAGGGCAACATTAGAACAATGCTTACTTCAGACGTGCCATATGAACGCAACCACCCACTGACGCGTCTGTATAACACTAAGCTGGCTAAAATGCTAGCTGTGGACCTTCTACCTTTTTCTTTTGTAGAAGCGGTAGGTTTTCTTGAATTAGTGGCAACGCTCTGCCCTAAATGGAAAGTTCCGAGCCGGTTCTATTTTGCCAGAGTTGCGGTTCCAGCACTACATGAAGATGTGCTGCAGGCAATTGGGGCAGCTTTGCAGAAGAGTGCTGTTCACACAATACATCTGACAACAGACATGTGGACCAGTGGCCCAGGCCATGATTACATGTGCATCACTGCACACTGGGTCTCTTTTTCAGGTGTTAAAGCAAAGCTAAACGCAGGTGTTGACCCGGACAAAGTTTTCAAAGCTGCTCGGAAACATGCAACACTAGCCATGTTTGGCTTGGAGAAAAGTCACACAGCAGAAAACCTTTTGCAAGAGTTTAACAAAAAGGTCTTGACAATGCTATCCCCCCTAAAACGCAAGATTGGTTATGTTTCCACGGATAATGGCTCCAATGTAGTTAAGGCCATGTCGGAGGGTGGCTATTTCAGAGTGCCATGTTTGGCGCACTGTATCAACCTGGTAGTTCAAAAATTCTTGAGTGATAGAGACAGTGCAGCGTTCGCGGTAATGGCCACCTGCCGCAAAATGTGCAACCATTTCAGCCATTCTTTTAAGGCCCGGAAGCATCTGCGGAGACTGCTACTTCAACGTAGAATGCCAGTGAAAGCACTCATCCAGGAGGTGGCAACACGTTGGAACTCAACCTTCTACATGCTTGAGCGTCTGTATGAGCAGTATACGGTACTCGATCACTATTTCTTCACAGAGGGTACATCTCAGAAGGAGGACCTGCGGATGAGTGCGGCGCAATGGGACATAGTTAAAAGCCTGACAGACATGCTTCGTCCTTTTGAGTTCTTCACGCGTGCAGTCAGCCAGGAGGACTGTAATTTGGGAAAAGCTATCCCATTGTTGTGCATGCTGGAGCACCAACTGATGGCGGTGTCTTCTGAGTTTGAAAAAGAAGATGAAGAAAAAAAAAACCATTTCATTTTGTCAGAGAAATTATTAGAGCGCCTACGTGGTGATGAACGTCTTCAAAAGATCAAGTCAGATCAGCATTACATTTGTGCTACTATTCTGGATCCACGCTACAAAAAGGCGCTGGCAGGCGAAGCATTCTTTCCTTTTGATGATGCAGATGTTCAAAAGTACAAACATTGGTTAGCCTTGTCAGCCAAGAGGTTTGAAAAAGAACGGCAGGTTATTGAAGGAGAAGCCAGTACATCAGCATCAGCATCAGCAGGCCATCCCCAGTCACAAGAATCCACTTCTGCACCTGTGGCTGGGGCACAAGTGACCTCTCAGCCGTTAAAGACACCGGCAACTGGATCATCTGCACCACACACAACAAAAACAGTGGCTGTTATAGAGGATTGGCTAAGTTTGCTTGGGTATGGTTCTCGAAAAAATGTCACAGCCACAGCAAAAAGTAAGCAAAGTGGAGGAACCGTTGATGACCTTGAGTCGATGGTGCAGGACTATATGAATGACTCAACAGTGGTCTTTCTTAATGAGGAGCCATTGCAGTATTGGCATGGCAAAAAACAATTGTGGCCACAGCTCTACAACCTGGCTATAAACTATTTGTCTTGCCCACTCGCAAGTGTGTCTTCTGAACGTGTTTTCAGTGCTGCTGGTGGCATTGTAACTCCCAAACGGAGCCGCCTCTCGCCCAAAAATGTGGAGCGGCTGACAATGATCAAGATGAATCAGCACCTCATACCACCAGATTACAAAGTACGAGAAAGCACGCCGCATGAAGACGAGGAGGACGGCAACATAGATGAGGGGATTTTTTCTCTGTTCGGTGGCACTGACCTCATCCAGCCTGAATTCGCAGAGTATGATGACGAAATCTTGTTCTTATTCCCTGACACCGAGCCCTGAAAATGAGACAATCAATCAAGAACTTTCTTTTTCGTCCTTATTCACTTTTATTCCTGTGTGCTTTGTGTCTCTCTTTATTTGTTTTGCACAGTTAATTAAATTCAAACTTTAATCACCTAATCCCAAAAACAAGACCATCATCAGAACTGTCTTCACTTGTTTGCTTATTGCTTTGAAGGTGCCGCAGTCTACATTCCTCAGGTTCACAAGTTCCGAAGAACATGCTCCTCTATCCTCCTCCTCCAGACTGCGATTTCCCTCCAAGCAGAGTGCTGGATTACGCCCAATGAAGAAAGACTCAGCACTTGTGGGGGTGTTGTACTTCTTAGCGGGTGAGTTGACGGATTTGGGCCCATTGCTGTGAAGCTCTAATAATGGACAAAAGTGTTTTGGACCAAATATGAGGTGGAAATTTCTTGCCGTTTTTGCTGACTTGCTTGCCTTTGAGGTGCTCTTTGGCGGGGTTCCGGGGGTTTGTGGGTAATTTTTGGTGTCTGTCGAAGCACTGCTGCGACAGTCTAATCTTGATTGCATTTGCTTTTCAGGAAATCCGTGGTGGAAAACAGGAGTTATGATGATTGATGATGATGACCTAGCTGAACAGCGCCGCATTTGGACCGAAGGCCGAGAGATATTGTAAGTATGAGATTTAGCTTTTTCGCTGTTTGGGGGTGTTGTCGGGTGGTTTTTTGCGGGTGGGTTGGCGCCGGCGGGTCTTGCCTGGGGCATTCCTGGGAAGGTCTAATACCGGATAGAAGTGTTTTGGACAAAATCCATAAGGAACAGCCTTTTTTTTGCTATTTCTTCTGACATCTTGCTCAATGTAGCGTTTTGGGGGGCTTCCTGCTGTTCGTGGGTGGGTTGCGGCCGGGGTCTCTGTCGAAGCACTGCTGCGACAGTCTAATCTTGATTGCATTTGCTTTTCAGGAAATCCGTGGTGGAAAACAGGAGTTATGATGATTGATGATGATGACCTAGCTGAACAGCGCCGCATTTGGACCGAAGGCCGAGAGATATTGTAAGTATGAGATTTAGCTTTTTCGCTGTTTGGGGGTGTTGTCGGGTGGTTTTTTGCGGGTGGGTTGGCGGGTCTTGCCTGGGGCATTCCTGGGAAGGTCTAATACCGGATAGAAGTGTTTTGGACAAAATCCATAAGGAACAGCCTTTTTTTCAAGGTCAAATTTTGTTCTAAAACACAGTAGTACACCTACCTTGAGGGGAAAGATCCGCTATAATATTTTGGCCATACTTATTGATCCTTAAAAAGGTGACTCAGACAGAGCACGCAATTTCAAAAATATTGTACTGTCTATTAGGGAAATCAAAGTGTGACTTTTTGCACCACACAGCGTACATACCTTTTATTTATTTATCAGTGGTATTGTAATAGCACTTCCTGTTTTCCGTTCAATAATTACAGGCCGGGTTTCAGTCAACATCCGCCAGGCAGGCAGTGGACAGGGTGTCTTCTGTCAGTGGTCACCACATTGATGGACGAAGCGTCAGCTGTAATGGAGGAGTGCCGCCAATAAGAGGAATTGTTTGCTGCATGCTTATTACTTACCAAATTCAACAGGACAACTCCAACAACATACGCAATACAGATACAGTATCCATTGTTGTCTTTTATTCTATGAGTGTGACTGCATGTGCTTACCTTTAGTTTGTAACCAAAGATTGTCTGTATCTTCAATTATTGTTTGTCCATGCTCTGCTTTTTTTTTCTTCTCTCAACAAAACCTACCCAAAAAGAAACCCCCATTCCCATCCATTTTACAAACCCTAACCCTCTTCCCCCGGGCTGTGTTGTTTTGCTTGATGTCTGACTAAAATGACATCAATAATTCCACACACTTGCTGGGGAGGATAAGGTCATAGCAGCAACAGGCTGGTGAAGGAATACGAGGATATCTTCTAGACCTACTCAGCTTCAGTACTATATCTTCTAGTAGTAGTAGCCAATGTCAAATAAATTCAACGCAAGTACTAGTTATACTTGCAAGCCAATACTTTACCATTTGTTAGGCTACATTATGGCACTGTTCTAGTGTACTGTCACCTGCTATTTTCTCGATCGTACCGTAACCGTTGTAATGCTACAGTAAGGAGGACAAACAAGGTTTCGTTTTCTTTTTTTCCATAGGCATGCAACTGCCACTGTGTCACACCACTAGTACCACCGCAATGAGGAAATGTCACCCGCCCAGGATTGACAACGTTAATCCCCATTTCACCTGGAGCCAGCCCTGGGCCTAGCCCTAATTTCTAACACAAATTACAGGTAAGATAAGCGTTTGGTGGGAGGTAGTATAATGGAGTATTATTTCGGAGTAGACAAGAGATTGACGGTTGTACTACTAAAGTCCTACGACTGTTCAGGAAAACAAAGTTACTGTTACACCCCCGCCCCCCACCCACCAGACTGAAAAGCAGTAAAAAACAGGTATGGTCAGATAAAGTTGAAAAATATATTTATTTAGCCCTAACAAAATAATCTCCCTCACCCACCCTAACCCCAACGATTGTCTCTGAAACGTCCCAAAACGATCCCAACTCCCAAATCCCACCCCCCAAAAGTCTATAAAAAAAGGGCAAGGGACACTCCACTACTGGAGGGTGCTGGTGCTGGTGCATGATGCGGCATGGGCATCATACTCCTTGCGGAGGGTGGCAAGCTCGGAGCGGAGGCCCTTAACCAAGTTCTTATACCTCAGGACCTCCTGCTCCAGGTTGGACATGCGGACTCGTAGGCGGCGTTGGCGGTCCTTGCAGCTCCTGTGGGGGGCAGCTGGTATTTCGGTTGCTTGGCGGTGGCGGTCGTCTTTCTTAGCCCGGCTCGGTCCCGCTGGCTTAGTCACGGAGGAGGATGCAGTGGTCACAGTCGAGGATGTCGTTGTTGCCCCGCTCGACTGCGTTTCCTCCTCCTCCTCCAGGGCCACCAGCCGCCGATATTCGGCGACTGTGGCCTCCAGCCTCCGTTGCCGGGCCAATCTAGCCTGCTCCCTCCTTGTTGTTGATTTGGAAGGAGAAACTATATGAAGAAAGAAAGACATAGTCTGTAACCAATGCTCCTTATTAATAACACAAAGTGATTGAGCCGAAAGTTGGGTCACAGAGTACAAGTAGCAAATTGAAAGCACAGTACATAACTATTGAGGACAGTATCTATGTAACCTCCCACTTCTGCATCCTTGCTCTAACAGTAGTGGTAGTTTAATGAACTAATTCTACGACCACTATGGACTTCCATTACAGTCGACTATGACAGTACACCAGTCTTATTCTTCTTCTTCTCTCTTGTTTAGGGAAATGGGTACGTTATCTTATGCAAGCCGGCAGAATGACATGGACAGCACAGTGAACTTGCACCCGAGAAAAAAAGTTGCACACCATGATGAGTGAGACAGACTTGCGTTACTGTACCGGTCCAGTACATGCAGGTGGTGAAGCTATTACTTTTCTATTACGGGTGGCACTGAGAATACTCTGTTACAAGGGCTACTGCTTAATTAATTTACCTTTCACCCTACAGTGCAAATGAGTACTAGAAAAGGAAAATGAAGAAGCTAACTAATTTGATTATCTATCACTTCACATGGGACGTATTTAATGACAGATGAGATGACTTTAGGTGCTTTGCTTAATATTGAGTGAACAGTGATACACCCACACATGAATGACGTACTACAAGTAAACTAAAGTTATTAAGAGAGGTACGGAGTGTCCACCGTAATAACCAGATATATGCTGTGAATGCAAACGCAATACAAAGTACTGCTACTATTCATGGTAGTATTGGACACATTTACAATTTCTTTTCCTTGCCTTCCCTGCACTGGAACGGACGTGCGGGTGCGGTGGTACATGCTCTTCAAGGTAACACTTACTTCACCTGGCGACCATCTACTCTCTCTAGATACACATGTGCTATCTAAGAGTCAGAGAATACCATGCTCCAGGCATCCATTCAGTCAAAGTATACGCACACATACAGTTTCTGTTTCACCCACCCAGGCTGCTGTCCTTCCACCCATCCTTGCTTCATCATTGACCCAGCCATGCACCATACCATATTCTTTCCTTCCCAGCCACCTCGGGGGCCAAGCAAACACATATCGTTCTTCTTTGCCAGCCATCATACAAGTTCGCGTCCCACTTACTTACACCCTTCTTTCGCTTTTCGTTCATCCCATCCATCACGTTCGTCTAAGAACTTATTGGGATTCTTCTCACCAAAAACTTCACAGCTAAGTCGAAGTACATTTCGAGGAGGCTACTACCTGGTTGATTTGTAATTGTAATACACCCGTGCAGAAAGCACACTATGCAGTCTTCAATCTCAATAAGTAAGGAATATATAGCTTACCTGTTTCCGCCACCACCGTTTGATCCCCCACAGGAACGTCCGCCGGCTCTTGTACCGCCTCCTCCCCAGAGGCCTCCGAGTCCTGGTCCAACACAGCCACCTCCGCGCTGGCCCCGTCACCAGATGTTACACCTACAAAGTACATTTAAGAATGTTAGAATACACCACTCACTACTATATAATATTTGGTCTAGGAGAAATGTTAAAAAAACAGAATACAATGTAATAATTTGTGACTGTCTACTCCATAGTAAAAATGTCCCATTTTCCAGGGAAGGCTGTTGTCTTGCTGCACTTTTATGCACAACTGATGAATGCTTGCTTTTGATTTTTAACACGCACCACTTTTTCTCCTAACAGACAGAAGCTTGACTCCTGAGTCCTAAGAACACGACCAGGATCAAGTTCAAACCAGGTGAGAGCTCGGCTCGACCACAAGAAATGTGTCCAATTAATCGTCAGCACTAACCACTTTTCCGTTTTCAGTTAAATAGTTTTATGACAAAGTAGATTTTAATAAATGTGTTTACTTTTAATAAAGCTTTTAAACTTAAATAGACTCTGTGGTTTTTGTTCCTCTAGACTAGAGTGGATGAGCTAAAGGTTTTGGAATTTTTGCAAGCATGAGTGCCTCTGACACTTCTTGACTGTGCTGTGACTCCGTACTACTCTCTTGTCCTGCGTACGATAATCTAGAGATCATTGGGGATCTATAATCGGTGACTTCGGGAGCTGAATGACTCTGCCACACTATCTAGTCAGTAAGGAGACAGTGCATAGAGGTATTGCTGAATATAATGGGAGTCCAATGGAATTGCCAAATGTCCAATCTTAGTTAGCTACACAGACAGACTAATAAGAATAGTCTAGTAATACCACAGGGAGTCATATTCGAGGCAGGATAAGAATTTATATCCAGTCTACAAGAAGATCAAAGACGATTTAGAAAAAATCGAATGAGGAACGCTAGGAAAAAATAGGTACTGTTTATTAAAATGTAAACTTACTGGGGCCAGCAAAGGAGCCCTCGCCTGCCCGATCCTGGCCTGCATCCTCAGCACCCTCCTCCTGTGTCCTCTTGCCCTTGGGGGGAGCTGATGTACAACATGAAAGAAAGAAAAACCAGAAAACATGGATGAGATTTTTCAACCAAATCAAACATTTCAAAAGAACAATAACAACATATTTTGGAAAAATAGCAAATAGATAGACAACTATTCCACGGGATCTATCTCATGTGGTATACTACGTTATTCGTATTGCCTGATTTGCGGAACGTTGACTTAGAAAGTTCCTATGTAACTCAATAAACAGACTACTAAAGAGGTTTGCCTAGGCCTGGCACTGCAGGCAGCAGTGCGCAACACGTGACAGACAAAGTCCATCCTGCTTGCAGATCAGTGAATACTCAAACTATCAATCCACCCGCCACCACCGCCACTATTTCTTCTTATAGCCATGTGTCTAAAGGAAGGACTGGACTTCAGTCTGTTGGGGCTGATAGAAGTCCCTTGCGGAAGTTGCGGCTCATTTTCCTCCATTGTTGCGTGCCTTTTCTGACGCAGCGGCAGAACAAAAGACTCGCCATGGTGTTGGTGCGGCGTATATATTAAAAAAAAAACACATATGGGCATATGGGCGATGCATCAAGTTGTAAAGCCCTGCGCCATCAGGGGGCGTTCCGGCGCAAGGGAGGGCGTACCTGCGCAGGAACGAATCCTAAAAGTGGCTGAGGGAAATCTACAAGATGTCAATCAGTCACTTTTAGGACAATGATGCATGACTCAAACCCTGCGCGCTTGAAGCCGACGTACGGCTTGATGCAGCATTGGGGAGATAGGGTACCCCAGAGCATTGCTGGAGCTGCGCCATCGTTGGCACGCAACTCCAGCAATGCGCTGCCTTTACGGCACAGATGCGTAAGGCTTCTGTGACGTTTTGGGCCAATGGGTGGTGGTGGCATGGCACACAATTACTGCCGCATCCCTGCTACTTTGCAGGGATGCGCCGGTAATTGAAAATATGACCCTTACTGTCTAGCATTACGCAGTTCTTTTCTTTACACTACACTCATACATAATTTCTCAGGCCAATGAAATGCTTCTGAACACAACATACAAAACAAAGAAGCATAGTAGCAAGCAAGGCTACTGAGAAGGAGAGCAGTGCACCTGAAATGCATAGAAGATTTTGAAATATAATTTACCTCAATGTAATCGGCAGCATTATTGCTCTTGGTAAAGAACAAAGATTTGCAAATAACAGAGCAGGATAAAACAGAGTAGTAAATGTACTACTACTACTACTCACCAAGCCCGGGGACCTCTACGCCGAGCGCGTCCAGCAAGTCCCGCTCCCGGTCCATGACATCGGTCCAGCGGTGGGTGGCCTGGTTATATGTGCGCCGGACCCCAGAGATCTTGTACATGGCCCGGCACACCTTCTCCCACCGCTTGCGACGCTCCCGGATGCCATAGCCAGTCGCGATCTTGCCGCCTCCCAGGATCGTCTTGGGGAGGCGGCGCTGGACGTGGAAGATCAGTGCCGCCACTTCCTCCGCGCTGAAGATCTCCCTCGGGACCACTTGCTCCCCCCTTAAACGCCCGCACGGGAGCCGGGCACGGGGTGCGGGACCCTTCCCCTTCTCAGGGTGCTTCCCGGCTCCCTTTACCATGGTCTGGGCAGAAATAGAGTTAAATGATAAACAAGAAATAGAATAGTGAAGAAGAAAAGAAAAGAGTTTAAAAAAGTAGTTTAAAAGTAACTAAAAGCTGCAGAAAACACAACAATATAGAGCTAGAAAAATAGAGGGATAGATAATAAGTAAAATTAGATCAAAAAAACTTCAAACAAGCAAAGGATGGCAGAGATTGAGAGAGGATAGAGAAAGCATGCCCAGAACCATAGCAATGAATGAGAAACAAGATGGCCGCGCCCGTTCACGACCGCGTGGGTAAGTTCGCGCGAGATTTTCCTTGCGAGTACGCGCGAAATTGTACTAGCGAGCAGCACACTTTGCGAGATTACACATAGCGGGCGGAAACGGAATTACGTCACGCCAACAAGATGGCCGCGCCCGTGTACGACCGATAGGGTAACTTGGCAAACGTATAGCTAGAAGCGCCTCGCGAACACGCGCAAGATCACGCGAACATATACGTCGCAAAAAAAACAATTTTGTATTCGCACGTATTCGCGGCTTCCGAAATCGATCTCGCACGGATTCGCGCCCCAAAAAACGCGCGAAATTGCAGAAAAAAACGATTTTAGCTAAACTGAAAGCAATGAGCAGGTGCAAAAGTTCAAACTTAACATTAGTAACATTCAAGGTAGTGCTTCCTGATGGGCCCCTCCAGAGTTTGCAACTATTCTATGACCCTGCTATGACCCAAACAGCAGGCTCATAGAATAGCTACAAGTAGACCATAAAGGTCCTGTGAAAAAAAAATTTCACTGCAACAAAAAGCAAATTACAGATAAGGAAGGAAGCAGGTGCCAGCCAGACTAGAACTTTCAAAATTACTGACACATTAATGAAACACAAATTAATTGATGGCAGTTGAAGAAGGGCAGGTGTGCTTGCTTTTTTCAACCACCATAATCTACAGTGATAAATAAACCTAATGGGTGGCAGTGAGGATGTACCAGAGGGTGGCATGGGTGTCCCAGAGGGTGGCAGTGGTGAAACAGAGGGTGCTGTGAACCTGTGATGATAAACCAGACGTAGAAACAACATAGTCGCGGCCGTTGAGAGCCGAAAAGTAAGTTCGCAATTGCGAACTTGTCCCAAAATCGGCGCGAACGCGCGCCAACACAAAAAACGGGAAAATCCACAAATCCGCTAGAGTTCGCGGATCTTCGCGGATTGCGAATCCGTAAATCCGCAAGTTCGCGTACGCGAGATCCGCTAGATCCGCCCATGCTTAGATATCACCTGCAATTTTTGTGGTGATGGCGCTTCACCCCACCTGGCTGCAGCTCAGGTATAGAGGAGCACCGCTCTGACCGTCGGTGTCTCCGGACAGCGCCTGCGCTGTCTGGGGAGGCAATATTAGAACATGATAATCATGATCCCACAAAGAAATGATGGTAAAAGATCTAGAACCCTTTCATTTGGACGCATATGCATACCCGAAGATATACACAGGAATACTCAGGAATGTGTTTACATTTTATTGAAGGATTGTGATTCTTGTATAAGGTAAGTGTGTTCAATAATCAGCAGAATGATACAGAGTAGTGCAATTAGGTTTATGAAAATAGTGAAAATGATGAACAATTCCACCATTGTGCTAAAACATGCTGTGTATTGTGTACTCCTACCTAGTGCTCCCTAACCTAGGTGCTCATTAGGATGGAGGACGGACCTGCGTCCGTCCGCCACCCCAGAGGAGGAGGTACCGTCCGCAGGGGCAGCTGTGGTCCCTCCAGTGCAATTAGGATGTGACTGCCAGCCTGGCGGTCACATACTCAATATTTAACATTACGGCTGGTGCTGCTTGAAGCAGCACCCGCCGCAAGGTTAAATATGCATGCTTAGCATTTGCATGCACAAAGCAGCAGGCACCGCGCGGTGCCTGCCGCTACTTGCACGCAAATGCAGGGGGGTACCATAGGTACCCCCATGTGCACCCCCCACCCCCCCACTCACCCTGGGGGCCCACAAAGGGCCCCCAAAGAAATCACCGTATGCCTTTCCACGGCGGAGAATCCACCGCGGAAAGGCATCTGTTAACCCCCATCCTAATATGGCTGGCGGTGTCTGTTAGACACCGCCTCCATATTAGAGCTTTTCCGCCTCGGTCGTAAGGCGACCGCGGCGGAAAAGCGGCAGACGGTCTTCCTGACCCCCAGCCATCCTAATCTGACGGGGGGTCATTGAAGGCTTTGCAACGGTTTTCCCGCATCCTCCGGACTGGCGGACACTTCTGCCGGCCCGGAGGATACGGAAAAACTTCAATCCTAATGAGGCCCTAGTCTTGCTTGCCTAGAGTGGATGATCTGCAAAATCCCTGCTGGGTGGTCTAAATCCCAATTACCTACGGGTAAGGGTCATCAGGCTTTCCATCTTGGTATAGAACTGAACATCCCTTGCTTTGGTAAACAGGAATCAGGTGAGCTGGAATTCCAGATGCATTGACTTTGCAGTTTCAGTTGAGGTTTCCTCTGCCTTGAACAAGGATGTGGTTCTGTATATATAATAAACAACACTCCTGTGGCCATGTTGAAACCCCAGTCAGGCCACAATTGTTTATTCTAGTTGGAGAGTTTTGTAACTTACCGGACATTAACAACAATTACATTTGTGCAATGAGCTTGATCCTTTATACTAAATGTTCAGGGTGTTGTAATAGTGTGCCTCTGAACCGGACATGTAAGCAATGCCAATACAGAGAATGGTATTCTTCATTGTCACACACGCAAACGTATTTCATAAGTCATTGGGCCAGATTTTCAAAATATGCATGCAATGCATCGCAGCCCTCAAAGAGGCTGCACTATGTTGCAGGACAGGGAGGAAGCAGGGGAGTGTCATATCTAGAGTGATATGGCCCTCTCCTATCTTTTCTGTAGCATCATCACTGATTTCAGCTTCTGTGTGCCAGGCAGATATCTTAGCACCATAGCGCTATGGTGCGTGCCTGAGTCTAACATAGGTTTGGTACAGAAAAGTTACCCTTCAGGTACAAAATACTATGCCTACACGAATGCAATATTTTCTCTATATGTATGTGTGCTGCACAGTGCAGCAGGCATGCAAAGTAGGAAAAGAAGGAAGAAATTAAAACATTTCTCCTCTCAACCCCACCTTTTAGATGGCGTTAAGTTTTGGCATTAATCCTGTCTACAGTTGTTTGCAGATAGGGTTTTGCATCAAAAGGCATGGGTGGTTGCATGGGAACGCCCATGTACCACCCATGCATTGCCCCCTTGGTGCTAAGTAATGCAAAGAAATGCTTTGCACTGCTATGTTTTACTTGTAGTGTACTTTCCAATGTAAAACAAGTTTTGCGCTGGGAAGTAAATTGGTAAAAAAATATTTTGTGATGGTTAGCATCACTTTTGTGATGCTAACCCAGCACAACATGTTTGATAATCTACTCTATTGTGTGCAAAAGGGAATGCAACTTAAGAAAGATGAGCATATAAATGGTAGTACAGTGAGACAACAAACTTATCTTTCGATGGTGACTAACTCACATCACAGATTTATTTTAAATTGGTTCAGTTTAAAGTTTAGAAAACGTTATCCCCTTTATGCTGAGTAATCCAAACACATTTTCTTCCCAAGCTTTTCCCTGTTGTCCTTGTGATGGGGTGTCCCCGCAATGTGATCTGCATTTTTTTTTGGTAAATGTTATGTTGTTCATCGAAGAACTTTTTTACTTCTAATCATGCGTAAGTATACATTTATACAATGTCGCCTGGGGCTGTTCTTCTTGAGAATGTTGAATGATCAACTGGTTTGCTACTGTGTTGCGTCCTTTTTATGTCTTTCACTAAAGATGAGAAAACTGCACAACTGTTCAAAATGAAATATTATGATTGTATTTATCTGTTCATTTTAAGGTTAAAGATTAGGAACTTGTATTCTTGTTCATATTGAATCATTGTGTTTTTATATATTTTACAAAAAGATGATTTTATTCTTTTCCAAGTAACCTGTTCCTATTGATTGAATGTTTTGTAAATGTGTATTTAATTGTGTTACATGTACTTTTACAATTGGTACCAAAACTGATTGAATAAAGATAACGATGATGACATAAATGGTAGTGTTTCTTACCAGGCCTATCCTGACCATGTGACTTTAGGCAACCGCGGTCAGTAGGGGAGTACCTGCCGGGGCGGTGACGTGGGGAGGGGGAAGGGCAGGGTGGGAGTTAGTAATGTATGGATCATGGAGGTTTGCAGGTAAGTAAATATTTTAAAAAATCAAACAAATTTCGTTGCACGCACTGCGTCCCCAAATGCAATGCAGTGCGAGCAACGAAATTCGTTTGATTTATTTAAATGTTTACTTACCTGCCGACCTCCATTATCCATACATTACTAACCTCCACCCTGCCCCTCCCCCTCCCCACATCTCCGCCCCAGCAGGTGCTCCCCTACCGACCGCGGCTGACTTTAGGGGCCTGTTGAATTTGACATGTTAAAAATACATCACATAAAATGCAAGCCCTTTATGTGGCTATATTTGCCACTGCATTTTTTGTGGTTTAAAATGTGAAAAAGTAGAACAGGGAGATATTTTTTTAATTTTTTTCTTAACGAGAAAATGTCTCTATTTATGTTTGCATTTTTCACATTTTCATTCCCAACATTTAATAATAAAAGCTATATAAAAAGAGTCACAGACATGTAGTTCAATAAATATTTTTTGAGTCATCATTGAAACACACATTTGATTAAATATATTGGTAATTTTCAGAGAAACAGGATAGATCAGCTTTATATATAGGGTGTTATATACGGGGTGGGTGTTTGGTTTGGAGGGGAAGCGGGAGAGGTATGAAGGAGTGGCAGGTTTGGCTGCTTGTGGGTGTTGACCAAACCCCGCTGTGCATGGCCCATGATGGAGGGGCAAATAACGTAACTATAACTGATGAATTTCTGTGGTATTTAGAGTTTTCAATGTTATGTTGCTACTGAACATTTCCCCTAACTATAACATTAATATACCATTTTGTTTTTTCTGTAAGTATATATATATATTTATATATGAAGTTCCACAAGGTGCCCAAAAAGCAGAGTGCACTCCCTGCTTGCCTTCTCCAGTAAGGGGGGGTTTACAGATGCAATCAGCGCCAGCAGAGCCTGACGCGTTTTGAGTTATCCACTCTTCCTCATAGGCTGTCTGCAAATTGAGTAACTGCAAGCAAAAAACAAACCAGTATCTTAGTTCCTTATTTATTGCCATTATGCACCATAGAAATCACCTGATTCTTTTCTTCACAAGTGAACAATATCAACATAGTGTGTGCTGGGACTGGTAGTCTTTCAATAATACCCCAGTGGGCTGCCTGCAGTTGTCTCAATCAAATAGTTCATAGTCACGAAAGCACTTGCATAATACCTCCCCGTTCAAATTATCGGCAAACCTGGTCCGCCCTGCCGATAGTTGTACCAGCAGCGGAACCATTCCAATGTACGGCGGTGCTCTCCCCGGCCGGGTCAGCCGTAAATATGAAGTTCCACAAGGTGCCCCAAAAGCAGAGTGCACTCCCTGCTTGCCTTCTCCAGTAAGGGGGGGTTTAAAGCAGACAGAACCATTGCCAGCGTCAAACAACCTTGGGACCTCGTCAGGTTGCAACTATTAGTAAGCGCTCAGCGCACCTCGTGCTCCTTGTTTCTGGCTCCCTCGCGCACGGCGGCTGAAGAAGCGCCCAGCGAGTTGTAGAGCATTTGTTGTTCTTCTGTTAGCTTTCTTGTTAGCTTTCCCTTAATATCGGCTCCCTCGTGCACGGCGGCTGAAGAAGCGCCCAGCGAGCGTTGAGCACTAATCTAAACCAGCCTACATTATTATTTCGCCAGCATGAGATGATTACGCGTTTTTTAAAAATTGTATGAATTGTTTTTAAAATTTTAACGCTGTCACAAATCACTTGCTGCACATTACCTGTTTATTGTAAGGCACACGGCGAGTCTCACTACTCCACCACCAAAAGTTTGTCTGTGTGGAGGGGACTAGCACCACTAAAAGGAAGTACTGCACACCCACTTCCATTTTTGCAACACTAGCGGCAGGTCAGCACTCTAGTGCCTCGCCTACCCCGGCCATAAAATACCTGATCTAGGCGCTTCCCCTCAGATTCAAAGCAGACAGAAACATTGCCAGCGTCAAACAACCTTGGGACCTCGTCAGGTTGCAACTATTAGTAAGCGCTCAGCGCACCTCGTGCTCCTTGTTTCTGGCTCCCTCGCGCACGGCGGCTGAAGAAGCGCCCAGCGAGTTGTAGAGCATTTGTTGTTCTTCTGTTAGCTTTCTTGTTAGCTTTCCCTTAATATCGGCTCCCTCGTGCACGGCGGCTGAAGAAGCGCCCAGCGAGCGTTGAGCACTAATCTAAACCAGCCTACATTATTATTTCGCCAGCATGAGATGATTACGCGTTTTTTAAAAATTGTATGAATTGTTTTTAAAATTTAAACGCTGTCACAAATCACTTGCTGCACATTACCTGTTTATTGTAAGGCACACGGCGAGTCTCACTACTCCACCACCAAAAGTTTGGCTGTGTGGAGGGGACTAGCGCCACTAAAAGGAAGTACTGCACACCCACTTCCGTTTTCACAACACTAGCTAGCGGCAGGTCAGCACTCTAGTGCCTCGCCTACCCCGGCCATAAAAGCCAATGCTCCCAGTCAGGCGCAGCGGACGTGCGCAGCGGGCGCGACGTCTGCGCGCCGGAGTCGCGCCAGAGTCATGCCCGTCTGCGCCTGTCCGCGCCGGAACCGCCGGACCACGGACCCGTTACCCTGATGTACCTCACATCAATCCTTTACACAAATACCAATACTCTAGGGATCAGCTACTTTCCATCAGGCAACCTCTACATCTCCCTCACTCCTCTCCCACTCTCCTCAATCCCAATACCATATGTGGGATGATTAACTGTAACACCTGCACTCCCTACCCACCTACTCCCGCTCATAATACTATTTTAGCCGCTCTCCTCAATACCCGTTCCCTTCCTAGACACAAATGGGACATTTTAGAGCTCATATTGTCCAAATCCCTAGATCTATTATTTTTAACAGAAACATGGGCAGACCTATCATCGGGACCAGACTTTACGGCTGCTCTACCCTTAGGGTATTGTGTAAGTAGATTGGACAGAAAAGGACAGAAGGTTGGCGGAATAGCCATAGTACATAGAGAAGAATTCAGCCTCCATACCACACCCCTTTCCCTCAAAGAATGCGAAGCCATGGCCTTTAGTTGCACCTTGTCTAAAATACAATCATTCGCTGGGACACTAGTGTATCGTCCCCCTGGTCCACGTACTAAATTTCTTGCAAACTTCCATTCCATCCTGGAAAATTCTATAGGATCGACGCATTACACCATTTTGGGTGACTTAAACTTTCACTTAGAGATAACAAATGATACAGATTCTACTACTATTCTAAATGATTGCCTAGCGGCCGGCCTCCATCAATTAGTTGTAGCCCCTACCCACATTGCAGGACATACTTTGGATGCGATATTCACGAACAATAACGGCATCACGGTCTCCAGAGTAGAACCTCTTACATGGACTGATCACTCGGTGGTGTACTTTAACATTAAACTGAACCCTACGACTGTAGTACCAACTAAACCACCACCCCATACGACATCAAGGAACTGGAAAAACCTTAACATCCCTGATTTTTCCACAATGTTAACGGAATTACTGCAAAACACATACTCTGATCCCGACATAGCATCCAACAACTATCTTACACACCTCACCCAGGCATGCAATACTTTCGCCCCCCTCAAAACTTCCAATAGAAATCATCACACTCCATCAGCTCTTTGGTTCTCAGAGGATCTCCGTAGGCAAAAACAACACTGCCGAAACCTAGAAAGGAGATGGCGCAAGCATTATTACCCATCTGACAAACTAACTTATAAATCAGCCTTAACCAATTACAAACAACTAATCTTCACCCAGAAGACCAACTATTTTGTGTCACAAATCAACTCCGCACAAAACTCCACTAAACAATTGTTTCAGGTAGTGAACCAGCTTTCCAATCCCCCGGTACCCCCGGAGGATACATCTCAACAACTCTGTGACTCCCTTGCCAAGTTTTTTACAGACAAGGTTATGTCAATCTTTAGCACTTTTTCCCCTTCCACTCCTTCTGGTGCATTAACATCTCTGCCTGACCCTTCAAACATCTCAGTTACATTTTCTCATTTTCAAGAAACCTCCCAAGAGTGCATCCAATACCTTATAACCAAAATCAAATCCGGTTCCCCCACTGACCCATGTCCACCTTCAATCCTTAATTCGATCGCACACATTATTACACCAGCAATTGCCAACATTTGTAACACCATGTTCAGTACAGGAATATACCCCTCAGTATGGAAACAAGCAGTCATACGCCCACTTCTTAAAAAGCCTAACCTAGACCCTGGAGATCCAGCTAGCTACAGGCCTATCGCCTGCCTACCCTTTCCATCTAAGATTTTTGAGAGTCTCATGAACACGCAACTCTCCAACTTCATTGAAACCAACGACCTTTTAGATGACACACAGTTTGGTTTCAGACAGGCACATGGCACCGAAACAGCACTCATCAAAGCGGCTGATGAGATTAGGTCTACTATGGACAAAGGGGGAGCGGCGGTCCTGATATTATTGGACTTGTCCGCAGCCTTCGACACGGTCGACCACACCACCTTGGTCGACCGTGTCTCTGCCTTGGGGATTACACACAAAGCAAAAAACCTCATCTCTTCATTCCTAGAGAACCGATCCCAAACAGTCAAACTAGGACAATTGTGTTCGCCTACATTTTCACTCCCATGCGGCGTCCCTCAAGGATCCTCGCTAAGTCCGACACTGTTTAATATATACGTGTCGGACTTGGCGAGGGTAATCAAAGCCCACAACATCAGCCTTACAACATACGCCGACGACACACAGCTCGTCTTATCTATCCATCAAGATGGTGCTGATGTGGCCGCTAACTTTCAATTAGGCATGTTAGCAATAAGCGACTGGATGGCGGGCAATTGCTTAAAGTTGAATTCCTCCAAGACAGAGATAATGGTCTTTGGTAAACTGGAACCCATCTGGTCTCCTGTTTGGTGGCCTGACAAGCTAGATCCCCCCCCTACCCCGGTCACCAAGGTGCGGAACTTAGGGGTAATATTTGATGACAAACTGCTATTCACCCACCATGCGAACAATGTGGTGTCCACTTCATTTTTTACGTTACGTAAAATAAAAAAGCTACTACCCTATATCCCCAGTACCCATGCAAAAACACTCATCACCTCTCTGATTTTCTCACGTATAGATTATTGCAACGCTCTTTTTCTGAATGCACAGGCCAAAATCACTAACAAACTTCAGCTAGTGCAGAATGCGGCAGCCAGAGTCCTTCTGAAGATTCCCAAATTTCAATCCATCTCCTCCCACCTGCAAAACCTTCATTGGCTTTCCATCAAGAACCGCACCAGATTTAAGTCCCTCTGCATAGCATACAAAGCAATCAACAACATAGGTCCTGCTTTTCTCAGAGAGGCCTTTAAACCCAAAAACAACCCTAGAACCCTGCGCTCCTCTTCCTCTCATTATGTTAACATTCCTCGCACCCGAAGAGTTAACTGGGGAGACAGATGCTTTGTCATAGCCACCGCCAAACTTTGGAACTCTCTCCCCACCTACATCAAAATCAGCCCCACCCTCATGACCTTCAGGAGACAGCTGAAAACGTGGCTCTTCACTCAGTAAATGGCCCTTTCTGTTCAACCACTTTCTGTCTGACTACTTTTGATCTATAGCGCCGAGACACCCACGGGTAGTTGCGCGCTTTAAAAGTCGCATAAATAAATAAATAAATAAATAAATAAATACATTTACAGATGCAATCAGCGCCAGCAGAGCCTGACGCGTTTCGAGTTATCCACTCTTCCTCATAGGCTGTCTGCAAATTGAGTAACTGCAAGCAAAAAACAAATCAGTATCTTAGTCCCTTATTTATTGCCATTATGCACCATAGAAATCACCTGATTCTTTTCTTCACAAGTGAACAATATCAACATAGTTTGTGCTGGGACTGGTAGTCTTTCAATAATACCCCAGTGGGCTGCCTGCAGTTGTCTCAATCAAATAGTTCATAGTCACAAAATCACTTGCATAATAACCTCCCCGTTCAAATTATCGGCAAACCAGGTCCGCCCTGCCAATAGTTGTACCAGCAGCGGAACCATTCCAATGTACGGCGGTGCTCTCCCCGGCCGGGTCAGCCGTAAATATGAAGTTCCACAAGGTGCCCAAAAAGCAGAGTGCACTCCCTGCTTGCCTTCTCCAGTAAGCGTGGTTTACAGATGCAATCAGCGCCAGCAGAGCCTGACGCGTTTCGAGTTATCCACTCTTCCTCATAGGCTGTCTGCAAATTGAGTAACAGCAAGCAAAAAACAAACCAGTATCTTAGTCCCTTATTTATTGCCATTATGCACCATAGAAATCACCTGATTCTTTTCTTCACAAGTGAACAATATCAACATAGTGTGTGCTGGGACTGGTAGTTTTTCAATAATACCCCAGTGGGCTGCCTGTAGTTGTCTCAATCAAATAGTTCATAGTCACGAAAGCATTTGCATAATAACCTCCCCGTTCAAATTATCGGCAAACCAGGTCCGCCCTGCCGATAGTTGTACCAGCAGCGGAACCATTCCAAGGTACGGCGGTGCTCTCCCCGGCCAGGTCAGCCGTAAATATGAAGTTCCACAAGGTGCCCAAAAAGCAGAGTGCACTCCCTGCTTGCCTTCTTCAGTAAGGGGGGGTTTACAGATGCAATCAGCGCCAGCAGAGCCTGACGCGTTTCGAGTTATCCACTCTTCCTCATAGGCTGTCTGCAAATTGAGTAACTGCAAGCAAAAAACAAACCAGTATCTTAGTCCCTTATTTATTGCCATTATGCACAATAGAAATCACCTGATTCTTTTCTTCACAAGTGAACAATATCAACATAGTGTGTGCTGGGACTGGTAGTCTTTCAATAATACCCCAGTGGGCTGCCTGCAGTTGTCTCAATCAAATAGTTCATAACTACCTACAGCAAAGAAAGTGGTAGTATTGCGAAAAAAATGAGAAAATATTGGCACCTAATATCAGGGGATCCTGATATAGGAGAATCTGTTGGAAAACAACCCTCGATAACTTACAGAAAAAACACATCTCTACAAGATCTCCTTGTGAAAAGTCATTTTGAAATGAAACAAAAACCAGACTGGCTGACACAACAACGTAAAGGATTCCAACCATGCTCATCTTGCAAGGCTTACAAAATTGGAAAAAGCATGAAGAACATTGAAGAACTGGACTGAAGAATCATGCATATTGACCAGTACATTATATGTACCTCGAAAAATGTAGTGTATATGATTGAATGCAGATGTGTAAAGAAATACATGGGCAGTACTACGTGCATGTTGAAAAAGAGAATTCTTGAGCACATCCATGCAGTAAAGAACTCAAACATGTTATATGCAACTGCCAAACACATCAGCACATGCCAAAATGGAAACTGGAGAGCTATGACTTTCTATGGGATCAGAATATTGCAAAAAATGGAAAGAGGAGGAGATTCCGTTAGAAAACTGTGTCAATTGGAATGACGCCTGATAATCAGATTACGAACCAAGAGCCCAAGAGGCATCAACTTTGGAGAAGAACTTCATATACATCTGGAGTAACCAGTGAGAATGACTTTCCAAAAAGAAGGTACTAACCCAATACAAAAAGAACTTTGAAACAAGGGCACTAATCCCATAACGTTTAATGACTATAAATAACTCTGCAATGTGAAACAACACGGGACGCTGCATACTATTTGAATGTAAAGTAAAGCGCAATTGTCTTTCCTTTTACTTTTAATTTAAATTAATTGTTTCAAACTACGTATCCCATAATGCCACTTAAGTGCTAATATGGGCCAGTATAAATATAGAAACAGTAGAAGGACTTACTGACCGTGACCAAAGCCTTGTGTGGCTGAAACGCGTTGGTGGGGTGAAGCGTTGAATTAAAGGGCTTCTAAAAGTATCCGGTTGTGCCGCCTCCTTTGTTCAAAATTGATTATTTTCGGGTCAGGATCCGACCCCTGGGCTGTCCACACGCTGTGGAGCGCTCTCACCGAGCTTAATGGGATCACATTGCTGGAAATATACATATATATATACTAGCTTACCCGTCGCGCGTTGCGGTGATCTCCGAAGAAAGGAAATTTAAGGAAACTCGTTCAGTATTCGAAAGATTAGGAGGGCCCTGGGGGGCCGATATTTAAAAACATTTTATGCCAGAAACCTTCGTGGAAGTGTACTCAACAACTTCCCAAAGTTTCCTGTCAATCGGATGAATGCTGTTTTAATTTTATTTATTTATTTGAGTGCTTGTGGATACACCATTTTTAGTTTTTCCGTCTTGTGCATACATCAGTATTCGAAAGATTATGAGGACCCTGGGGGCCGATAATACTTTTTTTAAAATGATGCCACAAACATTTGCGGGAGTGTACTCAACAACTTCCCAAAGTTTCATGGCGATCAGATGAATGTTGTTTTAATTCTATTTATTTATTCGAGTGCTTGTGAATACACGATTTGTTGTTTTTCCGTCTGGTGCATACATCAGTATTCGAAAGATTATGAGGGCCCTGGGGGGCCAAAATTAAAAAAATTGTATGCCAGAAACCTTCGCGGGAGTGTATTCAACAACTTCCCAAAGTTTCATGGCGATCAGATGAATGGTGTAGTAATGCATAAAGGGCAAACAGACAGACAGACAGACATACATTTGTTTTTATATATATAGATGTATATATATATATAGACACACACACATATATATCCACAGCTCCAAAAATTATGTTGCACTCACAAGGTATGTCCGTTGCTACTTTAATCTGAACGACTCGTTTGAGCGAAAATGCCTTTTTCAATGCTCTCCAGTTAAATATAACGCATTGCACGCACAGTTAATGTCATTTAAAATGTATCCATGTCCCTCATATTGGTAGTTCCAACATCATAGACAGCGGCCTCTATCATTCACAATTGTAAGGTAAATATATCTCCATACACCTTTCTTGCATGAAACAGAATACTTCAGGCAATGATTATATTTCAAAGTTGTTAAATAGTTCTGTCCTGCCATATTGTGCATACACACACCTCTCGCTTGCCACAACCTCCAAATTCATATCTGCCGGAGTCAGTTTGAATAACCAAACATCCTTGAATTCAATAATTCAGCAGAGGTGCAGACATCCTTTTCCTTGTGCCAGTTCAGGCACCTTTTGAAAAACATTCGGCTCCAAAACCTACTAAATAGGCGCCAAACTCTCAGCAGGTGCTGCTGTATCATGAGTGCACCATACTTTTTTGAGCTGTGGATATCTTGTGAGTCCTACCCTCAAAGTACGGCTGCACCTATTGAGAGTTTGTCACCTATTTACTGTATAATATATACTTTAAATCTTATTTACCAAAGTGACAGCTAAGACAGTGAGGAGGCTATTGCAGTCCTTTTTCTGTGATAAGACTTTGAATCCACCAATGGTGAAAGGGTTCTTAATATTTAAATGAACATTGTGACATTGAGAAAGGCGATCTGTTGCCAAAACACATCTGTTTTGATGGAATAAAGAGCGCAAGAAGTACCCCCTGAATGCCTTGCAATGTTTTTTGGAGCAGAGATTTACTAGCTTGATTTTCACCATCACGCATGCATGTGGCACCCGCTGTGAGTACAGGAGTATGGTGAAATTAAAGCAACATGTTTTGTTTGACCTGCCTGAACCGCCTCTGAAAAAGTGGGCCGTCGACCAAAGTCATGAATTATTCAAATTTATGGAAGACAGTATTTGGACTGACTCCTACGGCTTCACCTTGGAATAACATCCAGTGGCAGGCGAGGGATTCTTTGAGCATTCATGGTTATGGTAATTTGAATGAAACTGACATTGTGGAGAGCTGTGCATTGAAATTATGACTTAACTATGGAGGTGATGTTATTGGGACATTGAAACATCATTAACTATATAATAAATACTTCAAAGTTTATTTACCAATGTGACAGCTACGACAATGAGGATGCTATTGCAGTCCTCTTTCTGTGCTTATGCTTTGAATCCACCAGTGATGAAAGGGTTCAGATATTTAAATGAGCCCGTAAGGATGTGTGTAATGATTTTTTGAGAAAGGCAATCTGTTGCCGAACCATGTCTATTTTGATGGAATAAAGATGGCAACAAGTACCCCGTGAGTGCCTTGCAATGTTTTTAGAGCAGAGATTGACTAGCAATATTTCACCATCACGCACGCATGTGGCACCCGTTAGGAGGTCGGCAGTATGGTGAAATTGGATAGGCACCAACTATATAAATATATTTTTGGGAGTCCACAATTTTTGACACAATATTTTGATACTTTATACATGAAATATGTAAACTCAATATTGTTTTCAGATGAGAACTTTATGGCACAATATATTTGTGTCACAATATTTTTGTTTTATGACATTTTGGCATACAACCATAAACACTCCTTTATGAATAATCCCCTACTGTAATCCTATTTACATTCTCTTATTGTCGGATTTTATTAATGCAATATTGCAATATTCTTTGAAGAGATATCCTGAGAACTGTTGTATTTTAGAGCCTATTAGACTGACATGCTTACCTAGAGGACACCATTCAAAAACAACACCAGTAAACACTTTTAAAACATTCATAACACAGCTTCATGTAATTGTCATCATGCTTGTGATTTGTCCAACAAATATAGTATATTAGTTGCAGTAAGTCTGGACTTGCTTTCTGCACGAGTTCCCAACTTCACAGAGTATCACAGAGCTGCAGATTGTAAAGAATATCTGGGTCAAATGAACTAAAGTGAAAAAAAATATGAGCTACTGAAATGCCTTGGAAAGTGTCCTCCAAATCCAAACCAATATTTTATTTCGTCCTTAGTATTCAGTGGATTTACATGTCTGGCTAACAACCAAATTTTGTCAGGAAAGCTCAGACTGTAGCTTGTATATGTATATTCTGAATGAAGCACTATTAAAAGGCTTTTGACATTGAAGAATTAACAAAGCATAGCACAAAAGAAAGACATGACTCAGGCAGGCAAGGTAGAATGATGTTGTCAATAAAATAGGGATCTTGCCATTATTTCCAATTAATCAACAATGTATACATTATTGCATGTGTGAGTGTGTGTCTGTGTGTGTGTGTGGACTGGCTCAGTGCTCATAGCATGGGTTAACCTTGTCAGAACCAGACAGACACTGTCTTTGTGAGGACCAGTGTATTGTGAGGACCTGTTCCCTTATAGGTACTTTCGAGCGAGTGTATCAAAAAAGTAAAAGCACAGTTAGATTTTCCTCTGTCCACTTTATAACCTAACTTATTTTCAAAATGTGCATGAAGTTGAAATAGTAATTATACACTTTATTACAGCCAATGGCGGTTTCCTTCTAACAATAGGTATTTTCTGTTATGTGTGTGTTGCTAAACCCTGACAAAATCAGACAAATACCATCTCTCTGAGAATGAGTGCTCTACAGGAACTGGTCAAGGTAGTGTGTTTAGGTGCCTTTGCGCATTACATTATTTTTGCGGGATTTTAATGAACAACTTACTGTAGTATAGAAATCCATATCTGAAACACAGAAGATATTTCAATGATATCCGTGAAAAATGGGATTCATTCAATGTGAGGTTCACACTCAGTTTGACTTCCTTTACTCCAGCTAATTATTCTCTAATAATCACAGGGCATTAACATTATGACAACTCCAAAACACTCCACAAAGTTCACTATTATCCAATGCTAAATTGGTTGTCTCTTAGGAATTTTAAATAATGCCCAAGTACTGTAATTGCAGTCAAGCCCATTGTTAGCTGTATATTATCAGAGAAACTGCAAATTTTGAGTTGTGTATTGTCTATTGTTATATTAGCAGTCGTTCATGTAAGTGAAGAATTCTAATTGCAAACAGGACTCATTTGTAGTTGTAAGTTGTTGGCATCATCTTAGAGGATTTCTGATTTTCACAAACGGGATGCCTTTTTAAAACTTAGGATAAACTATTTTTCAAAAACTTTATTCTTTACATAACTAAATGTTTTTTTTAATGGAGACAATCAAACAATATCCATAATACCTTTTAACTTGTGTAATTTGTTACTATATTTCAGTTTTGGGTTTCTGTTACCATTTCTAAAACACTCATCCTTTAGCCTTTTGGGTTATGATGGCAGCAGTTGTCATGTGAAAGATAACATTACAAACTATATCAATGACCGCTTGAAAAAATACATATTTTCTTAACTACATTATTATCGTTTACATCACAATGGATACAGTGTCAATTATTTGTTGGAGCATGTGTTATTCTCTAATATTATTTTGGAGTTATTTTTTGTTTTTTATTTAACTAAGTACTTTTTGACAGGAGCATTGCCTTGGGTGTGAATTATGGTTTGCAAGGAATCTGTTCTTCTTTTTCAATCTCTGTATGTTTTAGCCCCTCAGTAAAAATGACAGATGGGATTGAATGAAATGTGCCAGTAAAATAAATTTTCACTTTGAAAAAATCATGACAGTGATCATCATTTTTTTTTCATTTTCTGGTATCCCATTCAAAGCAGAACAAGACATTTTAGTGAACAGTGTTAATTTCAGGAATGATAATGGTAGTTCAAGAACAAATGTAGAAACGTCAAATGAGGTGTGTGTTGCTTCTCCAACTATATTGTTTGAACATAAAGTGTTTGATATAGAACTGTTGTTGAAGGAAGGTGGGGACTGACCTACAGAATATAGCACGAAGCACTTTCCCGTGATGACTTCAACTAGAGGTACCTGCTATATGTATAGCGTTCAAACAAGCTCAACATTTCTGGAATTTAATTGAATCTCACAGGGGAGTCATTGAAGGCAGTGTTAGATTTGAACATTGCTGGGAAAAAACAACATATTCCATGTTCAGAGTCCAGCACAGTAAAGAGAATGTTGCATTTGCCACAAAATCAGTACTCAGACTTGCCTGTTTTCAATCAGCTTACCCACCCAGAAAGAGTATTGCATTACTTGCACATGGTATGGTAGCAGAATATCATGACCTAAATATCCTCTGATAAAATAATGGTGCACTAATTATTGCTTACAAAATTATGAAGTCACTGGAGTTAATAATGGAACATCTACATATAATGAGCTATACTTGTATATACAATATTTAGGCAGTGATATTTATGTCACAGAATACTTTTGTTATTGATATTCTGAATTACAACCTTGCCTAAAAATTAAGTCTCTCTACATAAGGGAACACCATTAGCTATAGGCCTTTGTTTGATAATATTAATTTAATGTGAACCCGTGAGGGTCTATTCTTTTGGTAGGCAATGTAGGTAGGCCTTTCACCAATTCCAGCTATCTATCATAGGCCATACTTTGATACCTGCATATTAGACTACTGGATGACTGTTACACAAGGTCCGTGAAACTCTGTATTCTGCGACAGAGGAATAAAAGCCAGGTCCTCTACTGATATAGTGGGCTGGCTGGTAACCCACTCATTTCTAAATCTCACTATAAATATTGAATAGCAAGACATTTCATCAAATGCTATCATAAAACTAGTCAAAGCAAAATTTACATTTCTGAAGATTATATCAGAATGGCCATAGAGGGGAGTAACAAGTTAACAACTATGGCAGCTAGAAGCTTGATGAACATATTCTCTAAAAAATGTCACTTTGAAAGGAGTAAATAAAAAATTGTGGGCCAGATTCACAAAGGTAAACTGAGATGAAAGTCTAACTTTATGACTTTTGGTATTCACAAAAGGCATTTATGAGTCGTTCAGTTAGTCTTTTTGTCTCGGTTAAACTTAAGACCAAAACGTAAGTGTAAAGGAGACCAAAGTCTAACCTTACGTCTTATAAATGTCCTTTGTGAATACTGAAAGTCATAAAGTTAGACTTTCGTCTCAGTTTACCTTTGTGAATCAGGCTCTACATTTGTAAGAACATGGATTATTATCAGGGGTGGGTATAACTTGTGGAATTCTGCATGTTGTAATCAGATAGCATTACCCAAAAATTCCGCAAGTATATGTGGAATTATGCGAGATGCGTCTTGTTTATGTCACATCTGAAAAATTACATGAACCGCAGAGCACACTGCACAATCATGCAGCTATTTTGTTTTCTAAAGTCTGCTCCTTCCTAACCATCCCTTCATGTTTCCTGCTCCATAGGCCTCATCCAACCTAATGCATCCCATTTTGATCCACCTGCCAGCTTATTTTAATATGTTTGCACATTTTGTTTACATCACTACCCGTCTGTGTGGTTATTTTTTTTTCCTGGTTATTGAGTTTTTGTACCGCTTCTACTCGAGACACGCACCCCTTATGGTCAACAACACCATGAGAGAATGATGCCGGCCACATTTTTAACAAGGCCTTCTTTTGGCTACAGCCTAGCGGAGCATCAGCTGAGGTGTGGTAAAATGTGAATTGCATGCAAACCACACTGGGGATTCCATCAACCAGCAGCAAGTGACACATATCTGTTCCAACATCATTTACAGGGGAATGACAGGTATGGGCAAATGATGTTTTGATTTATATTATATTGAGTACTTTTCAGGTAGCAATACATCACAGGTAAGTTTATGTGAGTTGTGTAATATAATGTAGTATGGCTACCAAGTTTAATATACTGTATTTGAAGGTAGGTGAGTTATAATAGTATGACGGTGTTACATAAATTATGAATTAAAGGTATAGGTATAATTTTAGAAATTCTCATTTTTTAGTAGTTTAAGTTTGATTTGAATGGAAAGAATAAAGTTATAGTCATTTAAAGGTGGTGCATGTATTATAAATTTACAGTATAACTATAGCTTTAGAATTTCTAATGTATCTGTAGTTTAAGTTTGGTTTATTTGGGAAAAAATAATAAATTATGTTTAATTAACAATGTGTTTCAAATTGTAGAGCCCAGTATCATTGAGTGGATTGTCATTAAGTGGAGTATAGTACAGTACAGTGGAGAAGAGGGTTGTACAGTGTAGTGTCATAGAGTCCAGTGTCATAGAGTTCAGTAGAGAGCAGTAGAGGGGAGTGGCGTAGCATACAGTGGAGGAGAGTGTCATAGAGTCGAGTGGTATGCACAATGTGGTGTGGTGTGGAGTGTGGTAGGGCAGAGAGGTATAGAATACCATTGAGTAAACTGTTGTGAAATTGCATCGGAGTCTTGTACAGTACAGTGAAGAGGTGTATCCTAGAGTATTGGCAAGTATCGTAGAGTGGAGTAGAGTGTTGTAACAGTGGGCATAGAGAGGATTATAGGTGTGTGCCGTGTAGTGTAGGGGCAAAGAGTGGAGCACAGTGTGACATAGTGGCAAATAGTGTAGTAGAGTGCTGTAGGGTGGAGTTGCATGGAGTGTAGTTGAGTGGGGTGCAGCAGAGGGGTGTAGACTGGAGTATTGAACAGTGGGATAGAATCGGGTAAAGTGTTGTGCAATGGAGAAGAGTGGAGTGGAATCCGGTGGAGTGGCATAGCATAGATTGGAGTATTGTGTTGTAGGGTAGGGTAGCATGAGGAGGAGTGTAGGGGACTTGCATTGCACACAGTGCATTAAAGTATTGTGGAGTAGAGGGGTGTATTGTACAGTGGAGTAGACTGGTGTGTGGTAGCGTGACGGAAAGTGTAATAGAATGGGGTAGAGTGGAGTGCCACAGAGTAGTTTACAATGTTGTATAGTGGAGTAGCGTCAGGTAGAGTAGAGTGTGGTACAGTATGGTAGAGTGGAGTGGCATAGACTGCATAAACTGTCGTAGGATTGAGTGACACTGAGTAGCGTACAGTGGAGTGGCACAGCGTGAAGTTGTGGAGAACAGTGGGGTACAGTGGAGTAGTGCCTCAATATATGTAAAAAGCAACAATGTTTCAACAGATAATATTAAATGACAGTTTAGGAAAGTATGCACAGAAAGTTGCAAAAAGTAGGAGACAGGGAGAGGAGCGCACAGTCAATTTTAACTGTAGATCTCTTTAGATTAAATGCTCCACCTACAAATTGCATCAAGCACACCCACTCACATTAGGTTTAGCGGGATTCAATGATGAAGCACGCCATTGGTGGCACCCATGGGCGAGGATCCTTAAAAATAATCTAAATGATTGTTAGGGTCTATTACATAACCACCCGACAGGGGAGGTAAAAGTTAGGATAACCCTCTCATTTTGATAGGAGGAACTAAATAGCTGTGAAAGCAGAGGACATCTACATCCATACAGCCTCTCTCCCCCTTACTGTATAACAGTTTATTGCCTTAGGCATTTGGTGCCGGGAACTTGTCTCTGGTCACCTGGCTGGTTGCAGTTGCCAGTTGTGCTTTGTGTATTCCTCCTAAAAAGCCACACACAAAGGTAGCTTAGGTGTGACTGAGTGGGCCACCACTGACATGATGGGAGTTAACAGCAGAGTCCTGTCCCCACACAGAGGGCTGCATATGCCCTGAAGTTAATCTTGGAGCCAGGGCATCTGTGCTCTTTAAATTCATACCTCTAGAAGCATTTCCCAACTTCAAAGGCAGAACTGTTTATAAAAGAATGTCCTCAGACACCACCAAATTAGTAAACTTCTGGATCTGTAGTTATTCAGGATGAAGGACTGCTGTGCTACAGAAGGACTGCCATTCTGCTAGACTGCCCTCCCCTGTAATCCTGCTTTGCTGTGCTGACCTTCTGCCTGCTGCCTGCTGCACTCTTGCCAGGGTGAGTAGGACTGGCCCTGCATCTTTTGAACACAGAACCCTCAGAGACTCCAAGCCTAAGTGGCTGGACTCCTGAGACACAACAGGCTTCCAACAACCTTGCACCTGCTCTTTTACTCTGCCCTCTATGGGTCTAGCCTTCCAAGTGGCGTCACCCCGGTCTTATATGATTGCCAGTGAAAACAATGCATCTTCTCTGCTGATAGACGCACTCCGAGCAGAACAGATGCATTGTAGCTGGTGCCTGAATTGGAGTCGTCGCAAAGGACCCACATTGCAGTCCCACAAGTCCTCAGAACTGCCTCATTGTCTCGACGAGGTGGCTCATCCACTGTCTGAGTCCTCGTATCTCTCATCAAAGACAACAATGGACTCAGAAATGCAGCCTCCCAGCTCTTCAGAAACGATGTATCACAAGCTGTGCACAGCATCCCTGATGCAAGAATTCACATCACAAGCTCAGTCGATGGGACCCCCGACGATGATGGAACAGAACTTTGCAGCCTCACCGCATCTCCGGAACTGATGAATCGCTTTGGTTGA
Source organism: Lissotriton helveticus (assembly GCF_964261635.1). Lineage (NCBI taxonomy): Eukaryota > Metazoa > Chordata > Amphibia > Caudata > Salamandridae > Lissotriton > Lissotriton helveticus. The sequence continues at coordinate 962,640,653 of NC_136072.1, read as the reverse complement.
GGGGCGCATATTCAATGCCGATCCACGCAACACTCTACAACCAGGATTTACGGTACTTTCTTCAGTGGACCAAACAGGGTCCCTTCAGCTGGCTCGCACTCCATTGTGGATGACCTGAACTTGTGACTTTGTCCTGGTCTGGCAGAACCATAGCTCCGCAATAGTGCTTTGTGCTTATTGGTGCTATTTCAACTCTAAACTTTGAAATTGAATATCTCTGGTTCTCTTTGCACAGCAACATCGACTTCTCAAGGGGGACGGCCCTCCACTGTGGGCTATTCAACTCCATGCAACTCCCCTTGATGCCCCCCTACTCTACACCACCCCACTCCATGATATTTCAATGTATTTCCATCCACTGTAGCTCATGTCACTGTACACCACTCCACTGTATGCCACTCCACTGTATGCCACTCTTCTTTATGCTATTTAACTCTATGCCACACCAATCTACCCCTTCCACTCCACGCTATTCCACTGTAAGCAACTCACTCTACATCACTTCACTCTATGCTATTCCACTCTACACCACTCCGCTCTACACCACTCCACTGTGCAGAACTCCACTTTACGCTACTCCACTTTATGCCAATCTATTGTATGGCACTACACTCTACCTAACTCCAATCTGGGCCACCACACTGTACGTTATTATACTATACACCACTCCACTCATTGCAACTCGACTCTAAGCGATAACACTGTAAGCAACTACTCCCTACCCCACTCCACTTCACAAGTCCCCAAACTACAATGTTTCACTGGATGTCACTTCACTGTACACCACTCTAGTCCTCATCACTCATCACTCCAGTCTTCAACACTCCACTATGCCAGTCTGTTCTATGCCACTCTACTCTATGCTATTCCACTATACATAACTCTACGCTCATTGTCATTTGAGATGTCATCAGTGATGTCACTGACCATATAATGAATGATGTAATATGTGATGTCATCAGCAGTGCATTGCGGGGGCGCGAGTTATAGTTAGCTGAACTAACTATAACGGCGGAATTTCTCTGGTTTTGCACAAGTGAAATGTCCACCTAACTATAACGTCCATGAAACCTTTGTTTTTTTCTGTGAATTGCAAAGGTTTTTTTAAATGCTAATTCCATTTTATAACACGACTGAACCATACGTTTTTTTTCAGTGAATTTCAAAGATTTTTTAAATGCTAATTTCTACCTATAAAGTCCCTGAAATTTATGTTTTTTTCGGTGAATTTCAAAGGTTTTTTAAATTCTAATTTCTAACTATAACAAAGCAGTCACGTTTTCTGAGTGGTGGAGAAAGGCGAGCGTGGCCTTCAAACACCTTTTAGCAATCCCACTGTGTGGGATTTAATGGAGGTAACAGGAGGGGTAGTTAGCCGCCAACATCAACCAAGTGTTTGCACACTTGTCACATCAGGCCCTGCCCCCTCCTTTCATCACTGTGCAAACGTGCCCCGTGGCACTTTTTAAGAGAGAGGATTAAGTCCCCTTGAATCCTGAGGGTTCCTGCAGTCCAACTAGTTGGCCCCCATGGACCCTCAGAATTGAAGGTTCCTCTACTTAAAACGCGCCACAGGCATGTTTGCATAGTGGTGCAGGGAGGGGCGGGGCCTCAGTGAGTTGCTGGTTCCTTTTTTTGGGGGGAGGGGATTGCGTGGCCCCCTTTCCCAGGGTCAGTTTTGGCCCCAGGACCCCATCCCACAGGGCCTAGCAGCTTTGTTTTTTTTATTAAGCGGACCAATTATGGCCCGGGTCCCTATCCCCTGGGCCCTGGCCATCCCTTTCATTTTTTGGGAGGGGGCCATGTGGCCCCCCTCCTCACGCCAATTATGGCCCATCCCCTGGGCCGGCCTGTCAGTTTTTATTTATTTACTTATTTTTCAAAAGGTCCCAGGTCACTTCTGGCCCCTTGGACCCCATCCCCTGGGGCCTAGCCTCTCCATTAGGGACCGTGGCGGATGCTCCAATGCCCCCACAGTCCCACTGGCTCCCCGCCTCCAGCGGGAGCCGCCATTGCTTTTGGGCAATGCTAACATGCAGCTCCCCTTGCCCAAAAGCAATTCTGCTTTGCTTCATTGAAGCAAGAGCAGGGTTTCCTATGGCAGGACTGGAGCCATGCTCCTGCCCCGCCATAGCAAACAGCAATGTCTTGGGGGTAGGCACCCTGGGAGATTGCAAAACCCTGGGGAGCTGGCGGTCCCCGGGGCTCGGGGGTCTGTTATTTAGTGCCCAAGGAGGTGGTGGTCCCCAGGGAGTGGTGAGGGCTTAAGCCCCCCACACAGGTTAAATAAAAGAAAAATAGAGCCCCAGGGAGGTGGTGGTCCCTGGGCCTGTGGGGGACTGCATGCCCCTGCGCTTTTTTGTTGCAAATCCCCAGGAAGGTGGTGGTCTCCGGGGCATGTGGGGAGGCATGAACCCCCCCACACATTTTATTTATAAAACATGACAGCCCCAGGGAGGTGGTGGTCTCCGGGGCTCTGGAGGGGTTTCATGCACCCCATAAATAATGAAAAAATCCCCGGGGCTGCAGGGGACCCCGCTATACAATTTAGCATTGCCCCCGGGACCTGGCCCACCTGGGGGCTTAAAAATAATGAAGTGCGGTAGACCGTGCTTCATTTGCTTTTGTTTTATCTGCAGTTTTCGAACACCCAGCACAAATTCTGCTGTTTTTGGCCCCTTAGCAGGCCAGGGTGTCAGGATGTTTGAACCCTGACCCCTTTTCTTGTTTTTTAATGTTTAGTTTACTATTGTCTTGTAACTCGGTTCTACCGAGTCACAAGATGGCTGCCAACATATTCTGACTTAGAGTGTTGGCAGCCAATCAGAGCGAAGCCCCTGCCTGCGAGGATTCGCGAACCCTTCTCTGTGCTCAATTATCAATATTTTTCTTTTTTTTATTGCTCCGGAACTACTTTACGGATTTACAACATTTTAAAAACAGGTTGCTTTCTGAACCAAGAACTACCTTTTTGGCAAATTTGTTGTAATTCCGTTCAGCAATACAGGCTGTAGCCTGTTCCAATTTTTCCTATGAAAATTAACATGGGGAAAACGTGTTTTGGGACCCCCATTTTTCCTCGACCCCCTGCTTCAGTGGGCCAAATTTTTGGAAAATGATGGGAAGATTCGTCAACCGGCGCCAAAGATATTGGCAAACAAAAAAACACTTTTCCTATGGAAAATAGGTCCTAACTATAACTACTTACTGGTGACTGCCTGTCAGTAATATATCTATATCTGTCAGTAATATATATATATGTGATCAAGGGCGCCTGAGCCCGAAACGCGTCATCTGTCGAATGCTGTTGCTGAAAAGGTTATAATAAAACATCTTGCCTAAAAGAAGTGGTTCGCTTCTCCTTCTTCGCCGCCGAGGTTCTTGGTGGAAGTGGACGGAGTGGATACTTGTGATACTTGTGATATATATAGATATATATATATATATTACCTACTGGCGGTCGCCAGTAGGTATATATAGTTAGGATTTTTTCTCTATGGGATTTTTGAAAATTCTATGTCTAATAACTTTGGCGTTTGTGGACGGAAGTGGCTGAAATTTTCAGGAAAATGGAACATTTTGTTTCTGAGCAGCCACTGAAAATTTGGGGGGGTTTGTCAAGGGGGGGCTGAGAAAAAAGGGGGGTCCCAAAACGTGTTTTTCCCATGTTAATTTCCATAGGGCGGTTGGCCTCACTTTTAGCCCGAACGGCTGAATGGATTTGCACGAAACTTGGCAAAATTGTAGGGACTGGTAGCCCGATGTGCCTTTGCTAGGTCTCAATATATGTGATCCCGTGGATTTTGAGAAATTAACGTTCAAAAAAAGATATATATCTGTAAGCGCGCTCCGGGCAGCGCTCCGGTTCGCGTACCTGACGCGTAACGGAACTTCGCGTAGCGAAGCTGATTGGCTCTCCGGTGTCTGTCAACATTCTAAACAGTCCGGAGCGGCCGCCATCTTGTCTCTCGGTAGGATCGAGAGACAAGAGGAGGCAAAAACAAAGGGGGAAATGACCATAAGGGGGCATAGTAGATCCTCCCTGACCCCCTAGGTTTGATGTGGAGGCTTTAAAAGGGCCCAGCGGGGCAAAAAAACCCCATTTTTTTTGTTTTTTTTGCGTGGGGAGCGCCCGGTACGCGCACCGGGAAGCGCTCTGGGGAGCGTACTATAAGGAAAGAAGAATGATAGACTTTTCAAATATTGTATGTTAATTGATTGTTTGTTTTGTTGATTTTTTTAATTTTTTTATTTTTTAAGCAATTATTTATTATTGTCATTGTGTTTCAAAATTTAATAAAATGTCTAACATTTCACTGTCTGAAATGTCGTTATTTTCATTAAACATAGTTTGTAATGTTTGAGTGTGTAAAATGTCCTCATTTTCAAGGAGGACATCTACTGATTGCACACATTGCAGTAGTTCTTCGTCCCAAGTTTCATCCATAAAATCAATGTAATTTGGATCAATGATTTCTTCGTTGGTCTCTGGAAGGACAATTTCAAATGAAATTTTCTGTTCGCCTTCCATTTTGCCTGAAATTTGCATAAAAAAAAATATATTAGTAGAGATAGGGCACTGTTGGGATTTTTTTAGATAGGCAGTTTTTAACAGTGAATTTATCTTTGGGCAGTGTATAGTATCAGAGTGGAAGTAGGAATATAAAAAAGTGTGTGATTTAAGGTAAATAAATTCATAATTATACAAGACAAGCCTAACTCCATCCATAACTATAACAGAGAAGTCTATCTAAATGTATAACTACTACAGAGGGATAGTATATAACTATCAGAAAAAATTTACCATATTATCTTAAAGTGCACAATATACTTCAGTTTTTAAAATAACAACTTACCTTTATAAAGAAGTTGAAGTAATTACTGAAAATCCTATTGAAATGTACACCAGGAAGTAGTAGTCAAAATGGCTGTGTTTCTCTCTCTTTTTTATATATATTCAGGTACATAACCAATCAAATGTCAGGTAAAAAAAGTAGAAAATGAAAGTAACATTTTAATTGGTTGTCAATTCCAACACTTCAGATGTGTTTTGCGAAGTAATTTACCTCAGGTGTACAGGCTAAATAACTAAATGGAATTCCAACCAAATTAGTGACAAATGGTAGGGATTGGTATGTAGTATGAGCAATTCTATATTTGGTGAAAGTGTCTCCAGGGTTTCTTTTGTAAATTACTTTCCCACCTTTTTTAATGGAGCGCTTCCCGGTGAGCGCCCCGGTACGCGAACCTGCAGCGTAACGGGAGTCCACCATTTTGTGTTTCGGTCGAATTAAAATACAAGATGGAGGGCAAATAATGTTCAGAATGGGTAGAAGGGGGCACGGTAGACGTATCTTGACCCCCTAGGTTTTCTGAGGGTGGCTGAGGAGGCCCATATGTGCGGAAAAAAAACATTTTTTTTTAAAATTTCGCGCGGTTAGCTTCCGGTTCGCGTACCGGGTAGCGCTCTGGGGAGCGTACTTTGTTGAAAATTTGTGAAAAAAGTTAGAGTAAAATAATAATTGTGAGTGATCAGATGTAGGGTAGCTCTGAGAAGAGCTTTTGGGTTTATGGTACATTTAGGTACTTATAAGTAGGTACCAATGCACAGTCTTAAATTCAAAATGAAAACTCTGTTGCCCTCATCTGAGAAGTGAACTCCATCACCTCTGTAGATATCTTGCATGTAGTAACGCAAGTTATTGTTGTACATGGAGCCCATTCCATGGTCTCTCATGTAAGCTGAAACAGATTTGTTTACATGCTTCCTCGACTTCTCAATTTGTGGACAAAATTGGTTCGACCACCTCCATTTCTGTCTTTGGCATATATTTGAATATACCAAGGCAGTTTGAGGAAAAAGTGCCATCAATTGCTCAAAGGTGTCTTTTAAAAGCATTTCCAGACCTACACCAGTCAAAGTGCCCAAGTCATTACCTCCACAGTGCACAATTAACAGGTCAGGTTTAGGCAAATGCATAAAGGTTTTCACCAATGGTATCAATTGGTGACATTTTAATCCTCTGTGGCCAAACCACTTAATTTCCACATCTTGTAAATTGAGGTTAGGTCAATTTCTGTTCTCAGCATACCTTTGAGCCCAGTAGATGTAACTATGTCCAACAATCCAGACAGAAAACATGGTGAGAGAAGGTTCTGCTGCAGTCAGATGAAGTGTGGCAATGAAATGGCAGTTGGAAAAAAAAGAGTTTAAAATGAAAAAAAATGTGGAGTTTCTGTGTTAAGGAAGCAGTAGCAGTGATTGGTGGATTTTGATTGCTGAAAACAGAAAGTTAGGGTGCATGGATGAGTTCTTTGAAAGATGTAATTTGAATGGTCAAGAAAAAATCATTTAATGAAAGATTGCACTGGATACGCAGGTGCACTGAGAGTTCAATTGAAACATTGTTGTGTGAACTTGCAAACATCAGAGGTCTTTCAGGAGGTGGTTGCTATGCAAAAAAGGCAGAAAGGCCAGAGGGGGGAAGGGTGTTGATTTGAAAAAAGTGAGGGAAGAGTTTTGATTGGGTGACATGAGAGATATGTGTGATGAGTTACAGCATTTCTGTGCTTTTCATAGCTGTAGACTCTGGAGTGCATACCTTTTGCTCTGCTAAAGACAATTTGGTGTGTTTCTGAGACTGTTTTGAAACTCATAAAGTATTTGCTAAGGTGAGAAAAGATTCATTTAATTTAGATAGAGAATAGTATGGTTTTGGGAGAAAATTATGAAGAAAGTTGTGTATTTAAAATGTTGCTTGGTGTCAAGTGTTTTACAAATAGATTTTGTTTCTTTGTGTTACATAGCCATTTTAAAAGTGATGCAAAAAAAGTGCAAGGGTCATACACAAATGCTTTCATGTGTCTTAGGGTATTTTAACTCACTTCCTCATGAATGTATGAATATAATTGCTTTAAAAGATGTGTTTAAAAACGTTTTTTGAAATCAATTAGGTTTCTTGATATGTACTGCTAGAGTTTCATAGGTTGCTTGGGGCATATTTTCAAGGCTTTTGAGTTTCTTTTGATGTAATTTTTCCCATTTTCATTTAAGACCTTTCCCTGTGGTGCAAGGTCCTTGTAAATATGCCCCCATGTGTGCTTGGCAAATTTAGATTTTGATTATTTGACTTACATAGCCATGTTCCATACAGTTCTAACCTTCTGCGTAGTCTTTGATATGCTAGAATCCATCTGCACTATGAGATACCTAAGCAAAGGAAACATAGGTGATGTGATTGTGAAATGAGGAAAAGAAACTCCACATTTTTCAATTACATCACCTGTGTTTCCTAAGTTTCCGAATGAGATTGTGCAGATGAGGTTTAGGTCTGTCCACGGACATAGAAAAGGTCTGGCCTTTGTTCAAGAGTGAAGTGGATATGACTTACTTCATTGGTAGGCCTGCACATGTATTATCTGCTCTATACTCTTCAACAAGTGTAAATCTCATCTGCAACCCTGAGTAGGCCTCACCTCAAACAAACCTCTGGATAGGTCACACCTTATCGTCATCCTGAATCAATCATTTAAAGTGTTAGGGACAGATTTATGATAGGTGTGTGACCATTTTGCGCCACTGTGCGTCACTTTTGTGACGCAGTGGTGGTGCAAAAGATTTCCTATGTGGTGACATATTTACAACTTGATGCATCTAGGCAGATGTGTCATGCTGTAAAGTCCCGTGCCACATCAAACCGATGCAGCAGTGATGCAAAAGATGCACCATGTTGCAAGACAGGCCTCATTGCATTTCCAACAAGATAAGATGCAGAATCTTCTGTAAATGTCAAAATTGTTGTATACAGTGCTCAACTTATGTGTACTCTTTGATATGCTAGAGTCCATCTGCACTATGAGATACCTAAGCAAAGGAAACACAGGTAATGTGATTGTGAAATAAGGAAAAGAAACTCCATATTTTTCAATTACATCACCTGTGTTTCCAAAATTTACAAATGACATTGTGCAGATGAGGTTTAGGTCTGTCCACGGACACAGAGGAGGTATGGCCTTTGTTCAAGAGTGAAGTGGATATGACTTACTTCATTGGTAGGTCTTCACATGTATTATCTCCTCTATACTCTTCAACAAGCGTAAATTTCATCTGCAACCCTGAGTAGGCCTCACCTCAAACAAACCTCTGGATAGGCCACACCTTATCGTCATCCTGAATCAATCATTTAAAATGTTAGGGACAGATTTATGATAGGTGTGTGACTCTTTTGCGCCGCTGTGCGTCACTTTTGTGACGCAGCGGTGGTGCAAAAGATTTCCTATGTGGTGACATATTTACAACTTGATGCATCTAGGCAGATGTGTCATGCTGTAAAGTCCCGTGCCACATGAAACCGATGCAGCAGTGATGCAAAACATGCACCATGTTGCAAGACAGGCCTCATTTCATCTCCAACAAGATAAGAAGCTGAATCTTTTGTAAATGTCAAAATTGTTGTATACACTGCTCAACTTCTGTGTACTCTTTGATATGCTAGAGTCCATCTGCACTATGAGATACCTAAGCAAAGGAAACACAGGTGATGTGATTGTGAAATGAGGAAAAGAAACTCCATATTTTTCAATTACATCACCTGTGTTTCCTAAGTTTACGAATGACATTGTGCAGATGAGGTTTAGGTCTGTCCACGGACACAGAAAAGGTCTGGCCTTTGTTCAAGAGTGAAGTGGACATGATTTACTTCATTGGTAGGTCTTCACATGTATTATCTCCTCTGTACTCTTGAAGAAGCGTAAATTTAATCTGCAACCCTGAGTAGGCCTCACATTAAACAAACCTCTGGATAGGTCACACTTTAATGTCATACTGAATTAATCATTTAACATGTTAGGGACAGATTTATGATAGGTGTATGACTCTTTTGCGTCACTGTGCGTCACTTTTGTGACGCAGCGGCGGGGCAAAAGATTTGCTATGTGGCGACATATTTAAAAATTGATGCATCAAGGTACATGTGTCATGCTGTAAAGTCCCATGCCACATGAAACCGATGCAGCAGTGATGCAGAAGATGCACCATGTTGCAAGACAGGCCTCATTTCATTTCCAACAAGATAAGAAGCTAAATCTTCTGTAAATGTCAAAATTGTTGTATACACTGCTCAACTTATGTGTACTCTTTGATATGGTAGAGTCCATCTGCACTATGAGATACCAAAGCAAAGGAAACACAGGTGATGTGATTGTGAAATGAGGAAAAGAAACTCCACATTTTTCAATTACATCACCTGTGTTTCCTAAGTTTACGAATGACATTGTGCAGATGAGGTTTAGGTCTGTCCACGGACACAGAAGAGGTATGGCCTTTGTTCAAGAGTGAAGTGGATATGACTTACTTCATTGGTAGGCCTGCACATGTATTATCTGCTCTATACTCTTCAACAAGTGTAAATCTCATCTGCAACCCTGAGTAGGCCTCACCTCAAACAAACCTCTGGATAGGTCACACCTTATCGTCATCCTGAATCAATCATTTAAAATGTTAGGGACAGATTTATGATAGGTGTGTGACTCTTTTGCGCCACTGTGCGTCACTTTTGTGACGCAGCGGTGGTGCAAAAGATTTCCTATGTGGTGACATATTTACAAGTTGATGCATCTAGGCAGATGTGTCATGCTGTAAAGTCCCGTGCCACATGAAACCGATGCAGCAGTGATGCAAAAGATGCACCATGTTGCAAAACAGGCCTCATTTCATTTCCAACAAGATAAGATGCTGAATCTTCTGTAAATGTCAAAATTGTTGTATACAGTGCTCAACTTATGTGTACTCTTTGATATGCTAGAGTCCATCTGCACTATGAGATACCTAAGCAAAGGAAACACAGGTAATGTGATTGTGAAATAAGGAAAAGAAACTCCATATTTTTCAATTACATCACCTGTGTTTCCAAAATTTACAAATGACATTGTGCAGATGAGGTTTAGGTCTGTCCACGGACACAGAAGAGGTATGGCCTTTGTTCAAGAGTGAAGTGGATATGACTTACTTCATTGGTAGGTCTTCACATGTATTATCTCCTCTGTACTCTTCAACAAGTGTAAATCTCATCTGCAACCCTGAGTAGGCCTCACCTCAAACAAACCTCTGGATAGGTCACACCTTATCGTCATCCTGAATCAATCATTTCAAATGTTAGGGACAGATTTATGATAGGTGTGTGACTCTTTTGCGCCACTGTGCGTCACTTTTGTGACGCAGCAGCGGTGCAAAAGATTTGATATGTGGCGACATATTTACAACTTGATGCATCTAGGCAGATGTGTCATGTTGTAAAGTCCCGTGCCACATGAAACCGATGCAGCAGTGATGCAAAAGATGCACCATGTTGCAAGACAGGCCTCATTTCATCTCCAACAAGATAAGATGCCGAATCTTCTGTAAATGTCAAAATTGTTGTATACAGTGCTCAACTTATGTGTACTCTTTGATATGCTAGAGTCCATCTGCACTATGAGATACCTAAGCAAAGGAAACACAGGTAATGTGATTGTGAAATAAGGAAAAGAAACTCCATATTTTTCAATTACATCACCTGTGTTTCCAAAATTTACAAATGACATTGTGCAGATGAGGTTTAGGTCTGTCCACGGACACAGAAGAGGTATGGCCTTTGTTCAAGAGTGAAGTGGATATGACTTACTTCATTGGTAGGTCTTCACATGTATTATCTCCTCTGTACTCTTCAACAAGTGTAAATCTCATCTGCAACCCTGAGTAGGCCTCACCTCAAACAAACCTCTGGATAGGCCACACCTTATCGTCATCCTGAATCAATCATTTAAAATGTTAGGGACAGATTTATGATAGGTGTGTGACTCTTTTGTGCCGCTGTGCGTCACTTTTGTGACGCAGCGGTGGTGCAAAAGATTTCCTATGTGGTGACATATTTACAACTTGATGCATCTAGGCACTTGTGTCATGCTGTAAAGTCCCGTGCCACATGCAATTGATGCAGCAGTGATCCAAACATGCACCATGTTGCAAGACAGGCCTCATTTCATCTCCAACAAGATAAGAAGCTGAATCTTCTGTAAATGTGAAAATTGTTGTATACACTGCTCAACTGATGTGTAGTCTTTGATATGCTAGAGTCCATCTGCACTATGAGATACCTAAGCAAAGGAAACACAGGTGATGTGATTGTGAAATGAGGAAAAGAAACTACATATTTTTCAATTACATCACATGTGTTTCCTAAGTTTACAAATGACATTGTGTAGATGAGGTTTAGGTCTGTCCACAGACACAGAAGAGGTCTGGCCTTTCTTGAAGAGTGAAGTGGACATAACTTACTTCATTGGTAGGCCTTCACATGTATTATCTCCTCTGTACTCTTCAAAAAGCGTAAATTTCATCTGCAACCCTGAGTAGGCCTCACCTTAAACAAACCTCTGGATAGGCCACACCTTATCGTCATCCTGAATCAATCATTTAAAATGTTAGGGACAGATTTATGATAGGTGTATGCCTCTTTTGCGTCACTGTTGTGACGCAGCGGCGGTGCAAAAGATTTGCTATGTGGTGACATATTTACAAGTTGAAGCATCTAGGCAGATGTGTTATGCTGTAAAGTCCTGTGCCACAGGAAAGTTGCGTCATGTTTCATATAGGTGTTTTGTTGCAGGGTGGGCATTCATTTGCATGAAAGCCCTGTAAAACTAACACAGTGAAATTTAGAAGATTTCACTGAGTCAGATTTATAGCATTGCTGAATCAAATCCTTACGCCTGTTTGAAACAGGCATAAGGAGTGAAGCACCATGCAAAGTGTGGCTTCCTCCTGTGCATTGCAGTAGACATGTCGTGTTTACGACGTGATTCGTGCAATGTGCTGCTTTTGCGGCACAGATGCATGACGCATCTGTGCTGTTTTTACTCAATGGTGCTCCACATTGTAAATGCGGCACACCATGGGTGGCAGAGCAGCGGTGCACGTTAACTGGTGCATCCCCGGGGATGCGCCAGTTAACATAAATCTGCCCCTTTACATTTAAGTATGAGCAGGGTAAAAAGAGTCGGTGGACATGGCTAAATAATAGCTGCAAAATGTTACTCTTGTTAAACAATTTTACTATTATAGTCTCTGACATTTGTGCCTTTCTCTGCAACATCTCATTGTTGTTCTCTTTTTATAAAGATAACAACAACATCAAGCATGAGTGATAATGAGGAATCAGTTGATCTTGATCTTATCGTTGAACTTGTGATTGAAACGTCAGTGGAAGTGGATCCCTTAGATGATTTAAATCCTGAGGATGAAGAAGACTATGATGAGGATGCTGATTTGTCAGAATTGTATGACATAGGTTGGGAAGCTGACCTGCTTGAGCCTATGGAACTATAAACATTTATTTTTAAAAGTTAGAAGAAATTAAAAGTAAAAATGTAAACTGTTTAATTTTAAATTAAACACACCTTCAAAAACAGGTTATGTGTAGTGTCTTCAATAAAATATTAAAATATGCTCATTAAATTAGATCAGATTCACATAAAAAACAGCACAGGTAAAATGAAGAAGAATTCCATTTCTTTTCTGCTATTTCTGTATTCTAAATTTGCCAAAGCACTAAAAAATATTCTATGTAAAAATGTCAAGTAGTGTGTTAAGTTTATGATTACTGTTATTGATTTACTGTTTGGTAATAGTGGTTAATAACATTTTTTATTATATTTTACCACAGATTCAACTGCAGATCATTTCAAAATTTGAGAATGCCAACCAAAGATAGAATTAAAAAGGCTGCAAAACGTCAAAGACAGCAGGTCCATGAAATAATGCAGCAGTCCTCTACCATAAAAAATCGTCAAGTCACCAAGAAAGCACCGGGTAAGACCACGAAAACATTCATAACAAACATTTCTAGAAAAAAAAGTAGTACTACAGAAAATGTTTTTGTCCAGAAAAAGAGAAGCAATTTAAATGGAAAGGAAAGGCCAATCAAAAATGTTACTGCTAGAGCAAGAGATAACTCTGTGCATGATAGTAGAAGGAAACAACAGTTTAGGGACATTCGTAAACGAATGTTCCGCAACAGGATAATTGGCAATTTGCTAAAAAATATTAAGAAAGGTCAACAGAAAGTGGTTTTTTATAAGAGAAAAAAAAAGTTGAGAAAGTTATTGATCAGGCGTTTGAAATTAAACGAAAGTTATTTATTTTGATAATCAATAGAATTAGGAAGCTAAACAAGGCAATTTATGATTTCAAAAGAAATAGTAGATGGAAGAGAACAGTTAATCGTAGTAATTTTTGTGAAGTTTTTTCCGGAGAATGGATGCATAGTTCAAGTTGTGAGGCATTTTTCAATGAGGAGAGTTATTTCCAGGATAATGATTTGGTGCATGCAGTTGACACCAGCGGTCGAGCTTATGAGGTGAAAGATGGTTGTCCAGTTGAAAAAGAAAAACTTGTGACAACAGAGGCAGAGGATGTGTTAGGTAATGAGGTTTTAGGAAGACGTCCTAAGGGACCTGTGTACACCTGGAAGTGTAGTAGTATTTGCAGTGTGCGACAGGATTCTATCAATTTGCTTTGTGATTTTGTACGGACATTTAATAAGAAAAGTTTGAAGCAGAAAATGAAGTTGTTGCAAGAATTAGACCCTTGCAGAGTGAGAGAAGTGACAGGTTTGCATGGTCATTCACTGGCTTGTCTTTCCAGGAGAGTATGCCAGAGTGTTTTTCATCATTTCAGGATGCTAGCAGTGCATCATAATAAAGTGAGGAAATTAGTTAGAATGTTGTATTATGCTAAGAGTCCAGCAGTTATGCTTACACAATTATGTGCTGCTCTTTTGCATGGTTCTGAAATAGATGTGAAGAATATGTGTGAAGAAATTGAGTTTTGTTACTTTGGAAGTAAAGAGGAGAATGTTGAAATTGACCCAGAAGAAGAGGGTAATGTGGAAGATAGTGTACAGGTTTCCAGTACAGATAATTTTCAGAAGGAAATTGCCACGTTTCAGGTGAAATCAAGTGAGAGGCCTAGTTTCACTTGTGTGTGTTGTCGACGCACTTATTATAAGAATCAGACTAATTTAGTGGATTTATATGCAAAAAGTGAAATTAAAAATAATAGTGAATGGAAGGATTTCGCTACATACTTGATGGTAGAAAATTGTTTTGATTTGGGATTGGATCAACGTGTGTGTACTTATTGTTGTAATAAATTAAATCAAAACCAGATGCCTGCTAGAGCGGTTCATAATAATCTGGAATTGGTTGAGATTCCTTCTGAATTGAAGGATTTAAATACTTATGAATCTATTTTGATTCAAAGTATCCATCCCTTTCAGGCTATTGTAAGAATGGAGCCAAAAACAGGGAAATTGCCTCCATCAGATTTACAAAGAGGATTAAAGGGAAGAGTTGTTTATTTGCCTCTAGATTTGAAGAAAAACATTAACACAATTGGAGTAGAAAAAGTGGAAGAGGAACCTCTGGTTATCTTAGTTAATGGGGTTCCGACAAAGAATAAGAAAATATGGCAAGATTTAGTGGATGTTAGGAAAGTCAAGAAGGCAACATTGTATTTGAAAAAAAATAATAAGTACTATAAGAATGTATATGTTGCAGAAGAGGAAGTAAGTGAGGAAGAGGATAGCGATTTGTGTGCTGGTCAAATTGAGAAAGTAGAACCCTCTAAAAGTGAAGAAATAAATGAACATTATAGTGTCCATCCTTTGCATTCCAAGGAAGTCATGGGGAATGCTATTGAGTTGTTTCAAATGAAACAAGCCAAAGGGAGTCCCATTAGTGTCTGGGAGGAAAGTTTGGAAGCTCAGTGTTTCCCACAGCTATTTCCAACAGGTGAAGGAGGAAGATATGATGAGCGACCTCATCAAATTCCTGCTTCTGAATACCGGACTTTACGATTGTATGCAGAAGATGCTAGGTTTCGACAATGTATTCCCTATTTGTTTCATCTCCTGTTTGAAAGCGATCTGTCTGGACTGTCATATGCAGTGAACCACATCTTGAAAAGTGGTACACAGATGCAAAACATCTCGGCAAGTGACTTTATGGATAAAGTCAATGTCCAAGACAGTATTTTGGATTCTCACCTGATTAATCTCATGGCGTGTCAGCGTGGTACTAATGAGTACTGGTACCGTCGTCATGGTGATTTAAAATGTATGCTGAGGAACTTAGGAACTCCCACATGGTTTCTCACTCTGAGCTGTGCCGAGTATGGCTGGGAAGACTTACTTGAATTTCTACGAGAGGCAAATGGAAACATCGAAAACATCGAATTCAAGACACCCGGAGAACTGTGCTCTTTGGATCCAGTCAATGTATGCAGGTACTTCAATCATAGATTTGAAGCTATGATGTCTTTCATCATGAATAAGAAGAATCCACCTCTTGGAGAGGTGTTGGATTTCTTCTGGAGAAAGGAGTACCAAGCAAGAGGTGCTCCTCATATACATATGCTGCTGTGGATCAAGGATGCACCTAAATTTGGAACAGATCCAGAAGACTCAGTGATGAGTTTCATACAACAGTATTCTACGTGTGCTGTTCCAAACGCAAAGGAGAAGAAAAGTCTAAGAGAAAAAGTTCTACGTTTCCAAAGCCATCGTTGTGGAAAGTACTGTCGTCGTAAATTCAGAAACAAGGACAAGTTCTACACCAAATGTCGTTTTGGCTTTCCACGACCGGTGATTTCTAAAGGAAGAGTAAACAGTTTGATGTCTTCGCTGCGACATAATGTGATGAAGAAATCACCTAAAAACACATACAATTTGAAGAGGAACGAAGAGTCCAAGTACATCAACGACTACAACCCAGTGATTTTGTCCATGTGGAATGCTAACATGGATATACAGCTTGTGGCTGATAACTGTATGGCTGTGGCTCGGTATGTGACATCTTACATCACCAAAAAAGAAAAGACAGAATTGAAGGATATGTGGGAGGACATTTCCCATGAAAAGAGCCTCAGTAAGAAGTTGTACAGTTTCAGTCTGAAGATGTTGTCGCATCGAGAAATCGGAGCTTACGAATGTTCTGACCACTTGTCTTCAGCAAGTCTCTATGCCAAATCTAGGAGTATTGTTTGGGCGAGTCTTGGTCTTGCTGCAACGCGTAATCGAGTTCTGAAACCTGTGCGGGAAATTGAGTATTTGGCGGAAAAGGAGCCAAACAGTACCGACATTTTGAAGACCAACATGTTGGATACATATTATCCAAATCGAAGCAGTCACCTCGAGAATGTTTGTCTGTATGAGGTTCTACAAAATTATATATTCAAGAGGAACATCAAAGAAGATATTGATAAAGGAGTGTATGCTGTAATTGGAAGTGAGGGATGTCTGGTCAAGCAAAGAAAATGCCACTTGGTAAACCATCGAAAATTGAGTGGCGAATCTCCTGAAAAAAAGGAGTTTTTCTATTTAGCACTTTTGCAACTTTTCAAGCCTTGGCGTGCAGAACAGGAACTGCTTGGAGATTTCCTCTGTTACGAAGACTCTTTTACTGCCACCAAGGAGACCATAGAATGTCCTGCTTTTCCCAAATATGTAGAAATGTTGAATGCGGAAATCGAGCAGGAAGCAACGATTGCAGCCGAGATTGCCAGAGACAGTTCTCAGGACAGTCAGAGTTCTGTTTCATTGAGTCAGGATCCACTAGGAGGCCCTGTTATTGAAAATGAAGCTGCCACTGCCATGAATGAAGTGGAAAGAGCCATGGCACATGCTCAGGAGGATGCGGTTAACTTAGTAGACTTGGAAAGACAACTCAACGTTGAGCAGAGGAAAATATATGACGAAGTTACCAAGCAAATTGATCACGGATTAAGTCATGAGAAGAAAGAGTGCTCATGTACGTCGTTGAAGCCTGTCCGACTGTACGTGAGTGGAGAAGCGGGAACTGGAAAGAGTTTCCTCATTAAAGCAATCTCATGTTATTTGAAGGAAAGGACTGAGTCATCGCTGTCTTGTGTTGTCACCGCTCCAACTGGACTGGCAGCACATAACATTAAAGGTATTACTTTGCATCGTCTACTGATGCTGCCAGTGGAGCATGATAACAAATTACAATACCACAAGTTATCTGGAGATGCTTGTTGTGAAGTTTCAAGAGTCTTGAGGAAAATGAAACTTCTTATCATTGACGAAGTAAGCATGGTTTCCAATGTCATGCTTGCCTTTGTGCATTTGAGAATGCAAGAAGTTCTTAAAACAGAGTATGATGTGTTATTTGGTGGCAAACACATCATTGTTTTCGGAGATCTTCTGCAGCTGACACCAGTGAAAGGACAACCTGTGTTCAAAATGCTCACGCATGAAGATAGCAGGAAGTGCCTAGGGAGCATTGGCAACGTCAATATATGGTTAAACTTCAATTATGCTGAACTGCATAAAAATATGCGTCAGGCGAAGGATGAAGTTTACAAGAATATTCTACAAGATGTTAGAATTGGAAAAGTGACCGAGCATGGGAAACAAGCTTTACATGCACGATTACTGTCAAATTTATATCCAGAACAAGACGTTGTGCCTGAGAATATTTTTCAGAAAATTACTGAGAAGAAATCTGGAATATGTTTGATGCCAACTCTTGCAGAATGTGCCATCTTCAACAACAAAATGTTGCATTTAGAAAACCAAGAGATTGTGAAACTGGAAGCTATTGACAGAGTAGAGCATATGGGATCAACAATTATTTTGTCTGAGAATTTGAAAACAAAATTGGATTCATTAGAGAAGACTATATCTAAAACTGCAGGTTTTGAAAAGACTCTGAATGTGTGCTTAAATTGCCGTATAATTTTAAGAAGGAATTTACATGTTGAAAGAGGTCTGGTAAATGGATCAATGGGTAATGTTGTTGATTTTGTGAAATACAGAAATAGAGATGAAATTGAATTTTTAAAAATTAACTTTGATGGCATTGAGGAAGTACAGCTAATTGGTCGTTGTTCTGCTAGATTTTTGCTTGTAAAAGACTTATATGTTCGCCGTAAGCAGTTTCCTGTTTGCTTGGCATATGCGGTGACAATCCATAAATCACAAGGTTTAAGTGTAGACAGTGCATTGGTGAATATTGGCAGTTCTGTGTTCAAGGAGGGTATGGCATATGTGGCATTGTCACGAGTTAGAACTTTATCGGGATTGTACTTGATTGAGTGTGATGTCACAAACATTTGTGCGGATCTAGATTGTGTTAAGGAATACAATAGGTTAAGAAGAGAGTATGCGCCACATTTGCCTCAATATCCTTTGTTTGAGAATCGTGTGGTAGGCCGGAAACGAAGAAATGTGACCAATACTAGGGAGGTTGTAGCAAAAAGACGAAAAGTTGATGAACCTGAAATTATAAGCAGAAAGAAAAAGGATTCTGTTGAAGATGTTGTTGGTTTTCAATTTGAAAACAGTTCTGGTGTCAACTGCTATGCTAATGCAGTGGTTAATGTTTTGTTTTCTCTAGAAAATGTAAAAGAAGAGATTGTGGTCAATTCGGATCACAGATTTTGCAGTTTGTTGAATTCTGTGTTAGAGAAATGTAGCACTGATAGAACAAAAATAGAAAGTGTGTCTGAAATTCGAAATCTGTTAGACAGATGTTCAGGTCAAACACAATTCTCTCAAAATATTCAGCATGATTGTCAGGAGTTTTTAATGTATATGCTTGATGTATTGCATGCTGAAGGTGTAGATGTAGATCACCTGTTTGGGCTTTCTTATCAATGGCAGCATGACTGCGAGAACTGTAGGGTATCAAGTACTACTAGTGTAGACTCAGAAAGATTTATATATTTAACTTTGCCAGACAGTAAATCAGTGTCTTTTAATTAGCTAGTAAAAGCAGCTGATCACAACATGGAGTGTAGCCAATGTAAATCTGAAATGATGTCAACATTATTTATACGAACATATGGCCAGTATGTCATTTTAATGTTCCAACGATGTAGGCCTGATGGAACAAAATTTACAACTTTAATTAAAAATGTTGTAGCTTCGCAGTTGTCAATATCAGGAAGGACTTTTGTAACTGCAGCAATTATATATCATGATGGTCCTTCAATAACATCAGGACATTACACAGCTTATTTAAAGTCTAGAAACGGCTGGTCATTCTGCAACGATTCTGTTTTAACTTTAAAAAAAAAAATTGCCGTATGACCTTAAAAATTCTTACCTGGTGTTTTTAAAACCAAAATTTTAGGGAAAGAATCTCGGGATGTGCTCTGAGGAATTTCAAGAGGTTCTAATGGCTCCTACACGATTTGGCCTTAAGGATAAGTGTAGTACAGAGACAATAGTTCCTGGAAAAATAGAAGATTTTCTTACAGAAAGTGGTGGGCACAGATTAGTTGAAGGACAACAGAGTAAAGCAAACGGTCTTCTTACCATAACACTTGACGTCATGGAAAAATAACTGTACTTTGAATGAGTTCAGAAAAACTGTTTCTTTTTATAAGCTAATTCAAGCAGCCAATCAAAACATGGAGTAGAGGGAATGTAAGTCTGCAATGCTGTCTAGATTATTGGTCCAAACTTTTGATTATAATGTCATTTTAAAAATCCAATTATATAAACCTGATGAAAGTAAGTCTTCAACTTTAATTACAAATGTTGTGGCTGCACAGTCATTGATTTTAGGAAGAACATTTGTAACTGCAGCTATTATATGGCATGATGGTCATTTGACAGATCCGCTTATTACACAGCTTAAAATGTAAAAAAAGCTGGTGTTTCAAAAATTATTTTCATTTGACTACGATACAATGTTGCCTTTTTACTTAAAAATATTCTTACTTTCTGTTTTCAGAAAAGAGAATTTAGGGTAGGTAACTGGTGTATAATGATTCTAGGGGTTGATATAATTTTATCTACTGTTTTATATTGCTTTGTGATTAAAAGTGATGTAGAGAATTAAATAATTGTAGTAGTCATAGAGGTAGTGTAAGTCTGCTTCATAATAAGCA
The DNA here is from genome assembly GCF_964261635.1 of Lissotriton helveticus. NCBI lineage: Eukaryota > Metazoa > Chordata > Amphibia > Caudata > Salamandridae > Lissotriton > Lissotriton helveticus. The sequence continues at coordinate 962,620,699 of NC_136072.1, read as the reverse complement.
CTATCAGTGTCATAGGAAATGTAGAACATGAGTGAGCAAGAAGGGTAAGATGTTACTAGTCCAGGATTGTGAAAGTGATCTTGAACGTTTTCTTTCTGAAAGTTGCGGAAATACAAAATGACGGGATTTGCTTACAAGAATTCCAAGAGTTATAAATGGCTCTTACATGATTTGGCCTTGTGGAAACGTGTGGTAGAGAGCGAGAAGTCATTTATTGTATGTAACATATTTGTCAAAACGATGGAGCTTTTCTTTCAGAAAGTGGCGGGCTGAAAATAAAAACAGCACAAGCGAGTGTAAGCTGTTCATAGGACATCCTTCGACGTCATGGAAAGTAAGTTACTTTTGAGGAGTTCTGATTTCTGATTGGTTATGTTATATGGGTTTTTTAAACACAATCATTTTGATTGTGTTTTTTTTTCCCCGCTGTTATATGATGAATACCTTCAAGTCACTGTTTTTAGTGAAATTTGATACATTCTGAGAACAGCAAAAATAAACCATTTAACATGTATAATTAATTCTGTACTGTTTGTATTTATGATGTACATTTAGAACTGTGTAAGAGGCATGGAGAAGCTGAGGCTTCAGTAAGTGTCAAAGTTGTTGCATGCAGTGCTGCACTTCTGCGTACTCTTTCATATGCTGGACTACATCAGCACAATGAGATACCTAACCAAAGGAAACACAAGTGATGTGATTGTGAAATGAGCAAAAGAAATTGCACGTTTTTGAAATACATTACCTGTGTTTCCTAACATTACGAATCACATTGTGCAGATGAAGTTTAGGCCTGTCCAGGGAAACAGAGGAAGTCTGAACTTTATTGGTTGGCCTGCACATGTATTATCTCCTCTGTACTCTTGAACAAGCCTAAATTTGATCTGCATCCCTGAGTAGGCCTCACCTGAAACAAACGTCTGGATAGGACACACCTTATTGCCATCCTGAAACAATCATTTAAAATGTTAGGAGCAGTTTTATGATGATTGTGCACCTCTTTTGCGCTGCCATTGCGTCACTTTTGTGAGACAACAGCAGTGCAAAAGATGCACCATGTTCCAAGATAGGCCTCACTTCATCTGCATCAAGATACTGTTAGTTTAAAATGTATATCTTTAGGACTGTGTAGGGGGCCTTGAGAAGCAGAAGCTTCTGTAAGTGTCAAAGTTGTTGAAAAACTGTTTGTCCTTCAATCTTTTCCCTTGTCTTTTCTAATTTTTAAATACATGTTTTAATATTTTTCAAATGTTTGTTATCTCTTTCACAGATTGAAAGTAAAAAAATAACAAGTGACTAAGTTAACAACAGTTATAAGGTAAATGTTTTGTACTCTTTTCGTTACATTCCTATCACATTTAACTTCTATTAGTTTCACTGCTTCATTTCTTTAACCTTCACTTTCCGGCCTTTGCTACTTCCCTCATTCCTTTCTCTATTACTTACTTACTCTACTCCTTCCACTCTTTTTCTCAGTCCCTTTTTTCTCATAGTTCCTCACTCTTGTTCACTAACTCCGTCTCTATTACTCTCACTGTCTCTGACTGATCACTCTTTCACTACTTGTTCATTATGCTTTCTCTGTGTAGTTGAAGCACAGTAAGGGGCATATTATCAACACAGCCAATTAAATTATCACTGCTTTTATCGGCAGAAAACTGCTGCAAAAGCGGCTTTAGCGGCAGTTTTCTGCCGCAAAAGCGGCTTTAGCGGCAGATTTCTGCCAATAAAAGCAGTGAAATTTTTATCGCCTATGTTGATAATATGCCCCTATGTTATTTAGATTTCTTTGGTGTTTCAATCATTCTTTTTCTGTTACTTCTTCTCTCTGTTATTCCAATGTTTTAATCTTAATTTGATCATTCAGTCACATTCTCTAACAAACTCTTGTTTGTTATTCTTCTACTCTCCTTTTTTTTCCTCACTTCTTTATCTATTTTGTTTTTCACAATTATACCCTCTTAAATCTTTTCTTCAGTAAATAGATCTATTAAACAGTATCTCTACTTTACTCCCTATAGCTGTCTTTCTTTTAACATAACTGTCTGTTTCCTTCCCTTATACTTACTCTTCTTTTTTTTTAAAAATCTTTTTGGTTCGCTCCCGGTTAGCGTACCGGAGAGCGAACCGAGAAGTGAACTAAGAGAAATAGAGGTTGGCAGAGTTCCAAATAATCTACCAATTTTTTTATAACGGGGAGGTAGTTCTGAAAATAACTTTTTTTTTATTGTTTTTGTTGATTTATATTTTTTGTATTTTTTTTCTGAACATTTTTTTACTTTTTTGTATTTTCTGAACGGTTTTATATTTTTTTTGTTTTTTTTTGGGGGGGGGAAACGAAAACGATTCATTGTAAAGGGCTCAACAGGAGCAACAAAAAAAAAAGAATTTATTCTCTGGGGCGTTTTGGACAATCATGATTGTCGATAGCTCTGTTGATCAGAGTGATGCTACTTTCTCTGTAGCAAATGAATTGGTTACAACGCACACACACTTGTTTCACTTCCCCGAACCTCATTTGTATATTTGGGACCATCTCCCTCGCCTCTGGTCCCGTCACTTCCTGTACAACTGATCTTCTTGCCATAGAAGGGGGATTATCTTGCTCGTCACGTAACTGCGCAGCACTGTAGTTGATAGGATGCCACCTATTCATATGGCAATGCATTGTGTAATTTCCGTAACTGTACTTCTTCTCGGTCCCTCTGGATAGTCTATCTTTACATATAAGGCAAGTTACGTACCGTGCATTGACTTTTTTTTGGCCCTGGGGATATGTAAAAAATTGCCAAATATAATTTTCTTTCACATGAGACCTCCTGGGCTCCTCACGTAAAAAATGCCTCTCTTCCTGCTCTTCCTCTTCTTCCTCTTCTTCCTCTTCTTGCTGAATGATAACTTCAGCAGGTGGTCCTCTCTTCCTTGGATGTGGTGGAGGTGGTGGGAAAGAAACAGCTGAAGCTACTAATGAAGCCATTGCTCAGTGATCACAAAGGGTCTTTCTCTCACAAAGATGAAAGTCAGAGTGAGGAAAGAAGGAGGGGTTTTCATCATTTGGGAAAAACAATAGTTCTAAACCAATGAAAAGTGGTACTTTTAGATCACATGACCTAGTCTTACATCATTAGGAAACCAAAAGTGAAATGAACCAATGAAAAGTGTTATTAAAAAGTCACATGGCCTGTTGTGTTTACGTTACGCGCTTTGGGCCGCGTCCCGGATCGCTTCCGGGAAGCTGAGCTTCACGCCTCGTTCGCGTACCGGTTCACTTCCGGGTACGCTAACGCGGCGCGTCATATGACGTTTCACGCGACAACGTGATACGTCACGCTGACGCGACGCGTCATGATGTTGTTTTCTAACGCGGCAATTGCGCAAACGGAACGTTTACCGGTTTGCGTACCGGGTCGCGGCACCAAATTGAGCTAACGGGAAGCTACCCGGTTCGCGAACCGGGAGCGAACCAAAACATAATAATACATTTTTTTTATTAATAAACATATAAAATATATTTTTTGATTTAAGAAGAATACATTTTACAGCTATAGATATTAGTTTTAAAAAACCATTGAAATTCACTGAAAAAACCTTAGGTTATAGACCATATATAGTTAGGAATTAGCATTTACAAAACCTTGAAAATTCACTGAAAAAACCATGGGTTATAGACCATATATAGTTAGGAATTAGCATTTACAAAACCTTATTTTACTCACACAAAACCATTGAAATTCCATATATAGTTAGTTGCACTAACTATATATCGCGCACCCGCAATCCACTGCTGATCATGTCACATATTACATCATTCATGACATGGTCAGTGACATCACTGATGACATCTCAAATGACATCACTGATTACATCACTGATGACATCTCAAATGACATCACTGATGACATCACTGATGATATCTCAAATGACATCACTGATGACATCACTGATGACATCTCATTTGACATTACTGATCACATCACTGATGACATCATTCATGTGATAATACGATGAACCTCTTCAGACTCTTATATAACCTTAGATACACTCAGTGTAAACAGACACTCACAGACTGTTACTCATCCATGGAGTTACTCACACACCTAGTCAGTCATGCAAAGAATCTATCACACCTCCATTTCCTCAACTATACAGTTATACACACCTTACTTATTCAAACATATACTAACACATATTTACTCTCTTTTACAATGCCTGATACAAGTTCACAATGATCCATACAGCCACTCACACATTCACTGGCTCTTATGCACAGTTATTTATATATGTCAACTGTCACATGTACTGTGTTTTACATATGTACTTACTTTGACATGTAGCACTGAGATATCCATTCACTCACCAATGCACTCAGTCAACCGCCCATACAGGTGTTTCTACATGCACTTTTGAACCCATAATCTAGTGAATCAACTGCTCACACATCTATGCACGGAGTCATACACCTCCCAGCCACCCACACACACACACACTCAGTCTCCCATACAAATACTTGGGCAACCAAAAAATAACCCATATACTTACTCATATAGCTACTGATCAACACATGCAGCAGTTTACAGAACAACAGACATAATGATGCACAAATTAAGACAGTTTAGTCACTAACCCATGCACTCAGTGACACACATTTATTCACTCACTCATACAGTCAGTCTTGCACCTACTAAATCCTTCATCCAGACACTTATACATCCACTCATTCTTCAATATGTAAGACATATTTTAACTTTACAGAAACATACAGTCACTGGATGTTGTCATCAGTGATGTCATCAGTGATGTCATTTGAGATGTCATCAGTGATGTCATCAGTGATGTCACTGACCATGTCATGAATGATGTAATATGTGACATGATCAGCAGTGGATTGCGGGTGCGCGATATATAGTTAGTGCAACTAACTATATATGGAATTTCAATGGTTTTGTGTGAGTAAAATAAGGTTTTGTAAATGCTAATTCCTAACTATATATGGTCTATAACCCATGGTTTTTTCAGTGAATATATATATATATATATATATATATATCGGCTCCAACAAACCCTCACCGTCAATTTACGGGAATCAGGTAGCAGCACTCGGGGGTAAATACACGATTAAAGTTTATTTTTCCACAACGCGCTTCCGGCACTCGGCCTTCGTCAGTGTTCAAAACAACGGAGTGCCGCGAAGCCACAATGTATTTAAAGTCATCACGTGATACTAATGCATGACACAAAGATAGGACCATTGGAGGTGAACCCGGTCGCCATCTTGGAATGGTCAACAGATATTACATGTCGCAGACCGCTCTGTAAATCAAGCGGGGTACAACTGTGCATGCACAAATGAATTGATGGCAATACATATTCTAGATCTAAATTGATCAATCAAAAAATTGCCATTCTCATAATGCCCACAGATGGGCTATGTGCATTCGATACAAGTTCATATTATACATTATCCCGCCCTGAATGGGCCAAAACAGATTCTAATGCAAATTAGATCAAGTGACAATACAAATTACAAAAGGCAATATATTGAGAAGAGTGAAGAAAAGCTAAGGGAAGCAATTTTAAACAGAATAAGCAATATTTACATTATATACAACTGATCAGTAAAGTCCTAATTGGATTTCATTAAATCAAATGGACTGCCAAGTCCTCATGTACATTCAATCCTTCTGGCATTTTGCTTTGTAGGTCAATTATATAACGCGACTCTAATCGCCTTAATTTATGTAACCTGTCTCCTCCTCTTACATGGGCAGGTACGGAATCCAGACAAAAGTACGTTAACAGATCCCTGTTACGTTTGTGTTCTTTATCGAAATGTCTGGCTACAGGGTAGTTCACGTCTGCATTTTGAATTGCCCTTTGATGCTCTAAAATCCTTAATTTAACAGGATTCGTTGTGCTGCCAACATACCTTCTGCCACAAGGACATGTTAGACAGTACACAACGTAAGGTGTAGAGCATGTGAGGAACTTTCCTATTTTTTTAGGTTGTTTAACCCCAGGTACATTGTACTGTGTGATGCGCCTACTGCCTTTGCAAGCCTTGCATTTCCCGCAAGGGTAAAAGCCTTTTAGGGGTTCGGACTTGGTTCTAGACGTGGTCCCGTCATGATGGCTATGCACTAAATAATCTTTAAGTGCTATATATATATATATATCTTGAGATTCCCTCGCCTCAGCATCCCCCTCTCGGCGGAGTCACGGAACAGCAAGCAGGTAAGTCTTTTTGAAATTGTTTATTCACACACCATGTGCAAAGATACCGTGCAGTAAATTGGACAGCCTACGCGTTTCGGCTACTCCTAGCCTTCCACTGGACCATAGAGTCCCTGGAGTCTAGACCATTTTTAAAGTGCTAAGTGCAGTACCCTTTTCCCTTTCAATCACTCCTCTAGACTGTCAACCTTGCTTACAGTCAATGGCAAAAAGAGGTCGCCATTTTCTTAATATGTCTCATTACAGTGAAGTACATTTAAATAGTAGAATATTGAAAGATTACATTTCATTATTCTCTGCATGTTGGCAATTCATAATGGGAACATTTAAGAGATTTATAAGAAACTTTTTGATTCACAGTAAAGTACAATAAATGATAATTGTTCCTGTTTTCTTAATATGTCCTTCTCCATCTTGCTCCTAAGAAGGTTTTTCAGATGATCTAATCAGGGTCCTATTTTCTTGTTACCTCTGTACATTATATACAAGATTCTGTAATCTCCTCCACCATGGGTTCCCTTCTCACGGGAGATTTTGCAGTTCCCGGTTATTATGTACAATATTTACAGTTTTCTGCATCCCAACTTAGAGTTCCAATTTCAAGTTTAATCCTCTTCTTGTTGAGATATTTGCAGTCCATAATGTAAACTACATTTTTTATGGTACAGCAAAAATATGTCAATATTGGGAACCCATTTTTGGCATCCACTTCATCTGTTTGTCTATCTGTTCCCTCATTGTCCACAAAACCATTTTCTTTTTTTGATCAACATGCTCTTTTTTGTGTGTGTATGTCAGTTCATTCAATATCTGGCAGCTTCCTCGCCACTCCTCAACATATTTACACCTACATACAGATATATACAAATCGCCTCAAGTTTAGAGTCCAAGTCTTTCTCCATTATGTTATTTCTTTTTCATCTTCTTGGTTTGTTTTTTATGGGCTATTTTTTGCCAGTTTCCCTCGATCACTTATTTACAAATGTACAAACAGTTCAGCATCTTGGTTGTGTCCATATGGAAATTCTGTCCCCATTCCCAGGATCATTCTTGATTCAAGTTTCATAGTTGTATTGTACGATCTCCCACTCTCTCTGAGGGTTTACTGAGTTTGATCCCTGAGTATTTCAATTGATTGGGGTTGCTCTGATGACAGTCGGCAAAATGTATGGCCATTGGGTAATTAGGATCCTTATTCTTGATCGCATGTAGATGTTGAAGGATCCTTAGTTTTAGTTTATTAATGGTGCTTCCTATGTAGGACTTCCCACATGGACACATCAGCCTGTAGACCACATGTTTTGAATCACACGTTATGTGATCCCTGTTAGAACCTGAGATGCCAGGTCACCTAGGGTAGCCTGGCCTAGGGGTAAGACATGCAATACTAGAGGCACAGTGTGAAGGTTGCACACCACCCAATAGTAAATCCACGCAATAGCACACAAAAACAACACTACACCAAGTATAGGAAAATAAGTACTGCTTTATAAAAATAATATATTCTGTTCTCTTATACCTTAGAATTCACAGTTCAGTACTTTACAATCAATCAGGTGAAATAACAATCCGCTAAAGTCTTGGGAGAGAAAACTACCACTCAGTATAAGCAAAAGCAGATGTCATGGGATTAATATCAATCTTTTTAGCAGTGTTAACTGGCATTAAAAATCCACATCAATAGTATCTTTCATTACATTTAGATGTCATGTACACAGTAGCTCTATTTTCAGGGATATTAACTTATCTAAATCTTCCCCTCCCTCGAGCCAGCTCCTCAGCGTGGCGCTCGAGCGGAGGAAAACCAGGGCCGATGTCACTATGCTCCCCCCGGCCCCTACCGGGCCTCTAAACACTCCCTCCCTGCTCGAGCCAGCTCCTCAGTGTGGCGCTCGAGCAGGAGGGAAAGGGCGGATCTCTCGGCGAGCTGGGAAAGCTGGCGCGCCTCCTCAGCGTTGTCCGGCGGGGGCTGCTACTCCCGCTGACATGCGCGGAAGGCGCTCACGCTGGTGTCTCCTCTCGCTGCGCCCGCTCACAGAAAGGACACACTACTCACGGGCCTGCTCACTTCTGCGCCCCTCCTTCCGGGGATCAGCATCAGACGGGGCATGCGCGAAGGCGCCTTCACTTTCCTCAGAACTGGGTCGCTACCGGCAACGCATCCAAAGCGCGGTAGGCGCCCCCGGGGTCCCGCTCACGAATGGAAGCCTCGCAAGGCTTCTCAGGCTCAGTGGATCCTGCGGGGGCGCTGCCACAGAGCACGAACAGTGCCCCAGGGGTCCCGCTCTCAGTTGAAGGCAGTGAACAAGTTCCTCAGCCCACACTTTCTACCTAACAGATGGGGAGGCTTGCCACACGTCACAGGACCAGTCCGGGGTAAGGAAATCTTGAAATTGTCCAGTGGAAGTACTTCCTTTCCACACTATAGTGAGGAGGGGGGATAAAAACGGGGAGGCTCCTTCAGAATAAATCCACAGAGCTCTTCCTCAGCACTAATCCCCTATCCCTCCTTACTGGACAGACTAGGGGCACAGGGGAACTCTTAGTTCAGCTCCCAAGGCAGGGTTCTTCTCAGCTCCCAAGACTACTAGAATTAACCCCTTCACCTATCTGTCCAGGATCAGCAGGATGAGCTAACTTGGCTAGGACAACAGGACATAGGAGGTGGAAAAGCCTTGACAGAGGGCTACTCTTGTAGAGGAAACCACCCTTCAGAATCCTACCCCTACTAGACCTCAGCCTTCACTCTAGCTGCTCCTCACTGACAGACAAAATGGCTGTCCAGCATTCCGCCTTATATAGGCTGCCCCCTCCGTGGTCCAGAATGGACCAGAAGGTTCTGGAACGCCCTATACTAGTCTATGGACAAGTTCTAGGCTTGGCAGTTAGGGCAGTTGGTAGCCACCATTTTGTGGTTCCAACTTTTCCTGTCAAAACAGGCCTCTGGGCCTGAGGTGAAAGACTATGAGAGGAAAAAGAACACCTATCCCCTTGGCCAACACCTATAAAAACTAGTAGACACAAAAATTATTAAGGGTATGAGGGGCAAAAAGGGGACAAAATAAATAATAATTTGGAGGGACTACGCAAAAAAACCAGACAGGTCTAACACGCGTCCCCCCCAGCTGAAAGTGGGGAGAACTACCCAACCCCTTGGGAGTCCTCATCACTAAGGCGGAAATACCTGGAGAGACCGTCTGCATTGGCGTGGTCCACTCCAGGCCGATGTTCCACCCGGAAGTCCATTCCCTGTAGGGAGATGGACCACCTCAACAACTTGGGATTTTCCCCCTTCATTTGCATCAGCCAACGAAGGGGTCGGTGGTCAGTCTGAACCAGGAAGTGCGAGCCAAAGAGGTATGGCCGCAGCTTCTTCAGAGCCCACACCACCGCAAAAGCTTCCCTCTCAATCGCACTCCACTTCTGTTCCCGGGGAAGCAGTCTCCTGGATAAGAAGACTACAGGCTGATCCAGGCCCTCTTCATTTAGTTGCGATAACACTGCCCCAATGCCATGTTCTGATGCATCTGTTTGGACAATGAACTCCTTGGAGAAGTCTGGGGCCCTCAGGACCGGTGCCACACACATTGCCTGCTTCAACTTTTCGAAGGCTTGCTGACAAGCCTTCGTCCAAACTACCCGTCGAGGTTGTTTCTTGGAGGTGAGCTCTGTGAGGGGCGCCACAATAGTGCCATACCCCTTCACAAAGTGACGGTAGTAACCTGTGAGGCCCAGGAAAGCTCGGACCTCAGTCTGTGTCTTGGGGGGTTCCCAGGCCATGATTGCCTCAATCTTCGCCTGCAGGGGCTGCACTGACCCCCTACCCACCAAGTGTCCAAGGTACACAACCGACCCCTGCCCAATCTGGCATTTGCTGGCCTTGATTGTCAATCCAGCCTTTTTCAGGGCCTGGAGAACTGCTTGCAAATGTTGCAAATGGTCCTCCCAACTGCTACTGAAGACAGCAATGTCATCCAGGTAGGCAGCAGAGAAACTCTCCATTCCAGAGAGGACCTGGTTCACCAGCCGCTGAAATGTGGCAGGGGCGTTCTTGAGCCCAAAGGGCATCACACAAAACTGGAAGTGTCCCTCAGGCGTGGAAAAGGCTGACCTTTCCTTTGCTCCATCTATCAAGGAGATCTGCCAGTACCCTGAAGTGAGGTCAAAGGTACTTAGGTATTGGGCAGCTCCTAGCCGGTCAATTAACTCATCCGCCCTAGGGATCGGATGGGCATCAGTCTTTGTAACTGAGTTCAGTCCTCGGTAATCCACACAGAACCTCAGTTCTGGTGTGGTGCCTGGTGGGGCGGCTTTTGGCACTAGCACCACCGGACTGGACCAAGGGCTGTTGGAAGGTTCTATCACTCCTAGCTCTAGCATCTTGGCAACCTCTCCATGGATGCTAGCCTTCACCTTGTCCGACAGCCTATAGGTCTTTGACTTCACTGGGGGGCTGTCTCCTGTGTCCACATCATGGGTACACAGGTGGGTTCTTCCCGGGACAAGGGAGAACAGCGAAGAGTACTGCTCCAATACCTGGCGGCAATCCTCTCGTTGCTCAGGAGTTAGGGATGGGGAGAGAATCACTCCCTCCACCGACCCATCCGTCTCTTGGGATGAAAAGAGATCCGGGAGAGGCTCGCTTTCTGCTTCCTCGGCACCATCAGTCACCAACATCAGGATGACCTCTGGCCTCTCATGGTGGGGTTTGAGGCGATTGGCATGCAGCACCCGTAGGGGCTGTCGCGGGGTCTTAAGATCCACCAAGTAAGTGGCCTTACCCTTCTTTTCCAACACCTCAAATGGGCCTGTCCAACGATCTTGAAGGGCACTTAGCTCTCCAGGTTCCATCACCCATACTTTTTGGCCAGGCTCCAACTCCACCGGGTGAGCATTTTGGTCGTACCATTCCTTCATTACCGCCTGGCTGGCCTCCAAGTTGTCAGAAGCCTGCTTCCACAACTTGGCCATCTGGCTCCTGAAGGCCAGCATGTAGCTCACCACATCCTGAGGAGGTTTCCTGGGAGACTTTTCCCATCCATCCTTCACCAGGCTGAGAGGCCCACGCACAGGGTGCCCATACAACAATTCAAAAGGGCTGAAGCCCACTCCCTTCTGCGGCACCTCTCTGTAAGAGAACAGCAAGCAAGGCAGGAGGACGTCCCATTTCCTCCGTAAGCTCTCCGGCAGACTTCTTATCATGCCCTTCAGGGTCTTATTAAACCTCTCAACCAGTCCATTTGACTGGGGGTGATAAGGAGTGGTGAACCGGTAGGTCACTCCACACTCCTTCCACATTGTCCGCATGTAAGCTGACAGGAAGTTGGTCCCCCTGTCGAACACAACTTCCTTGGGGAATCCTACACGGGTAAAGATTCCCATCAGGGCCCTAGCCACCACAGGTGCAGTAACAGTCCTCAGAGGGATGGCCTCTGGGTACCGTGTGGCATGATCCACCAGAACCAGGATAAACCTGTGACCAGCTGTTGTTGGTGGATCCAATGGCCCTACAATGTCGATGCCCACCCTTTCAAAGGGGGTGCTAACGACTGGAAGTGGTTCCAGGGGAGCCTTTAGCTTCACACCTGTTTTCCCACTGGCCTGGCAGGATACACATGTCCGACAGTATGTGTTGGACGCCCCTTTCATCTGAGGCCAGTAAAAGTGGAGGACAAGCCGTGCAAAGGTCTTGTCCTGGCCTAAGTGTCCTGCCAGTGGTATTGCATGAGCCAATTCCAGCAGAAAGGCTCGGTATTGCTGCGGGACCACCAAGGCCCTTGATGAGCCAGGTAGGGGTACCTTGGGTTCACTGTAGAGGAGTCCATCCTCCCAGTAAATATGGTGGTGTCCCGTAGCATCACCTGCTGCCTGGGCTTCAGCCTGACGCCTCAGTCCCTCAAGGGTAGGGCACTCCCTCTGCCCCTTACAGAATTCCTCTCTGGTAGGTCCTCCCTCCACATGCCACTCAGCAGGGATGGGTAAATCCTCCAGAGAGTCTACTTCCCCCTCCATGGACTCCTGGCCTACCACCGCAGGTGGCCGATCTGTCACATGGGGCGTGGAAGCCGAAGCAGGCTCTTCCTGTCTCCGGGTCTGTCCCTTTTTGGCAGCGGGTTGGGCCATTGTTCCAGGCTCCAACCCAGGAGAACTCCCTCTCCGGGCAGTCGCAGACCGTGTGCTTACACAGGCCCAGTCAGGTGTACCCAGCATTGCAGAATGCGTCCGGTATTCCACCTCTCTCCAAGTGTTGTGCTCCATGTCATTCCCCAACAGACAATCAACTGGCACGGCAGGGCTTACGGCAACTCGAAGTGAACCTGCAACCCCCTCCCACTCAAAGGGAACCTCAGCCACTGGATAGTGGCCCATTCTGCCGTCAGCCATCGCGGCGGGGTGGAGTACATTAGGAACAACCTGCTCTGGAGACACCAGTTGACTTCTCACCATAGTCATACTGGCTCCTGTATCTCTCAGAGCCTCCCCTCTTTGGCCATTGATGGTAACCCATTGCCCATACTTTGTAGTATTTGGGGGCACCTGGATCTTTGGAATCATCTCCCGCTCTCCCAGGGACACTAAGGTGACACCCGCCCACTCACCCCCCTTATCTAAGGGCAACTCCTACCCGAGCGCTACACTAGCTACTCCCGGTGACTTTCCTCCGGTGGGAGGGGGTGGTCTCTTTGGGCATCTGACATCTCCCTTATAATGTCCAACACCACCACATTCAAAACAGTGGAGAACCCTTGGCTGCTGGCTTTGGCCAGGATTAGGGTTTCTGGGCGGGTTTGCCCTAGGGGTGAAACCTGCTCCCTTACCTTGGAAATTATTTTGGGGACCTTTGGAGAACTCCTTCTTTTTATCTCCCCCCTCCTTCTTCTGGGGGGCGCCCTGTCCGGCTTTTTGAGAATCCCCTCCCGTCCCCTTTGAGGACACCCGGGTACTCGCCCAAGTGTCCGCCTCCTCTGCAAGCTTCCGGGGATCGGTCAGCTTGCTGTCCACCAGGTGTTGGCGCAACTCGGGAAAACATTTCTCGAGGAGGTGTTCTTTCAAAAATAGATTGTACAGCCCCTCATAATCTTTCACCTCGCTGCCCTTGACCCAACCCTCCAAAGCTTTCTTGGCGTAGTCTAAAAAGTCTACCCAATTCTGGGTACTCAGTTTGTGACTTCCCCTGAATTTCTGTCTGTATCTTTCAGGGGTAAGTCCAAACTTCTTCACCAGTGCCACCTTCATTGCAGGGTAGTGGGTTTGCTCATCCTGCTCCAGAGCCAACAAGGTGTCTCTGCCAGCAGGTGGCATGTATTTATACAGCCCACCTCCCCAGTGAGTTTCTAAGATCCCGTGAGCCCTTAGAGAAACTTCGTAGGCGGCCAGCCATTTGGCAATGTCATCGCCTGGGGTGTAACTAGCGATGACATCTTTGGGTAAATAGGGTCTGGGTTCCCTGGTGTTCACTTTATTTTCGCTGCCACCATTATCTGGATTGGGAGGCCTTTGTATTAAGGCTTGTAGGTCCATCTCTTTGATGGTTCGCTCATGGGCTAACCTCCTGTCCTCCCTTTCCATCTCCATCCTAGCTAATTCCAACTTCATTCTCCTCTCCTCCCTCCGATCTTCTAGCTCGGCGTCAGTTAAACCCCTGTCTGAGACGCTGCTGCTCGCCCTCGAAGGTATCCTGGGACCTGTCAGCAGATTCCCCCTTCCAGGTTGGTTCAACATTGCAATCTCAAGGACAGTGTCCCCGTCACTCTCTTCAGTATCTGGTTTTTCCACTAAATGAGCTTCCACCCATGCCCTTATGCTTGTCAGCAACTCGCCTTTCTTGGCACCTTTGTTAAAGAATACCCCTTGTTGCTGACACCATTCTCTGAGTTGGGCCACAGTATTGGATTCTAGCTCTTTAAAATTCAATTCCATCTTTCACTATGGAATAAAATTAACACACAGGAGAAAACCAAGAAGTGACCTGAGGTTAACCTCCACCCACCACCAGAAATACATTTGGAAAAACAAAATTCAAATTAGGAGGGCCGCAAGGAGAAAACTCCTGGTGTAGGTCAGTGTATTGCATTGAATTACTAATGAGTAGCTGCAACCAAGTCAGAATCCCACCGCTAGGCACCAAATGTTAGAACCTGAGATGCCAGGTCACCTAGGGTAGCCTGGCCTAGGGGTAAGAAATGCAATACTAGAGGCACAGTGTGAAGGTTGCACACCACCCAATAGTAAATCCACGCAATAGCACACAAAAACAACACTACACCAAGTATAGGAAAATAAGTACTGCTTTATAAAAATAATATATTCTGTTCTCTTATACCTTAGAATTCACAGTTCAGTACTTTACAATCAATCAGGTGAAATGAAAATCCGCTAAAGTCTTGGGAGAGAAAACTACCACTCAGTATAAGCAAAAGCAGATGTCATGGGATTAATAGCAATCTTTTAGCAGTGTTAACTGGCATTAAAAATCCACATCAATAGTATCTTTCATTACATTTAGATGTCATGTACACAGTAGCTCTATTTTCAGGGATATTAACTTATCTCAATGTTTAGCAATAATAATACATTTAGTCAGTTCAAGATTGACCAAATCTGGCTTCAGTGAGGAATTCCATTTTACCCCTTAGTTTAGTTATTAACAAGCAATCTTTGTAAGGAGCTTAAACCTTCATTTAGCCACCAGGTTTCTTTATGCTACTCCCCAGCCTGTATTAACCAGGGAGGAAAACGACCAGTGCCTTATTTACTTCACTGTAGGTGTTAGCGCCGCTTCCCCCTGCAATTCTCCTCCTTACTTGTGAATGAATTGGCCGGAATCGTCTTGCGCCAGGCTTAGAAGGGGAACAGCAGACAAAGGGGGTCGGGGAACCAAGGCAGGCGAGGCCCTCATGCCTCAGAAGGCTCCACTATGTTCACTTCCCCTCCCTCGAGCCTGCTCCTCAGCGTGGCGCTCGAGCGGAGGAAAACCAGGGCCGATGTCACTATGCTCCCCCCGGCCCCTACCGGGCCTCTAAACACTCCCTCCCTGCTCGAGCCAGCTCCTCAGTGTGGCGCTCGAGCAGGAGGGAAAGGGCGGATCTCTCGGCGAGCTGGGAAAGCCGGCGCGCCTCCTCAGCGTTGTCCGGCGGGGGCTGCTACTCCCGCTGACATGCGCGGAAGGCGCTCACGCTGGTGTCTCCTCTCGCTGCGCCCGCTCACAGAAAGGACGCACTACTCACGGGCCTGCTCACTTCTGCGCCCCTCCTTCCGGGGATCAGCATCAGACGGGGCATGCGCGAAGGCGCCTTCACTTTCCTCAGAACTGGGTCGCTACCGGCAACGCATCCAAAGCGCGGTAGGTGCCCCCGGGGTCCCGCTCACGAAGGGAAGCCTCGCAAGGCTTCTCAGGCTCAGTGGATCCTGCGGGGGTGCTGCCACGGAGCGCGAACAGTGCCCCAGGGGTCTCCCGCTCTCAGTTGAAGGCAGTGAACAAGTTCCTCAGCCCACACTTTCTACCTAACAGATGGGGAGGCTTGCCACACGTCAAAGGACCAGTCCGGGGTAAGGAAATCTTGAAATTGTCCAGTGGAAGTACTTCCTTTCCACACTATAGTGAGGAGGGGGGATAAAAACGGGGAGGCTCCTTCAGAATAAATCCACAGAGCTCTTCCTCAGCACTAATCCCCTATCCCTCCTTACTGGACAGACTAGGGGCACAGGGGAACTCTTAGTTCAGCTCCCAAGGCAGGGTTCTTCTCAGCTCCCAAGACTACTAGAATTAACCCCTTCACCTATCTGTCCAGGATCAGCAGGATGAGCTAACTTGGCTAGGACAACAGGACATAGGAGGTGGAAAAGCCTTGACAGAGGGCTACTCTTGTAAAGGAAACCACCCTTCAGAATCCTACCCCTACTAGACCTCAGCCTTCACTCTAGCTGCTCCACACTGACAGACAAAATGGCTGTCCAGCATTCCGCCTTATATAGGCTGCCCCCTCCGTGGTCCAGAATGGACCAGAAGGTTCTGGAACGCCCTATACTAGTCTATGGACAAGTTCTAGGCTTGGCAGTTAGGGCAGTTGGTAGCCACCATTTTGTGGTTCCAACTTTTCCTGTCAAAACAGGCCTCTGGGCCTGAGGTGAAAGACTATGAGAGGAAAAAGAACACCTATCCCCTTGGCCAACACCTATAAAAACTAGTAGACACAAAAATTATTAAGGGTATGAGGGGCAAAAAGGGGACAAAATAAATAATAATTTGGAGGGACTACGCAAAAAAACCAGACAGGTCTAACAATCCCTTATTTTTTCTGTTCTTCCATTCTGTAATTTATATTCTGTGATATTTGTACCATGTTCACAGGCCTTACATTTGGCGCATTTCCAAAATCCAGGTGTTGTCAGCCAAGAGGTCTTCTTTGTTGGTTTGATTTGTAAATGGCTCTGTGTTAGGATATCACGTAGGGACGATGTTTTTCTATATGTGATACTTGGAAATGCTGTCAAGGTTTATTTCAGAGTATATCATCAAGGAGTAAGATGTTCCAGTTCCTCCATAGAGCCATTTTCAGTTCATCACTCTGATTGTTGTAATCCATGATCAGGCAAGTTACATTGTCAGACTGTCCTGTTCTGGTGGTTCTGGTAGTCGTTTCATTAGTCCTGTTACTTCCCGGTACTAAGAGATCTGATCTGTTTTTCAGTTCCGTCCTTGATTTTGTTGTTTCGATGACTTCAGCCGGATAGCCCTTTTCCCGGAATCGTTGACTCATCTCTTCTATTTCCTTTTCTAAGTCATCTTTTTCAGAGCAGTTTCTTTTAGCTCGTAACATTTGTCCATATGGAATGCTCCATTTAAGTTTCACTGGATTCCCACTGTTAGCATGAAGCATGCTGTTGCAAGATGTCAATTTCCTGTGTATTTTAGTGCACAGCTGGTCTTCTTCACAAAAATTTCTACATTCAGAAAAACAAGATTTGTTGAGCTGATGGTAGATGTAAAATGGAGATTGTATTCATTCGTTTCCAATGAATCAATGAATGTCTGGAGCTCTTCCTCACTTCCGTCCCAGATGACGAATAAGTCGTCGATGAAACAACACCAAAGCTTGATTTTTGAATGATTCTTCTGTTCTTGGGCCACCACCTCGTTCTCCCAGGCGGCCATCAAAAGGTTTGCATATGTTGGGGCAAAAGATGTCCCCATTGCCGTCCCCTTTGCAGGCCTTTGCAGGTACACGTCCCCCTAGAACAGAAAAGCATTATGTGTCAGACAATAGATTAACATGTCTATCAACATTCCAGTGTGTTCCAGATTGCTCACTATTCTCGTTTCCATTCCCTCAGATATGAAGGTAGTGAAGTTACATAGTTCATGAGGAATATATCAATGAACCTCGATGTTGTTTCTAATAATGACCCTATGGAACTCACAATTGGTCTTCCAGGTGGTTTCGAGAGAGCTTTGTGTACTTTTGGTATATATATATATATATATATATATATATATATATATATGTATATATATATATATGTATATATATATATATTACCTACTGGCGGTCGCCAGTAGGTATATATAGTTAGGATTTTTTTCCTATGGGATTTTTGAAAATTCTATGTTGAATAACTGGCGTTTGAGGACGGAATTGGCAGAAATTTTCAGGAAAATGGCACATTTTGTTTCTGAGCAGCCCCCGAAAATTTGGGGGGGTTTCGTCAAGGGGGGGCTGAGAAAAAAGGGGGGTCCCAAAACGCGTTTTTCCCATTCATTTTTCCATAGGGCGGTTGGACTCACTTTTAGCTCGAACGGCTAATTGGATTTCCACGAAACTTGGCAAAATTGTAGATATGGTTTGCCCGATGTGCCTTTGCTAGGTCTCAATATATGTGCTCCAGTGGATTTTGAGAAATTAACGTTCAAAAAAATATATATATCTGTAAGCGCGCCCCGGTTAGCGCCCGGTCCGCGTACCTGACGTGTAACGGAACTTCGCGAAGCGAAGCTGATTGGCTCTCCGGTGTCTATCAACATTCTAAACAGTCCGGAGCGGCCGCCATCTTGTCTCTCGGTAGGATCGAGAGACAAGAGGAGGCCAAAACAAAGGGGGAAATGACCATAAGGGGGCATAGTAGATCCTCCCTGGCCCCCTAGGTTTGATGTGGAGGCTTTAAAAGGGCCCCGCGGGGCAAAAAAATAAATAAATTTTTTTTAGTTTTTTTTGCGTGGGTAGCGCCCGGTACGCGCACCGGAAAGCGGTCCGGGGAGCGTACTATGAGGAAAAAAGAATGATAGACTTCTCAAATATTGCATGTTTATTGATTGTTCGTTTTGTTGTTTTTTTTTTGGTTTTTTTTGTGATTGTTTTTCAAAATTTAATAGAACGTCTAACATTTGACTGTCCGAAATGTCGTCATTTTCAGTGAACATAACTTGCAACATTTGAGTGTCTGAAATGTCCTCATTTTGAAGGAGGAAATCTACAGATTGTACACATTGTAGTAGTTCATGGTCCTGTGATTCATCCATGAATTCAATGTCATTTGGTTCAATGTTTTCTTGATTGGTCTCTTCAAGGACAATTTCAAATGACACTTTTTGTTCTCCTTCCATTTTGCCTGAAATTTGCATAAAAAATATATATACATCAGTAGAGATAGGGCACTGTTGGGATAAATTTAGCAGTGAATTTATCTTTGGGCAGTGTATGGTATCAGACTGGTAGTAGAAATATAAAAATGTGTATGTGATGAAACCTTAGTAAATTCATAATTATACAAGACAAGCCTAAATCCATCCATAACTATAACAGAGAAGTCTATCTAAATCTATAACTATTACAGAGGGATAGTATATAACTATCAGAAAAAGTTTTCCATATTAACTTAAAGTGCACAATATACTTCAGTTTTCAAAATAACATCTTACCTTTTAAAAACAAGTTTAAGTTGTCAGTGAAAATGCTCTTGCAATGTACTTCAGGAAGTAGTAGTCAAAATGGCTGTGTTTCTCTCTCTTTCTTTATATATATTCAGGCACATAACCAATCAAATGTCAGGTAAAAAAAGTAGAAAATGAAAGTAACATTTTAATTGGTTGTCAATTCCAACACTTCAGATGTGTTTTGTGAAGTAATTTACCTCAGGGTATTTAGAGAGGTCTACAGGCTAAATGGCTAAATGGAATTCCAATCAAATTTGTGAAAATGGTAGGGATTGGTATGTAGTATGAGTTAAACTATATTTGGTGAAAGTGTCTCCAGTGGTTTTTCTGTTAATTACTTTCCCACCTTTTTTAAGCGAGCGCTTCCCGGTGCGCGCCCCGGTACGCGCACCGGCAGCGTTACGGGAGTCCTCCATTTTGTGTTTCGGTAGAATTGAGATACAAGATGGAGGGCAAATAATGTTCAGAATGGGTAGAAGGGGGCACGGTAGACGTGTCCTGACCCCCTAGGTTTTCTGAGGGTGGCTGAGGAGGCCCATATGTGTGAATAAAAAACATATTTTTTTAAAAATTTTTGCGCGGTTAGCGTCCGGTGCGCGTACCGGTAGCGCTCCGGAAAGCGTAAATCATGAGAATTAGTAAAAAAAAAGTTACATTTAAAATTTGTTTAGAGTGATCATAGTTAGGGTAGCTCTGAGAAGAGCTTTTGGGTATGTGGTAGATTTAGGTACTTATAAGTAGGTACCAATACATAGTCTTAAATTCAGGATGAAAATTCTGTTCCCCTCATCTGAGAAGTGAACTCCATCTCCTCTGTAGATATCTTGCATGTAGTAACGCAAGTTATTGTTGTAGATGGAGCCCATTCCATGGTCTCTCATGTAAGCTGAAACAGACTTATTTACATGCTTCCTCGATTTCTCAATTTGTGGACAAAATTGGTTGGACCACTTCAATTTCTGTCTTTGGCATATATTTGAATATACCAAGGCAGCTTGAGGAAAAAGTGCCTTCAATTGCTCAAAGGTGTCCTTTAAAAGCATTTCCAGACCTACCCCAGTCAAAGTACCCAAGTCATTTCCTCCACAGTGCACAATTAACAGGTCAGGGTTTGGCAAATGCAAAAAGGTTTTCACCAATGGTATCAATTGGTGACATCTTAATCCTCTGTGACCAATCCAGTTGATTTCCACATTTTGTAAATTGAGGTTGTGCAAATTTCTGTTATCAGCATACCTTTGAGCCCAGTGGATGTAACTATGTCCAACAATCCAGACAGAAAACATTGTGAGAGGAGGTTCTGCTGCAGTCAGATGAAGTGTGGGAATAAAATGGCAGTTGAAATAGTAGGAGTATGTAATGAAAAAAAGTGTGGAGTTTCTGTGCTAATGATTCAGTAGCAGTGATTGGTGGATTTTGATTGCTGAAAACAGAAAGTTAGGGTGCATGGATGAGTTCTTTGAAAGATGTAATTTGAATGGTCAAGAAAAAATCATTTTATGAAAGATTGCACTGGATACGCAGGTGTACTGAGAGTTCAGAGTTCAATTGAAACATTGTTGTGTGAACTTGTAAACATGACAGGTCTTTCAGGAGGTGGTTGCTGTGGAAAAAAGGCAGAAAGGGCAGAGGGGGGAAGGGTGTTGATTTGAAAAAAGTGAGGGAAGAGTTTTGATTGGGTGATATGAGAGATATGTGTTATGAATTACAGCATTTCTGTGCCATTGATGGTTGCAGCCTCTGGAGTGCATACCCTTTGCTCTGCTAAAGAAAAATTGGTGTGTATCTGAGACTGTTTTGAAACTCAAAAAGTATTTGCTAAGGTGAGAAAAGATTCATTTAATGTAGATAGAGAATATTATGCATTAGGGATAAATTTATGAAGAAAGTTGTGTATTTAAAATGTTGCTTTGTGTCAAGTGTTTTACAAATAGATTTAGTTTCTTTGAGTTACATAGCCATGTTAAAAGTGACACAAAAGTGGTGGAAGGGCTTTAAAAATACGCTTTCATGTGTGTTAGGGCATTTTAAGTCACTTCCCCATGAATGTGGGTAGATAAGTGATTTACTTGAAGTATTTAAAAACGTTTTTTGAAATCAGTTAGGTTTTTTTGATTTAAGACATTTCCCTGTGCTGCAGAGTCTCTGTAAATACGCCGCCATGTGTGCTTGGCAAATTTAGACTTTGTTTCTTTGAGTTACATAGCCATGTTAAAAGTGATGCAAAAGTGGTGTAAGGGCCTTAAAAATACGCTTTCATGTGTGTTAGGGCATTTTAAATCACTTCCTCATGAATGTGGGAAAATAATTTGTTTTTTTGATGTGTTTAAAAACGTTTTTTGAAATCAATTAGGTTTCTTGATATGTACTGCTAGAGTTTCATAGGCTACTTGACGCATATTTACAAGGCCTTTGAATCACTTTGATGTTATTTTCCACATTTTAATTTAAGGCATTTCCCCGTGGTGCAAAGTCCTTGTAAATACACCCCCATGTGGGCTTGGCAAATTTAGACTTTGTTTCTTTGAGTTACATAGCCATGTTAAAACTGACGCAAAAATGGTGCAAGGGCCTTAAAAATATGCTTTCATGTGTGTTAGGGCATTTTAAGTCAATTCCCCATGAATGTGGGTAAATAAGTGATTTATTTGAAGTGTTTAAAAACGTTTTTTGAAATCAATTAGGTTTTTTGATATGTACTGCTAGAGTTTCATAGGCTGCTTGAGGCATATTTACAAGGCCTTTGAGTCACTTTGATGTTATTTTCCCCATTTTAATTTAAGACATTTCCCCGTGCTGCAAAGTCTTTGTAAATACGCCGCCATGAGTGCTTGGCAAATTTAGACTTTGTTTCTTTGAGTTACAGAGCCATGGTAAAAGTGACGCAAAAGTGGTTGAAGGGCCTTAAAAATACGCTTTCATGTGTGTTAGTGCATTTTAAGTCACTTCCTCATGAATGTGGGAAAATAAATTTTTTTTGATGTGTTTAAAAACGTTTTTTGAAATCAATTAGGTTTCTTGATATGTACTGCTAGAGTTTCATAGGCGGCTTGACGCATATTTACAAGGCCATTGAGTCAATTTGATGTTATTTTCCACATTTTAATTTAAGACATTTCCCCGTGGTGCAAAGTCCTTGTAAATACGCCCCCATGTGTGCTTGGCAAATTTAGACTTTGTTTCTTTGAGTTACATAGCCATGTTAAAACTGACGCAAAAATGGTGCAAGGGCCTTAAAAATACGCTTTCATGTGTGTTAGGGCATTTTAAGTCAATTCCCCATGAATGTGGGTAAATAAGTGATTTACTTGAACTGTTTAAAAACGTTTTTTGAAATCAATTAGGTTTCTTGATATGCACTGCTAGAGTTTCATAGGCTGCTTGAGGCATATTTACAAGGCCTTTGAGTCACTTTGATGTTATTTTCCCCATTTTAATTTAAAACATTTCCCCGTGCTGCAAAGTCTTTGTAAATACGCCGCCATGTGTGCTTGGCAAATTTAAGTACTGACAGGGTGTGCTTCTACATAGGAGCTGTGTTGTGTTTTCAAATTATGACCAGAAAATCGTTTTTTAAAAAAAAAGAAATGCTTTATTGTGAGTAATGTACATTGCTCTGTTGCATATAGTCCTCATCTTCTGCGTACTCTTGGATATGCTAGACTACATCTGCACAATGAGATACCTAAGCTGAGGAAACACAGGTGATGTGATTGTGAATTGAGCATAAATATTTGCACGTTTTTCAATTACATCACCTGTGTTTTCTAACATTACGAATCACATTGTGCAGATGAGGTTTAGGTCTGTGCAGGGAGACAGAGGAGGTCTGGCCTTTGTTCAAGAGTGCAGTGGACATGACTCACTTCATTGGTAGGCCTGCACATGTATTATCTCCTCTGTACTCTTCAACAAGCCTAAATTTCATCTGCAACCCTGAGTAGGCCTCACCTCAAACAAACCTCTGGATAGGCCACACCTTATCGTCATCCTGAATCAATCATTTAAAATGTTAGGGGCAAATTTATGATGGACGTGCGCCTCTTTTGCGCCGCTGTTGCGTCACTTTTGTGACGCAGCGGCGGTGCAAAAGATGCGCTATGTTGAGACATATTTACAACTTGATGCATCTAGGCAGATGTGTCACGGAGTAAAGTCCTGTGCCACAAGAAACCTGCGTCAGGTTTCATGTGGGCGTTTTGTTGCAGGGTGGGCATTCATTTGCATGAAAGCCCTGTAAAACTAACACGGTGAAATTTAGAACATTTCACTGAGTCAGCTTTATGGCATTGCTGAATCAAATCCTTACTCCTGTTTGAAACAGACATAAGGAGTGACGCACCATGCAATGTGTGGCTTGCCCCTGTGCATTGTAGTAGACATGTCGCGCTTATGACGTGATTCCTGCAATGTGCCGCTTTTGCGGCACAGATGCGTGACGCATCTGTGCTATTTTTGTTCAATGGTGCTCCACATTGTAAATACGGCACATCATGGGTGGCAGAGCAGCAGCGCACATTAACTGTTGCATCCCTGCGGATGCGCCAGTTAACATAAATCTGCCCCTTTACATTTAAGTATGAGCAGGGGACACAGAGTTGGTGAGGCTTATCCAAGGTTAAGAAGAGATGAGTCCTGTTCACTGAAAACTTGGACATAGGCCTCACCTCCTCAGCATCGCTGGACATGGCTAAATAATATCTGCAAAATGTTACTCTTGTTGAACAATTTTACTATTATAGTCTCTGAGATTTGTCTCTTACTCTGCAACATCTCATTGTTGTTCTCTTTTTTTAAAGATAACGACAACATCAAGCATGAGTGATAATGAGCAAACTGTTGATCTCAATATTATCATTGAAATTGTTATTGAAACATCAGTGGAAGTAGATCCCTTGAATGATTTAAATCCTGAGGATGATGAAGAACATGATGAGGATGCCGATTTGTCAGAATTGTATGACATAGGGTGGGAAGCTGATCTGCTCGAGCCTATGGAACTATAAACAGTTATTTTTAAAAGTTACTGGAAATGAAAAGTAACCATGTTAACCGTTTCATTTAAAATTAAACACAACTTCAAAAACAGCTTGTGTGAAGTGTCTTTAATAAAATAGGGAAATATGCTGATAAAATTAGTTCAGATTCACATATAAAAGAGCAAAGGTCAAATGTAGAAGCATTCTATTTCTTTGCTACTATTTGTGAGTACTAAATTTGCCAATGCACTAAAAATTATTGTATGAAGAATTGACAAGTAGTGTGTTAATTTTTTGACAACTGTTATTGATTTACTGTTTGGTAATAGTGGTTAATACATTTTTTTATTATATTTTACCACAGATTCAACTGCAGCTCATTTCAAAAATACAGTATGCCATCGAAGCAAAGAAGCCGAAAGGCTACAAAACATCAAAGACAGCAGCTTACTACATGCTTGCAGCAGTCCTCTACAATAAAAAGTCGTCAAGTCGCCAAGAAACCTCCGGGTAAGACAACCAAATCATTCATAAGAAACATTTGCAGAAAAAAAAATATCAGTACAGAACATGTTTTAGTCCAGAAAAAGAGAGCCAATTTAAACGGAAAGGAAAGGCCAATCAAAAATGTTACTGCCAGAGCAGGAGATAACTCTGTGCATGGTAGTAGAAGGAAAAATCAGTTTAGGGACATTAGTAGACGAATGTTCCGCAACAGGATAATTGGCAATTTGTTAAAAAATATTAAGAAACGTCAACAGAAAGTGGCTTTTTATAAGAGAAAGAGAAACATTGAGAAAATTATTGATCAGGCATTCGAAATTAAGCGAAAGTTATTTATTTTGATAATCAATAGAATTAGGAAACTAAACAAGGTAATTTATGATTTCAAAACAAATAGTAGATGGAAGAGAACAGTTAATCGTAGTAATTTTTGTGAAGTTTTTTCAGGAGAATGGATGCATAGTTCAAGTTGTGAGGCATTTTTTAATGAGGAGAGTTATTTCCAGGATAATGATTTGGTGCATGCAGTTGACACCAGTGGTCGAGCATATGAGGTGAAAGATGGTTGTCCGGTTGAAAAAGAAAAACTTGTGTCAACAGAGGCAGAAGAGGTGTTAGGTAATGAGGTTTTAGGAAGACGTCCTAAGGGACCAGTGTACACCTGGAAGTGTAGTAGTATTTGCAGTGTGCGACAGGATTCCATCAATTTGCTTTGTGATTTTGTACGGACATTTAATAAGAAAACTTTAAAACAGAAAATGAAGTTGTTGCAAGAATTAGATCCTTGCAGAGTGAGAGAAGTGACAGGTTTGCATGGTCATTCACTGGCTTGTCTTTCCAGGAGAGTATGCCAGAGTGTTTTTCATCATTTCAGGATGCTAGCAGTGCATCATAATAAAGTGAGGAAATTAGTTAGAATGTTGTATTATGCTAAGAGTCCAGCAATTATGCTTAAACAATTATGCACTGCTCTTTTGCATGGTTCTGAAGTAGATGTGAAGAATATTTGTGAAGAAATTGAGTTTTGTTACTTTGCAAGTAAAGAGAAGAATGTTGAAATTGACCCAGAAGAAGACGGTAATGTGGAAGAGAGTGTACAGGTTTCCAGTACAGATAATTTTCAGAAGGTAATTGCCACGTTTCAGGTGAAATCAAGTGAGAGGCCTAATTTCACTTGTGTGTGTTGTCGACGCACTTATTATAAGAATCAGACTAAGTTAGTGGATTTATATGCAAAAAGTGAAAGGGAAAATAATAGTGAATGGAAGGATTTCGCAACATACTTGATGGTAGAAAATTGTTTTGATTTGGGATCGGATCAACGTGTGTGTACTTATTGTTGTAACAAATTAAATCAAAACCAGATGCCTGCTAGAGCGGTTCATAATAATCTGGAATTGGTTAAGATTCCTTCTGTATTGAAGGATTTAAATACTTATGAATCTATTTTGATTCAAAGTGTCCATCCCTTTCAGGCTATTGTACGAATGGAGCCAAAGACAGGGAAATTGCCTCCATCAGATTTACAGAGAGGATTAAAGGGAAGAGTTGATTATTTGCCTCTAGATTTCAAGAAAAACATTAATACAATCTGAGTAGAGAAAGTGGAAGAGGACCTTCTGGTTATCCTAGTTAATGGGGTTCCGACAAAGAGTAAAAAAATCTGGCAAGATTTAGTGGATGTTAGGAAAGTCAAAAAGGCAACATTGTATTTGAAGAAAAACAATAAGTACTACAAGAATGTATATGTTGCAGAAGAGGAAGTAAGTGAAGAAGAGGACAGCGATTTGTGTGCTGGACAAATTGAGAAAGTCGAAGCCTCTAAAAATGAAGAATTATATGAACATTATAGTGTTCATCCTTTGCATTCCAAGGAAGTCATGGGGAATGCTATTGAGTTGTTTCAAATGAAACAAGCCAAAGGGAGTCCCATTAGTGTTTGGGAGGAAAGTTTGGAAGCTCGGTGTTTCCCACAGCTATTTCCAACTGGTCAAGGAGGAAGATATGATGAGCGACCTCATCAAATTCCTGCTTCTGAATACCGGACTTTACGATTGTATGCAGAAGATCCTAGGTTTCGTCAATGCATTCCCTATTTGTTTCATCTACTGTTTGAAAGTGATCTGTCTGTACTGTCATATGCAGTGAACCACATTTTGAAAAGTGGTGTACATATGCAAAATATCTCGGCAAGGGACTTTATGGATAAAGTCGATGTGCAAGACAGTATTTTGGATTCTCACCTGATTAATCTCATGGCGTGTCAGCGTGGTACTAATGAGTACTGGTACCGTCGTCATGGTGATTTAAAATGTATGCTGAGGAACTTAGGAACTCCCACATGGTTCCTCACTCTCAGCTGTGCTGAGTATGGCTGGGAAGACTTACTTGAATTTCTACGAGAGGCAAATGGAAACATTGAAAATATCGAATTCAAGACACCTGGAGAACTGTGCTCTTTGGATCCAGTGAATGTATGCAGATACTTCAATCATAGATTTGAAGCTATGATGTCTTTCATCATGAACAAGAAGAATCCACCTCTTGGAGAGGTGTTGGATTTCTTCTGGAGAAAGGAGTACCAAGCAAGAGGTGCTCCTCATATACATATGCTGCTATGGATCAAAGATGCACCCAAATTTGGAACAGATCCGGATGACTTAGTGATGAGTTTCATAGAACAGTATTCTACATGTGCTGTTCCAAACACAAAGGAAGACAAAAGCCTAAGAGAACAAGTTTTACGCTTCCAAAGCCATCGTTGTGGAAAGTACTGTCGTCGTAAATTCAGAAACAAGGACAAGTTCTACACAAAATGTCGTTTCGCCTTTCCACGACCGGTGATTTGTAAAGGAAGAGTGAACAGTTTGATGTCTTCGCTGCGACATAATGTGACGAGGAAATCACCCAAAAATACATACAATTTGAAAAGGAACGAAGAGTCCAAGTACATCAACGACTACAACCCAGTGATTTTGTCCATGTGGAATGCTAACATGGATATACAGTTTGTGGCTGATAACTGTATGGCTGTGGCTCGGTATGTGACATCTTACATCACCAAAAAAGAAAAGACAGAATTGAAGGATATGTGGGAGGACATTTCCCATGAAAAGAGCCTCAGTAAGAAGTTGTACAGTTTCAGTCTGAAGATGTTGTCGCATCGAGAAATCGGAGCTTACGAATGTTCTGACCGGTTATCTTCAGCCAGTCTCTATGCCAAATCTAGGAGTATCATTTGGGCGAGTCTTGGTCTTGCTGCAACACGTAATCGAGTTCTGA
This sequence comes from Lissotriton helveticus, assembly GCF_964261635.1. Classification (NCBI taxonomy): domain Eukaryota; kingdom Metazoa; phylum Chordata; class Amphibia; order Caudata; family Salamandridae; genus Lissotriton; species Lissotriton helveticus. The sequence continues at coordinate 962,592,772 of NC_136072.1, read as the reverse complement.
AACCTGTACGGGAAATTGAGTATTTGGCGGAAAAGGAGCCAAACAGTACAGATATTTTGAAGACCAACATGTTGGATACATATTATCCAAATAGAAGCAGTCACCTCGAGAATGTTTGTCTGTATGAGGTTCTACAAAATTACATATTCAAGAGGAACATCAAAGAAGATATTGATAAAGGAGTGTATGCTGTAATTGGAAGTGAGGGATGTCTGGTCAAGCAAAGAAAATGCCACTTGGTAAACCATCGAAAATTGAGTGGCGAATCTCCTGAAAGAAAAGAGTTTTTCTATTTAGCACTTTTGCAACTTTTCAAGCCTTGGCGTGCAGAAGAGGAACTGCTTGGAGATTTCCTCTGTTACGAAGACTCTTTCAATGCCGCCAAGGAGACCATTGAATGTCCTGTTTTTCCCAAATATCTAGAAATGTTGAATGCGGAAATCGAGCAGGAAGCAACGATTGCAGCCGAGATTGCTAGAGACAGTTCTCAGGACAGTCAGAGTTCTGTTTCATTGAGCCAGGATCCACTAGGAGGACCAGTTATCGAAAATGAAGCTGCCACTGCCATGATTGAAGTGGAAAGAGCCATGGCACATGCTCAGGAGGATGCGGTTAACTTAGAAGACTTGGAAAGACAACTCAATGTTGAGCAGAGGAAAATATATGACGAAGTTACACACCAAATTGATCATGGATTAGGTCATGAGAAGAAAGAGTGCTCATGTACGTCATTGAAGCCTGTCCGACTGTACGTGAGTGGAGAAGCGGGAACTGGAAAAAGTTTCCTCATTAAAGCAATTTCATATTATTTGCAGAAAAGGACTGAGTCATCGCTGTCTTGTGTTGTCACCGCTCCAACTGGACTGGCAGCACATAACATTAAAGGTATTACTTTGCATCGTCTACTGATGCTGCCAGTGGAGCATGATAACAAATTACAATACCACAAGTTATCTGGAGATGCTTGTTGTGAAGTTTCAAGAGTCTTGAGGAAAATGAAACTTCTTATCATTGACGAAGTAAGCATGGTTTCCAATGTCATGCTTGCCTTTGTGCATTTGAGAATGCAAAAAGTTCTCAAAACAGAGTATGATGTGTTATTTGGTGGCAAACACATCATTGTTTTCGGTGATCTTCTGCAGCTGACACCAGTGAAAGGACAACCTGTGTTCAAAATGCTCACGCATGAAGATACCAGGAAGTGCCTAGGGAGCATTGGCAACGTCAATATATGGTTAAACTTCAATTATGCTGAACTGCGTGAAAATATGCGTCAAGCGAAGGATGAAGATTATAAGAATATTCTACAAGATGTTAGAATCGGAAAAGTGAACGAGCATGGGAAAGAAGCTTTGCATGCACTATTACTGTCAAATTTGTATCCAGAAGAAGACGTTGTGCCTGAGAATATTTTTCGGAAAATTACTGAGAAGAAATCTGGAATATGTTTGATGCCAACTCTTGCAGAATGTGCCATCTTCAACAATAAAATGTTGAATTTAGAAAACCAAGAGATTGTGAAACTGGAAGCTATTGACAGAATAGAGCATATGGGAGCAACAATTATTTTGTCTGAGAATTTGAAATCAAAATTGGATTCATTAGAGAAGACTATATCTAAAACTGCTGGTTTTGAAAAGACTCTGAATGTGTGCTTAAATTGCCGTATAATTTTAAGAAGGAATTTACATGTTGAAAGAGGTCTGGTAAATCGATCAATGGGTAATGTTGTTGATTTTAAGAAATACAGAAATAGAGATGGAATTGTATTTTTAAAAATTAAATGTGATGGCATTGAGGAAGTACAGCTAATTGGTCATTGCTCTGCTAGGTTTTTGCTTGTAAAAGACTTATATGTTCGCCGTAAGCAGTTTCCTGTTTGCTTGGCATATGCGGTGACAATCCATAAATCGCAAGGTTTAAGTGTAGACAGTGCATTGGTGAATATTGGCAGTTCTGTGTTCAAGGAAGGTATGGCATATGTGGCATTGTCACGAGTCAGAACTTTATCGGGATTGTACTTGATTGAGTGTGATGTCACAAACATTTGTGCGGATCTAGATTGTATTAAGGAATACAATAGGTTAAGAAGAGAGTATGCGCCACATTTGCCTCAATATCCTTTGTTTGAGAAATGTTAGGTAGGCCGGAAACGAAGAAATGTGACCAATAGTAGGGAGGTTGTAGCAAAAAGACGAAAAGTCGATGAACCAAAAATTATAAGCAGAAAAAAAATGGATTCTGTTGAAGATGTTGTTGGTTTTCAATTTGAAAATAGTTCTGGTGTCAACTGCTATGCTAATGTAGTGGTTAATGTTATCTTTTCTCTAGAAACTTTAAAAGAAGAGATTGTGGTCAATTCGTATCAAAGATTTTGCAGTTTGTTGAATTCTGTGTTAGAGAAATGTAGCACTGATAGAATAAAAATAGAAAGTGTGTCTGAAATTCGAAATCTGTTAGACAAATGTTCAGGTCAAACGCAATTCTCTCAAAATATTCAGCAAGATTTTCAGGAGTTTTTAATTTATATGCTTGATGTATTGCAAGATGAAGGTGTAGATGTAGATCATCTGTTTGGCCTTTCTTATCAATGGCAGCATGACTGCGAGAACTGTAGGTTATCAAGTACTACTAGTGTAGACTCAGAAAGATTTATATATTTAACTTTGCCAGACAGTAAATCAGTGTCCTTTAATAAGCTAGTAAAAGCAGCTGATCACAACATGGAGTGTAGCCAATGTAAGTCTGCAATGTTGTCAACATTATTTATACGAACATATGGCCAGTATGTCATTTTAATGTTCCAACGATGTAGGCCTGATAAAACAAAATTGACAACTTTAATTAAAAATTTTGTGGCTTCGCAGTTGTCAATATCAGGAAGGACTTTTGTAACTGCAGCAATTATATATCATGACGGTCCTTCAACAACATCAGGACATTACACAGCTTATTTGAAGTCTAGAAACGGGTGGTCATTCTGCAATGATTCTGTTTTAACTTTAAAAAAAAAATTGCCTTTTGACCTTAAAAATTCTTACCTGGTGTTTTTACAACCAAAATTTTAAGGAAAGAATCTCGTGATTTGCTCTGAGGAATTTCAAGAGGTTCTAATGGCTCCTACACTATTTGGCCTTGAGGATAAGTGTAGTACAGAGTAAAAAGTTATTTTTGAGTTTTAAGTAGTTCCTGAAAAAAAAGAAGGTTTTCTTACAGAAAGTGGTGGGCACGGATTAGTTAAAGGACAACAGAGTATTCCCCAAAGCAAACAGTGTTCTTACCATAACACTTCACGTCATGGAAAAATAACTGCACTTTGAAAGAGTTCAGAAAAACTGTTTCTTTTAATAAGCTAATTCAAGCAGCCAATCAAAACATGGAGTAGAGGTAATGTAAGTCTGCAATGGTGTACACATTTTTTGAACAAACTTTTGGTTATAATCTCATTTTAAAATTCCAACTATATAAACCTGATGAAAGTAAGTTTTCAACTTAAATTACAAATGTTGTGGCTACACAGTTGTTGATTTTAGGAAGAACATTTCTAACTGCAGCTATTATATGACATGATGGTCCTTTGACAACATCCGCTTATTACACAGCTTATTGAAAATGTAAAAAAAAGCTGATGTTTCGGAAATGATTCACATTTGTCTATGAAACAATGTTGCCTTTTGACTTAAAAATATTCTTACTTTCTGTTTTCAGAAGAAAGAATTTAGGGTAGGTAACTGGCCTATAATGATTCTAGGAGTTGATATAATTGTATGTACTGTTTTAAATTGCTTTGTGATTAAAAGTGATGTAGAGAATTAAATAATTGTAGTAGTCATAGAGGTAGTGTAAGTCTGCTTCATAGTAAGCAGTATCAGTGTCATAGGAAATGTGGAACATGAGTGAGCAAGAAGGGTGAGATATTACTAGTACAGGATTGTGAAAGTGATCTTGAACGTTTTCTTTCTGAAAGTTGCGGAAAAAGAAAATGACGGGATTTGCTTAGAAGAATTCCAAGAGTTATAAATGGCTCTTACACGATTTGGCCTTGAGGAGAAGTGCGGTAGAGAGCGAGAAGTCATTTATTGTATGTAACATATTTGTCAAAACGATGGAGTTTTTCTTTCAGAAAGTGGCGGGCTGAAAATAATAACAGCACAACAGAGTATAAGCTGTTCATAGGACATCCTTCGACGTCATGGAAAGTAAGTTACTTTTGAGGAGTTCTGATTTCTGATTGGTTATGTTATATGGGTTTTTTAAACACAATCATTTTGATTGTGTTTTTTTTCCCCGCTGTTATATGATGAATACCTTCAAGTCACTGTTTTTAGTGAAATTTGATATATTCTGAGAACAGCAAAAATAAACCATTTAACATGTATAATTAATTCAGTACTTTTTGTATTTATGATATACATTTAGAACTGTGTAGGAGGCATGGAGAAACTGAGGCTTCTGTAAGTGTCAAGGGAGGTGAGTAATGTACATTGCTCTGTTGCATACAGTCCTCACCTTCTGCGTACTCTTGGATATGCTAGACTACATCTGTACAATGAGATACCTAAGCTGAGGAAATACAGGTGATGTGATTGTTAAATGAGCAAAAATATTTGCACGTTTTTCAATTATATCACCTGTGTTTCCTAACATTACGAATCACATTGTGCAGATGAGGTTTAGGCCTGTCCAGGGAGACAGAGGAGGTCTGGCCTTTGTTCAAGAGTGCAGTGGACATGACTCACTTCGTTGGTAGGCCTGTACATGTATTATCTCCTCTGTACTCTTCAACAAGCCTAAATTTAATCTGTAACTCTGAGTAGGCCTCACCTCAAACAAATCTCTGGATAGGCCACACCTTATCGGCATCCTGAAACAATCATTTAAAATGTTAGGGACAGTTTTATGATGGCCGTGCGCCTCTTTTGCGCCGCCGTTGCGTCACTTTTGTGACACAGCAGCAGTGCAAAAGATGCACCATGTTGCAAGAAAGGCCTCACTTCATCTGCAACAAGATACCGTCAGTTTAAAATGTATATATTTAGGACTGTGTAGGGGGCATGGAGAAGCAGAGGCTTCTGTAAGTGTCAAAGTTGTTGCATACAGTGCTCACCTTCTGCGTAGTCTTTCATATGCTAGACTACATCTGCACAATGAGATACATAAGCAAAGGAAACACAGGTGATGTGATTGTGGAATGAGCAAAAAAAATTGAACGTTTTTCAATTACATTACCTGTGTTTCCTAACATTATGAATCACATAGTGTAGATGCCTCACTCAGTCTGTATCTGACACTCTTTCCTTCACTTCCTCTGTCTCCTCTCTCCCTCACTCTCTTTTCCTTATTCACCCTTTCCTTATATAGTTTACCTTACTCACTTTCTTTTAGTAGCTTACACAACTTTAATTTAGTTTTCTCTTCTATCCTTCTTTTCTGTCACTGAAAGTATCTTCTTTTTTTTTCTCTTAGTAATTTACTCTATTTCAATTTCTTTTTGTCTCTGACTGTCTATCACCGTTTCTTTCTCTTTTTTTCTGCATGTTTATCTCTAACTTTATTTCTTTGTAAAAATGGATGATTGTCAATCTTTTCCCTTGTCTTTTCTAATTTTTAAATACATGTTTTAATATTTTTCAATTTTTTGTTCTTTCTTTCACAGATTGAAAGTATAAAAATAACAAGTGACTAAGTTAACGACAATTATAAGGTAAATGTTTTGTACTCTTTTCGTTACATTTCTATCACATTTAACTTCTATTAGTTCCACTGCTTCATTTCTTTAACCCTCATTTTCCTGCCTTTGCTACTTCCCTCATTCCTTTCTCTATTACTTACTTACTCTACTCCTTCCACTCCTTTTCTCAGTCCCTCTGTTCTCATAGTTCCTCACTCCTGTTCTATTACTCTCACTGTCTCTGACTGATCACTCTTTCACTACTTGTTCATTATGCTTTCTCCTTGTAGTTCAAGCACACTAAGGGGCATATTATCAACACAGGCGATAAAATTATCGCTGCTTTTATTGGCAGAAAACTGCTGCAAAAGCGGCTTTAGCGGCAGTTTTCTGCCGCAAAAGCAGCTTTAGCGGAAGTTTTCTGCCGATAAAAGCAGCGAAAATTTTATCGCCTGTGTTGATAATATGCCCCTATGTTGCTTACATTTCTTTGCTGTTTCAATCATTCCTTTTCTGTCACTTCTTCTTTTCTGCTTTCTGTTTTTTCTCTCTGTTATTCCACATGTTTTAACCTTAGTCACTATCATACATCTTGTTTTATTCCTATTTACTCTTGCTCACTGTTTTCTTAACACTTTCCCTCAGGATTGTTCTTTTAGTCCGGTTCTATCCCCACCTCTCATTCCACATCCTTTACTATTTTTCTTCTTATTTTGAACATTCACTCACATTCTCTAAGAAACTCTTGTTTATTATTCTTCTACTCTCCTTTTTTTCTTTCACTTCCTTATCTATTTTGTTTTTCACAATTATACCCTCTTCCATCTTTTCTTCGGTAAATAGATCTATTAAACAGTATCTCTCTGTTACTCCCTCTAGCTGTCTTTCTTTTAACATTACTCTCTGTTTACTTCCCTTATACTAACTCTTCTTTTTTTTAAAAAAAAAATTTGGTTCGCTTCCGGTTCGCGTACCGGTGCGCGTACCGGGAAGCGCACCAATGAGAAAAATGAAGTCAAGAGTGCTAAAAATTTTAGTAATTTTTTAAAAATGGGAGGTAGTTCTGAAAATAACTTTTTTTAATGTTTAATGTTTTAATTTTTCTGAACATTTTGTTGTTTTTTTTGTATTTTTTGAACAATTTTATGTTTTTTTTGGTTTTTTTGGGGGGAAACAACGAAAAACAGCCATTATAAAGGGCTAAAAAAAAACTAGAAACAAAAAACTGGGAATTAACAGTGGCTCGAGAGGAGCAAAAAAAACAAAAAAAACTACTGCTTTCTTCTCTTGCTGCAGTTGTGGTTATCGATGGAAGCATTAATAAGGTGAATGCTTAGTTCCCCGTAGCAGAGGGTCTTTCCGCAAAAAACGCAGACCATTTTTATTACACCAAATTTTTTTTGTATATTTGATACTGTTTCGCGCCCTTCTGGTGCTGCAAATGAAGATTCACCTGAGGAGGTGCTGGCCTGATGGTCTCTTTTTTTCTGAGCCAGATCCCGTACCTCAGCTTGTGCCAGATTGTTAGGGTGCCACCTCTGCATGTGGCGGATCATTGTGTAGTTCCCAAAGGAATATTTTTTATTTGGGTTGCCCCTGGACATGACCTCGTTGCAAATTAAGCATGTCACCTTCGGGGAATTCACTTTTTTTTGCCCAGCAGGGATGAAAAAATACTGCCATATATAATGAACTTTGACATGGCTTTGTCTTGGTTCTTCAGGCAAATATGTTATGGTTTGTTGGTCCTCATCATCTTCTTCCTGCTCTTCTTCAACTCCTGGAAGGATCTGGAGTGGTGGACCTTCCTTTCTGGGTGGTGGTGGTGGTGGTGGTGGGGGTGCACTAGCTGCAGCTACTACTGAAGCCATGTCTCACAAATAGCTCTTGCGTTCTCAAAGAAAAAAGTAAGAATGAGGAAAAAAGGAGGGGGCTTTCATCATTTGTAAAATAAAAAAGTTGAGAACCAATGAAAAGTGTTATTTTCAGGTCACATGTCCCGACGCGCTTACGCTACGCGCACAGGAGCGCTTACGTTGCGCGCTCCGTGTCGCACCACGGAGCGCTTCCGGGTACGTTTACGGAGCACGTCGAAGAAACGCATCACGCGGTTACGCGATGCGTCACGTTTACGCGGCACATCACGCGACTCGACGATTTCTTCCATCTTTTGTCTTCCGACCCGCTAGGTGTAATTGAGTCGGCGGATCAGGGCTATGACCGCTTTTGTGAGTGGGTTATTAGGGCGCTTGACTCCCTTATTCCAATAGCTTTGTGTAAATCTGGGGCAAGGAATTCCAGCCCGTGGTACGACGATTCGTTGCGGGCACTTAAAAGTATCTGTAGGCGCGCAGAGCGGGAATGGCGCTAAACTTATAACATCGACAAGAAAGTTTTGTACATGGCCACTGTGAAACTTTACCATCGGGCAGTGTTCAGAACCCGCGCGGCCTTTTATGCCCTGCAATTCCGTACCAGTGCGAACCCCTCCAAAACTATTTTTAAGGTGCTGAAAGATCTTACCGCCAAAAAGGTGACTGCGTCCTACCAGAGCTCGATTGCACACTGTGAAACCCTGGCGGGTTTCTTTTTAGAAAAGGTTTGCGCCATCTATAGAGCCTTTCCACCGGCTGCACCTTCCGCTGAGGGACCGCTTAAGCCTTTGGTATCGGACGTGTTACATTCTTTCCCAAGACTAACATCAGAAAGCCTTAGTAAATTGGCTCAACAGGTGAAGTCAGGGTCTCCGGCTGATCCGCTATGCCCGGCTCTGTTTAAAGATCTAGCCTTGCACGATATCTCGCCGGTTTGCTCTCTGATTAATACGTCATTTACTTCTGGCGTAGTTCCACTGAAGTGGAAACAGGCAGTAGTTATGCCTATCCTTAAGAAGCCATCTTTGGATGGCAGCAAGCCCGAGAACTATCGTCCAATATCACTTCTTCCAAGGCCTGCTAAAATAGCTGAGGCGCATGTCAACTCTGTCCTCTCGGAACATCTACTTCAGGCAGACATCCTAGACATGACGCAGAATGGTTTCCGTGCCGGGCATAGCACGGAGACGGCTCTACTGTATATGGTGGAGCACCTACGCTCCGTGCTAGACGCGGGTCAAACGGCGGCGCTGGTGCTATTAGATCTGAGCGCCGCCTTTGACACCGTGTCCCACCCCATCCTTCTGCGTCGTCTAGAGGAAGTTGGTGTTGCTAGCCTTGCTCTCCAGTGGTTCCGGTCCTTTCTTGCCAATCGTTCCTTTAGTGTGGCCGTCCCGCCTTACCAGTCCAAACTCCATCCTTTGGATCTGGGGGTTCCACAAGGCTCCTCGCTGAGTCCCACGTTATTCAATCTATACGTGAGACCGCTGGCTGAGGTAGTCAGGCAGTGGGGTATGACCATGGTGTCTTACGCTGATGACACCCAGCTAGCGGTCACGATCAGCGGGGATGCGGAAGTGGATGCCCCCAGATTCCAACAAGGACTTCGGGCCGTGGCCTGCTGGATGACGTCCAACTGTCTCCAGCTGAACGCTAGTAAGACCGAGGTGATGATTTTTGGCAAACAAACGGAACTCAGGGGAGACGGGTGGTGGCCAACGGATCTAGGCCTTACACCAACCCCAGTCTTTGAGCTCAAAAACCTTGGGGTCTGGCTGGATCCTACCCTTACCTTCGTCTGCCATACCAAACGCACGGCGGCCTGTTGTTTTGGCATCTTGCGTGGACTTCGTCCCGTGCTCAAGTTTTTTGATGCCACTACTAGGCAACTCGTGATCCAAGCTACAGTGATCTCTAGGCTGGATTACTCCAGCTCCCTCTTAGTGGGTCTGAATCAAGCGGAAATTAGACGCCTCCAGCGTATTCAGAATGCGGCAGCGAGAGCGGTGGTGGGATTGCCTAGATTCTGATTCACCACTAACACCCTGCGTGTGCTGCATTGGCTCCCGATGGCACAGAGGATTCAGTTTAAAGTCCTCTGTGTTGCCTATAAAATCCTTAAGGGATCCCCTGTCGCGATCTTGTCTAAACTTATGTCTCGCTATGTTCCCGTTCGGTCTTTAAGATCCTCCGACCTTGAACTGGCGGTCGTTCCTCGTTTTAAGCTTTGCAGAGCTGGTGGACGCTCTTTTCAAGTCCGCGCTGCACTGCTCTCGAATACCCTTCCCCCGGCGATTCGCGCCCTTGGGGACTTGTTCTCCTTCCGCCGTGCGGTTAAAACTTTTCTGTTCCCTTAGTGCTCTCTTTTTATCCTGTGCTGCTTAGTTGTGTTATGCTGCTACCTTGTCGGGCGCCAGGACGCTCCTTCGCTGGAGCATCTGTGCGCTTAATAAATTCGCATAACATAGCATAACATACGCGAAACGCCATGATGTTGTTTTCGTTCGCGGGAAAAGCGCTCACGGGACGCTTCCCGGTACGCGCCCCGGGGCGCTCACCTGTACGTTCACCGGTACGTGCCCCGGGAGCGCCCCGGGGCGCGTACCGGGGCAAATAATAAAAAAAAAATATTTACACATTTTAAAATTTCTAATAAAAATTATTACTTTCATACATATAGATATTTGCTATTAAAAAACCTATGAAATTCACTGAAAAAACCATAGGTTATAGACCATATATAGTTAGGAATTAGCATTTACAAAACCTTGAAAATTCACTGAAAAAACCATAGGTTACAAACCATATATAGTTAGGAATTAGCATTTACAAAACCTTATTTTACTCACACAAAACCATTGAAATTTGCATATATAGTTAGTTGCACTAACTATATATCGCGCACCCGCAATCCACTGCTGATCATGTCACATATTACATCATTCATGACATGGTCAGTGACATCACTGATGACATCACTGATGACATCTCAAATGACATCACCGATGACATCACTGATGACATCTCAAATGACATCACTGATGACATCACTGATAACATGACTGATCACATCACTGATGACATCATTCATGTGATAATACGATAAACCTCTTCAGACTCTAATATAACCTTAGATACACTCAGTGTAAACAGACACTCACAGACTGTCACTCATCCATGGAGTTACTCACACACCTACTCAGTCATGCAAAGAATCAATCACACCTCCATTTTCTCAACTATACAGTTATACACACTTTACTTATTCAAACAGATACTAACACATATTTACTCTCTTATACAATCCCTGATACAATTTCAGAATGATCCATACAGCCACTCACACATTCACTGGCTCTTATGCACAGTTATTTATATATGTCAACTCTCAAATGTACTGTGTTTTACATATGTACTTACTTTGACATGTAGCACTGAGATATCCATTCACTCACCAAAACACTCATGCACACAGTCAACCGCCCATACAGCTGTTTCCACATGCACTTTTGAACCCATACATCTAGTGAATCAACTGCTCACACATCTATGCACAGAGTCATACACCTCCCAGCCACCCACACACACACTCAGTCTCCCATACAAATACTTGGGCAACCAATCAATAACCCATATAGTTACTCATATAGCTACTGATCAACACATGCAGCATTTTATAGAACAACAGACATAATGATGCACAAATTAAGACACTTTAGTCACAAACCCATGCACTCAGTGAGACACATTTAATCACTCACTCATACAGTCAGTCATGCACCTACTAAATCCTTCATCCAGACACTTATACATCCACTCATTCTTCAATATGTAAGACATATTTTAACTTTACAGAAATACACAGTCACTGGATGTTGTCATCAGTGATGTCATCAGTGATGTCATTTGAGATGTCATCAGTGATGTCATTTGAGATGTCATCAGTGATGTCATCAGTGATGTCACTGACCATGTCATGAATGATGTAATATGTGACATGATCAGCAGTGGATTACGGGTGCGCGATATATAGTTAGTGCAACTAACTAGATATGCGAATTTCAATGGTTTTGTGTGAGTAAAATAAGGTTTTGTAAATGGTAATTCCTAACTATATATGGTTTATAACCTATGGTTTTTTCAGTGAATTTTCAAGGTTTTGTAAATGGTAATTCCTAACTATATATGGTCTATAACCTATGGTTTTTTCAGTGAATATATATATATATATATATATATATATATATATTCACTGAAAAAACCATAGGTTATAGACCATATATAGTTAGGAATTAGCATTTAGAAAACCTTATTTTACTCACACAAAACCATTGAAATTCCATATATAGTTAGTTGCACTAACTATATATCGCGCACCCGCAATCCACTGCTGATGATGTCACATATTACATCATTCATGACATGGTCAGTGACATCACTGATGACATCACTGATGACATCTCAAATGACATCACTGATGACAACATCCAGTGACTGTATGTTTCTGTAAAGTTAAAATATGTCTTAGATATTGAAGAATGAGTGGATGTATAAGTGTCTGGATGAAGGATTTAGTAGGTGCGTGACTGACTGTATGAGTGAGTGATTAAATGTGTCTCACTGAATGCATGGGTTAGTGACTAAACTGTCTTAATTTGTGCATCATTATGTCTGTTGTGATGTAAACTGCTGCATGTGTTGATCATTAGCTATACGAGAGGCTATATGTGTTATTAATTGGTTGCCCAAGTATTTCTATGGGAGATTGAGTTTGTGTGGGGGTGGCTGGAAGGTGTGTGACTCTGTGCATAGATGTGTGAGCAGTTTATTCACTAGGTGTATGAGTTCAAGAGTGCATGTGGAAACAGCTACATGGGCAGTTGACTGTGTGCATGAGTGTATTGATGAGTGAATGGATATCTCAATGCTACATGTCATAGTAAGTACATATGTAAAACACAGTACATGTGAGAGTTGGCATATATAAATAACTGTGCATGAGAGCCACTGAGTGAGTGGTTGTATCGATCATTGTGAACTTGTATCAGGGATTGTATAAGAGAGTAAATATGTGTTAGTATATGTTTCAATAAGTAAGGTGTGTATAACTGTATAGTTGAAGAAATGGAGGTGAGATTGTTTCTTTGCATGACTGATTGGGTGTGTGAGTAACTCCATGGATGAGTGGCAGTGTGTGAGTGTCTGTATACACTGAGTGTATCTAAGGTTATATTAGAGTCTGAAGAGGTTTATCGTATTAGCACAAGAATGATGCCAAATGAGACGTCATCAGTGATGTCATCAGTGATGTCATTTGAGATGTCATCAGTGATGTCATCAGTGATGTCACTGACCATGTCATGAATGATGTAATATGTGACATCAGCAGTGGATTGCGGGTGCGCGATATATAGTTAGTGCAACTAACTATATATGGAATTTCAATGGTTTTGTGTGAGTAAAATAAGGCTTTCTAAATGCTAATTCCTAACTATATATGGTCTATAACCTATGGTTTTTTCAGTGAATTTTCAAGGTTTTGTAAATGCTAATTCCTAACTATATATGGTCTATAACCTATGGTTTTTTCTGTGAATTTCATTGGTTTTTTAACAGCTAATATCTGTAGCTGTAAAATGTATTCTTCTTTAAATCCAAAAATATATTTTATATGTTTATGAATAATTTTTTTTTTAAATATTTTTTTTTCTTCGTTCCCGCTTCGCGAATCGGGAAGCTTCCCGTTAGCTGACCTTGATGCCGCGAAATAGACCGCGAGCCGGTAAACGTTTCTTTACCGCAAGTGCCGCGTTAGAAAACAACATCGTGACGCCTCCCGTCCGCATGACGTTTCACGTTGTCGCGTGATACGTCATATGACGTGCTACGTTAGCGAACTGGTACGCGAAGCGAGTCGCAAAGCGCAGGTTTCTTGAAGCAAACCGGGAGGCCCTGCAAAGCGCTTAACGTAAACACAGCAAGTCATGTGACTTGGTAATAACACTTTTCATTGGTTCATTTCACTTTTGGTTTCCTAATGATGTAAGACTAGGTCATATAATCTAAAATGAACACTTTTGATTGGTTGAGAACTCTTGTTTTTCCCAAATGATGAAAATCCCTCCTTCTTTCCTCACTCTGACTTTCATCATTGTGAGAGAAAGACCCTTTGTGATCACTGAGCAATGGCTTCTTTAGTAGCTTCAGCTGGTGCTTCCCCACCACCTCCACCACATCCAAGGAAGAGTGGACCACCTGCTCAAGTTGTAATTCAACAAGAAGAAGAAGAAGAGGAACAGGAGGACGAGCACGAAGAGAGGCAGTTTTTGCCTGAGCAGCCCAGGATGTCTCACCGGAAAGAAAACTTCATTTGGCAATTTTTTAAAATTCCCAAAGGTCAGAAAAAAGTAAATGCAAGATACGTAACTTGCCTTATATGTCAAGATAGACTGTCCAGAGGGACCGACAAAAAATACAGTTTCGGAAACTACACAATGCATCGCCATATGACTAGGTGGCATCTAACAACTACAGTGCTGCACAGTTTCGGAACGACCTAGATAATCTCCCTATTATGGCCAGAAGATCTGTTGTACCGGAAGTAACGGGACCAGAGGGCAGGGAGATGGTCCAAATATACAAATGAGATTTGGTGATGTAAAACACATCTGCGCATTTTGCGATGGATTCATTTCCTACGGAGAAAAAAGCATCACTCTGATCAACAGAGCTATTGACTATCATATGCAAGTTTGTCCGAAACGCCCAAAATAATAAATACTTCTTTTTTTTGTTTTGTTGCTCCTGTTGAGCCCTTTACAATGAATCGTTTTCATTGCCCCCTCCAAGAAAAACCCCAAAAAATATAAAACTGTTCCGAAAAATTCAAAAACAGTAAAAAAATGTTCAGAAAAATAAAAAAAAAAGTTCTTTTCAGAACTACCTCCCCGTTATTAAAAAATTGGTACAATATTTGGAACTGTGCCAACCTCTATTTCTCTTAGTTCGCTTCCTAGTTCGCTCGCTGGTACGCGAACCGGAAGCGAACCAAAAACAGTAAGTATAAGGGAAGGAAACAGACACTTATGTTAAAAGAAACACAGCTATAAGGGAGTAAACTAGAGATACCATTACCCGTAATCCACTGCTGATGATGTCACATATTACATCATTCATGACATGCTCAGTGACATCATCAGCAGAGGATTGCGGGTTTTTTGGCAACATGCCTTATCCACGGTTTAATAACGCTGCCTTTTGCTTTATATAAGTTTTCAAATTGTATGAAATATATACCAATAGGTCGTTATGAACCTTTAGGTAGTGCTTTTCTTCATGAGGTCTGGTCGCTTCCATACACATACAGATGTTTCAAAGATGATCAAGAAGTTTATCTGAATGGAGAGGAATGCACTGAGACGCCAGATCATTCACTAATGTGTAGGCACATACAGTTACACGGTTCATGCAACAAACACCGACCAAATATGGCTTGCGTGTTGCAAGGCACGCCAGTTCCTGCTATCATCCCCACGTTCAAGTTGTTGGAAAATGGTAGTTATTTGATGCTCAATAATGAAGATTGTTCTGAGTTAATTAAAAGTATTCCTTTTATCGTAACAGTAAGTGAACGGGTTATTTGCTGCAGAAATGTTCTATTTCCTCCCACACATGAACATAGGGAGTTTTCAATCTGGCCACAAATACCAACCTTGGGACACGTTTCAACGGCATGGCAAGAATAAGAGCTCTTTTGTCTCAGAGAGAGGTGGCCTTGAGTTCGGCCCGTGAAACTTTCGTACTTCACATAGCGAACACCCATACAGAGGTGCACACCCTTTTCAATTAAGATTTGCCTTTCAATTTCAGCAACATGTTTCCGACTATCTTTAACGCATCCTCCACAAAGTCCCTGGCACACTTTTTTAAAGTTGTTACCAGTGGTCTCGTGACTTCATTTGAGAAAATCTTTGGAGTCATCCCTGCTTCCTTTCATTGTATTTTCTGCACTCTGGTTCATAGATTGGCATTTTTACTTGCATTACCAGCGGACGCTCTTGTGCTTTTTTACATTTTTAAATATGGATGTCCCTCCTATGCAACCTCCGACCCTGCAGCTGCTGACACTGTTCCGCAATCGCATGCTAGAATATTATGGCACAATGCCGTTGGCGATATTAAGCACGGCATATGGATTATCTTTTCGGTTCTCCTACTTCACCTGTGTCCAGCCTGTATTTCACTGCCTGACCTGTGATTTCGATTGGGCCATTGATTTGTGTCTCTGCGGACCGGTTTCTCCTGACGTCGACTTTAATCAGCTGATGACTCCTATCATTACTCACGAGTTGGTTTGTCCTGGCGAAAGGATTATGGCTGTGGCATTGATGCATGGACTACTTGGTCCCTGGAATTTACTGGCGGCAGCACAGTCTTTCTTGGAACAGAGCTTTCTTGAAAACCCACCGAGCTGTCCTCTGATGGTGATAGAGGATCCGGTGCTGGGAGAGCACGTATGTTCTTTTCCGCTTTTAAATTGGATGGCTGAACTGTTTTCGGATGAAGACGGTGACTTCCTATTGGAGGCTGTTGCAGCTTATTTTGCATACACAGTTATGTCATAGACCTTTTTCATGTTTGATATGCTGAGTACTAGCATTTCATTGACAATTCATTGACTTATTTGTCAAGTTTTTATTATTTACCTTGCCTATTGGCTTAAGACTCGATAAAGTACTTGGCTGTTTTATTTTTCTTTAGCATTAAATTTTCCTAGTTTTTAATGCTTTACCTTGCGGACCGTCCACATATAAACTTGCAATCTGCTCTCATGAGATGGCACTTCTATTATCTTATTCAGTTCGTTTCCGGATCATGAGGAGGTGTCATCTAGGTCCTGGATATCTTTACACCGTGTTAAGTTAGCATGGGCTCATTACCGGTTTAAACGCCATTTTTCCTTTTTTGCAACTTCTGCACACGACACTTAGTTGTTGCTTTAGCTTTCCACCTAGTAGTTCATCGTGGTTTACATGAGAATAATATGTTATTGGTCTACTATCTGCTTTACTTGTTAAACTATATCTGTACAGCGAGTGCTAAAGTTTCAAGAACAACACGATACAGAATTGTTATGAGGTCTGATCTCCACGACTTCATACTCATAACATAAGTGCAACTTCTGCCAATTCTGGGCATGAGGCGGGTTTTATATTGCTTTGCCGAACACACATACACAACAGTTGATGCGGTTCACATGAAGAGAGAGCTGGTGTATGCTGATGTGATTCCTTCAAATCTAACACACTAAAGTATGGGCACGCCCTAAACCAACACAAAGAGACCTTCTTAGCAAATAATATAATATGTGTATTAGGGAGGGTGAGATATAAGCAGCCGCGGGCCGTGGAGGGAGTTACAATGGGGCAGGGAGGCGGGGAGGGGGAGAAGCAGGGTGGAGCCCTCTCTACCTTGCCCCTCCCCCTCCCCGCCTCCCTGCCCCACCGTAACTCCCTCCACGGCCCGCGGCTGCTTATAAGTGTTGCTAACTCTTATTCATTTACAGCATGTTAACATACTGTCACCATTCGCTTTTTATGTACTAGTAACTATGCTGGTAATTTTGCTACTTATAATATGTGTACTTGTATTCTCCACCCTGCTTCTCCCCCTCCCCGCCTCCCTGCCTCACCGTAACTCCCTCCACGGCCCACGGCTGCTTATAAGTGTTGCTAACTCTTATTCATTTACAGCATGTTAACATACTATCACCATTCACTTTTTATGTACTAGTAACTATGCTGGTAATTTTGCTACTGATAATATGTGTACTTTTATTATCTAAGGTACTACGCCTGAGAAGACGGCATTAGTAAATAAACATTTCAAATACACATCTGTTCTTCTTAACTCCATGTTCTGGTTTCTAAGAAATCTATAACGACCGACTGTTCATGAGTTCCACGTATCCTGAGGTACTATAAGTTCATATTCTGGATTGTCTAAACATTGAGAGTTTGTTATATCCAATGTGACACTGTACCTAGCTTGCTAAGGAGTTTTTGATTACTAACGTGAGTTTTGGGACACCCTAATTCGCCGAGGTTCCAATCCTCTGTCCACAGTTCTGTGTGAGAACAGAAACCCTGCGACAGGGGCACCCCCGACCCTTGCTGGAGCTTCATCACACTTGCGATACAACTCCAGCAATGCGCCACCTTTACGGCACAGATACATCACGCATCTGTGCTGTTTTTGCCCCATGATGCGCCGCATTGTAAATGCAGCACACCATAGGTGACGGAACAGCGGCACAAAATGACTAACACATCCCTGGTGATGCGCCAGTCATCATAAATGTATCCCTATGCTTCTTATCTTGTTAGAGATGAACCGCCATATGTATCATCAAAGTTATTTGCATTTCCTAAATAGCGAACTTTAAGGAATAAATAGCGATTCTTTACCATTCCTAGTTTGCGATGAGCTATTTGCTAATTAGCCGAATGTAGCCCAATGAAGCCCAATGTAGCCCAATGTAGCCCAAAGATGGCCGCCAGACACACAAAAAAACAAATGTAGCCCAAATATCAGCCAGATGTAGCCCAACTATAGCCCAGTGACAGAATGACCAATCAGCTTCGCAAACCTCCGTTACGCGAAGCGGAGCGCTGTTACAGATATATATCTTTTTTTTAACGTTAATTTCTCAAAATCCACTGGAGCACATATATTGAGACCTAGCAAAGGCACATCGGGCTACCAGTCCCTAATATTTTGCCAAGTTTCGTGCAAATCCATTCAGCCGTTCAATTATTATTATTATTATTTTTTTTTGCCCCGCGGGGCCCTTTTAAAACCTCCACATCAAACCTAGGGGGTCAGCGAGGATCTACTATGCCCCCTTATAGTTATTTCCCCCTTTGTTTTGACCTCCTCTTGTCTCTCGATCCTACCGAGAGACAAGATGGCGGCCGCTACGGACTGTTTGGAATGTTGACAGACGCCGGAGAACCAATCAGCTTCGCTTCACAAAGCTCCGTTGCGCGAAAAGTCCGCGAACCAGTGCGCTGCCCGGTCCGCTGTTACAGATATATATCTTTTTTTAAACGTTAATTTCTCAAAATCCACTGGAGCACATATATTGAGACCTACAAAAGGCACATCGGGCTACCAGTCCCTACAATTTTGCCAAGTTTCGTGCAAATCCATTCAGCCGTTCGGGCTAAAAGTGAGGCCAACCGCCCTATGGAAAACTCAATGTTAAAAACACGTTTTGGGACCCCCCTTTTTTCTCGGCCCCCACTGGACGAACCCCCCCCAAATTTTCAAGGGCTGCTCAGAAACAAAATGTGCCATTTTCCTGAACATTTCAGCCAATTCCGTCCACAAACGCCAAAGTTATTAGACATAGAATTTTCAAAAAACCCATAGAGAAAAAATCCTAACTATATATACCTACTGGCGACCGCCAGTAGGTAATATATATATATTACCTACTGGCGGTCGCCAGTAGGTATATATAGTTAGGATTTTTTCTCTATGGGATTTTTGAATATTCTATGTCTAATAACTTTGGCGTTTGTGGACGGAATTGGCTGAAATTTTCAGGAAAATGGCACATTTTGTTTCTGAGCAGCCCCTGAAAATTGGGGGGGGGTTCGTCCAGGGGGGGTCGAGAAAAAAGGGGGGTCCCAAAACGTGTTTTTAACATTGAGTTTTCCATAGGGCGGTTGGCCTCACTTTTAGCCCGAACGGCTGAATGGATTTGCACAAAACTTGGCAAAATTGTAGGGACTGGTAGCCCGATGTGCCTTTTGTAGGTCTCAATATATGTGCTACAGTGGATTTTGAGAAATTAACGTTTAAAAAAAGATATATATCTGTAACAGCGGACCGGGCAGCGCTCCAGTACGCGGACTTTTCGCGCAACGGAGCTTTGTGAAGCGAAGCTGATTGGTTCTCCGGCGTCTGTAAACATTCCAAACAGTCCGTAGCGGCCGCCATCTTGTCTCTCGGTAGGATCGAGAGACAAGAGGAGGCCAAAGCGAAGGGGCAAATGACCATAAGGGGGCATAGTAGATCCTCGCTGACCCCCTAGGTTTGATGTGGAGGTTTTAAAAGGGCCCCGCGGGGCAAAAAAAATAAATAATAATAATAATCGAACGGCTGAATGGATTTGCACGAAACTTGGTAAAATATTAGGGACTGGTAGACCGATGTGCCTTTGCTAGGTCTCAATATGTGTGCTCCAGTGGATTTTGAGAAATTAACGTTCAAAAAAAGATATATATCTGTAACAGCGCTCCGCTTCGCGTACTTTTCGCGTTACGGAGCTTTGCGAAGCTGATTGGTTCTCCGGCATCTGTCAACATTCCAAACAGTCCGTAGCGGCCGCCATCTTGTCTCTCGGTAGGATTGAGAGACAAGAGGAGGCCAAAGTGAAGGGGGAAATGACCATAAGGGGGCATAGTAGATCCTTCCTGACCTCTTAGGTTTGATGTACCATTTTGCCAAGTTTGGTGTAATTCCGTTCAGCCATTCAGGCTGTAGACATATGTAAATGTCCTATGGAAAATTGCATGGGGAAAACACATTTGAAAGTGTTGAAATTTAGAACCAATTAAAATGTTACTTTGGTTTTGTATTTGTGTGTGATGAAAGTTAATTGGTTATGTATATATGTCAAATGAGAGGAAACCACAGCCATTTTGTGATACTACTGTCTGAGGTACATTTGTGAGGAATTTTTGGTGGTGAATTTCTGGTGTTTGATTTACACAGTACTAACACCTCTCCTACTTTTAAAAAGGTGAGTTGTTAATTTGTAAGGGGAACTATGTTGTACACTTGAAGATAATTTGAAAAATGTTTTCTGTTATTTATTTGCAGTCCTTCTGTTATACTAAATACTTGATAAAGTTAGTTTTATATTATGTATTACTAAAAACGATAAATGAAAGTGATTATTTTTTTCTGCAATTTACAGCAAGCAATTTCAAAATAAAATGGCTCACAATGAAGAGACCGTGGCAATATCTTTTGATTTGTCCACTACATTGATTGAAATTGAGAGCACCAATAATGAAATATTGTCACAAGGAGGACATGACTTGTATGATTCCATTAGATTGATTGAAATGGACAGCACCAAGAATGAAATATTGTCACAAGGAGATGACTTGAATGATTCCACTACCTTGATTGAAATTGAGAGCAGCAATAATGAAATATTGTCACAAGGAGGAGATGACTTGTATGATTCCATTAGATTGATTGAAATGGACAGCACCAATAATGAAATATTGTCACAAGGAGGAGATGACTTGAATGATTCCACTACATTGATTGAAATTGAGAGCACCAATAATGAAATATTGTCACGAGGAGATGACTTGAATGATTCCACTACATTGATTGAAATTGACAGCACCAATAATGAAATATTGTCAGAAGGAGGAGATGACTTGAATGATTTTTTTGATCAATCTCTTGATGGCGAATTTATCGAGTGTTTGGAGACCATAGAGTTACAAGAATCATTATTGCAGACTTTTCATGAGGACATTGCTGATGAGGACATGTTACTAGTTCTTTCAAATTTAGAAAATTCTGAAGAATAAATTTATATTTAGAAATCAAAAATTGTTTGAGACATTATTCATTTTTATTTTTAATTTATGAGGTTGTAGCGAAGTGATTGTAGTATAAAATGAGACTTATAGTATAGAGTGCAACATTTTTATGTTACATGGTAAGTTTACTCATATTTACTTCCCTTCTGCCACTATATTATCTCCAATGTGTATTTGACATCTCTTCTTCATCTCCGGCCTCCTTTCTCTCACTGTGTGTCTCCGATGCATCTTATCGCTGCTATTTTGTGTAATTACAGAAGAGAGTAAAATAAAATAGTTCGGAACGTGAAAAGGGGGCAAAGTAGAGTACTCCTCACCCCCTAGGCCTTTTTAGGCGGTCCCAAAAGGATCAGTTTCTGCTTTCCTCAGAGATTATGGTATGAGTTCCATATACCACAATAACTTGCATTACAACATGCAAGATATCTATCTCCTATTACCAACTTTTGGAGATATTCGCGCTAAGCGCGAATATCTCCAAAAAATAACACCTGCCCTGAGCAGTTCTTAGCCATGTTATCCAATGGGAGGTGGATAACATGGCTAAGAGCATTAGCTCGGTAATGTATGAATATCGCTGAGTTTTTAGCGATATTCATGCATTGCGGCTGTTTATTATCGCATTTGTGATAAACCTTGATAATAGCAAGGTTTATCTTCGATAATTTCTGACGATGCTTAGCGGTAAAAAATTAGTTGGTAAGCATCGTTAGCGATAAATATAGCTTAACTTTGGTAATATGCCCCAACGTCTGTTAACGTTCGATTCGAAGGAAATGAGGAAGTGTTGAAAAACATTGTCTGCGCCATCTTGCCTTTTTTGAAATGCCACACTTTTGTCGTGCACGGCAGCCATTTTAGATGTCTTGACCAGACCCACTCTCTGCACGCTGTCGATTCGTAGCATGGCTCCTCACCCTCGCAAGCATCTTCCCCAGGCACTGGTCACCCCCGCTCTCTGTCTTATGCATGGGCAATAAACCTCCCCCCATCTGCGCTGCTCTTCCCTGAGAATCACACTCTGTGCCCGCCCGACACCTCCCTTTCGCCCTATTCACTACCGCACCCTCTGACACTCCTCTTCCTCTGTGTCCGATTGTCCAGGCTATCAGCTAGCCCTGCAGATGTAGTTTATGGCCCCAGCTGTAAAGAATCACCCCTCTTCAAAGGAGTTATAGTAGATCAAGGCCCACACCCGATGAGATCCGTCACACCACACGTGTTCCTACTATCTGAAAACTATCCTGTATTGTGATTGGGGAGGGGACCGAGCCTGAAGCGGAAGATTCCAGGAATGACTCTTTGTACATCAAAGTTTTTACAATTATGTGTCACATTAAAAATATATAGCACTCCAACAAAGTAGTAGGAATATAAAACTTTAATAACATATAAATATATACAACAAAACAAAAACAGTAAAAACATTTAAACAACGAAGAGACCGTGGCAATTTCTTTTGAATTATCCAATAGATTTATTGAAATTGACAGCACCAATAATGAAATATTCTTGTCAGTAGCGGTCTGTTGTGCGAATAGTTCCAAGGCAGCAGAACGCGCTGAAATCTAGATGGCACGAAAGTGATGTCTAGCAAGTTGCCGCCCAGCAAACAACGGCGTGGGGCGCCGCGGGGCTGAGTGAGTCCAGTAGGCACCACAGCTATTCTTACCGGCATTGCAGAATTACTGCTGGGGACAATGCCTGTGCTGTAGCAGGGTCACAGCAGAAACAAAAAGGATTCTGTTGAAGATGTTGTTGGTTTTCAATTTGAAAACAGTTCTGGTGTCAACTGCTATGCTAATGTAGTGGTTAATGTTTTGTTTTCTCTAGAAAATGTAAAAGAGGGGGAGGCAGTCCAAAGTTCCGTTAAAAGGGCAAAGGAAAGGATCGGTGGTTTGAACTATCAGTCAAAAAGGGGAGGGGGTGCAACAATTTTTCCTACCGGGTCACACTGTGCTTTCACCGGAAGTGAGGTCTGCAGGATTCTAGTAATTCAAAGTGAGGCTGGCGCCGACGTCCCGCGGATACAGTTTCGTCACTCCACGGGTGATCATGGCAGTCATTCCCCATCGGGGGTCGGAGACTCCCGCGGCTCCTCTAGAATCTTCAAGGTCGTGGAGGACTACGGTGGTGGAGTCAACCAGTGACCGGGCCATTTCTTTATGCTGGGCCCGCTCTTGCCAGGTCGACCGCCATTTTGAGAGTTCGGTAGCTACTGGCGATCGCGGGGTCAAATGAGTGGACGGGCTCCACCCTGCCGGGCGAGACGTTGCAGGATGGCCACAGTGGAAGAACTCTTTTCCGGGCGCCTGGAGCGCTGAGGGTGCAGCTGGGAAGCCTCCACTGGGGAGGCGGGAGAGGCCTGTTCGCACCGTCTCTCCCTCCCAGTGCACCCCACGGCGTCTCGCTTCAGATTTGTTATGGCCGGACCAGGCGATGAGGACGAGGGGGGGGGGTCGGAGGCATGTGCAAGACATCCCCCCCCAGGGTTGTTGCAGCAATTATACAAGAAAGAAGAAGTGTCCCGTCCGTCTTCGGCCCGGGCTTCCGGTAGATGTCGGCCGGACGCCCCTGGCTCTGGCCCCATGAACGGGTTTCTTGGTTTATCGGCTGCAGCCGGATCCCGTCGGCCTCGGCCCCCCGACCGTTGGTGGCCGGACCGGAAGAGCATGTGGCGGGACTACCTGCAACTCTCAAGGGCCACCGCGGCCGGACTGGGAGAGAGAGGGGAGGGTCGAGGAGACATTCCCCCCCCCTGCAACTGTTCAGCGTTGTAAAGGCAATCCCCTGGCCGGGTCCCGCTGGTCTCGGCCTCTCCTCCGGCTACACCCTACGTTAGGATCTCCTGGCCGAGGCGTGGCAGCAGGACCTGCCTTATATGGGCTGCTCCCGGCTGGGCGTAGCCGGAACCCTGCCCCACCTTGGAAGTTTCCAGAGTGGGGGCGGATGTTCTACTGACTTGCATTTTCCCTAGTCTATCGATTTTTTTGGCGTGGCAGGCGGTGGGACAGCGAGGGGTGATTTGGTTTCTCTTACTGTTTTTCTGGTCTCTCACCACTGGCATATTTTAACGTTTTCTTGTTTCTAGGACATTAATAGGTTTTATCATTACGTTATGTTATCGTTTCTTTGTTCGTTGTTTAATAAAAGTTCATGTTCATCAGTGGCCTACTGATTTTCGTTTTCCTATTCTTTTCTTTCCAGGTTGTTTCATGCTAAAGTTTCTGTTAACAGGATACAGTGATCACTTCGTTATTATTGCATATGTCCTTTTCACTAGGGGTGCTCTCTGGTCGGGCCAGATGACGTATGTCTAGTAAATGGTCCGGGTGAAACAGGTGCATCAATCAGTGGGGAGTAGATAGGCATGACAGATTACAACGGGGGAGAAAGGTCCGCATTACGTACCCTTTCACTACTTGCAAAGATTTTCCTACGTTTATTTGCAAACAGGGAATACCTCCAAAAAGAACTAATTCCCAAACAGTCAATGTTCGGACAATCAATCAATCAATGAGGAATGAAATAGGTACGACGTGTTAAAGGCTTGCGTTACCTACCCTTCACTATCTGCAAAGGGAGAGAGAATATTCCTATTCTTCCTCGTTTGCAGGCAGAGAAGATCCTTAAGAGAACCAACTTCGAACAATTCAATGCTCGATTCAAACAATCAACAAGGGGTACTGTGAACACAAATGAACGCCGCTTATGTACATACGCATTGCTATTTTCAACAGGTTGTTCCTAATGTTTCTATTTTAGCGAGGTCAAAAAGAGATCCCATTAGTGGCCTACTGATTTTGCTCGATTCCTTTTGTTTTTTTACACGGTTTTTCGCTATCTGCAAAGACTAAACAGAGTATTGCGACTCTGTGCTTGTTTGTAAATAGAGAATGAACCAAAGAGAACAATCAATCAAATGGAGAGAGAAGCAGGCACGACGTATTACAACGGGGGCAAAGGCCTGCGTTAACTACCCTTCACTATCTGCAAAGAGAGAGTACTCCTAATAGAAATGAGGGGTGGGGGGCAGCATTCAAAGCAGATCAGTGTGCATAAACACGAAAAATTTTTTACTTACCACGTACTTGACATTCGACAGCTTATGATATTTGCTATTAAAAAACCATTGAAATTCACTGAAAAAACCATAGGTTATAGACCATATATAGTTAGGAATTAGCATTTACAAAACCTTGAAAATTCACTGAAAAAACCATAGGTTATAGACCATATATAGTTAGGAATTAGCATTTACAAAACCTTGAAAATTCACTGCAAAAACCATAGGTTAGAGACCATATATAGTTAGCTGGACATTTTATTGACATAAAACCAATGAAATTCCATATATAGTTAGTTGCACTAACTATATATCGCGCACCCGCAATCCACTGCTGATGATGTCACATATTACATCATTCATGACATGGTCAGTGACATCACTGATGACATCACTGATGACATCTCAAATGACATCACTGATGACATCACTGATGACATCTCATTTGACATCAATGACCACATCACTGATGATATCATTCATGTGACAATACAATGCATCTCCTCACATTTTAATATAACCTCTGTTTCACCCAGTGTTAAAAAGAGTATAATTTTTGAAACCATTGACACACCAATACTAGTTACTACATACGCACTCACTGATTGCTACGTCTACACACACCTTCACTCATTCACCCATACAATCATTCATACATACAATCACTCATCTTTACAACACTATCATATGCACTCATACACCTATACAGACACCCACAGTCTGCCACTCATCCATGGAGTTACTTACACACCTAGTCAGTCCTGTAAAGAATCAATGAGACTTCCATTTTCTTGTCTATACAGTTAAACATAGAGCACCTTACATTTTCAAACATGTACTAACACATACTTACTTTCTTATACAATCATTGATACAAGTACAGATTGATCTGCACAGAGTCACACACCTCCCAGCTAGCCACACACACACTCAGTCTCCCATACAAATACTTGGGCAATCAATCAATAACCCATATAGTTACTCATATAGCTACTGATCAACACATGCAGCAGTTTACAGAACAACAGACATAATGATGCACAAATTAAGACAGTTTAGTCACTAACCCATGCACTCAGTGAGACACATTTAATCACTCACTCATACATTCAGTCATGCACCTACTAAATCCTTCGTCCAGACACTTATACATCCACTCATTCTTCAATATGTAAGACATATTTTAACTTTACAGAATTATACAGTCACTGGATGTAGTCATCAGTGATGTCATTTGAGATGTCATCAGTGATGTCATCAGTGATGTCATTTGAGATGTCATCAGTGATGTCATCAGTGATGTCACTGACCATGTCATGAATGATGTAATATGTGACATCAACAGCAGTGGATTGCGGGTGCGCGATATATAGTTAGTGCAACTAACTATATATGGAATTTCATTGGTTTTATGTCAATAAAATGTCCAGCTAACTATATATGGTCTCTAACCTATGGTTTTTGCAGTGAATTTTCAAGGTTTTGTAAATGCTAATTCCTAACTATATATGGTCTATAACCTATGGTTTTTTCAGTGAATTTTCAAGGTTTTGTAAATGCTAATTCCTAACTATATATGGTCTATAACCTATGGTTTTTTCAGTGAATATATATATATATATATATATATATATATTACCTACTGGCGATAGCCAGTAGGTATATATAGTTAGGATTTTTTTCCTAGGGGATTTTTGAAAATTCTATGTCGAATAACTTTGGCGTTTGAGGACAGAATTGGCTGAAATTTTCAGGAAAATGGAACATTTTGTTTCTGAGCAGCCCCTGAAAATTTGGGGGGGTTTCGTCAAGGGTGGGCCGAGAAAAAAGGGGGGTCCCAAAACGTGTTTTTCCCATGCAATTTTCCATAGGGCTGTTGGCCTCACTTTTAGCCTGAACGGCTGAATGGATTTACACCAAACTTGGCAAAATTGTAGGGACTGGTAGCCCGATGTGCCTTTGCTATGTCTCAAGATATAGGCTCCAGTGGTTTTTACGAAAATTAACTTTGAAAAATATATATTGGGCTACATTGGGCTATATATATGTTGGAGCCCAAATGAAGCCCAATGTAGCCCAATGTAGCCCAATGTAGCCCAATGTAGCCCAAAGATGGCCACCAGAGACAAAAAAACAAATGTAGCCCAAATATCAGCCAGATGTAGCCCAACTATAGCCCAATGACAGAATGTCCCTGAGTGTTCTAAAGAACAACTAGAGTGCTAACAGTCCTACTTATTACAAAGGTATGGCACACCTGAAGCCATCTTGATTGGAATAAAGTGGTAACTCTTAAAACATTTAATTTAAAAAGGAACAAAATGAGGGGGTTCATTTTGCCATAGAAAGTATGATTAGCGAATATATGACGAAATCCCGCATACCATCAGTCGGCAAAAAAAATCCCGCATGTACTATTAGGCCGCAAATTAAAATAACGAAAACTTTTAGAATGAATATGCCTTTAGCATACACTAAACAACTAAACTACCCTAAACCCTAAAACACTACCCCCAGCATGACCCTACACTACACAAACAGTACAACACTACCCTAAACCCTAAAACACTACCCCCAGCATGACCCTACACTACACAAACACTACAACACTACCCTAAACCCTAAAACACTACCCCCAGCATGACCCTACACTACGCAAACACTACAACACTACCCAAAACCCTAAAACACTACACCCCAGCATGACCCTACACTACGCAAACACTACAACACTACCCTAAACCCTAAAACACTACCCCCAGCATGACCCTACACGACACAAACACTACAACACAACCCTAAACCCTAAAACACTACCCCCAGCATGACCCTACACTACGCAAACACTACAACACAACCCTAAACCCTAAAACACTACCCCCAGCATGACCCTACACTACGCAAACACTACAACACTACCCTAAACCCTAAAACACTACCCCCAGCATGACCCTACACTACGCAAACACTACAACACTACCCAAAACCCTAAAACACTACACCCCAGCATGACCCTACACTACGCAAACACTACAACACTACCCTAAACCCTAAAACACTACCCCCAG
Organism: Lissotriton helveticus; assembly: GCF_964261635.1. Lineage (NCBI taxonomy): Eukaryota > Metazoa > Chordata > Amphibia > Caudata > Salamandridae > Lissotriton > Lissotriton helveticus. Next base: position 962,564,456 of record NC_136072.1, on the reverse strand, counting down.
CATGACCCTACACTATGCAAACACTACAACACTACCCAAAACCCTAAAACACTACACCCCAGAATGACCCTACACTACGCAAACACTACAACACTACCCTAAACCCTAAAACACTACCCCCAGCATGACCCTACACTACGCAAACACTACAACACTACCCTAAACCCTAAAACACTACCCCCAGCATGACCCTACACTACACAAACACTACAACACTACCCTAAACCCTAAAACACTACCCCCAGCATGACCCTACACTACGCAAACACTACAACACTACCTTATACCCTAAAACACTACCCCCAGCATGACCCTACACTATGCAAACACTACAACACTACCCAAAACCCTAAAACATTACCCCCAGCATGACCCTACACTACGCAAACACTACAACACTACCCAAAACCCTAAAACACTACCCCCCAGCATGACCCTACACTACGCAAACACTACAACACTACCCAAAACCCTAAAACACTACCCCCAGCATGACCCTACACTACGCAAACACTACAACACTACCCAAAACCCTAAAACACTACCCCCAGCATGACCCTACACTACGCAAACACTACAACACTACCCAAAACCCTAAAACACTACACCCCAGCATGACCCTACACTACGCAAACACTACAACACTACCCAAAACCCTAAAACACTACACCCCAGCATGACCCTACACTATGCAAACACTACAACACTACCCAAAACCCTAAAACACTACCCCCAGCATGACCCTACACTACGCAAACACTACAACACTACCCAAAACCCTAAAACACTACCCCCAGCATGACCCTACACTACGCAAACACTACAACACTACCCTAAACCCTAAAATACTACACCCCAGCATGACCCTACACTACGCAAACACTACAACACTACCCAAAACCCTAAAACACTACCCCCAGCATGACCCTACACTACGCAAACACTACAACACTATCCTAAACCCTAAAACACTACGCCCAGCATGACCCTACACTACGCAAACACTACAACACTACCCTAAACCCTAAAACACTAGCCCCAGCATGACCCTACACTACGCAAACACTACAACACAACCCTAAACCCTAAAATACTACCCCCAGCATAACCCCACACTACGCAAACACTACAACACTACCCTAAACCCTAAAACACTACCCCCAGCATGACCCTACACTACGCAAACACTACAACACAACCCTAAACCCTAAAACACTACCCCCAGCATGACCCTACACTAAACAACCACCACAACTCTACACTACACTAACACAACACTACACTACACAACACTACACAATCACTAACCCACGAAAAAATTAACACAAACCCACTTACCTCTCTCGTCATCGTGGTTTTCACAACGCAAATGCATTTACCATACATGCCTTTAAAACGTAATTCTTTGTAAAGGCATGCGCGATAAATGCACATGCGTTTTGAATAAATGCGGGATAATGGTATGCGAGGTCAATGACCTTGCGGGATAATGGTATGCGGACTGAAAGTCTGCGGGATAAAAAATGCGGGAAAATGGCTGCAAACCATGATTAGCAGCAGACTTCCCTGGTGAGCACTAGCTTTACTACAGTGATCTAATGAGCAACTAGAGTGCTAATATTCAGAATTTATGGCAAATGTGTGACACATCTGAATGCCTTCTTGATAGAACCAAAGTAAACAAGCATTGAAAATGCAATAGATCTCGCCCTCGTTTAAGTTAAAGCCATTCTGTTTGTAATGAGGTGGCTTTTTAGCTTTGCTTTTATTACTGTTTTTAAAACTTTCATGTAAATAACATGCATATGTATGCATATATGTATATGTATGCATGCATTTATATTTATATAGATATGCAGATTATATATGTTTATATATGTATATTACCTACTGGAGATAGCCAGTGGGTATATATAGTTAGGATTTTTTCTCTATGGGATTTCTGAAAATTCTATGTCTAATAACTTTGGCGTTTGTGGACGGAATTGGCTGAAATTTTCAGGAAAATGGCACATTTTGTTTCTGAGCAGCCCCTGAAAATTTGGGGGGTTTCATCAGCAGTGGATTGCGGGTGCGCGATATATAGTTAGTGCAACTAACTATATATGGAATTTCATTGGTTTTATGTCAATAAAATGTCCAGCTAACTATATATGGTCTCTAACCTATGGTTTTTTTCAGTGATTTTTCAAGGTTTTGTAAATGCAAATTCCTAACTATATATGGTCTATAACCTATGGTTTTTTCAGTGAATATATATATATATATATATATATATATATATTCAACAGAACAGTCCTGTTACCCCTACTGCCAAGAGGGGTATCCACAGCACAGGTACGGACCATGACAGCACTCCGAAAGATGATTTGCAGATTTTGACTATATCTTCATAACACCAGAAAGTGTATCGGACGAGTGTCCACCCAGACGCGTTTCGATCGCTTTATATATATATATGACAATTTGCTTGCACCACCATGCTAGCAAGAACGCCTGCACTCCAGGGTGATTCCTTACAAGTGTATTTCAGCTGATATATTTCAACCACTAAGTTATATATCAGATGTAGGCCATTGGGTTTGTAGTGTCTTAGGTTGGGAAGTTAATTGAATAATAATCAATTGACAATGTGTTATTTATTTTTTAATAGATTATCAATTACGAAAACTGTGTAATAATTGTATTTTTCAAATTATATATTAGGTGTGGGAAGCTGGCTCTATAGGAGAATTATGTGGGAGGTTAATTATTAATGAATTATTGATTAGTTCTGAAATGATTAATCAGTATTTAATTGTTTAATAATAATGTTGATATTTAAGTAATGTTTTAAATGTGGACTGGGGGTGTAGTGTACAAAGCTAATTAAGTAATATGTCAATGACAATTTTTAAAATTGATAATTTGTTTACCAATCATTTAAAAATTGTTATAGCTCTCTCGCTATATACATATATATGTATATATATGTATCTATGTGTTTATATATATTTATATATGTTTATATATAAAGAAAAAAGTCAAAAAGAAAAAAAGAAAAAAATAATATTTAGATAAAATGTGTAAATTTGTAAATGAAATAATTCAAATGTTTGTTATAAATTCACTTTTGTAGTGGTTTTTAACTAAAACTATAGTATCCACAATGCATTATGATCAGGAAACAGGAAGTGATGTAATACACATCCACGAATGCCTTTAAACCATGTTGAAAAAAAGTGTTGAGTTGATCGTGAGCAAGATGCTAGCAGCATCGAAACGCGTTGATCACTCGCTTTCATGCTAAAAAGATCGTAATAAAAATCCTGCTGTGGAAAATCTAAAGGAGTGCGCCCCAATTCTTTTGAGAGCCGAAGGAAGTGTTGGAATATATATATATATATATATATATATATATATATATATATATATATATATATATATATATATATATATATATATATATATATATATATATATATATTCACAGAAAAAACCATAGGTTATAGACCATATATAGTTAGGAATTAGCATTTACAAAACCTTGAAAATTCACTGAAAAAACCATAGGTTATAGACCATATATAGTTAGGAATTAGCATTTAAAAAACCTTATTTTACTCACACAAAACCATTGAAATTCCATATATAGTTAGTTGCACTAACTATATATCGCGCACCCGTAATCCACTGCTGATGATGTCACATATTACATCATTCATGACATGGTCAGTGACATCACTGATGACATCACTGATGACATCTCAAATGACATCACTGATGACAACATCCAGTGATTATGTGTTTCTGTAAAGTTTAAATATGTTTTACATATTGAAGAATGAGTGGATGTATAAGTGTCTCAATGAAGGTTTTAGTAGGTGCGTGATTGACTGTATGAGTGAGTGATTAAATGCGTCTTACTAAATGCACGGGTTAGTGACTAAACTGTCTGAAAGTGTGCATCAGCATGTCTGTTGTTGTGCAAGCTGCTGCATGTGTTGATCAGTAGCTATATAAGTAGCTATATGGGTTATTGATTGGTTGCACAAGTATTTGTATGGGAGACTGAGTGTGTGTATGACTGGCTGGGAGGTGTGTGACTCTGTGCAGATCAATGTGTACTTGTATCAGTGATTCTATAAGAGAGTAAGTATGTGTTAGTATATGTTTTAAAATGTAAGGTACTCTATGTTTAACTGTGTAGATTAGAAAATGGAACTGTGATTGATTCTTTACAGGACTGACTAGGTGTGTGAGTAACTCCATGGATGAGTGGCAGAGTGTGAGTGTCTGTATAGGTGTATGAGTGCATATGATAGTGTTGTAAAGATGAGTGATTGTATGTATGAATGATTGTATGGGTGAATGAGTGAATGTGTGTGTAGACGTAGGAATCAGTGAGTGGGTATGTAGTAACTAGTATTGGTGTGTCAATGGTTTCAAAAATTATACTCTGTATTTAACACTGGGTGTAACAGAGGTTATATTAAAGTGTGAGGAGATGCATTGTATTGTCACATTAATGATATCATCATTGATGTGACCATTGATGTCAAATGAGATATCATCAGTGATGTCATTTGAGATGTCATCAGTGATGTCATCAGTGATGTCACTGACCATGTCATGAATGATGTAATATGTGACATCATCAGCAGTGGATTACGGGTGCGCGATATATAGTTAGTGCAACTAACTATATATGGAATTTCAATGGTTTTGTGTGAGTAAAATAAGGTTTTTTAAATGCTAATTCCTAACTATATATGGTCTATAACCTATGGTTTTTTCAGTGAATTTTCAAGGTTTTGTAAATGCTAATTCCTAACTATATATGGTCTATAACCTATGGTTTTTTCTGTGAATTTCATTGGTTTTTTAACAGCTAATATCTGTAGCTGTAAAATGTATTCTTCTTTAAATCCAAAAATATATTTTATATGTTTATGAATAATTTTTTTTTTTTAATATTTTTTTTTCTTCGTTCCCGCTTCGCGAATCGGGAAGCTTCCCGTTAGCTGACCTTGATGCCGCGAAATAGACCGCGAGCCGGTAAACGTTTCTTTACCGCAACTGCCGCGTTAGAAAACAACATCGTGACGCCTCCCGTCCGCATGACGTTTCGCGTTGTCGCGTGATACGTCATATGACGTGCTACGTTAGCGAACTCGTACGCTTACCGAGTCGCAAAGCACAGGTTTCTGGAAGCAAACCGGGAGGCCCTGCAAAGCGCGTAACGTAAACACAGCAGGTCATGTGACTTGGTAATAACACTTTTCATTGGTTCATTTCACTTTCGGTTTCCTAATGATGTAAGACTAGGTCATATGATCTAAAATGAACACTTTTCATTGGTTGAGAACTATTTTTTTTCCCAAATGGTGAAAATCCCTCCTTCTTTCCTCACTCTGACTTTCATCATTGTGAGAGAAAGACCCTTTGTTACCAGTGAGCAATGGCTTCTTTACTAGCTTCAGCTGGTGCTTCCCCACCACCTCCACCACATCCAAGGAAGAGTGGACCACCTGCTAAAGTTATAATTCAGCAAGAAGAGGAAGAAGAGGAACAGGACGACCTAGATAATCTCCCTATTATGGCCAGAAGATCTGTTGTACCGGAAGTAACGGGACCAGAGGGCAGGGAGATGGTGCCAAATATACAAACGAGATTTCGTGAAGTAAAACAAGTCTGCGTACATTGCAGTGGAATCATTTGCTACGCAGAAAGTAGCATCACTCTGATAAACAGAGCTATTAACAATCATGCTCATGTTTGTCCGAAACTCCCCAAACAATAAATTCTTTTTTTTGTTTTCTTCCTCCTGTTGAGCCCTTTACAATGAATCGTTTTCGTTGCCCCCTCCGAAAAAAAAACAAAAAAAATATAAAACTGTTCAGAAAAATTCAAAAAAAGTAAAAAAATGTTCAGAAAAATAATAAAAAAAATATAAAACAACAAAAACAATTTAAAAAAAAGTTCTTTTCAGAACTACCTCCCCGTTATAAAAAAATTGATACAATATTTGCAACTGTGCCAACCTCTATTTCTCTTAGTTCGCTTCCCAGTTCGCTCCCCGGTACGCGAACCGGAAGCGAACCAAAAAATTCTTTTTTATAAAAAAGAACAGTAAGTATAAGGGAAGGAAACAGACAGTTATGTTAAAAGAAAGACAGCTATAGGGGAGTAAACTAGAGATACTATTACCCGTAATCCACTGCTGATGATGTCACATATTACATCATTCATGACATGCTCAGTGACATCATCAGCAGAGGATTGCGGGTAACAGTATCCCTAGTTTATTCCCTATAGCTGTGTTTCTTTTAACATAACTGTCTGTTTCCTTCCCTTATACTTACTGTTCTTTTAAAAAAAAATTTTTTAGATCTGTCAGAAACAGTGAAAGTAATGAAATATAAAAGACTACGTAGAATATGAGCACTGTATGCAACAACTTTGACACTGACAGAAGCCTCACCTTCTCCATGCCTCCTACACAGTTCTACATGTACATCATAAATGCAAACAGAACAGAATTAATTATACATGTTAAATGGTTTATTTTTGCTGTTCTCAGAATGTATCAAATTTCACTAAAACAGTGACTTGAAGGTATTCATCATATAACAGCGGGGAAAAAAAAACACAATCAAAATGATTGTGTTTAAAAAACCCATACATTACAAATCAGAATTCAGAACTCCTTAAAGTTAACTTACTTTCCATGACAGCCAAGGATGTCCTATGAACAGCTTACACTCTGTTGTGCTGTTATTACTTTCAACCCGCCACTTTCTGAAAGAAAACCTCCATCGTTTTCAAAAACATGTTACATACAAAAAAAGACTTCTCGCTCTCTACCACACGATTCCACAAGGCCAAATCGTGTCAGAGCCATGTATAACTCTTGGATTTCTTGTAAGCCAATCCCGTCTTTTCGCATTTCCGCAACTTTCAGAATTAAAATGTTGAAGATCATTTACACAATCCTGGACTAGTAATATCTTCCCCTTCTTGCTCAATCATGTTCTACATTTCCTATCACACTGATACTGCTTACTATGAAGCAGACTTACACTACCTTTATGACTAGTACAATTATTTAATTCTCTACATCACTTTTAATCACAAAGCAATGTAAAACAGTAGACAGCATTGCAGACTTACATTCCCTCTACTCCATGTTTTGATTCGCTGCTTCAATTAGCTTATAAAAAGAAATAGTTTTTCTGAACTCATTCAAAGTGCACGTATTTCTCAATAACGTCCAGTGTTATGGTAAAAAGTTATGTCTCTGTACTACACTTATCCTCAAGGCCAAATAGTGTAGGAGCCATGAGAACTTCTTGAAATTCCTCAGAGCACATCCCGAGATTCTTTCCCTAAAATTTTGGTTTTAAAAACACCAGGTAAGAGTTTTTAAGGTCATATGGCAATTTTTTTTTGAAAATTAAAACAGAATCATTGCAGAATGACCAGCCATTTCTACACTTTAAATAAGCTGTATAATGTCCTGATGTTATTGAAGGACCATCATGATATATAATTGCTACAGTTACAAAAGTCCTTCCTGATATTGACAACTGTGAAGCCACAAAATTTTTAATTAAAGTTGTCAATTGTGTTCCATCAGGCCTACATCGTTGGAACATTAAAATGACATACTGGCCATATGTTCGTATAAATAAAGTGGACATCATTTCAGATTTACATTGGCTACACTCCATGTTGTGATCAGCTGCTTTTACTAGCTTATTAAAAGAGACTGATTTACTGTCTGGCAAAGTTAAATATATAAATCTTTCTGAGTCTACACTAGTAGTAGCTGATACCCTACAGTTCTCGCAGTCATGCTGCCATTGATAAGAAAGCCCAAACAGGTCATCTACATCTACACCTTCATCATGCAATACATCAAGCATATACATTAAAAACTCCTGACAATCTTGCTGACTATTTTGAGAGAATTGTGTTTGGCCTGAACATCTGTCTAACAGATTTCGAATTTCAGACACACTTTCTATGTTTGTTCTATCAGTGCTACATTTCTCTAACACAGAATTTAACAAACTGCAAAATCTTTGATCCGAATTGACCACAATCTGTTCTTTTAAAGTTTCTAGAGAAAAGACAACATTAACCACTACATTAGCATAGCAGTTGACACCAGAACTGTTTTCAAATTGAAAACCAACAACATCTTCAACAGAATCCTTTTTGTTTCTGCTTATAATTTCAGGTTCATCAACTTTTCGTCTTTTTGCTACAACCTCCCCGGTATTGGTCACATTTCTTCGTTTCCGGCCTACCACACGTTTCTCAAACAAAGGATACTGAGGCAAATGTGGCGCATACTCTCTTCTCAACCTATTGTATTCCTTAACACAATCTAGATCCGCACAAATGTTTGTGACATCACACTCAATCAAGTACAATCCCGATAAAGTCCTAACTCGTGACAATGCCACATATGCCATACCCTCCTTGAACACAGAACTGCCAATATTCACCAATGCACAGTCTACACTTAAACCTTGCGATTTATGGATTGTCACCGCATATGCCAAGCAAACAGGAAACTGCTTACGACGAACATATAAGTCTTTTACAAGCAAAAATCTAGCAGAACAACGAGCAATTAGCTGTACTTCCTCAATGCCATCAAATTTAATTTTTAAAAATTCAATTCCATCTCTATTTCTGTATTTCACAAAATCAACAACATTACCCATTGATCCATTTACCAGACCTCTTTCAACATGTAAATTCCTTCTTAAAATTATACGGCAGTTCAAGCACACATTCAGAGTCTTTTCAAAACCCGCAGTTTTAGATATACTCTTCTCTAATGAATCCAATTTTGTTTTCAGATTCTCAGACAAAATAATTGTTGATCCCATATGCTCTACTCTGTCAATAGCTTCCAATTTCACAATCTCTTGCTTTTCTAAATGCAACATTTTGTTGTTGAATTTGGCACATTCTGCAAGAGTTGGCATCAAACATATTCCAGATTTTTTCTCAGTAACTTTCTGAAAAATATTCTCAGGCACAACATCTTCGTCTGGATATAAATTTGTCAGTAATCGTGCATGTAAAGCTTCTTTCCCATGCTCGGTCACTTTTCCAATTCTAACATCTTGTAGAATAGTCTTGTAAACTTCATCCTTTGCCTGACGCATATTTTCATGCAGTTCAGCATAATTGAAGTTTAACCATATATTGACGTTGCCAATACTCCCTAAGCACTTCCTGGTATCTTCATGCGTGAGCATTTTGAACACAGGTTGCCCTTTCACTGGTGTCAGCTGCAGAAGATCTCCAAAAACAATGATGTGTTTGCCACCAAATAACACATCATACTCTGTTTTGAGAACTTCTTGCATTCTCAAATGCACAAAGGCAAGCATAACATTGGAAACCATGCTTACTTCGTCAATGATAAGAAGTTTCATTTTCCTCAAGACTCTTGAAACTTCAAAACAAGCATCTCCAGATAGCTTGTGATATTCTAATTTGTTGTCATGCTCCACTGGCAGCATCAGTAAACGATGTAAAGTAATCCCTTTAATGTTATGTGCTGCCAGTCCAGTTGGAGCGGTGACAACACAAGACAGCGATGACTCTGTCCTTTCCTGCAAATAACATGAAATTGCTTTAATAAGGAAACTTTTTCCAGTTCCCGCTTCTCCACTCACGTACAGTCGGACAGGCTTCAACGACGTACATGAGCACTCTTTCTTATCATGACTTAATCCATGATCAATTTGCATGGTAAGTTCGTCATATATTTTCCTCTGCTCAACGTTGAGTTGTCTTTCCAACTCTTCTAAGTTAACCGCATCCTCCTGAGCATGTGCCATGGCTCTTTCCACTTCATTCATAGCAGTGGCAGCTTCATTTTCGATAAGAGGTCCTCCTAGTGGATCCTGACTCAATGAAGCAGAACTCTGACTGTCCTGAGAACTGTCTCTGGCAATCTCGGCTGCAATCGTTGCTTCCTGCTCAATTTCCACATTCAACATTTCTACATATTTGGGAAAAGCAGGACATTCTATGGTCTCCTTGGCAGCATTGAAAGAGTCTTCGTAACAGAGGAAATCTCCAAGCAGTTCCTCTTCTGCACGCCAAGGCTTAAAAAGTTGCAAAAGTGCTAAATAGAAAAACTCCTTTTTTTCAGGAGATTCGCCACTCAATTTTCGATGGTTTATCAAGTGGCATTTTCTTTGCTTGACCAGACATCCCTCACTTCCTATTACAGCATACACTCCTTTCTCAGTATCTTCTTTGATGTTCCTCTTGAATATGTAATTTTGCAGAACCTCATACAGACAAACATTCTCGAGGTGACTGCTTCGATTTGGATAATATGTATCCAACATGTTGCTCTTCAAAATGTCGGTACTGTTTGGCTCCTTTTCCGCCAAATACTCAATTTCCCGCACAGGTTTCAGAACTCGATTACGCGTTGCAGCAAGACCAACACTCGCCCAAACGATACTCCTGGACTTGGCATAGAGACTTGCTGAAGACAACCGGTCAGAACATTCGTAAGCTCCGATTTCTCGATGCGACAACATCTTCAGACTGAAACTGTACAACTTCTTGCTGAGGCTCTTTTCATGGGAAATGTCCTCCCACATATCCTTCAATTCTGTCTTCTCTTTTTTGGTGATGTAAGATGTCACATACCTAGCCACAGCCATACAGTTATCAGCCACAAACTGTATATCCATGTTAGCATTCCACATGGACAAAATCACCGGGTTGTAGTCGTTGATGTACTTAGACTCTTCGTTCCTCTTCAAATTGTATGTGTTTTTAGGTGATTTCTTCATCACATTATGTCGCAGCGAAGACATCAAACTGTTCACTCTTCCTTTAGAAATCACCGATCGTGGAAAGCCGAAACGACATTTGGTGTAGAACTTGTCTTTGTTCCGGAATTTACGACGACAGTACTTTCCACATCGATGGCTTTGGAAACGTAGAACTTTTTCTCTTAGGCTTTTTTTCTCCTTTGCGTTTGGAACAGCACACGTAGAATACTGTTCTATGAAACTCATCACTGAGTCGTCTGCATCCGTTCCAAATTTAGGTGCATCCTTGATCCACAGCAACATATGTATATGAGGAGCACCTCTTGCTTGGTACTCCTTCCTCCAGAAGAAATCCAACACCTCTCCAAGAGGTGGATTCTTCTTATTCATGATGAAAGACATCATACCTTCAAATCTATGATTGAAGTACCTACATACATTGACTGGATCCAAAGAGCACAGTTCTCCGGGTGTCTTGAATTCGATGTTTTCTACGTTAGCATTTGCCTCTCGTAGAAATTCAAGTAAGTCTTCCCAGCCATACTCAGCACAGCTCAAAGTGAGGAACCATGTGGGAGTTCCTAAGTTCCTCAGCATACATTTTAAATCACCATGACGACGGTACCAGTACTCATTAGTACCACGCTGACACGCCATGAGATTAATCAGGTGAGAATCCAAAATACTGTCTTGGACATTGACTTTATCCATAAAGTCACTTGCCGAGATGTTTTGCATGTGTATACCACTTTTCAAGATGTGGTTCACTGCATATGACAGTCCAGACAGATCGCTTTCAAACAGGAGATGAAACAAATAAGGAATGCATTGTCGAAACCTAGGATCTCCTGCATACAATCGCAAAGTCCGGTATTCAGAAGCAGGAATTTGATGAGGTCGCTCATCATATCTTCCTCCCTGACCTGTTGGAAAAAGCTGTGGGAAACACCGAGCTTCCAAACTTTCCTCCCAAACACTAATGGGACTCCCTTTCGCTTGTTTCATTTGAAACAACTCAATAGCATTCCCCATGACTTCCTTGGAATGCAAAGGATGAACACTATAATGTTCATATATTTCTTCACTAGTACAGGGTTCTACTTTCTCAATTTGACCAGCACACAAATCGCTATCCTCTTCCTCACTTACTTCCTCTTCTGCAACATATACATTTTTATAGTATTTATTATATTTTTTCAAATACAATGTTGCCCTTTTGACTTTCCTAACATCTACTAAATCTTGCCATATTTTCTTATTCTTTGTCGGAACCCCATTAACTAAGATAACCAGAGGTTCCTCTTCCACTTTTTCTACTCCAATTGTGTTAATGTTTTTCTTCAAATCTAGAGGCAAATAAACAACTCTTCCCTTTAATCCTCTCTGTAAATCTGATGGAGGCAATTTCCCTGTCTTTGGCTCCATTCTTACAATAGCCTGAAAGGGATGGATACTTTGAATCAAAATAGATTCATAAGTATTTAAATCCTTCAATTCAGAAGGAATTTCAACCAATTCCAGATTATTATGAACTGCTCTAGCAGGCATCAGGTTTTGATTTAATTTGTTACAACAATAAGTACACACACGTTGATCCAATCCCAAATCAAAACAATTTTCTACCATCAAGTATGTTGTAAAATCCTTCCATTCACTATTATTTTCCCTTTCACTTTTTCCATATAAATCCACTAACTTAGTCTGATTCTTATAATAAGTGCGTCGACAACACACACAAGTGAAATTTGGCCTCTCACTTGATTTCACCTCAAACGTCGCAATTTCCCTCTGGAAATTATCTGTACTGGAAACCTGTACACTATCTTCCACATTACTCTCTTCTTCTTGGTCAATTTCAACATTCTCCTCTTTACTTCCAAAGTAACAAAACTCAATTTCTTCACATATATTCTTCACATCTATTTCAGAACCATGCAAAAGAGCAGCGCATAATTGTTTTAGCATAATTGCTGGACTCTTAGCATAATACAACATTCTAACTAATTTCCTCACTTTATTATGATGCACTGCTAGCATCCTGAAATTATGAAAAACACTCTGGCATACTCTCCTGGAAAGACAAGCCAGTGAATGACCATGCAAACCTATCACTTCTCTCACTCTGCAAGGATCTAATTCTTGCAACAACTTCATTTTCTGCTTCAAACTTTTCTTACTAAATGACCGTATAAAATCACAAAGCAAATTGATGGAATCCTGTCGTACACTGCAAATACTACTACACTTCCAGGTGTACACAGGACCCTTAGGACGTCTCCCTAAAACCTCATTACCTAACACCTCTTCTATCTCTGTTCTCACAAGTTTTTCTTTTTCAACTGGACAACCATCTTTCACTTCATAAGCTCGACCACTGGTGTCAACTGCATGCACCAAATCATTATCCTGGAAATAACTCTCCTCATTAAAAAATGCCTCAGAGCTTGAACTATGCATCCATTCTCCAGAAAAAACTTCACAAAAATTACTACGATTAACTATTCTCTTCCATCTACTATTTCTTTTGAAATCATAAATTACCTTGTTTAGCTTCCTAATTCTATTGATTGTCAAAATAAATAACTTACGTTTAATTTCAAATGCCTGATCAATAACTTTCTCAACTATTTTTTTTCTCTTATAAAAAACCACTTTCTGCTGACCTTTCTTAATATTTTTTAACAAATTCCCAATTATCCTGTTGCGGAACATTCGTTTACGAATATCCCTAAACTGTTGTTTCCTTCTACTTTCATGCATAGAGTTATCTCTTACTCTAGCAGTAACATTTCTCATTGGCCTTTCCTTACCATTTGAATTCGGTCTCCTTTTCTGGAGTGAAACATTTTCTGTAGTAATATTTTTTTTACTACACATATTTCTTATGACTGTTTTTCGACTCTTACCCGGTGCTTTCTTGGTGACTTGACAAATCTTTTTGTTAGAGGACTGCTGCAATATTCCATGCTCCTGCTGTCTTTGACGTTTTCCAGCCTTTCTTACTCTTTCTTTGCTAGGCATCCTAAAATCTTGAAATAATGTGCAGTTGAATCTGTGGTAAAATATAATAAAAAATGTTATTAACCACTATTACCCAACAGTAAATTAATAACAGTCATCAAAAACTTAACACACTACTTAAGTATATAATATACTGAAGCCTATCTCCAATTTTTCACTGAACAGGACTCATCTCTTCTTAACCTTGGATAAACCTCACCTACTCTGTGTCCCCTGCACATAATTAAATGTAAAGGGGCAGATTTATATTAACTAGCACATCCCCAGGGATGCACCAGTTAACGTGCACCGCTGCTCTGCCACCCACGGTGTGCCGCATTTACAATCAGATAGGACAAAGCTACATCAAAACCCTGCGCCTGCTTGAAGCAGGCATAGATCTTGACGCAGGTAGGCTGAAAGCTAAAGCAACAACTAAGTGTCGTGTGCAGAAGTTACAAAAAAGGAAAAATGGCGTTTAAACCAGTAATGAGACCATGCTAACGTAATACAGAGTAAAAATATCCAGGATCTACATCAGTTTGGGGTTCACGAACCTGGCAGGTACAAGGCACTGAGGCTTTCCACCGTGCATGTCTCATCCCAAAACATATGTTGTTTGTGAATGAAACAATTTCCCAGACCAAATGCTTTGGATTGGCTACTTCTAAAAAATTAAACACCCCTACTATCCCGGAGTTAGAGGAATACGATGGTTGGAGTAATTTTACTCATTGTCTATTAAAGATTTACAGGCCCTACTCCGTAATTCTTCCTTTAACATTTCCAGTATAAATCCAAAAGGTTGACTGCTTTGGCAACGTGCCTTATCCACGGTTTAATAACGCTGCCTTTTGCTTTATATAAGTTTTCAAATTGTATGAAATATATACCAATAGGTCGTTATTAACCTTTAGGTAGTGGTTTTCTTCATCAAGTCTGGTCGCTTCCATACACATACAGATTTTCAAAGATGATCAAGAACTTTATCTGAATGGAGAGGAATGCACTGAGACGCCAGATCATTCACTAATGTGTAGGCACAGACAGTTACACGGTTCATGCAACAAACACCGACCAAATATGGCTTGCGTGTTGCAAGGCACGCCAGTTCCTGCTATCATCCCCACGTTCAAGTTCTTGGAAAATGGTAGTTATTTGATGCTCAATAATGAAGATTGTTCTGGGTTAATTAAAAGTATTCATTTTATCGTAACAGTAAATGAACGGGTTATTTGCTGCAGAAATGTTCTATTTCCTCCCACACATGAACATAGGGAGTTTTCAATCTGGCCACAAATACCAACCTTGGGAGCACATTTCAACAGCATGGCAAGAATAAGAGCTCTTTTGTCTCAGAGAGAGGTGGCCTTGAGTTCGGCCCGTGAAACTTTCGTGCTTCACATAGCGAACACCCGTACAGAGGTGCAGACCCTTTTAAATACAGATTCGACTTTGCATTTCAGCAAGATTACCCATTCATTTCCATGCAGCAGGAGGCCCATAGGAATGAAGGTGCAATTTGCGATTAGCAATTACCTCATCGCAAATTACGAATTTTTCCGACGGTGCAGGGGTATCTCAAGAACACCCTGCTGCACCCCTGAAAAAAAAATTTGGGGTCATATGGCGCACATAAATTTTGAAAACATTCCTTTACCTCAAAAACGATTTTCAACTCATAATTTGAAAACACTGCACATGGGGAAATGACTTAAAATGTCCTTAAGACACATAAAAGCATTTTTTGATTGCCTTTGCAGCATGTTTCAGTCACCTTTAACATGCCTATGTAACGGAAACATTCAAAATCTAAATTTGCCATGCACAGGTGGGAGCATATTTACAAGCAATTTGCTCCACAGACAAACTTCTTACATTGAAATGGGAAAGACTCTCAATTACCTTATAAAGAAGCAGACACCATTATGTCCTTCTCATCAATATTAAAACCATTGCTTTTTCTCAAAAACGATTTACAAGTCATAATTTGAAAACACTCCACAGCTCCTATGCACATAAAAGCCCTGTCAGTACTAATACTTCACATTTTCTCCAATTACAATTTCTCAAACAAACAAAATCTATTTGTGAAACACTTGAGACAAAGCAACATTTGAAAAACACAACTTTCTTCATAATTTTCTCCTTAAAGCACACTATTTTCTATCTAAATTAAAGACATTTTTTCTCACCTTAGCAAATACTTTGAGTTTCAAAACAGTCTCAGAAACACACCAATTTGTCTTCAGCAGAGCAAAAGGTATGCACTCCAGAGTCTGCAGCTATCAAAAGCACAGAAATGCTGTAATTCCTCACACAGATCTCTCATGTCACCCAATCAAAACTCTTCCCTCACTTTTTTTCAAAGCAAAACCCTTCCCCCCTCTGCCCCCTCTCTGCTTTTTCTGCATAGCAACCACCTCTTGCAAGACCTCTCACACAACAATGTTGCAATTGAACTCTGAACTCTCAGTGCACCTGCATATCCAAAGCATTCTTTCATTTAATGATTTTTTCTTCGCCACTCAAAATACATCTTTCAACGAACTCATCCATGCACACTAACTTTCTGTTTTCAGCAATCAAAATCCACCAATCACTCTTACTGCTTCATTAACACAGAAACTCCTCAGTTTTTTTCATTTTACACTCTCATTTTTTCAACTGCCATTTCATTGCCACACTTCATCTGACTGCAGGAGAACCTTCTCTCGCCATGTTTTCTGTCTGGATTGTTGGACATAGCTACATCTATTGGGCTCAAAGGTACGCTGAAAACAGGAATTTACCTAACCTCAATTTACAAGATGTGGAAATTAAGTGGTTTGGCCACAGAGGATTAAAATGTCACCAATTGATACCATTGGTGAAAACCTTTATGCATTTGCCAAAACCTGACCTGTTAATTGTGCACTGTGGAGGTAATGATTTGGGCACTTTGACTGGGGTAGGTCTGGAAATGCTTTTAAAGGACACCTTTGAGCAATTGATGGCACTTTTTCCTCAGACTGCCTTGGTATATTCAAATATATGCCAAAGACAGAAATGGAGGTGGTCGAACCAATTTTGTCCACAAATTGAGAAATCGAGGAAGCATGTAAACAAATCTGTTTCAGCTTACATGAGAGACCATGGAATGGGCTCCCTGTACAACAATAACTTGCGTTACTACATGCAAGATATCTACAGAGGAGATGGAGTTCACTTCTCAGATGAGGGCAACAGAGTTTTCACTCTGAATTTAAGAATGTGCATTGGTACCTACTTATAAGTACCTAAATGTACCATAAACCCAAAAGCTCTTCTCAGAGCTACCCTACATCTGATCACTCAGAATTATTATTGTACTCTAACTTTTTTCACTAATTTTCAAGAAAGTACGCTCCCCAGAACGCTTCCCGGTTCGCGAACCGAGCGCACTCCACGCAAAAAAACTAAAAAAACGGTATATATTTTTTTGCCCTGCGAGAACCTTTCAAAGCCTCCACATCAAACCTAGGGGGTCAGGGACGATCTACTATGCCCCCTTATGGTCATTTGCCCCTTCGCTTTGGCCTCCTCTTGTCTCTCGATCCTACCGAGAGACAAGATGGCGGCCGCTACGGACTGTTTGGAATGTTTACAGACGCCGAAAAACCAATCAGCTTCGCAAACCTCCGTAACGCGAAAAGTACGCGAAGCGGAGCGCTGTTACAGATATATATCTTTTTTTGAACGTTAATTTCTCAAAATCCACTGGAGCACATATATTGAGACCTAGCAAAGGCACATCGGGCTACCAGTCCCTACAATTTTGCCAAGTTTCGTGCAAATCCATTCAGCCGTTCGATTATTATTATTATTTTTTTTTTTGCCCCGCGGGGCCCTTTTAAAACCTCCACATCAAACCTAGGGGGTCAGCGAGGATCTACTATTCCCCCTTATGGTCATTTGCCCCTTCGCTTTCGCCTCCTCTTGTCTCTCGATCCTACCGAGAGACAAGATGGCGGCCGCTACGGACTGTTTGGAATGTTGACAGACGCCGGAGAACCAATCAGCTTCGCTTCACAAAGCTCCGTTGCGCGAAAAGTCCGCGAACCAGACCGCTGCCTGGTCCGCGCTTACAGATATATATCTTTTTTTAAACGTTAATTTCTCAAAATCCACTGGAGCACATATATTGAGACCTACAAAAGGCACATCGGGCTACCAGTCCCTACAATTTTGCCAAGTTTCGTGCAAATCCATTCAGCCGTTCGGGCTAAAAGTGAGGCCAACCGCCCTATGGAAATTAACATGGGAAAAACGCGTTTTGGGACCCCCCTTTTTTCTCGGCCCCCCCTTGACGAACCCCCCCCAAATTTTCAAAGGCTGCTCAGAAACAAAATGTGCCATTTTCCTGAAAATTTCAGCCAATTCCGTCCACAAACGGCAAAGTTATTAGACATAGAATTTTCAAAAAACCCATAGAGAAAAAATCCTAACTATATATACCTACTGGCGACCGCCAGTAGGTAATATATATATATTCACTGAAAAAACCATAGGTTATAGACCATATATAGTTAGGAATTAGCATTTACAAAACCTTGAAAATTCACTGAAAAAACCATAGGTTATAGACCATATAAAGTTAGGAATTAGCATTTAAAAAACCTTATTTTACTCACACAAAACCATTGAAATTCCATATATAGTTAGTTGCACTAACTATATATCGCGCACCCGCAATCCACTGCTGATGATGTCACATATTACATCATTCATGACATGGTCAGTGACATCACTGATGACATCACTGATGACATCTCAAATGACATCACTGATGACATCACTGATGACATCTCATTTGACATCAATGACCACATCACTGATGATATCATTCATGTGACAATACAATGCATCTCCTCACATTTTAATATAACCTCTGTTTCACCCAGTGTTAAATACAGAGTATAATTTTTGAAACCATTGACACACCAATACTAGTTACTACATACGTACTCACTGATTCCTACGTCTACACACACATTCACTCATTCACCCATACAATCATTCATACATACAATCACTCATCTTTACAACACTATCATATGCACTCATACACCTATACAGACACTCACACTCTGCCACTCATCCATGGAGTTACTCACACACCTAGTCAGTCCTGTAAAGAATCAATCACACTTCCATTTTCTTGTCTATACAGTTAAACATAGAGCACCTTACATTTTCAAACATATACTAACACATACTTACCTTGTTATACAATCATTGATATAAGTACACATTGATCTGCACATAGTCACGCACCTCCCAGCCAGCCACACACACACTCAGTCTCCCATACAAATACTTGGACAATCAATCAGTAACCCATATAGTTAATCATATAGCTACTGATCAACACATGCAGCAGTTTACAGAACAACAGACATAATGATGCACAAATTAAGACACTTTAGTCACTAACCCATGCACTCAGTGAGACACATTTAATCACTCACTCATACATTCAGTCATGCACCTACTAAATCCTTTGTCCAGACACTTATACTTCCACTCATTCTTCAATATGTAAGACACATTTTAACTTTACAGAAACATACAGTCACTGGATGTTGTCATCAGTGATGTCATCAGTGATGTCATTTGAGATGTCATCAGTGATGTCATCAGTGATGTCACTGACCATGTCATGAATGATGTAATATGTGACATCATCAGCAGTGGATTGCGGGTGCGCGATATATAGTTAGTGCAACTAACTATATATGGAATTTCAATGGTTTTGTGTGGGTAAAATAAGGTTTTTTAAATGCTAATTCCTAACGATATATGGTCTATAACCTATGGTTTTTTCAGTGAATTTTCAAGGTTTTGTAAATGCTAATTCCTAACTATATATGGTCTATAACCTATGGTTTTTTCAGTGAATTTTCAAGGTTTTGTAAATGCTAATTCCTAACTATATATGGTCTATAACCTATGGTTTTTTCAGTGAATTTCAATGGTTTTTTAATAGCAAATATCATAAGCTGTCGAATGTCAAGTACGTGGTAAGTAAAAACATTTTCGTGTTTATGCACACTGATCTGCTTTGAATGCTGCCCCCCCCCATTTCTATTAGGAGTACTCTCTCTTTGCAGATAGTGAAAGGTAGTTAACGCAGGCCTTTGCCCCCGTTGTAATACGTCGTGCCTGCTTCTCTCTCCATTTGATTGATTGTTATCCAAGCATTTACTGTTTTAGAATTGGTTCTCTTTGGTTCATTCTCTATTTACAAACAAACACAGAGTCGCAATACTCTGTTTAGTCTTTGCAGATAACGAAAATTCGTGTAAAAAAACAAAAGGAATCGAGCAAAATCAGTAGGCCACTAATGGGATCTCTTTTTGACCTCGCTAAAATAGAAACATTAAGAACAACCCCTCATGACAAATACGAAACTAGTGAGATGAACTGAACTCCACACCATGATGGCTGCAATACAGCTCGGCTCCGCCACCCACCCCGCCCAAAATAACGATAAAGAGCGGCTGCCATGATTGCTCGCGGAATGGCCACGACGGAGCTACGAAATGGTGGTGCTCTCATGCTAACGCCAGCTTCAGTCTGAAACATCCAGAAACACTGTAGACTACCAATTCGATCAGTTCCGGTAGCGCCCCAATGTAACCCGGTAGAGAAGAACTAGCCCTCCCCTCTTTGACTGATGGTTCTTGTTGCCTGTCCCTTCTGTTGTCATTTAACAGAACTATTTAGCCTGCTGAAAGGGGTTGTGTTCCGACCGCTGGTTGGTGGAGACATTTTGACTATATTCTGGACCTGCGTTGTCGCGTAATGCGTCATATGACGCGCCGCGTTAGCGCATCCGGAAGTCATCCGAGGCGCGACGCGCAGCGCATAACGTAAGCATAACAGGTCATGTGACTTGTTAATAAAACTTTTCATTGGTTCATTTTACTTTTCTTATTCTAATGATGAAAGGCTTGGTCATATGACCTAAAAATTACGCTTTTTATTACTTCCGAACATTATTTTTTCTTAAATATATGTTATAATGTTCCAGGCTAATGTACTTTCCCGGAAAATTTACAACTGTCCTGCAAGTAAAATATATTCTTTTTTCGAGAAAAAGGGCGTTTCTTCGTCCCATGACGGAGCCGTTGAGCAAAAGAGGGTCGACCTGCTGTCTTAGTCGCCGATACGCCTGAATATGAGATTCTTATCGATCACTTTATGTTGCAGGAGTAGAAAACACAACAGCCCTTGACCATTTATCTTTACTGCGTTCCTGCGTATTATACCTTTTACCCTTCATGTGATTGGTCTGCTTTATTTCACTTGCCTTTTAATGATTCTAAAACAGTGACTATTATTAAAAACTTTACCAATGTATATACTACTACCATGTTTTCTTTTAAAAACCTTTATTGTGAAAATTTCATTATACAAATACGAGCCTATAACCACGTGGGCCGGCCACGGAGCAAACTGTAATCGTATATGATGAGTAGACATTTACACTGTAGAGGAACGTAACGGGCAGGCCATTAGGTTGCAAGAACTAAGGTGTCTAACAGTTGCGGAATCGGTGGACGTACATTTTATAATTAAAATACGACAGGGCCAGTTACAATAAAATTATCTAGATATAAATTTGCGGGCAAGTACCATGCGTGACGTTAATTCGAACTTTCAATAGTACAGTAATCAATAACACATCAGAACTTAATATCAATAGGGATGTCGAAATACTCAATCAATTCTCGTCCCCGCCCGCCATGTGCTTCAAAACTGCATACGTATCTCGTGATTTCAAGGTTCTGCAACCAGTACACAACAAGGAGTTACGAGTCCCATTTATTCCGGCGCCATTTTGGGCGAGGACGGGCAGGTCCAGGATATAGTCAAAATGTCTCTACCAACCATCGACTATGATGATGTTCATATGCTGTATTTATAGAGTAACACTCATCTGTCCACATGAAATTAATTTGCCACAATCTAAACATGTCATTTTAATCTTTGCAAAGTTCTTCTAAATATTTGGGACCGTTTCCCTTGCCTCTGATGCTGTCAGTGCCACTTCTTTGATGAATGTACTGGCAGGTCGGGGGTTCTCCTCCAAATCTCTCTTTTATGCAGCACTATAATTAATTGGTGCCACCTCTCCATATGACGATGCATGGTATAGTTACCATAACTATATTTTTTTTCGGTTCTTCTGGAGAGTACATCGTGGCAGATGAAGCGTATAACGTACCGGGCATTTACCTTTTTTTGCATGTAGAGGAAAGGAAAAAAAAATCGAGCGTCCGAGTTCTAAGGTGTCCCAGGGCCATTCTGGTGGACCAGGCCCAAATCCAAAGAACAGGCCGCCATTTTGAGAGTCCTGTTGCAGCCGCCTGTCGCTGTAGCATCAAGAGTGGCCAAAACTCAGCTGAATGGCAACTGAAACGGTAAAGGGGCGCCCCACTACAGCAGACGAGCCTCCACCTAGGAAGGCCCATTCACGCCGCCTCCCCCCCCCCCCCTTCGGGCACCCCACGCCGTTATTCGGAGCAGTATTGTAGGATGGCCACACCAGTGCAGCAACTTGCTAGACACCACCTCGGTGGTAACCGAATCTCAGCGCCTTGTGGTGTCTTCTATTCAGAAAACATTGTTGTGCTGCCTTCGACCTATTCGCCGCAAGTGCGCACGCAACTCAGCTGCATAGCTTGCTAGACACCACCTCGGTGCTAACCGAATCTCAGCGCCTTGTGGTGTCTTCTATTCCAAAAATATTGTTGCGCTGCCTTTGGCCCCATTCGCACATCGGTCTGCTACTGCCGCCATCTCACAGGCCAACGGGGCGCCCCACGCCGACTTTCAGCATTGTAGGATGGCCACACCAGTGCACCTTACTAGACACCACCTCGGTGCCATCCGGATCTTGGCATCTCAGCGCCTTGTGGTGTCTTCTAGTGAGAAAATATTGTTGCGCTGCCTTTGGCCCCATTCGCACATCGGTCCGCTACTGACACCATCTCACAGGCCAACAGGGCGCCCCACGCCGACTTTTACCATTGTAGGATGGCCACACCAGTGCCACAACTTGCTAGACACCACCTCGGTGCCATCCGGATGTTGGCATCTCAGCGCCTTGTGGTGTCTTCTATTCCGAAAATATTGTTGCGCTGCCTTTGGCCCCATTCGCACATCGGTCCGCTACTGACGCCATCTCACAGGCCAACGGGGCGCCCCACGCCGACTTTCAACATTGTAGCATGGCCACACCAGTGCGGCAACTTAGTTGACACCACCTCGGTGCCATCCGGATCTTGGCGCGTTGTGCTGCCTTCGGCCTATTCGCACATCGGTCCGCTACTGACGCAAACTCACAGGCCAACGGGGCGCCCCACGCCGACTTTCAGCATTGTAGGATGGCCACACCAGTGCTGCAACTTGCTGGACACCACCTCGGTGCCATCCGGATCTTGGCGCGTTGTGTTGCCTTCGGCCTATTCGCACATCGGTCCGCTACTGACGCCGCCTCACGTGCCAACGTATTTTCTCCGCATTTTATACCCTATGCCGCATAACAGGTCATGTGACTTGTTTATAAAACTTTTCATTGGTTCATTTTACTTTTGGTTTCCTAATGATGGAAGGCTTGATCATATGACCTAAAAATAACACTTTTCATTGGATGAAAACTTTTTTTTTTCCCAAACGATGAAAGCCCCACCTTGTTTCTGGATGTTTCAGACTGAAGCTGGCGTCAGCATGAAAGCACCACCATCTCGTGGCTCCGTCGTGGTCATTCCGCGAGCAATCATGGCAGCCGCTCCCCACCAGAAGCCTGCAGGAGTCAGGGGCCCCCAAAACTTTTGTTGAATCCTCAAGGCGGAGGGGACGCTTTCGAGAATGGGGCCCAAGACCTAGCAGACAGTCGTCCGATTTCCAAGGTGTCCCAGGGCCATTTCAGTGGACCAGGCCCAAAAAGAAAAGAGCCTGCCGCCATTTTGAGAGTCCTGTGGCAGCCGCCTATCGCTGCACCGCAAGAGTGGGCGCAACTCAGCTGAATTGCGGCTTTTGACACAGTGGACCAAAAGCGGACGGAATGGCAACTGAAACGGTAAAGGGGCGCCCCACTACAACAGACGAGACTCCACCTGGAGAGGCCCGTTCACGCCGCCTCCCCCCCCCCCCCCGGGGCGCCCCACGCCGTTATTCGGAGCAGCATTGTAGGATACCAAAACCAGTGCGGCAACTTACTGGACATCACCTTGGTGCCATCGTTCTGCTGCCTTGGAACTATTCGCACAACAGTTTGCTACTGATGACCCACCCCCCGCGACGCCCCACGCCGGATGCCGAAATCAGTGCGGCACCCAGGCAACATCACCTGGGTGCCGTCCAGAAATCTGGACGTTGTGCTGCGTTGGGACTATTCGCACAGCCGACCGCTACTTCGTTGTTTTTCCCTAAAAATCTTTATATGTTTTTACTGTTTTTGTTTTGTTGTATATATTTATAAGGTATTAAAGTTTTATAATCTTACTACTTTGTTGGAGTGCTATATATTTTTAATGTGACACATAATTGTAAAAACTTTGATGTACAAAGAGTCATCCCTGGAATCTTCCGCTTCAGGCTCGGTCCCCTCCCCAATCACAATACAGGATGGTTTTCAGATAGTAGGAACGCGTGTGCTGTGACGGATCTCATCGAGTGTGGGCCTTGATCTACTATAACTCCTTTGAAGAGGGGTGATTCTTTACAGCTGGGGCCATAAACTACATCTGCAGGGCTAGCTGATAGCCTAGGACCGGCCTGGACAATCGGACACAGAGGAAAAGGAGTGTCAGAGGGTGCGGTAGTGAATAGGGCGAAAGGGAGGTGTCGGGCGGGCACAGGGTGTGATTCTCAGGGAAGAGCAGCGCAGATGGGGGGAGGTTTATTACCCATGCATAAGACAGAGAGCGGGGGTGACCAGTGCCTGGGGGAGATGCTTGCGAGGGTGGGGAGCCATGCTAAGGATCGACAGCGTGCAGAGAGTGGGTCTGGTCAAGTCATCTAAAATGGCTGCCGTGCACGACAAAAGTGTGGCATTTGAAAAAAGGCAAGATGGCGCAGACAATGTTTTTCAACACTTCCTGATTTCCTTCGAATCGAACGTTAACAGACGTTGGGGCATATTACCAAAGTTAAGCGATATTTATCCCTAACGATGCTTAGCAACGAATTTTTTACCGCTAAGCATCGTCAGAAATTATCGCAGATAAACCTTGCTATTATCAAGGTTTATCGCAAATGCCATAAAAAACGACCGCAATGCATTAATATCGCTGAAAACTCAGCGATATTCATGCATTACCGAGCTAATGCTCTTAGCCATGTTATCCACCTCCCATTGGATAACATGGCTAAGAACTGCTCAGGGCAGGTGGTAGCTTTTGGAGATATTCGCGCTTAGCAAAGTGGGCATGCCCACTTTGCATGTCATTAGTGATAAATATCACTGACATGCAAAGCGGGGCCCAAGATGGTCGCTATCTCCTACTAGTGGTCGCTAACCGGTGTTAGCAATAGCTAGGCAATACAGAGATAATTTTATCTCCGCGAAGCGGAGCGCTGTTACAGATATATATCTTTTTTTGAACGTTAATTTCTCAAAATCCACTGAAGCACATATATTGAGACCTAGCAAAGGCACATCGAGCTACCAGTCCCTACAATTTTGCCAAGTTTCGTGCAAATCCATTCAGCCGTTCGATTATTATTATAATTTTTTTTTTTGCCCCGCGGGAACCTTTTAAAACCTCCACATCAAACCTAGGGGGTCAGGGAGGATCTACTATGCCCCCTTATGGTCATTTGCCCCTTCGCTTTGGCCTCCTCTTGTCTCTCGATCCTACCGAGAGACAAGATGGCGGCCGCTACGGACTGTTTGGAATGTTTACAGACGCCGGAGAACCAATCAGCTTCGCAAAGCTCCGTTACGCGAAAAGTACGCGAAGCGGAGCGCTGTTACAGATATATATCTTTTTTTGAACGTTAATTTCTCAAAATCCACTGGAGCACATATATTGAGACCTAGCAAAGGCACATCGGGCTACCAGTCCCTACAATTTTGCCAAGTTTCGTGCAAATCCATTCAGCCGTTCGATTATTATTTATTTATCTTTTTTGCCCCGCGGGGCCCTTTTAAAACCTCCACATCAAACCTAGAGGGTCAGGGAGGATCTACTATGCCCCCTTATGGTCATTTGCCCCTTTGCTTTGGCCTCCTCTTGTCTCTCGATCCTACCGAGAGACAAGATGGCGGCCGCTATGGACTGTTTGGAATGTTTACAGACGCCGGAGAACCAATCAGCTTCGCTTCACAAAGCTCCGTAACGCGTAAAGTCCGTGAACCGGAGCGCTGCCTGGTCCGCTGTTACAGATATATATCTTTTTTTGAACGTTAATTTCTCAAAATCCACTGGAGCACATATATTGAGACCTAGCAAAGGCACATCGGGCTACCAGTCCCTACAATTTTGCCAAGTTTCGTGCAAATCCATTCAGCCGTTCGGGCTAAAAGTGAGGCCAACCGCCCTATGGAAAACTCAATGTTAAAAACACGTTTTGGGACCCCCCTTTTTTCTCGGCCCCCCCTTGACAAACCCCCCCCAAATTTTTAGGGGCTGCTCAGAAACAAAATGTTCCATTTTCCTGAAAATTTCAGCCAATTCCGTCCACAAACGCCAAAGTTATTAGACATAGAATTTTCAAAAATCCCATAGAGAAAAAATCCTAACTATATATACCTACTGGCGACCGCCAGTAGGTAATATATATATATATATTCACTGAAAAAACCATAGGTTATAGACCATATATAGTTAGGAATTAGCATTTAAAAAACCTTATTTTACTCACACAAAACCATTGAAATTCCATATATAGTTAGTTGTACTAACTATATATCGCGCACCCGCAATCCACTGCTGATCATGTCACATATTACATCATTCATGACATGGTCAGTGACATCACTGATGACATCACTGATGACATCTCAAATGACATCACTGATGACATCACTGATGACATCTCAAATGACATCACTGATGACATCACATCACAACTAAATGAGTGGATGTATAAGTGTCTGAATGAAGGTTTTAGTAGGTGCGTGACTGACTGTATGAGTGAGTGATTAAATGTGTCTCACTGAATGCATAGGTTAGTGACTAATCTGTCTTAATTTGTGCATCATTATGTCTGGTATTCTGTAAACTGCTGCATGTGTTGATCAGTAGCTATATGAGTAACTATATGGGTTATTGATTGATTGCCCAAGTATTTGTATGGGAGACTGAGTGTGTGTGTGGCTGGCTGGGAGATGTGTGACTCTGTGCAGATCAATGTATTCTTGTATCAATGATTTATAAGAGAGTAAGTATGTGTTAGAATATGTTTGAAAATGTAAGGTACTCTATGTTTAACTGTATAGATTAGAAAATGGAAGTGTGATTGATTATTTACAGGACTGACTAGGTGTGTGAGTAACTCCAAGGATGAGTGGCAGAGTGTGAGTGTCTGTATAGGGTGTATGAGTGCATATGATAGTGTTGTAAAGATGAGTGATTGTATGTATGAATGATTGTATGGGTGAATGAGTGAATGTGTGTGTAGACGTAGGAATCAGTGAGTGCGTATGTAGTAACTAGTATTGGTGTGTCAATTGTTTAAAAAAATATGTTCTGTATTTAACACTGGGTGTAACAGAGGTTATATTAAAGTGTGAGGAGATGCATTGTATTGTCACATGAATGATATCATCAGTGATGTGACCATTGATTTCAAATGAGATGTCATCAGTGATGTCATTTGAGATGTTATCAGTGATGTCATTTGTGATGTCATTTGAGATGTTATCAGTGATGTCATCAGTGATGTCATTTGAGATGTCATCAGTGATGTCATTTGAGATGTCGTCAGTGATGTCATCAGTGATGTCATTTGAGATGTCATCAGTGATGTCATCAGTGATGTCACTGACCATGTCATGAATGATGTAATATGTGACATGATCAGCAGTGGATTGCGGGTGCGCGATATATAGTTAGTACAACTAACTATATATGGAATTTCAATGGTTTTGTGTGAGTAAAATAAGGTTTTTTAAATGCTAATTCCTAACTATATATGGTCTATAACCTATGGTTTTTTCAGTGAATTTTCAAGGTTTTGTAAATGCTAATTCCTAACTATATATGGTCTATAACCTATGGTTTTTTCAGTGAATTTCATTGGTTTTTTAAAAGCTAATATCTATAGCTGTAAAATGTATTCTTCTTTAAATCCAAAAATATATTTTATATGTTTATTAATAATTTTTTTTTAATATTTTTTTTGTTTCGCTCCCGGTCCGCGAACCGGGAAGCTTCCCGTTAGCTCACTTTGATTCCGCGACCCGGTCCGCGAACCGGTAAGAAATCAACATAGTGACGGTATCGCGTTGCCGCGTAATGCGTCTTATGACGTACTGCGTTAGCGCACCCGGAAGTGCCCCGGGGCGCGGACCGAGGCGCGAAACGCAGCTCCCCGGAAGCGATCCGCGGCGCGAAAGCGCAACGTATCGCGTTGCCGCGAAATGCGTCTTGTGACGTATCGCGTTAGCGCACCCGGAAGTGTCCCGGGGCGCGTACCGAGGCGCGAAGCGGAGCGAACCGGAAGCTAACCAGGGAGCGTTCCGCAGCGCGTAACATGAGCGTGAGAGGTCATGTGACTTGTTAATAAAACTTTTCATTGGTTCATTTCACTTTTGGTTTCATAATGATGGAAGGCTAGGTCAGGTGACTTAAAAATAACACTTTTCATTGGTTGAGAAGTATTGTTTTTTCCCAAATGATGAAAACCCCTCCTTCTTTCCTCACTCTGACTTTCATCATTGTGAGAGGAAGACCTATTTTGCTTCTTGGAAAATGGCTTCATTGGTAGCTTCAGCTGGTGGACCCCCACCACCACCACCACCTCCTCATGGGAAGAAAGGACCACCTCCCCAGGTCCTTACCAACACTGAGGAGGAAGAGGAAGAAATGGATGAGGAGGGAGAAGAACCACAATTTTTAGAAGAGTTGCCCCGGGTTTCCAGAAAGAAAGCCAGTTTCATCTGGCAGTTTTTTTCAATACCTCGTGGGCAAAAAAAAGTCAACGCGAGGTATGTCACCTGCCTGATATGCAAGGAACAATTGTCCAGAGGGACGGACAAAAAATATAGCTTTGGCAATCACACTATGCACAGGCACATGACGAGGAAACATCCCCTAAATTACAGCCGGGCGGAATTAAGGGATATGCACGACAATCCCAGACCAACTCCTGTGGCCAGACCAACAATACCGGTTTCTCTATCACCAGAAGAGGCACGGGAAACGGTGCCAAATATTCAACAAAATTTTGGGCACATGATCCACTTATGTATGCACTGTCGTGCATTATTAGCTTGTGGCAACATGAGCATCAATGCACTGAACCTGGCGTATGAACACCATGATTGCCCTAACCACCCCCCGTAATTTTTTTTTGCTCCTGTTGAGCCCTTTTCAACGCCTGTTTTTTGTTGTTTCCCCCCCCCAAAAAAAACCAAAAAAAATATAAAATCGTTCAAAAAATACAAAAAAAACAAAAAAAAAATAAAAATAAAAAAAATATATAAAACAACAAAAATATTTAAAAAAAAGTTCTTTTCAGAACTACCTTCCCTTTCCAAAAAAATTGCTAGAATGTTTAGCACTCTGGCAAGCTCTATTTCTTTTGGTTCGCTTTCGGGTTAGCTTCCCGGTACGCGGACTGGGAGCTAACCAAAAAAAAAAAAAAAAAAGTGTAAGTATAAGGAAAGGAAACAGAGAGTGATGTTAAAAGAAAGACAGCTATAGGGAGTAAAGAAGAGATACTGTTTAATAGATCTATTTACCAAAGAAAAGACAGAAGAGGGTATAATTGTGAAAAACAAAATAGATAACGAAGTGAAAGAAAAAAAAAAGAGAGTATAACATTAACAAAGAAGAGTTTCTTGGAGAATGTGAGTGAATGTTCAAAATAAGATTAAAAAATGAGGAATAACAGAGAGAAAAAATAGAAAACAGAAAACAAAAAATAACAGAAAAAGATTAATTGAAACTGCAAAGAAATGTAATTAACATAGAGCCATATCATCAACATAGGCAATAAAAGTTTTGCAGCTTTTATTGACAGAAATGTGTCGCTAAAGCTGCTTTTGTGGCAGAAAACTGCCACTAAAACCACTTTTGCACCAGTTTTCTGCCAATAAAAAGAGCAATAATTTTATTGGCTGTGTTCATAATATTACCCTTAGTGTGCTTCAACTACACAGAGAAAGCATTATGAACAAGTAGTGATAGAGTGATCAGTCAAAGACACTAAGAGTAATAGAGACGCAGTGAGTGAACAAGAGTGAGGAACTATGAGAAGAGAGGGACTGAGAAAAAGAGTGGAAGGAGTTGAGTAAGTAGGTAATAGAGAAAGGAATGAGGGAAGTAGCAAAGGCAGGAAACTGAGGGTTAAAGAAATGAAGCAGTGGAACTAATAGTAGTTAAATGTGATAGAAATGTAACGAAAAGAGTACAAAATATTTACCTTATAATTGTCGTTAAATTACTCACTTTTTGTTTTTATACTTTCAATCTGTGAAAGAGAGAACAAACATTTGAAAAATATTAAAACATGTATTTAAAAATTAGAAAAGACAAGGGAAAAGATTGAAGGACAAACAGTTTTTCAACAACTTTGACACTTACAGAAGCTTCTGCTTCTCCAGGCCCCCTACACAGTCCTAAAGATATACATTTTAAACTAACAGTATCTTGATGCAGATGAAGTGAGGCCTATCTTAAAACATGGTGCATCTTTTGCATTGCTGTTGTTTCAGAAAAGTGTCGCAAGACACTAAAATTTTAAATATTTGCTTCAGGATGCCAATAAGATGTCTACTATCCAGAGGTTTGTTTGAGGTGAGGCCTACTCAGGGTTGCAGATGAGATTTACACTTGTTGAAGAGTACAGAGGAGATAATACATGTGAAGGTCTACCAATGAAGTGAGTCATGTCCACTGCACTCTTCAACAAAGTTCAAACCTCCTATGTTTCCCTGGACAGACCTAAACTTGATCTGCACAATGTGATTCGTAATGATAGGAAACACAGGTGATGTAAATGAAATACGTGCAATTTATTTTGCTCATTTCACAATCACATCACTTGTGTTTCCTTTGCTTAGGTATCTCATTGTGCAGATGTAGTCTATCATATGAAAGAGTACGCAGAAGTGCAGCACTGCATGCAACAACTTTGACACTTACAGAAGCCTCAGCTTCTCCATGCCTCCTACACAGTTCTACATATACATCATAAATGCAAACAGTACAGAATTAATTATACATGTTAAATGGTTTATTTTTGCTGTTCTCAGAATGTATCAAAATTCACTAAAAACAGTGACTTGAAGGTATTCATCATATAACAGCGGGGAAAAAAAAACACAATCAAAATGATTGTGTTTAAAAAACCCATACAACATAAGAAATGAAAATTCAGAACTCGTTAAAGTTAACTTACTTTCCATGACGTCCAAGGATGTCCTATGAACAGCTTACACTCTTTTGTGCTGTTATTACTTTCAGCCCGCCACTTTCTGAAAGAAAATCTCCATCGTTTTTAAAAACACATTACATGCAATAAATGACTTCTTGCTCTCTACCACAATTTTCCACAAGGCCAAATCTGGTCAGAGCCATTTATAACTCTTGGATTTCTTGTAAGCCAATCCCGTCATTTGGCATTTCCGCAACTTTCAGAATTAAAATGTTGAAGATCATTTTCACAATCCTGGAATAGTAATATCTTCCCCTTCTTGCTCAGTCATGTTCTACATTTCCTATGACACTGATACTACTTACTATGAAGCAGACTTACACTACCTCTATGACTACTACAATTATTTAATTCTCTACATCACTTTTAATCACAAAGCAATGTAAAACAGTAGACAGCATTGCAGACTTACATTCCCTCTACTCCATGTTTTGATTGGCTGCTTCAATTAGCTTATAAAAAGAAACAGTTTTTCTGAACTCATTGAAAGTGCATGTATTTCTCCATGATGTCCAGTCCTATGGTTAGAAGTTATGTCTCTGAACTACACTTATCCTCAAGGCCAAATTGTGTAGGAGCCATTAGAACTTCTTGAAATTCCACAGAGCACATCCCAAGCTTATTTCCCTAAAATTTTGGTTTTAAAAACACCAGGTAAGAGTTTTTAAGGTCATACGGCAATTTTTTTTTGAAAATTAAAACAGAATCATTGCAGAATGACCAGCCATTTCTAGACTTTAAATAAGCTGTGTAATGTCCTGATGTTATTGAAGGGCCGTCATGATATATAATTGCTGCAGTTACAAAAGTCCTTCCTGATATTGACAACTGCGAAGCTACAAAATTTTTAATTAAAGTTGTCAATTTTGTTCCATCAGGCCTACATCGTTGGAACATTAAAATGACATACTGGCCATATGTTCGTATAACTAATGTGGACATCATTTCAGATTTACATTGGCTACACTCCATGTTGTGATCAGCTGCTTTTACTAGCTTATTAAAGGAGACTGATTTACTGTCTGGCAAAGTTAAATATATAAATCTTTCTGAGTCTACACTAGTAGTACTTGATACCATACAGTTCTCGCAGTCATGCTGCCATTGATAAGAAAGCCCAAACAGCTGATCTACATCTACACCTTCAGCATGCAATACATCAAGCATATACATTAAAAACTCCTGACAATCTTGCTGAATATTTTGAGAGAATTGTGTTTGGCCTGAACATCTGTCTAACAGATTTCGAATTTCAGACACACTTTCTATGTTTCTTCTATCAGTGGTACATTTCTCTAACACAGAATTTAACAAACTGCAAAATCTTTGATCAGAATTGACCACAATCTCTTCTTTTACATTTTTTAGAGAAAACAAAACATTAACCACTACATTAGCATAGCAGTTGACACCAGAACTGTTTTCAAACTGAAAACCAACAACATCTTCAACAGAATCCTTTTTGTTTCTGCTTGTAATTTTAGGTTCATTGACTTTTTGTCTTTTTGCTACAACCTCCCCAGTATTGTTCTCATTTCTTCGTTTCCGGCCTACCACACGTTTCTCAAACAAAGGATACTGAGGCAAATGTGGCGCATACTCTCTTCTTAACCTATTGTATTCCTTAACACAATCTAGA
The DNA here is from genome assembly GCF_964261635.1 of Lissotriton helveticus. Taxonomy (NCBI): domain Eukaryota; kingdom Metazoa; phylum Chordata; class Amphibia; order Caudata; family Salamandridae; genus Lissotriton; species Lissotriton helveticus. The sequence goes on along the minus strand of NC_136072.1, from coordinate 962,531,375 downwards.
TCCGCACAAATGTTTGTGACATCACACTCAATCAAGTACAATCCCGATAAAGTTCTAACTCGTGACAATGCCACATATGACATACCCTCCTTGAACACAGAACTGCCAATATTCACCAATGCACTGTCTACACTTAAACCTTGCGATTTATGAATTGTCACCGCATATGCCAAGCAAACAGGAAACTGCTTACGGTGAACATATAAGTCTTTTACAAGCAAAAATCTAGCAGAACAACGAGCAATTAGCTGTACTTCCTCAATGCCATCAAATTTAATTTTTAAAAATTCAATTCCATCTCTATTTCTGTATTTCACAAAATCAACAACATTACCCATTGATCCATTTACCAGACCTCTTTCAACATGTAAATTCCTTCTTAAAATTATACGGCAGTTCAAGCACACATTCAGAGTCTTTTCAAAACCTGCAGTTTTAGATATACTCTTCTCTAATGAATCCAATTTTGTTTTCAGATTCTCAGACAAAATATTTGTTGATCCCATATGCTCTACTCTATCAATAGCTTCCAGTTTCACAATCTCTTGCTTTTCTAAATGCAACATTTTGTTGTTAAATTTGGCACATTCTGCAAGAGTTGGCATCAAACATATTCCAGATTTCTTCTCAGTAATTTTCTGAAAAATATTCTCAGGCACAACATCTTGTTCTGGATATAAATTTGACAGTAATCGTGCATGTAAAGCTTCTTTCCCATGCTCGGTCACTTTTCCAATTCTAACATCTTGTAGAATAGTCTTGTAAACTTCATCCTTCGCCTGACGCATATTTTCATGCAGTTCAGCATAATTGAAGTTTAACCATATATTGACGTTGCCAATGCTGCCTAGGCACTTCCTGGTATCTTCATGCGTGAGCATTTTGAACACAGGTTGCCCTTTCACTGGTGTCAGCTGCAGAAGATCTCCGAAAACAATGATGTGTTTGCCACCAAATAACACATCATACTCTGTTTTGAGAACTTCTTGCATCCTCAAATGCACAAAGGCAAGCATGACATTGGAAACCATGCTTACTTCGTCAATGATAAGAAGTTTCATTTTCCTCAAGATTCTTGAAACTTCAAAACAAGCATCTCCAGATAGCTTGTGATATTGTAATTTGTTGTCATGCTCCACTGGCAGCATCAGTAAACGATGTAAAGTAATCCCTTTAATATTATGTGCTGCCAGTCCAGTTGGAGCAGTGACAACACAAGACAGCGATGACTCTGTCCTTTCCTGCAAATAGCATGAAATTGCTTTAATGAGGAAACTTTTTCCAGTTCCCGCTTCTCCACTCACGTACAGTCGGACAGGCTTCAACGACGTACATGAGCACTCTTTCTTATCATGACTTAATCCATGATCAATTTGCATGGTAACTTCGTCATATATTTTCCTCTGCTCAACGTTGAGTTGTCTTTCCAACTCTTCTAAGTTAACCGCATCCTCTTGAGCATGTGCCATGGCTCTTTCCACTTCATTCATAGCAGTGGCAGCTTCATTTTCGATAACAGGTCCTCCTAGTGGATCCTGACTCAATGAAGCAGAAATCTGACTGTCCTGAGAACTGTCTCTGGCAATCTCGGCTGCAATCGTTGCTTCCTGCTCAATTTCCACATTCAACATTTCTACATATTTGGGAAAAGCAGGACATTCTATGGTCTTCTTGGCGGCATTGAAAGAGTCTTCGTAACAGAGGAAATCTCCAAGCAGTTCCTCTTCTGCACGCCAAGGCTTGAAAAGTTGCAAAAGTGCTAAATAGAAAAACTCCTTTTTTTCAGGAGATTCGCCACTCAATTTTCGATGGTTTACCAAGTGGCATTTTCTTTGCTTGACCAGACATCCCTCACTTCCTATTACAGCATACACTCCTTTCTCAGTATCTTCTTTGATGTTCCTCTTGAATATGTAATTTTGCAGAACCTCATACAGACAAACATTCTCGAGGTGACTGCTTCGATTTGGATAATATGTATCCAACATGTTTGTCTTCAAAATGTCGGTACTGTTTGGCTCCTTTTCCGCCAAATACTCAATTTCCCGCACAGGTTTGAGAACTCGATTACGCGTTGCTGCAAGACCAAGACTCGCCCAAACGATACTCCTGGACTTGGCATAGAGACTTGCTGAAGACAACCGGTCAGAACATTCGTACGCTCCGATTTCTCGATGCGACAACATCTTCAGACTGAAACTGTACAACTTCTTGCTGAGGCTCTTTTCATGGGAAATGTCCTCCCACATATCCTTCAATTCTGTCTTCTCTTTTTTGGTGATGTAAGACGTCACATACCGAGCCACAGCCATACAGTTATCAGCCACAAACTGTATATCCATGTTAGCATTCCACATGGACAAAATCACCGGGTTGTAGTCGTTGATGTACCTGGACTCTTGGTTCCTCTTCAAATTGTAAGTGTTTTTAGGTGATTTCTTCATGACATTGTGTCGCAGCGAAGACATCAAACTGTTTACTCTTCCTTTAGAAATCACCGGTCGTGGAAAGCCGAAACGACATTTAGTGTAGAACTTGTCCTTATTTCGGAATTTACGACGGCAGTACTTTCCACATCGATGGCTTTGGAAACGCAGAACTTTTTCTCTTAGGCTTTTCTTCTCCTTTGCGTTTGGAACAGCACACGTAGAATACTGTTGGATGAAACTCATCACTGAGTCTTCTGGATCCGTTCCAAATTTAGGTGCATCCTTGATCCACAGCAACATATGTATATGAGGAGCACCTCTTGCTTGGTACTCCTTTCTCCAGAAGAAATCCAACACCTCTCCAAGAGGTGGATTCTTCTTATTCATGATGAAAGACATCATAGCTTCAAATCTATGATTGAAGTACCTACATACATTGACTGGATCCAAAGAGCACAGTTCTCCAGGTGTCTTGAATTCGATGTTATCTACGTTAGCATTTGCCTCTCGTAGAAATTCAAGTAAGTCTTCCCAGCCATACTCGGCACAGCTCAGAGTGAGGAACCATGTGGGAGTACCTAAGTTCCTCAGCATACATTTTAAATCACCATGACGACGGTACCAGTACTCATTAGTACCACGCTGACACGCCATGAGATTAATCAGGTGAGAATCCAAAATACTGTCTTGGACATTGACTTTATCCATAAAGTCACTTGCCGAGATGTTTTGCATGTGTATACCACTTTTCAAGATGTGGTTCACTGCATATGACAGTCCAGACAGATCGCTTTCAAACAGGAGATGAAACAAATAGGGAATGCATTGTCGAAACCTAGCATCTCCTGCATACAATCGCAAAGTCCGGTATTCAGAAGCAGGAATTTGATGAGGTCGCTCATCATATCTTCCTCCCTGACCTGTTGGAAAAAGCTGTGGGAAACACCGAGCTTCCAAACTTTCCTCCCAAACACTAATGGGACTCCCTTTGGCTTGTTTCATTTGAAACAACTCAATAGCATTCCCCATGACTTCCTTGGAATGCAAAGGATGAACACTATAATGTTCATATATTTCTTCACTAGTAGAGGGTTCTACTTTCTCAATTTGACCAGCACACAAATCGCTATCCTCTTCCTCACTTACTTCCTCTTCTGCAACATATACATTCTTATAGTATTTATTATTTTTTTTCAAATACAATGTTGCCTTTTTAACTTTCCTAACATCTACTAAATCTTGCCATATTTTCTTATTCTTTGTCGGAACCCCATTAACTAAGATAACCAGAGGTTCCTCTTCCACTTTTTCTACTCCAATTGTGTTAATGTTTTTCTTCAAATCTAGAGGCAAATAAACAACTCTTCCCTTTAATCCGCTCTGTAAATCTGATGGAGGCAATTTCCCTGTCTTTGGCTCCATTCTTACAATAGCCTGAAAGGGATGGATACTTTGAATCAAAATAGATTCATAAGTATTTAAATCCTTCAATTCAGAAGGAATCTCAACCAATTCCAGATTATTATGAACTGCTCTAGCAGGCATCTGGTTTTGATTTAATTTGCAACAACAATAAGTACACACACGTTGATCCAATCCCAAGTCAAAACAATTTTCTACCATCAAGTATGTTGCGAAATCCTTCCATTCACTATTATTTTCCCTTTCACTTTTTGCATATAAATCCACTAACTTAGTCTGATTCTTATAATAAGTGCGTCGACAACACACACAAGTGAAATTAGGCCTCTCACTTGATTTCACCTCAAATGTCGCAATTTCCCTCTGGAAATTATCTGTACTGGAAACCTGTACACTATCTTCCACATGACCCTCTTCTTCTTGCTCAATTTCAACATTCTCCTCTTTACTTCCAAAGTAACAAAACTCAATTTCTTCACATATATTCTTCACATCTATTTCAGAACCATGCAAAAGAGCAGTGCATAATTTTTTAAGCATAATTGCTGGACTCTTAGCATAATACAACATTCTAACTAATTTCCTCACTTTATTATGATGCACTGCTAGCATCCTGAAATGATGAAAAACACTCTGGCATACTCTCCTGGAAAGACAAGCCAGTGAATGACCATGCAAACCTGTCACTTCTCTCACTCTGCAAGGATCTAATTCTTGCAACAACCTTATTTTCTGCTTCAAACTTTTCTTATTAAATGACCGTACAAAATCACAAAGCAAATTGATGGAATCCTGTCGCACACTGCAAATACTACTACACTTCCAGGTGTACACAGGACCCTTAGCACGTCTTCCTAAAACCTCATTACCTAACACCTCTTCTGCCTCTGTTGTCACAAGTTTTTCTTTTTCAACTGGACAACCATCTTTCACTTCATAAGCATGACCACTGGTGTCAACTGCATGCACCAAATCATTATCCTGGAAATAACTCTCCTCATTAAAAAATGCCTCACAGCTTGAACTATGCATCCATCCTCCAGAAAAAACTTCACAAAAATTACTACGATTAACTATTCTCTTCCATCTACTATTTCTTTTGAAATCATAAATTGCCTTGTTTAGCTTCCTAATTCTATTGATTATCAAAATAAATAACTTACGTTTAATTTCAAATGCCTGATCAATAACTTTCTCAACTTTTTTTTTTCTCTTATAAAAAACCAGTTTCTGTTGACGTTTCTTAATATTTTTTAACAAATTGCCAATTATCCTGTTGCGGAACATTCGTTTACGAATCTCCCTAAACTGTTGTTTCCTTCTACTATTATGCACAGAGTTATCTCTTGCTCTAGCAGTAACATTTTTCATTGGCCTTTTCTTTCCATTTGATTTCCTTCTCGTTTTATGGACTGAAACATTTTCTGTAGTAATATTTTTTTTACTACACATACTTCTTATGAATTGTTTTGTGCTCTTACCCGGTGCTTTCTTCGTGACTTGACAAATCTTTTTGTTAGAGGACTGCTGCTTATTTTTTTTCACCTGCTGTCTTTGACGTTTTGCAGCCTTTCTCTGTCTTTCTATTGTAGGCATGGTGAAATCTTGAAATAATCTGCAGTTGAATCTGTGGTAAAATATATTAAAAAATGTTATTAACCATTATTACCAAACAGTAAAACAATAACAGTGATCTTCAAAATACTTTGCATTTCCTAAATAGCGAATTTTAAGGAATAAATAGCGATTCTTTACCATTCCTAATTTGCAATGAGCAAATTGCTAATTGCAAGTTACCCATTCATTTCCATGGGCTAGGAGGCTCATAGGAATGAAGGTTTAATTTGCGATTAGCAATTTGCTCATCACAAATTAGGAATTTATCCAAGGGTGCAGGGGTGTCTCAAGAACACCCTGCTGCACCCCTGAAAAAGAAATTTGGGGGCATATGGCACACATACATGCCCTAAGGGCATGTGTTGGCGTCATATGGGACCTTTTGTTTTTTTAAAAAAAAGCTTTTTGAAAAGAATTCACAAATTACCACCAATTTACCACAATAGTTTCCAAATCCTTAATGTCATTTTTACATATTTTTTGTTGGATACATTGCATTTAAGTAGTCACAAAATTTGCAAATCCTTCAGTGCAATTGCAAAATAAGGAATAGCAAATTTTGCTACTCCTTATTTTGCATCAAACTTGTTTGATACATACCATTTGTCTAATTTACATTTGCAAAGGCCGAAATTCGTAGAATTTTGATCTTTGCGAATGCTAATTAGCTTGATACATATGGCCCCAAGTGAGGCCTGTCTTGCGACATGGTGCATCTTTTGCATCACTGCTGCATCGGTTTCATGTGGTACGTTTTTTTTACACCATGACATATCTGCCTAAATGCATCAATTTGTAATGTTGTCGCCTCATAGCAAATCTTTTCCACCACCGCTGCATCATAAAAGTGACGCACAGTGGCAGAAAAGAGGCATACACCTATCATAAATCTGTCCCTAGCATTTTAAATGATTAATCCAGGATGACAATAAGGTGTGGCCTATCCAAAGGTTTGTTTAAGTTGAGGCCTACTCAGGATTGCAGATTAAAGTTACGCGTGATGAAAAATACAGAGGAGATAATACATGTAAAGGCCTACCAATGAAGTAAGTAATGTCCACTTTATTGCACCAGTCATCATAAATGTATCCCTAAGCTTCTTATCTTGTTACAGATGAACCACCATATGTACCATCAAACTATTTTGCATTTCCTAAATAGCAAATTTTAAGGAATAAATAGCAATTCTTTACCATTCCTAATTTGCAATGAGCAAATTGCTAATTGCAAATTACCCATTCATTTCCATGGGCTAGGAGGCTCATAGGAATGAAGGTTGCAATTTGCGATTAGCAATTAGCTCATCACAAAAAATGGAATTTTTGCAAGCGTGCAGGGGTATCTCAAGAACACCCTGCTGCACCCCTGAAAAAGAAATTTGGGGGCATATGGCACACATACATGCCCTAAGGACATGTATGGGCGTCATATGGGACCTTTTGTTTTTTAGAAAAAAATGCTTTTTGAAAAGAATTCGCAAATTACCACAAACTAGAAGTTGGTGGTAGTTTCCAAATCCTTAATATCATTTTTTACATATTTTTTGTTTGATACATTGCATTTAAGGAATCGTAAAATTTGCAAATCCTTCAGTGCAATCGCAAAATAAGGAATAGCAAATTTTGAATTAAGGACATTTTAAGTCATTTCCATATGTGCAGTGTTTTGAAATTATGATTTGAAAATCGTTTTTGGGGAAAAGTAATGGTTTGCAAATTTATGACAAGGACATAATGGTGTATGCTTCTCTATAAGGCATTTCAGTGTCTCTGATGTCATTTTTCCCATATTACATTATAAGACCTTTCCCCATGGAGCACATTCCTTGTAAATATGCTCCCACCTGAGCATGGCGAATTTAGATTTTGACTGTTTGAGTCACATAACCATGTTAAAAGTGACCCAAAAAAATTGTAAACGTTTTAAAAAAACACATTCATGTGTCTTAAGGACATTTTAAGTCATTTCCCCATGGACAGTGTTTTCTAAGTGGCGCAAAAGAGGCATACACCTATCATAAATCTGTCCCTAGCATTTTAAATGATTAATTCAGGATGACAATAGGATGTGGCCTATCCAGAGGTTTGTTTAAGGTGAGGCCTACTCAGGATTGCAGATTAAAGTTACGCTTGATGAAGAATACAGAGGACATAATACATGTAAAGCTCTACCAATGAAGTAAGTGATGTCAACTTCATTGCGCCAGTCATCATAAATGTATCCCTAAGCTTCTTATCTTCTTAGACATCAACCGCCATATGTATCATATAACTATTTTGCATTTCCAAAATAGCGAATTTTAAGGAATAAATAGCGATTCTTTACCATTCCAAATTTGCGATGAGCAAATTGCTAATTGCAAATTACCCATTCATTTCCATGGGCTAGGAGGCTCATATAAATGAAGGTGCAATTTGCTATTAACAATTTGCTCATCGCAAATTAGGAATTTTTCCAAAGCTGCAGGGGTGTCTCAATAACACCCTGCTGCACCCCTGAAAAAGAAATTTGGGGGCATATGGCGCACATACATTTTAACAACATTCCTTTACCTCAAAAACGATTTTCAAATCATAATTTCAAAACACTGCACATGGGAAAATTACTTAAAATGTCCTTAAGACACATAAAAGCGTTTTTTGATTGCCTTTGCAGCATGTTTGTATCACTTTTAACATGGCTATGTAACACAAACATTCAAAATCTAAATTTGCCATGCACAGGTGGGAGCATATTTACAAGCAATTTGCGCCACAGACAAAGGTCTTACACTAAAATGGGAAAAATAACATCAGGGACAGTCAATTGCCTTATAAAGAAGCATACACCAGTATGTCCTTGTCATAAATTTAAAAACAATTCCTTTTCCCCAAAAACGATTTTCAAATCATAATTTCAAAACACTGCACATGGGAAAATGACTTAAAATGTCCTTAAGACACATGAAAGCGTTTTTTGATTGCCTTTCCAGCATGGTTGGGTCACTTTTAACATGGCTATGTAACACAAACATTTAAAATCTAAATTTACCATGCACAGGTGGGAGCATATTTACAAGCAATTTGCGCCACAGAGAAAAGTCTTACATTAAAATGGGAAAAATAACATCAGGGACAGTCAATTGCCTTATAAAGAAGCATACACCATTATGTCCTTGTCATAAATTTAAAAACAATTCCTTTACCTCAAAAACGATTTTCAAATCATAATTTCAAAACACTGCACATGGGAAAATTACTTAAAATGTCCTTAAGACACATAAAAGCGTTTTTTGATTGCCTTTCCTGCATGGTTGGGTCACTTTTAACATGGCTATGTAACACAAACATTCAAAATCTAAATTTTCCATGCACAGGTGGGAGCATATTTACAAGCAATTTGCGCCACATAATTCATAATTTTCTCCTTAAAGCACACTATTCTCTATCTAAATTAAAGAAATATTTTCTCACCTTAGCAAATACTTTGAGTTTGAAAACAGTCTCAGAAACACACCAATTTGTCTTCAGCAGAGCAAAAGGTATGCACTCCAGAGTCTGCAGCTATCAAAAGCACAGAAATGCTGTAATTCTTCACACATATTTCTTATGTCACCCAATCAAAACTCTTCCCTCACTTTTTTTCAAATGAAAACCCTTCCCCCCTCTGCCCTTTCTGTCTTTTCTGCATGGCAACCACCTCTTGGAAGACTTCTGGTGTTTGCAAGTTCACACAACTTTGTTGCAATTGAACTCTGAACTCTCAGTGCACCTGCATATCCAGTGCATTCTTTCATTTAATGATTTTTTATTGACCATTCAAAATACATCTTTCAAAGAACACATCCCTGCACCCTAACTTTCTGTTTTCAGCAATCAAAATCCACCAATCACTGTTGCTGCTTCATGAACACAGAAACTCCACAGTTTTTTTCATTTTAAACTCTCATTTTTTCAACTGCCATTTCATTGCCACACTTCATCTGACTGCAGGAGAACCTTCTCTCACCATGTTTTCTGTCTGGATTGTTGGACATAGTTATATTCACTGGGCTCAAAGGTACGTTGAAAACAGGAAATTACCTAACCTCAATTTACAAGATGTGGAAATTAAGTGGTTTGGCCACAGAGGATTAAAATGTCACCAATTGATACCATTGGTGAAAACCTTTATGCATTTGCCCAAATCTGACCTGTTAATTGTGCACTGTGGAGGTAATGACTTGGGCACTTTGACTGGTGTAGGTCTGGAAATGCTTTTAAAGGACACCTTTGAGCAATTGATGGCACTTTTTCCTCAGACTGCCTTGGTATATTCAAATATATGCCAAAGACAGAAATGGAGGTGGTCAAACCAATTTTGTCCACAAATTGAGAAGTCGAGGAAGCATGTAAACAAATCTGTTTCAGCTTACATGAGAGACCATGGAATGGGCTCCCTGTACAACAATAACTTGCGTTACTACATGCAAGATATCTACAGAGGAGATGGAGTTCACTTCTCAGATGAGGGCAACATAGTTTTCACTCTGAATTTAAGAATGTGCATTGGTACCTACTTATAAGTACCTAAATGTACCATAAACCCAAAAGCTCTTCTCAGAGCTACCCTACATCTGATCACTCACAATTATTATTTTACTCTAACATTTTTCACTAATTTCCAACAAAGTACGCTCCCTGGGGCGCTACCCGGTACGCGAACCGGGAGCTAACCTCGCGAAATTTTTTTTAAAAATGTTTTTTTTTCGCACATATAAGCCTCCTCAGCCACCCTCAGAAAACCTAGGGGGTCAAGATAACTCTACCGTGCCCCCTTCTACCCATTCTGAACATTATTTGCCCTCCATCTTGTATCTCAATTCGACCGAAACACAAAATGGTGGACTCCCGGAACGCTTAAGGTTCGCGAACCGGGGCGCTCAACGGTTCGCGTACCGGGTCGCTCTCTGGGAAGCGCACCATCAAAAAAGGTGGGAAAGTAGTTCACAGAAAAGCCACTGGAGACAATTTCACCAAATATAGATTAGCTCATACTACATACCAATCCCTACCATTTTCACAAATTTGATTGGAATTCCATTTAGTCATTTAGCCTGTAGACCTCTCTAAATACCCTGAGGTAAATTACTTCACAAAACACATCTGAAGTGTTGGAATTGACAACCAATGAAAATGTTACTTTCATTTTCTATTTTTTTTACCTGACATTTCATTGGTTATATACCTGAATATATATAAAGGAAGAGAAGAAAACACAGCCATTTTGACTACTACTTCTTGCTGTACATTTCAATAGTATTTTCACTAATTCCTTCAACTTCTTTCTAAAGGTAAGTTTTTATTTTTAAAACTGAAGTATATTGTGCACTATAAGTTAATATGGTAAAATTTTTCTGATAGATATATACTATCCCTCTGTAGTAGTTATAGATTTAGAGAGACTTCTCTGTTATAGTTATGGATGGAGTTAGGCTTCTCTTGTATAATTATGAATTTACTTACGTTAAATCACATACACTTTTTTATATTCCTACTTCCACTCTGATACTATACACTGCCCAAAGATAAATTCACTGATAAAAAATGCCTATCTAAAATTATTCCCAACATTGCCCTATCTCTACTAATATATATTTTTTTAATCCAAATTTCAGGCAAAATGGAAGGCGAAAACCAAGTTTCTTTTGAAATGGACCTGCAAGAGAGCAGCCAAGAATTGATTGATACAATTGATCAAATTGACATTGAATTTTTCGATGAAACTTGGGACAATGAACTACTGCAATGTGTACAAGCAGTAGATAACCTCCTTGCAAATGAGGACATTTTACACCCTCAGAGACTACAATGTATATTCCATGATAATTATGAAATTTCTGACAATGAAATGTTAGAAAGTTTAATAAATTATGAAACACAATCACATTAAAAAAAATGCTTAAAAAATAAAGAAAATAAAAAATAATCAACAAAAACAACAATCAATTAACATACAGCATTTGAAAAGTCTATCATTCATTTTTCATTGCAGTACGCTGCCCAGAACGCTTCCCGGTTCGCGGACCGGGCGCTCCCCACGCAAAAAAAACAAAAACATTTTTTTGTTTTTTTTGCCCCGCGGGGCCCTTTTAAAACCTCCACATTAAACCTAGGGGGTCAGGGAGGATCTAGTATGCCCCCTTATGGTCATTTTCGCCTTTGTTTTGGCCTCCTCTTGTCTCTCAATCCTACCGAGAGACAAGATGGCGGCCGCTCCGGACTGTTTAGAATGTTGACAGACACCGGAGAGCCAATCAGCTTAGCTACGCGAAGTTCCGGTACGCTTAAGGTCCGCGGACCGGAGCGCTGCCCGGAGCGCGCTTACAGATATATATCTTTTTTTAAACGTTAATTTCTCAAAATCCACTGGAGCACATATATTGAGACCTAGAAAAGGCACATCGGGCTACCAGTCCCTACAATTTTGCCAAGTTTCATGGAAATCCATTCAGCCGTTCGGGCTAAAAGTGAGGCCAACCACCCTATGGAAAACTCAATGTTAAAAACACGTTTTGGGACCCCCCTTTTTTCTCGGCCCCCCCTGGACGAACACCCCTCAAATTTTCAGGGGCTGCTCAGAAACAGAATGTTCCATTTTCCAGAAAATTTCATCCAATTCCGTCCACAAACGCCAAAGTTATTAGACATAGAAATTTCAAAAATCCCATAGGGAAAAAATCCTAACTATATATACCTACTGGCGACCGCCAGTAGGTAATATATTGTAAAAGTCGGCAAAGAAGCAACGCACTCTCAGATGCAGTAAACAGCAGTTTTTAATCCTCACTGTAACGCGTTTCAAGTCTAATACTTTCTGGATAACACCTCTGTGATTAAGAGAGTAGGAGACTTTCGAAACGCGTTACAGTGAGGATTAAAAACTGCTGTTTACTGCATCTGAGAGTGCGTTGCTTCTTTGCGGACTTTTATAAAATTCAAGTTTGCCGGCGGTGGCTCTACCGGCTTAACGCGCCACCTTACCACGGGCGAGATTCCCAGGAGGAGCTGTCTCTACGAAAGTATACATATATATATATTCACTGAAAAAAACATAGGTTTCACACGTTATAGTTAGCTGGACACTTCACTCATACAAAAGCATTGAAATTCCCCCGTTATAGTTAGTTCAGCTAACTATAACTCGCGCGCCCGCAATGTACTGCTGATGACGTCACATATTACATCACTCATGACATGGTCAGTGACATCACCCATGACATCACTGATCCCACGGTCTTTTGTATGGCTAATCCACCCACGCACACATCACGAATAGGTTTTGATGTTACGCGGCACATTGGCGCTTCCGCGTGACGTCATGTACGCTTGTAAGGCGCCCCGCACGCATACCCCACAAAAGTTTTATAATGTTTAACTTGATATATCTATGTATTTAATGTAAATTTTAAGGGTAGACATTATCTGGGTTAATCATGAAAATAGTTTTTTTTAACTTTAACTTTAAAGTGTTAGAGGCAGATTTACAATCTCCTGCTATTGCATAACTTTTCTGACACAGCGGTGGTGCAAAAGATGCGTCATGGTGTGTGTTATTTTCAATACGATGCATATGGGAGGTGCATTACATTGTAAATTTCTGTACCAGAAGGAGACATTCCTACACGGGGGGTGGGGGGGCGTTCCGGCACAGAAACACCTCCTAAAAGTGGCTGAGTGAAATGTACAAGATTTCGCTTTGTCACTTTTAAATTCATGCTGCGTCAAAACCCTGCACTTGCTCGAAGCAGGTGAAAGAATTGACTCAGCATTGTGAGCATAGAGCCCCCGAGCATTGCTAGAGATGTGTTGCACTTGCAACGCAACTTAAGCAATGCACCGCCTTCACGGCACAGATACATCACATATCTATACCTTTTTTGCCCCATAGTGCACCACATTCTAAATACGACGCATCCATAGTGATGAAGTCACAGTGCACAATAACTGGTTATTGTACATCTACCCATTAGTGTTTTAATACAGTGAATGGATTACTACACACTGATCAATGAGTCACTACAAAACTATAATAGGAGTGACAGAGTGTTTGCTGGAAGTGTAAGGATAGAGACTGGGGAATTGAACATTTAAAAGGCAAGTTTGCAGGTGCATAGAAGACTCCAAGCATAGTCTATAAGAGTTTAAAACAGTCCATGGCCTAATGCCTATGGCCTACTTTGCTCCATGACTACTTGGGTACTGACTGGATGATTACACTTCTGCAAGGAGAGTGCCTGACTGAATTTATAAGACCTTCAGTTTTAGCACAGTGCATAGATAAGGACATTCTGCTGAATGGCTCAGTACAATACTAAATCAGTAGTTGCAGAGTGTTTGGAGCGAGTGTAAGGATAGAGACTGGGTAATTAAAGGTTTAAAAGCCAAGTTTACAGGTGCATAGAAAAGTGCATTTATTCTCTATAGGTGTTTGAAGCAGTCCATGCCCTTAGGCCTACTTTGCTGCCTGACTACTTGGGTAGTGGCTGAATGATTACAATTGTCCAAGGGGAGTGTCGAGCTGAATGCATAACTGCTTCACTTTTAAAACAGTGTATAGATAAACACATACTGCTGTGTGGCTCTCTACAATACTAAAACAGCAGTAGCAGAATGTTTGGAGGAAGTGTAAAGATACAGACTGGGCATTTGAAAGTTTAAAAGCCAAGTTTACAAGAACATATAAAAGGGCATTTATTATTTATTCATCTTCCCAACGCCCCAAGCGCCAGCACACCTTTCTGAGGATAGGTTTACGATTTACAAATGCTACCATTTTTTAAACTAAGAAGCATAACAATAACAAATATTAATCCTTGTTTTTCTTCTAATGATAACGATATGTTGTTTTATGTCTTCTATTTAGATGTTTTTAGATGTCATGAAAATGCAAAGAACACAGTTTACCGAGTAACATTTTTTAAACTCTCCAACGAATGTAGATAATCATACCTTATACGTGTTACGATCGAAATCGAAACCTTTGCAGCTTCACAGTTTGTACCTTTTCCGAACACGTGCAGAAGAAAAACAGTTAAAACGTGAGCATGTTTAAACTGCAAAACGTGTAATCTAAATAGGCGAACCCACAGCTTCCTTCCATAGACTACTAAACAACCAAAAACGAAATAAACCACACCTACAGTGCAATTAGTTTTGTTTTTGCAAGTTATTTCTGAGTCACCAATCCATGTTGCAGGCTCTGTTTTCTAGCATCAGATTCCCTTTTTTCATCAACAAACATATTCCAGAGTTGTAAATTGTTTCAATATGGCATAGGCATAGTACTTAGTTATAATTTGTGGCTATTTGTCAATATTTAAACATGTATATCTTGAAAAAAATGTTATTGCATGTTTTTCGCTTTTTCTCTGTAACGTCAGCAGCTTGTTTTTAGAAACAGATAGATTATAACAAACATTGCTCCTTTTCTGGCTCCTTTCACCTTATATATAGTGACTTTTTCTATTATAATATTGACACTGTACTTCGCTTGAGAGGTGTTGGTGACCCGTCAATGCAAATCCTAAACATTTACAATCAACGTCACCATCTTCCACTTGTTATTGTATTTTCCCCTAGAGATCACATACTGTAAATATGTATATTGTAACATTAAAAGTCTTGGTGATCTTAGTGGAGTTCACAATCATTCGTCACAAAGAGTAACGATAAGTAAGCAACGTTACCGGCTTGCAGTTTTCAGTGTATTTTCCCCTTGTAATCATGTGCGGTGAAAATATATACATATTATTATTCTCACCATCATGATCTCGGAGGAGTTTATGACCCATCACCACGAAGATCAAACGTTTTCACCTCCCGGAGAAAAGAAGTAAAGTAAATAATTTTGGCTCGAAAGTATTTCATTAAGGATGTTCTGTTAAATATATATAACTTTATTTTCCTTTTCTTTTTACTGTAACAATGTTATCAATCGTTATTTTATAATACATTGTCCTTGCTACAGAAGAGGAATGGGAGATTTTTCAGTGCCATCTATAATATAACTTTCAAATATTAAAAAGCACTTTATCAGATATTTTTTTCAAGAAACATATTTTATGAAACAGCAGAACAAAAAAATAATGCTATCATGCATACTTTGTTACTTTAAATATTTAATAAATCCTACATTTCTGAATGTTATTTTCTAATTTCTATTCTTATTTGTGGTTCCTATTCACCTTCTCTCTAAAGAATATATAGGACCTGTAGTTTATATTATAAGAAATACCATCCTATATATTCTTTAGTGAGTAGGTGATTTATTAGCAGAACAGTCTGCAACCTCTAAGCACTACGACAGCACGTTCCTGAATTGTACAGAATACAAATTTGAAAAATAATAATGCATGCATTTCTATGTAATGAATGAATGAATGAATACGCATTTATATAGCGCATGGCTACCCAAGGGCATCCCAGCGCATTTGTGACACCTAATCATTCTTCACTGATCATGGAAAAAGGAAGGTTTTCAGCTGTTTCCGGAAACAGAGATAATTAGGTTCAATATGAATACAGTCAGGGAGCTGGTTCCAAAATGTTAGCGCATGAAGTGAAAAACGTCGCCCACCCATCCGTGCCCGTTTGATCCTAGGGACTGTCAGAAGTTTTTATGGTTAGATCTAAGAGTTCGGGAGAACCTACATTCTATTATTTGCCAAAACTGCATAAACATGCGACCCGCCCACCAGGTCGCCCGATCGTCTCGTCCCTGAGAAGCCTGACGGAACACATGTCTAGGTTCGTGGACTTTCTTCATTTTGACTTTGTGAAACTACTGGTGTCATACATAAGGGACACAAACGATTTCCTGTTAAGGACTAACAACTTGGTCTGGAATGAGGACATGATAATGATAACACTTGATATTTCAAGCATCTATACTAGCATAGACCATCTCCAGGGAGTAGAAGCAGTGAGATGGTTTTTAGGGACCAAGCCCATGAATTTAGCTGTGCACAATGAGATGATACTGGAATTTGTTAAATTCTGCCTAGGAAATAATATGTTCCTGTTCCAGGAACAACTATTTAAACGGATATGTGGTACTGCGATAGGCACCTGCTTCGCCCCCAGCTACGCAAATCTTTTCGTGGGCTGGTGGGAGGAGCAGGTGGCCTGTGCAGTGGGGAACGCAGAATGAACGAGTAGGGTTGTAAGCTGGAACAGGTACATAAATGATTTATTTATCGTCTATAAAGGCACAGAAGAGTCAGCTAAGGCGTACATTGAGGTTCATAATAACAATAACCTCAATCTCAAGTTCACAGGTGAGATAAGCACGGAAATGGTTAATTTTTGGGATCTGAAGGTGTTCCCTGTGGATGGAAGTCTGTGCACAGCTCTGCACAGGAAACCCACCGCTGGGAATTCCGTGTCACATGCAAGCAGTTGCCATCCGGGAAAACAATATCTAGTATCCCATATGGCGAATTTCTTAGAATTAAAATAAACTGCACGCGTCCTTGTGACTATCAGGTAGCTGTTAATGACAGTATGAGGAGGTTTGAGGCAAGAGGCTACAGCAAGGAAATGCTCATTGAGGCAAAATTAAAAGCTGAAAAAAAGCCTAGCCAAGATCTGATATCTGGGGGGGCACCTAATATAGGAAAAACTAAAGTGAAAGAAACTGGCATATTCTCAGGTCCGACCCGGTAATTGGAAAGGATCATCCGAGAGCACCCCTTATTACCTTTAGGAGAGCAAGATCCTTACGGACTAGCCTAGTCCAGATTCACTGTGGGAAGGAGAGTAGAATGTCGCTGTTTGGGAAATTGGTGTGATTTTACCCATCTCAAGTGCAGGGCATGTAAGAACAGTAAAAAAGTGTTGGGATATGAAGTACCAGGCATGAAGGAACCAAAGAAAATTAGAAGTTTGATGAATTGCAATACAAGCCACATGGTGTACTGTTTGGAATGTCCGTGTGGCTTGCGTTACATTGGAAGTACCATCCACCCCACAAAGATCAGAATTTTGAAACACCTCAGGGCCATACAGAACAGGGATCACACCTATCCGGTGGTGAGGCATTTTGAGTTGTTCCATCAACGTAACAGGGACCTTTTGAGTTTCTTTTGTATGAACCAAGTGCCCGTGAATGTGAGATGGGGCAACAGGCAATTGCAGCTGCGCAGATTAGAGTCACGGTACATAATTGATAACAAAACAAAGAGACCAGCAGGGTCTCAACAGTGGTGAAGAGATGGCCGTGCACCTGTAATGTTTTTCTGGATGAAATGTGATTCTATAAAATGTCTAAGTTATTAACTGAGATGCTATCATAAGGCTTAGACACTGGGGGATATTACTTTGCATTATCACTACAATTTTCATTGTGTATATTATTTGTAGATGAGAGCATTGCTATAAAAGCCCATTCAGGGTTTGATGGGGCATGCTTGACCTATGACCTTGGTTCATAGCATTAATTTTGCTTCATGTTGTGAAATGACCCACTCAGTAATGGTGGACACTCTGACTGAGAGCAAGTCGGGTGTCCTTTCTTTATGTTAACAGAACATGAATATTTAAACCAGTCTCATGGCGGCGCCGGCCACTATTGAAAAAGGCAGCAGCCGAAATGCGTTTAGTATATTTGTTATCCCAATAAAATCTGGGCAACTTACGTTCCTGAGAGTGCTAGTGCAATTTGTGTGCACTGAGAGCTGGGATCTTGGAGATCAGCGTGGTGTCCGTCATCCCGCAACAAAGCACCCGATCGCGAGTGCAAGGGAGCTTAAGACAGAAAGTGAGCATGGTATGTATATATATATATATATATATATATATATATATATATATATATATATATATATATATATATTTCGTTCGTGGTCTTTGTTAGCCTCATAGCAAATGCTTCCCCTCTGTCCACATTTTTGTGAAATCCTATAGTAGGTTGGCCCTTCGGGGATGCACATTATTATGCCCAAAGAAACATCGTGCCACAGAAAGGAATCTTGCCTTCCCTCGCCCTTCAGTCCGAAGTGGTGCACTTCCTCCTATCGCGGCTCTGGCAGCTGCGTTCCAATGTTTTATTCCAAAGCCCTTGCACTCAGGATATGCACACAACGATACTCCTACCACGACTTTCACCAACACTCACCTGAACTACCAGAACCAGCATGCATGGCGTTTACTGCAAGCCATGCCCAATGTGGGCAGAGTCATGCAAATCAATTAAAAAGAGTGATTTATCAGGTGAGTTTTTCCTTGTCTCTGTGCGAAACTCATGATGAAGAGGTGGTTGCCTCGAAACGCGTCAGTATCTTTGCCAATGTGGACAGAGGGGAAGCATTTGCTACGAGGCTAACAAAGACGACGAACGTGGTAGGAGCATCGTCGTGTGCATATCCTGAGCGCAAGGGCTTTGGAATAAAAAAATATATATATATATATATATATATAAATATATATATATATATATATATATATATATATATATATATATATATATTACCTACTGGCGGTCGCCAGTAGGTATATATAGTTAGGATTTTTTCTCTATGGGTTTTTTGAAAATTCTATGTCTAATAACTTTGGCGTTTGTGGACGGAATTGGCTGAAATTTTCAGGAAAATGGCACATTTTGTTTCTGAGCAGCCCTTGAAAATTTGGGGGGGGTTCGTCCAGTGGGGGCCGAGAAAAAAGGGGGGTCCCAAAACGTGTTTTTAACATTGAGTTTTCCATAGGGCGGTTGGCCTCACTTTTAGCCCGAACGGCTGAATGGATTTGCACGAAACTTGGCAAAATTGTAGGGACTGGTAGCCCGATGTGCCTTTTGTAGGTCTCAATATATGTGCTCCAGTGGATTTTGAGAAATTAACGTTTAAAAAAAGATATATATCTGTAACAGCGGACCGGGCAGCGGCCCAGGACGCGTACTTTTCGCGCAACGGAGCTTTGTGAAGCGAAGCTGATTGGTTCTCTGGCGTCTGTCAACATTCCAAACAGTCCGTAGCGGCCGCCATCTTGTCTCTCGGTAGGATCGAGAGACAAGAGGAGGCCAAAGCGAAGGGGCAAATGACCATAAGGGGGAATAGTAGATCCTCGCTGACCCCCTAGGTTTGATGTGGAGGTTTTAAAAGGGCCCCGCGGGGCAAAAAAAAATAATAATAATAATAATCGAACGGCTGAATGGATTTGCACGAAACTTGGCAAAATTGTAGGGACTGGTAGCCCGATGTGCCTTTGCTAGGTCTCAATATATGTGCTCCAGTGGATTTTGAGAAATTAACGTTCAAAAAAAGATATATATCTGTAACAGCGCTCCGCCTCGCGTAACGGAGGTTTGCGAAGCGGATTGGTCATTCTGTCACTGGGCTATAGTTGGGCTACATCTGGCTGATATTTGGGCTACATTTGTTTTTTTGTGTGTCTGGCGGCCATCTTTGGGCTACATTGGGCTACATTGGGCTTCATTGGGCTACATTGGGCTACATTTGGGCTCCAACATATATATAGGCCAATGTAGCCCAATATATATTTTTCAAAGTTAATTTTCGTAAAAACCACTGGAGCATATATCTTGAGACATAGCAAAGGCACATCGGGCTACCAGTCCCTACAATTTTGCCAAGTTTCGTGCAAATCCATTCAGCCGTTCGAGCTAAAAGTGAGTCCAACCGCCCTATGGAAATGAAGGAAATGAATGGGTAATTTGTAATTAGCAAATAGCTAATCGCAAACTAGGAATGGTAAAGAATCGCTATTTATTCCTTAAAGTTCGCTATTTAGGAAATGCAAAAAACTTTGATGATACATATGGCGGTTCATCTCTAACAAGATAAGAAGCATAGGGATACATTTATGATGACTGGCGCATCACCAGGGATGTGTTAGTCATTCTGTGCCGCTGTTCCGTCACCTATGGTGTGCTGCATTTACAATGCGGCGCATCATGGGGCAAAAACAGCACAGATGCGTGATGTATCTGTGCCGTAAAGGTGGCGCATTGCTGGAGTTGTATCGCAAGTGTGATGAAGCTCCAGCAAGGGTCGGGGGTGCCCCTGTCGCAGGGTTTCTGTTCTCACACAGAACTGTGGACAGAGGATTGGAACCTCGGCGAATTAGGGTGTCCCAAAACTCACGTTAGTAATCAAAAACTCCTTAGCAAGCTAGGTACAGTGTCACATTAGATATAACAAACTCTCAATGTTTAGACAATCCAGAATATGAACTTATAGTACCTCAGGATACGTGGAACTCATGAACAGTCGGTCGTTATATATTTCTTAGAAACCAGAACATGGAGTTAAGAAGAACACATGTGTATTTGAAATGTTTATTTACTAATGCCGTCTTCTGAGGCGTAGTATCTTAGATTATACAAGTACACATATTATCAGTAGCAAAATTACCAGCATAGTCAGTAGTACATAAAAAGCGAATGGTGACAGTATGTTAACATGCTGTAAATGAATAAGAGTTAGCAACACTTATAAGCAGCCGCGGGCCGTGGAGGGAGTTACGGTGAGGCAGGGAGGCGGGGAGGGGGAGAAGCAGGGTGGAGAATACAAGTACACATATTATCAGTAGCAAAATTACCAGCATAGTTACTAGTACATAAAAAGCGAATGGTGACAGTATGTTAACATGCTGTAAATGAATAAGAGTTAGCAACACTTATAAGCAGCCGCGGGCCGTGGAGGGAGTTACGGTGGGGCAGGGAGGCGGGGAGGGGGAGGGGCAAGGTAGAGAGGGCTCCACCCTGCTTCTCCCCCTCCCCGCCTCCCTGCCTCACCGTAACTCCCTCCACGGCCCACGGCTGCTTATATCTCACCCTCCCTAATACACATATTATATTATTTGCTAAGAAGGTCTCTTTGTGTTGGTTTAGGGCGTGCCCATACTTTAGTGTCTTAGATTTGAAGGAATCACATCAGCATACACCAGCTCTCTCTTCATGTGAACCGCATCAACTGTTGTGTATGTGTGTTCGGCAAAGCAATATAAAACCCGCCTCATGCCCAGAATTGGCAGAAGTTGCACTTATGTTATGAGTATGAAGTCGTGGAGATCAGACCTCATAACAATTCTGTATCGTGTTGTTCTTGAAACTTTAGCACTCGCTGTACAGATATAGTTTAACAAGCAAAGCAGATAGTAGAGCAATAACATATTATTCTCATGTAAACCACGATGAACTACTAGGTGGAAAGCTAAAGCAACAACTAAGTGTCGTGTGCAGAAGTTGCAAAAAAGGAAAAATGGCGTTTAAACCGGTAATGAGCCCATGCTAACTTAACACGGTGTAAAGATATCCAGGACCTAGATGACACCTCCCCATGATCCGGAAACGAACTGAATAAGATAATAGAAGTGCCATCTCATGAGAGTAGATTGCAAGTTTATATGTGGACGGTCCGCAAGGTAAAGCATTAAAAACTAGGAAAATTTAATGCTAAAGAAAAATAAAACAGCCAAGTACTTTATCGAGTCTTAAGCCAATAGGCAAGGTAAATAATAAAAACTTGACAAATAAGTCAATGAATTGTCAATGAAATGCTAGTACTCAGCATATCAAACATGAAAAAGGTCTATGACATAACTGTGTATGCAAAATAAGCTGCAACAGCCTCCAATAGGAAGTCACCGTCTTCATCCGAAAACAGTTCAGCCATCCAATTTAAAAGCGGAAAAGAACATATGTGCTCTCCCAGCACCGGATCCTCTATCACCATCAGAGGACAGCTCGGTGGGTTTTCAAGAAAGCTCTGTTCCAAGAAAGACTGTGCTGCCGCCAGTAAATTCCAGGGACCAAGTAGTCCATGCATCAATGCCACAGCCATAATCCTTTCGCCAGGACAAACCAACTCGTGAGTAATGATAGGAGTCATCAGCTGATTAAAGTCGACGTCAGGAGAAACCGGTCCGCAGAGACACAAATCAATGGCCCAATCGAAATCACAGGTCAGGCAGTGAAATACAGGCTGGACACAGGTGAAGTAGGAGAATCGAAAAGATAATCCATATGCCGTGCTTAATATCGCCAACGGCATTGTGCCATAATATTCTAGCATGCGATTGCGGAACAGTGTCAGCATCTGCAGGGTGGGAGGTTGCATAGGAGGGACATCCATATTTAAAAATGTAAAAAAGCACAAGAGCGTCCGCTGGTAATGCAAGTAAAAATGCCAATCCACGAAGCAGAGTGGAGAAAATATAATGAAAGGAAGCAGGGATGACTCCAAAGATTTTCTCAAATGAAGTCACGAGACCACTGGTAACAACTTTAAAAAAGTGCGCCAGGGCCTTTGTGGAGGATGCGTTAAAGATAGTCGGAACCATCTTGCTGAAATTGAAAGGCAAATCTTAATTGAAAAGGGTCTGCACCTCTGTACGGGTGTTCGCTATGTGAAGCACGAAAGTTTCACGGGCCGAACTCAAGGCCACCTCTCTCTGAGACAAAAGAGCTCTTATTCTTGCCATGCCGTTGAAATGTGCTCCCAAGGTTGGTATTTGTGGCCAGATTGAAAACTCCCTATGTTCATGTGTGGGAGGAAATAGAACATTTCTGCAGCAAATAACCCGTTCACTTACTGTTACGATAAAAGGAATACTTTTAATTAACTCAGAACAATCTTCATTATTGAGCATCAAATAACTACCATTTTCCAACAACTTGAACGTGGGGATGATAGCAGGAACTGGCGTGCCTTGCAACACGCAAGCCATATTTGGTCGGTGTTTGTTGCATGAACCGTGTAACTGTATGTGCCTACACATTAGTGAATGATCTGGCGTCTCAGTGCATTCCTCTCCATTCAGATAAACTTCTTGATCATCTTTGAAACATCTGTATGTGTATGGAAGCGACCAGACCTCATGAAGAAAAGCACTACCTAGAGGTTCATAACGACCTATTGGTATATATTTCATACAATTTGAAAACTTATATAAAGCAAAAGGCAGCGTTATTAAACTGTGGATAAGGCACGTTGCCAAAAAACCCGCAATCCTCTGCTGATGATGTCACTGAGCATGTCATGAATGATGTAATATGTGACATCATCAGCAGTGGATTACGGGTAATAGTATCTCTAGTTTACTCCCCTATAGCTGTCTTTCTTTTAACATAAGTGTCTGTTTCCTTCCCTTATACTTACTGTTTTTGGTTCGCTTCCGGTTCGCGTACCGGCGAGCGAACTGGGAAGCGAACTAAGAGAAATAGAGGTTGGCACAGTTCCAAATATTGTACCAATTTTTTAATAACGGGGAGGTAGTTCTGAAAAGAACTTTTTTTTTATTGTTTTTGTTGTTTTATATTTTTTTTATTATTTTTCGGAACATTTTTTTACTTTTTTTGAATTTTTCTGAACAGTTTTATATTTTTTTGGGTTTTTCTTGGAGGGGGCAATGAAAACGATTCATTGTAAAGGGCTCAACAGGAGCAACAAAACAAAAAAAGAAGTATTTATTATTTTGGGCGTTTCGTACAAACTTGCATATGATAGTCAATAGCTCTGTTGATCAGAGTGATGCTTCTTTCTCCGTAGGAAATGAATCCATCGCAAAATACGCAGATGTGTTTTACTTCACCAAATTTCATTTGTATATTTGGCACCATCTCCCTGCCCTCTGGTCCCGTTACTTCCGGTACAACAGATCTTCTGGCCATAATAGGGAGATTATCTAGGTCGTTCCGAAACTGTGCAGCACTGTAGTTGTTAGGATGCCACCTAGTCATATGGCGATGCATTGTGTAGTTTCCGAAACTGTATTTTTTCTCGGTTCCTCTGGACAGTCTATCTTGACATATAAGGCAAGTTACGTATCTTGCATTTACTTTTTTCTGACCTTTGGGAATTTAAAAAAATTGCCAAATGAAGTTTTCTTTCCGGTGAGACGTCTTGGGCTGCTCAGGCAAAAACTGCCTCTCTTCGTGCTCGTCGTCCTGTTCCTCTTCTTCCTCTTCTTGTTGAATTATAACTTGAGCAGGTGGTCCACTCTTCCTTGGATGTGGTGGAGGTGGTGGGGAAGCACCAGCTGAAGCTACTAAAGAAGCCATTGCTCAGTGATCACAAAGGGTCTTTCTCTCACAATGATGAAAGTCAGAGTGAGGAAAGAAGGAGGGATTTTCATCATTTGGGAAAAACAAGAGTTCTCAACCAATCAAAAGTGTTCATTTTAGATTATATGACCTAGTCTTACATCATTAGGAAACCAAAAGTGAAATGAACCAATGAAAAGTGTTATTACCAAGTCACATGACTTGCTGTGTTTACGTTAAGCGCTTTGCAGGGCCTCACGGTTTGCTTCCAGAAACCTGCGCTTTGCGACTCGCTTCGCGTACCAGTTCGCTAACGTAGCACGTCATATGACGTATCACGCGACAACGTGGAACGTCATGCGGACGGGAGGCGTCACGATGTTGTTTTCTAACGCGGCACTTGCGGTAAAGAAACGTTTACCGGCTCGCGGTCTATTTCGCGGCATCAAGGTCAGCTAACGGGAAGCTTCCCGATTCGCGAAGCGGGAACGTAGAAAAAAAAACATTTAAAAAAAAAATTGTTCATAAACATATAAAATATATTTTTGGATTTAAAGAAGAATACATTTTACAGCTACAGATATTAGCTGTTAAAAAACCAATGAAATTCACAGAAAAAACCATAGGTTATAGACCATATATAGTTAGGAATTAGCATTTACAAAACCTTGAAAATTCACTGAAAAAACCATAGGTTATAGACCATATATAGTTAGGAATTAGCATTTAGAAAACCTTATTTTACTCACACAAAACCATTGAAATTCCATATATAGTTAGTTGCACTAACTATATATCGCGCACCCGCAATCCACTGCTGATGATGTCACATATTACATCATTCATGACATGGTCAGTGACATCACTGATGACATCACTGATGACATCTCAAATGACATCATTGATGATATCTCATTTGACATCAATGGTCACATCAATGATGATATCATTAATGTGACAATACAATGCATCTCCTCACACTTTAATATAACCTCTGTTACACCCAGTGTTAAATACAGAGTATAATTTTTGAAACCATTGACACACCAACACTAGTTACTACATACGCACTCACTGATTCCTATGTCTACACACACATTCACTCATTCACCCATACAATCATTCATACATACAATCACTCATCTTTACAACACTATCATATGCACTCATACACCTATACAGACACTCAAACTCTGCCACTCATCCATGGAGTTACTCACACACCTAGTCAGTCCTGTAAAGAATCAATCACAGTTCCATTTTCTAATCTACACAGTTAAACATAGAGTACCTTACATTTTCAAACATATACTAACACATACTTACTCTCTTATAGAATCACTGATACAAGTACACATTGATCTGCACAGAGTCACACACCTCCCAGCCAGCCATACACACACTCAGTCTCCCATACAAATACTTGTGCAACCAATCAATAACCCATATAGCTACTTATATAGCTACTGATCAACACATGCAGCAGCTTGCACAACAACAGACATGCTGATGCACACTTTCAGACAGTTTAGTCACTAACCCGTGCATTTAGTAAGACGCATTTAATCACTCACTCATACAGTCAATCACGCACCTACTAAAACTTTCATTCAGACACTTATACATCCACTCATTCTTCAATATGTAAAACATATTTAAACTTTACAGAAACACATAATCACTGGATGTTGTCATCAGTGATGTCATTTGAGATGTCATCAGTGATGTCATCAGTGATGTCATCAGTGATGTCACTGACCATGTCATGAATGATGTAATATGTGACATCATCAGCAGTGGATTGCGGGTGCGCGATATATAGTTAGTGCAACTAACTATATATGGAATTTCAATGGTTTTGTGTGAGTAAAATAAGGTTTTCTAAATGCTAATTCCTAACTATATATGGTCTATAACCTATGGTTTTTTCAGTGAATATATATATATATATATATATATATATATATATATATATATTTATATATTCACGAAAGAACAACTGCCCATTTGAGGAGACTCAGAGGAAGGTTAAATGCATTTAATGCAGGGTTTTAGCAGCGCAGTACAACAAACAGAGTCTCTCTTCAAAATGTAAAACTCAATGCGTTTCAAACTAAAAAGTTCTTGCTCACGGGCTCAGGAAGTGCAAATGGCAAATGTTGAATTGGAACGCCCTGTGGCTCCATCTCCTTTGACGAGTGCTGCTTGGCATGCTGGAGCCTGTAGTTCTGCTTCGTTATACCCCAGTGGGTGCTGCCATCTGACACAGTAGTAATCCATCATAAAACCTATGTAGGTGAAGATGACCTCGGTGGTAACTGTGCTGCTATTAATTTTCCAATCCTGCAAATCATGAGCTCACTACAGTGCTCTAAAAGCCAACGCCACATGTCTGTAGGGCAGCGCTGCCCGCCGACTCAGGCCTACAGTAAGGTACAGCATGTCCCTAAATTGAGACAGACATGTGACTGAATGAGGTCAGAGATCACATCATTAAGCAAGGCAACATCGCTTTTTCGCACCTGAGCACCCAGTTCACCCCTCCCGCAGCACTGTGCTCTACATGTGTCTGTATGGCAGTGCTCCCTGCTGGCTCAGGCCTACAGTGCGGTCCAGCAGGTCTTTCAAATGACACAGAGATGTGACGGAATGAGGTCAGTGTGGAAGAGCTGGGACATGTGGCGCTGTTGTTATCCTATTTATAAGTAAGCAAAATGGTCTGAGCTTGCGTATGCCAGGCCAGTGTAGGGGTGTGAATAATTGTTCCGGGGATCTGGGTGTTGTTCAGTACCTGCCTGGCCAGTAAGTACACTTATGTGTGTTTCTTTTGCAATTTTGATGTCGCAGAATGCACAATTTACATTATTGTAGCATGTATCGGGAGGGCGGCAACTATCGCTAATGAGATGCTGTTCGAAAAGATTGAATGGCAAACATCACGAATCATACACATGACAATGTGCTCGTATGGAGGGAGGATTAGCAGTGAGGCTACGTCATACACAGTGATAACGCTCATTACAGTCAAGCAATGTATGTCAAAGGTGAATCCGAGTGTCTCAGATATAATACACTACTATATTGGTAAAGCCTGACAGCAGAGCGTACAGCAAAACACATCTATACACCAATACCCAGGCTGAAAGGCAGCATAATAATGTGCACACACACACACACACACACCTGGGACATCGTGTAACACACATTTGTTTTTTTGATGTAACGTTTCAGATGCATGCCCATCACACGAGAAAGGCTTAATGAACAGACCATGAATATTGATCAAGATGATCGTAGCATGTTGTGTGTAGTATAAAATAAGTGTACACAGAAAAAAATCTTTTCAGAAAAGCTGTTTAAGGTGAAGAGGTGTCTCTCATCAAACGCTTTAAAGAGAATGACTAAAATGGGTGGGGTCGTCCAACTGTTACAATGGGAAATGTTATGAAGCAATCAAATGCTTTTTTTAAGGTCACATGGCAATCATGCACCGAGCGTGCAAGGAGGCCGCACCCAACATGATTTTGAGAAAATATATTTATCATAAAATAACTTTATTACAGTTAGAAATATATAAATGTTTAAAATATTTTAGATTATCGCTTGCTGTCATATACTGTTTAAAGTTATTTAGATCTAATTTTGATACAAGAAAAAAAGAGGGAATGGTGTACCCGGCGTGATACAATAAGTCTGTGACGTAACACAGGGCCTGGCGGAGTGCACTCGTCGCATACGCAACGCACAGCAGGCGTGACCCCATACGTTCATGACATAACGAGTGGCTTGATACTGCCTACCCGTCGACTACCAAAGTAGCAGCTGGAGCGACTTCATGCGTATATGATGTTACGCGGGACGCGGTGTCATGAACCTGTCGGATACGAAATGGCCATCATTTATGATTTTAGCAATATGGTGGATCGGATCTACGTGGTGATGGAGATTGGTACACTACCGGTATGGGAGTGGTTTACTAAAAAAAAAGAGATACATATTTTTGGGGGAAGATATAAAGCATTACATAATTTTGAAAGTTAAGAAAAGAAGTATAATAGAGTTCCAAAATATTTAAAAATATAACTGAAAAATAAAGGTTTTATAAACATTAAAATATGAAATAAACATTTAAGAAACCTTTGAAATTCACTGAAAAAACCATAGGTTTTACAGACGTTATAATTAGGAATCAGCATTTAAAAAAAACTTAGAAATTCACTAAAAAAACTAGAGGTTTCTGGGACGTTATAGTTAGTTGGACATTTGACTCATGTAAAATCAGAGAAGTTTGCCAATTATAGTTAGTTGAGCTAACTATAACTCGCGTGCCCGCAAATGCACTGCTGATGACGTCACATATTACAGCACTCATGACATGGTCAGTGACATCACTGATGTGGGAGTGGGAGTGGCTATTTATTTGGAAAAGTAATGGCGCCAAACAGATTGACAAAGGCTTCATCTGAAGCCGAAACGCGTCTCTTTTGCTTCGGGGTCGTGAGTGACCCGATTTAATAAAAAGAAGCCTTTTACCTACAGCCTGGAGTCCGTGCCTGCTTCATTAGAATTTCTTCTGAAGTCGGTTGTTCTTTTCATTTGAATTCAGCACCAGCGGTCTGGTTGCTTTGCATGGAACACCGGTCGATTGGGGCTCTCCTAAGTGACCGGATCTTTGGAGGAGTACGTTGGTGCTAGATGTTGAGCCCCCACTGTGGATGTCAGGAAGAGGATTGAGGATGGCGGCTGTGCGAGATTGGATCCCATGGTGTGGCGGTTTTGTTACTGCCCACAAGGGTTCTAGTTTTCTCTGCCAGAAATGCCTTGCCCATTCGTCTCCCGGAGCCTTCAAGAACTATATTTGAGTCCCTGCAATGTGTTTTTAATAATCCTAAATCCTGAATGTGCCATTTGCTTAAAGGATATATGCACGCATCCGCCCTGCTGCATTATTGGAGGGGTAGTTCAGTATCCGACCGGTGCTTGCGTCGAGAAAGAGGACTTCCATGTTGAACACAGACACTGTTTTGTCCAATGGCATTCAAAACATGACCCCCCTTCCAGATGCCGTTTGTGGTGTTAATCCTGATTGCTGCATCATTAACTTTTACAATCTCTGAACAGGAGAAGGGAGACCACTCTCTAGACATTTTGGCTCACATGGGGACTGGGCGGCAATCTATTTTATAAAGCAGCTGTTTTTTTTTTTGTTTTAAACATTGCATTTATTGTTATTTATATGATGCGTGTTAATGTACAGGTGACACATCAAAGAGTGTTTGGTGCCTCAAATTCGATGTAGGCTAGTTTCTTCTCTAGCGGGTTTGACACAGTCTCTGATAGCACAGTTTGTCTAAATTAACACTTTCAGCATGGAAATCACTATAGAGTGTATATATGCATTTTCAGTGTTTAAATATATTGTTTATAGCATATGTATTTAACTTTTACTCACATTGTTGAGGGTTTAGCGGTATGCTGATTATTGAGTGTGCTCTCTATGCCTACCTATGCCTTGAGTGGGAGTGGCTATTTATTTGGAAAAGTAATGGCGTCAAACAGATTGACAAAGGCTTCATCTGTAGTCGAAATGCGTCTCTTTTGCATCGGGGTCGAGGGTGACCTGATTTAATAAAAAGAAGCCTTTTACCTCCAGCCTGGAGTCCGTGCCTGCTTCATTAGAATTTCTCCTGTAGTCAGTTGCTCTTTTCATATATATATATATATATATATATATATATATATCCGGCTCCTGTTGCACCAAACGGCGGGAGTCACTCTGCGGGCGGGTGCCGTGTTGCAGTGGTGCCCCGCATAAATATACACGCTTCACAATCCTTTTACCCTTTAAAAAGGAAGACAGCACTCTCGGGGCTTTGTTTAGCGGTGTTTTAATCTTGCTATCGCGTTTCTGAAGCAATTCCTTCATCAGTGTCAACAAGCGGCACATAGCGCAGCGCCATTTTTAGGTTTAAATCTTTTATTGAAAGACATTGCAAGAAGGTACAGAGTTTACAATTACCACTCAGGTCGTTGCTCATAGGCCCCCCTAAGTAGATCAAGGGGCTCGGTTAGGCCCCGACGATAATGTCAAAGTCTGACCTGTCTGGGAAAGAGCAATAAAATGCAGCATGCAACATCATAAACGTAACAACCCGAAGGAAACCCCCCTCCCCTCGAACGTCCCCCTCCCCTGCGGAGCCCCCCCCCCACGATTCTTGTCCAGTGCTCGTGTCATCCCCCGGCCGACTAAATTACAAAGCCGGAGAGGTTCTGCCCGTGGTGAATGTCTCAAGGGTCCGTGGCCGTTGGCCCAGTAAGATGAAGTAAACGAAGGTAGCGGGGACATGTTATTTCCGTGAATTCCATAAGTAACAAGGACAGGAATGGCTGCCAGAGTTCTTCAAATTGGTCTCTATCCCCTGCCAGTGTGAGGGACAATTTTTCCATACCCAGCACGTGCCACATCCTGTGGAGCCAACCTGTGGTGGAGGGGATTGAGGTGGTGCGCCACTGTGTGTTGATGTTTTGCATCGCTGAACCTAATGCAATAACTATTTGGCGGCCCCCACGGGGGCGTAATGGGTATGTCAGTGTGTTGGGGAGGCCCAGCAAAACATAAGCTGGGAATCGTGGTATGTCGGTTTTGAAGTGTTTATCTACTTCGTTAAGTATGTGTGTCCAATATGATTGGAGGTGAGTGCATTCCCACAGTAAGTGCACCAGGTTGCCAACCTGACCACAACCCCTCCAGCAGTGCTTATCCTTGGTGTGATCCAACTCATGCAGCCGCTACGGAGTGTAGTACCAATATGTGGAGATTTTCATGAATATCTCAGTGAGTCCCGTGTGATACGCGGAATGATGTGCCTTGTGGGAAATCCCTCCCCACTCCTTGTGACTGAGGGTCCTGCCCAGTTCCCTCTCCTAACGCTCCCGACCTGGATTGTGGATGTGTGTAGGTGGCGTCTGGATCATCTTATGTATATCTGGGATAAGTTTGGTGTCGGAGGTGCGCGTCAGCAGCCACCGCTCGTACGGGGTGAAACATCTATCCGCGGACTCACGGACCTGCGACTGTAGCGCCCAGTGCCTCACCTGGAGGTATCTCATGCGTTCTGCCTCAGGAAGCCGTATTCCTGTTTGAAGAGTGGGAAAGGGAGCAACCCTTCTGTGCCATAGATATGATATAAAAACCAGCAACCCGCTGGCCGCCAATGTGCAAAAGTACCTTTCTCCATTCCCGGGGTAAAGTCCAGGTTGTCCACCAGTGGCGTTAGTGGGGAGGGAAACGTGGTCAGTTCGTAAGTGCCATTGGTAGCATCCCAGACCTCCAGGGAGACTCGAGTAATGTGGGAGAAGTAGAGGTTTGCAGGTCTGTGCGATTTCGGAAGGAAGGGGATCTCCTGCAGCGGGCGCCCTGCCACAGTTTGGTCTTGAAAAAGCCAATGCTTTCCAGATTCCCACTTGCTCCACTCTACTAAATAACGTACTTGGGCCACCTGGTAGTATTTATGCAGATCGGGGATGCCTAGCCCCACGGCCTCCTGGGTCAGAATGGCAATCGTCCTCTTTAGTCTGGGCTTCCGGCCTTGCCAGATAAACTGGGCTAGGTCTGCCTGTGTTTGCCGAATCCATCCGGTGGGAGGTCGTAACGGCAGGGCCCGAAAGAGATAGAGGATATGCGGCAGGATGGTCATTTTGACCGCTGCTATTTATCCCAGCCATGAGAGGGTGAGGTGTATCCACCGGTTCAGTTCCTCTCTGATCCGGCTGCGAAGGGTGACGTAGTTCGCCGTTGTCATACCGGCGAGTGTCGGAGTGAGTTGGATCCCTAAGTAAGGAACCGTGTCAGACGCCTACTGGATGGGAAGGAGGTTCTGTAGGTAAGTCCTGGTGGAAGCTGAGAGGGACAAATCTAACGCGATAGACTTATCCATGTTCATTTTGAACCCAGCCACCGCCGCAAAAGCGTCCAGCTCAGCAATGCATGCCGGAAGAGCAGAGCGCGTGTGATCAAGGGAGATCAATATATCATCAGCGTAAACACTGATGGTATGTGTGTCCCCGCCAAACTTTATTCTGGTTTCGTCTTGGTTTTGCCGGATTCTTTGAGCGAGGGGTTCCATGTAGAGGGTGAAGAGGAGTGGTGACAACGGGCATCCCTGCCTCGTCCCTCTCTCAATTGTAAACCTGGTCGAGCTGTAGCCATTAACCCGCACCACTGCCGTGGGTGTTCTGTAACAGTTGAAGATAAGGGTATGGAATTTCTCCCCTATCCCGACCTTGGCCAGCACCAGTTCTAGATAGGGCCAGTGGACACGGTCGAACGCTTTCTCGGCATCGACGGCCAGTATCATGCGCTCCCCTGGTATGCGGGAGACTTTTTCGATGAGGTGGAAAACCCTCTTGGTATTATCCACAGTCTGCCGTTCTGGGATAAAGCCCGCCTGATCTGGGTCAACGAGGCCTGGTAGATAGGGAGCCAGACGTGCTTCTAAAATGCCGGTATATAGTTTGAGCTCGACGTTAAGGAGCGAGATTGGCCTCTAGGCTCCGCATCTGGTCCTGTCCTTCCCAGGTTTCGGAATAACCGAGAGGAATGCACGGAGGAGATCTGGCGGAATAGCCCCGGGTTCTGCGAAGGTGTTGAAAAGGCGGGTAAGCAGCGGGGCTATAATGGCGCAGAAGGTTTTGTAAAAAATGTCGGAGAAACCATCCGGCCCTGGTGCTTTCCCTACTTGAAGCCGGACAATGGCGGCAATCACTTCCTCGATGCGGATATCCCTCTCCAGATACCCCGTCTGTATCGGGGCGAGGGAAGGGAGCGTGACCGAGTCCAGGTAATGCGCCGTAGCTAGTACATTCGGGGGCTGCGAGTGTATAACTCGGCAAAGAAGTTGAGGAAAGTCTCCACAATCTGCACATCGACTCTTTAGACCCATCTGGTCAGGATATCTCCTTGACTTTCTGTTGTTGCCGTACCAGCCGCTACCAGTTTGCCAGCAGGCAGCCGCATCTGTCTCCACCGGTATAGTAGGCGTGTTTGAGTCTCAGCGCAGCATATTCTGCTCTGTCCATATCCAGAGCCGCTAGATGGTGCCGCGCCACCTTAAGTTGTTTCCAGACTGTGGGGGTACCAGTCCGTTGGTGCATCTGTTCTAGCTCTTGCTCCCTTTGAGTGAGCTGTTCCCGCTTGTCCAGCCTATCTCGGTTCTCGGCATTGAGGGTCAGGTAATTTTGTATAGCTGCCTGAATATGTTTTACTACGTCCTTTCTGTGGAGTAGTGTATCACAAAGTTGCCACACACGGGGGGCGATGTAGGTGGCACGATAATTGTTGTGGTGATTGGTGCGTGGTCTGACAGCGACATGACCCCTATGTCTGTAGATATGGCAAGAGTGCACACCGGTCCTGTTGCTAAAAAGTGATCTATTCGGGCGTAAGTTTTGTGTGCGTTGGAATAGTAGGAGTACTCCTTCTCTTGCGGATGGCTAAGACGCCACAGATCATGGAGGTCGAGGTCCTTCAGTCTCTCTGTGCAAGTAGTAGTTAGTGTCCCTGTCTGGTGAGTGCGCTGGCCAGACCTGTCGAGGACTGCATCAAAGACCATATTCATGTCCACTCCCAGTATGATATGCCTATCTGATGTGGCTGTGATGTCTGTGAGGGCTGAGTGAAGGAATCAATCCTGTCCCTCGTTGGGGCAGTACAAGGAGCCAATTGTGAGCGTCAGGCAGCCCAAGGCGACGCGGTATGCCAGGAGTCTACCTTGCAGCTCCGCCGTCCTATGGAGGACCTCTCCCTTGAAGTGCTATGCCACCAGGATTGCCACCCCTGCAGTTTTGGTGGGCCCCGAAGAGAAGTATTGTCCCGGGAATGTGCGTGAGCGGAGTCTCTGGCTGTCCCGTTCTAACAGGTGTGTGTGCTCTCCAAATAGGAGAGGACCGTTCGTCTCTTGACAGAGTTATTAAGACCCCGTACATTCAGGGTCAGTATCTTAAGCGTGTTGGTTGTCATAGTGGGTAGTGGAATAGGGCATGCTTGCGTCTTCGGTTAGGTGATCTCTGACAGGGAGGAGGAAAAAGATTCCCAAGCTGGCGCCTCCTGGCCCGTGCGGAGGTGTGACCTATAGTAAGAAGACAAAATTTGAGCACTGGACAACCCACCCTCTCCACCCTCCCTTCCCGCCCTGATCCCTCCCCCCCTTCCCCTCCCCTCCCCAAACCCCAAACTGCAACACCCCACCCCCTCCATCCTCTCCCTCCATCCCCCCGTCCCAACTTGTCCCCTCCCACCCCTTCTCCCCCAACCCGAACCCCAACTGAGTGTCCCAAAGAAATGGCATTGTCCCAGACCTGCACGGTCGCAGCGCGGGGCTGTGGTATAGTACTTACTGGAACATGCAGCCACGTCGCTGCCCGCTGCCCCCCCAGCCTCCCCCCGGATACGTGCCATGACAAAGCTGAAGTGCTCTCCCCCCTTAGAGATACTCATTCTGCGGATGCAGTGTCTCTGACTACCTCCTGGATGGCATTAACCATCTCTCTTTTGATGGTCTGTGCGTCTGGTTTCAAGGTCGGTGTTGATGACCGTCGCTTAGGGACGAGCTGCCAACCATCCCTAGTAGGCCTCCGGGAAGTTTTAGATGGCGCAGTGTCTTCCTCCTGGTCAATGCCCAGCAGGGCGCATGTCTCTTGAACGGAGCGTAGCTGGAGTAGGGTGCCTTCCCATTTAAAGATGAGGCGGAACGGATGTCCCCAAGAGTTGGGAACCTCTTTGCTCCTCAAGAAATCTGTGGCGATTTTGAAAGTTTTGCGCTTTTGGAGCGTGATGGCCGATAAGTCTTGAAAGAGGGCGACTGGGCGATCGCAGAACCTGAGGGGTTGTTGCTTCCTGGCTTCTTTGAGAATGCGTTCTTTGAGGGGGAAGTCCGGTAAAAGAGCTGAGCTAAGATGTCCGAGGGGGCGGTGGTCTGGCGTGGTGGTCCCACTCTGTGTGCTCTATCGATTCGGATTTCAAAGTCAGCCGGTTCCCCAAGGATCTCTCGGAAAAGGGCCTGCAGATATCCTGTAATGTCCGACCCCTCTTCCTTCGACGGCACCCCCCGGACCCTAATGTTGTTCCGTCGCGATCTGTTCTCCAAATCCTCTGCATGGGCCTGCAGGTCTACGTGCTGTTCCTGCAAGCGCAGCACCTCTTGTTGTAATTGTTCCACTTCTTCGCTGCAGGCGCTGTCTGTTTCTTCGACGGCGGCTACCCTCTCTCCCAGGCCATCAACCTCCCTACTGATCTTGCGCACCTCTCCGGCTACTTCTTGTTTTAGGGTGTGAAAGTCGTTTCGGAGGGAGTTAAAGAGGCTCTCGAGGAAGGATTTGGTTATGGGCACTTCGCCATATGAAGCGTCAGTGGACCGGGCGCGCCCGGGGACGTCTGGCCCCTATTACCCTTCGTCTGCCCCTTATTCATCATCTCCGGTAGGGTGCGTTCCCCTTTCCTACGTTGGCCCGCCATTGGGCGCTACTCCTGGGCGTGCAGATCGCGTCGCCCTTATATCACTGCTCTGTAACCCAGGCGGATCCCTGATATCTCCTAGGCCCTCCACTCCGTGTGGTGGGGCCGAAGTTGTCTCCGGCACGGGCCCCCGCTGATGCCACTCGTCCCCGGTCCCCCTGGGGGGGTCTGTTGATGGTGGTAGGGGTTGTGGAGGAGGCTGCGGCATGTTTCTGCAAGCGCCGTCCCTCGCCACGTCCTCCCCTGCTGGTGGGTCGGGCAGTCACTGGTTAGACAGCAGGCTTGTCCTCCCTTCTCGGGCCTAATGTTCCGGGCCCCACTAATGTGTGCCTCCCTGGTTCTGGCTCTAGGCGGTGGAACAGGCCCCGTCGCTCCTGATGAAGCAGCCCCCCGTCGCTCCTCACCTCTTGTGCTGGGCCGGGACCGCAAGGCCTTGGGTGCACCACGCGTCTGGCGGAGGGAGGCAGCTTCCCTCCGGTATGTCCTAGGCCTCACTGGCCGGCAGCCGGGCCCCGACCCCTCCGTACCTCGTCCTGTAGCTCCGCTGCTGTGCCGCCAGACGGGAGGATCGCCAGGAGCGTGGAAATATGTGGTTTCTGTGGTGCTCTGCTGGGGACCCCTGTAGGCCTCGCGCGTGGGCGAAGCTACTGCTGACACCAGGCCGTGACCTCGGCCTTGAGTTTGGCGCCGCCGGGGCTCGGGCGTGCTTCAGCCAGCGGTACCGCAGCGCGTCCAGTGCGGCCTCCCCACCTCCTCTTCGTGACAGTCGGATCTCCCGCTGCAGCCTCCTGGGCCGGCCCTCCTCTAGATGACCTGGCAGCTCGTCCCAGGTCCTTACCGTCTTGGCAGCTAAATCGCTGTGGATGCATCTCTCTGTATGCTATGCTCCTATCCCCAAGCCGGGGAAAGGGCGCTGAGGTCCCGCCGATGGGCCCGCCTGGCGTCCGCTGGCCCGATCTCCTCCGGTGCTAGGCCGCGTCCTCGGCCTCGATTTGGGCGCCGCCAGCGTCCGGGTGCTGTCTCTCCGCTGGGCCCCGCTTCGAGGCCGTCCCCGTGCAACGATCCTCCAGAGCGGCCGCGAGGACGCCGGGCCTTGCCACTTCAACGCGGGGGTCGGTGCCACTTCAGGGGGATGCCTCCGCTCCCGCCAGGGTGTCTCTCTGGCTGTCGCGTAGTCACGCGGCCTCCGTCTTCTCGCCTCACCCGCTAATGGCGTCACCGGAGCGCGGCTCTATTTCCCCCACTGGCAGTCACTTCAGCTCCACAGGGCTGCCGGGGGTACTCTACTATATCTCCACCCCTGCTGTGAGGGCACGGGGGAGAGGAGCAAGGATAATTGGTCCGATATGGACAGGCTTGGAGGAGCACTCGGGGTATGCAAACGCTCACTCTGCCATCTTGGCCACGCCTCGCGGCGCCATTTTTAATGCATAGAAACATTTCATCATTGAAACAAACAAGGGCTGGCCTAAATGCCACATAGCGCGCGCCATCTTGAAAGTATATACTTTTCACACATTACAAACATATTTACAGTTGAGATTTACATTTTTCATGGTATAAAATTAACCAATGTCAAATTTATACATAATCTACAAATCGCATCAACTGTGAATTAATTGTTAATAATCTCGCAGTGGATTGGCAATTGCAACCTCTTATGAGTGATTGCTTTGATCCCCTGCCATAGTTCCATCTTTGATATAGCCATATATTGGCATTCCATGAAATGCCTTCTATTTTAAAATAACAGAACCAAACAAATTGAGTACTATTAACAGACATTCATCTTAACATGATAATCATTGGTTCAAGAGAGAACAGAAAGTTAGTTCCCCAAGTGAACGGCCAATTCTTCCCCGCTATTTAGTCCATTAGGGGACTTGGTTTGCAAATCTTCAATATAGCAAGACTCTAGTCTCATTAATTTCAGTACTCTACCAACTCCTCTTATACTCTGCGGTACACAATCTACGAAAAAAAAAACTGCAGCAGATGCCTGTTGCTATTGTGTTTAATTACGAAATGTCGTGCCACAGGATAATTAAAAAAAAAATTCACAATGGTCCACATGTGTTTCAATATCCTCAGTTTTACACTGTTGATCGTGCTCCCCATGTATCTAAGTCCACAGGGACATTTGAGGTAGTACACCGCGTATGGGGGTTGACAGGTCATGAATTTGTTAATGTTTTTACCTTCCTTCATTCCATTAACCTCATAGGATAATACTCTCCTGCTGAAGGCACACTCCTTGCATCTTCCACAGTGGTAGAATCCTCTCATTTCTTGCAGTGTTCCTTGTTTTACTGGGATAGCATCTAAATGGCTGTATACAAGCCTATCTTTCAATGAACGTGCCTTTTTGAA
Source organism: Lissotriton helveticus (assembly GCF_964261635.1). Classification (NCBI taxonomy): domain Eukaryota; kingdom Metazoa; phylum Chordata; class Amphibia; order Caudata; family Salamandridae; genus Lissotriton; species Lissotriton helveticus. The sequence continues at coordinate 962,493,005 of NC_136072.1, read as the reverse complement.
GGTGATGAGTGGGGTAGTTGGAATGTCAGTACCAATGATGGTGTCAGTTTTTAACACATGCCAATTTTTTCGCAATATATTCCTCAATGTGTTAGCATCTTGGGAAAAGGTGGTTATCAGCCGAAACTTACCATTTTCCTTTTTTTTTCGTGTCTTATGTTTCAATATCTCATCTCTAGACAGGCATTTTACTCTTTTGAGGGTACTTTCTAAAAGACCCGAATTGTATCCTCTTGCCATAAATCTTTTTGAGCTGTCTTCAGCTGCTAAATCAAAGTCGCTATCTCAAGAGCAGTTCCGCCTCAACCTGAGAAATTCCCCAATAGGGGATGCTGTTCTTTAGGTTTTGCGGGTGACTGCTCGACGCGTGTAGCGTGCTATTTCCTGCAATTAACTTTCTGAATACAGCAGTGGTGACTTTCTCTTTTTTAATTTCAATTTTCAGGTCCAAATAATTAGCTATCTCTGCGCTAATTTCACCTGTAAATCGTAAATTCATTTGATTATCATTCAGGACTGTCACGTATTCTTCTGCCTGGCTTATTGAACCATCCCAAACTAGAAAAAGTGTGTTGATGTATCTATACCACGACACTATGTTGGTGGTCCAATCTTTGTTATCGGGTGCCCAGGCCACCTGCTCCTCCCACCAGCCAACGAATAAATTCGGATAGCTGGGGGCGAAGCAGGTGCCCATGGTTGTCCCAGTAACCTGCCTGTAAAGATCTCCCTGAAAGAGAAAGATGTTATTGTACAGGCAGAATTCAATTAACTCCAGTAGCATGCTGTTATGTGTTGCAAATTTCAGAGGACGTTTCTGTAGAAAATATTATACTGCATGTAACCCTTGCCGATGATCAATGCAAGTGTATAGACATGTAATGTCCAATACTATTAAGCAGTAGGAGGGCTGCCATTCTAATTCCCCTATTCAACCTATGAAATCAGTTGAATCTTTGATATATGATTTCAGACCTAACACAGCTTCAAACCTAGAGAGATTCTCAGTAAGGCTACCCATTGAAGAAACTCTTGGACGTCCAGGTGGTCTATTTTTATCCTTATGCGCCTTAGGTAGGTGATAAAAGTAGCCAAAATGGGATTCGTAGTTCTCAAAAACAAATACTCATCCAGATCTAACATGTGTCTCTCATGCCATTTCTTTATTAATACATGGAGACGTTGGATACTATCTTGTTATCTCTCGGTTGTGGTTAGTTCATAACAGTCTTGATTTCTTAACTGTCTTAGTGATTCTTGCACATAATGCTCCTGAGATAATAGGACAATGTTTGTTTCCCCCTTTGTCTGAGGGTTTGCAAATGTTGGATTTGTCTCCTTCTAGATTCCTTATGGCCATTCTCTGGGCTCTAGTGAGATTATTTTGCTGCCTCCACAAGGTCTTTTGCCCTCTTAATTCAATCAAATCTTTAACCACTAAATCTGAAAAGTGTCTACGGCACCTAGAGGCATTTGTGGGAGAAATTGAGATGGTGATTTTAATCCACTTGTGGGTGCTTCTCACATCTACTCGCCTGGTTCGTTGACTCAATGTTACAGGCTGTTCCAACGACTCCATTGTATTCTCCTGGCGAAGGTCTTCCAATATCACCAAAGCTGTCAAATCATTAACAGTAAGTAGATCTGTGTCCTTGTTCTGTAGTTTGAGCAATCTGGCTTCCTTTGTGGTGGGTCTTAATTTAAAGAATTTGTGTAGCTTTAACTTGCGAATGAACTTAAATAGATCGATTCTCGTTTGGGTATACTCTATATTACTATGTGGGCAGAAGGTGAGTCCAAGTCTTAAAACTGATTCTTCACTGGGAGTTAAGACTTTTGAGGAGAGGTTAATTATAGTTATTTGATCTTTCTCTGTTACCATCTCCCTCCACATTTGCTCCGAGTTACCCTGGTTGTCTGAATGGGCTTTGCCCTTCCTTTTCCGGCCGCCCCTTCTGGTTTTCCTCCTTCCTCCAGTGGCTTGCTTTTGCCTCCTCTTAGCCACAATTGACGGGTGATGTTGAACTCCTGCTGAAAAGGAGTTTTCTGTTGTCTTCCAGAGGGGCCCGCCGTTTCGTCGCCGGATTGTTCATTCTCTGCCAAGTCTGATTCTGAGGTCTCTACCCTAGGTGCTTGATCATTGGCAGATGTCTTGCTATTTTTTCCCAATTCTTTGCGTGGTTGGTCAAACTTCTTCGCAAAGGTGAGCACTCTGCCCATCGCGTAATCTCTCTCGTCCCGGTCAAATTTCTCCTGTTTATGCTGTTTGATTTTAATTTCGTATTTGGCAAGCCGTTTCTTCATGGCTTCTCTCAGTTGTTCTTGCTGTTCTTTATCGGCATTTTACTTTAATTCTTCTTCCAATGTCTCAATCTCTTTAAGGGCTTTGTCCCTATCACTCCATGCGAATTGCACAAGAATCTCTAACATTCCTTTGCAAGAGAGTGCCGTATGTGCCGCCCAAGCCTCCAAAAGCAGCGGATCCGGGTTCTCATACGCTGGCACCGTGTATATTCGTAGGCCCCTGGGAACCCTTTCCACCTCTATATAGCTTTGCAGCAAGGTGGCCTCCCACCATCTGCGGACTTCTCTTTCATAAAGTCTCTCCAATTTAATATAGCACATTGTCAATGAATTCAAGATATCACTCATTTTGTGTCAATTTGTTTCCTCTCTGTATTGTTTTTTTTTAAACATGTTGGCTGCCACCTCTCGGCGCTCCGTTATGTTGAGCATAGTAGCAAGATTTGTTCAAGGTGTAGCTCCGGTCCAGGGCTACACTTCCCACTACATCGCTTTCTACAAGTCCCTCGCCCTATCTTAGACACAATTCAAAATAGCGCATTACAGTTGTTGGGGCTTACCGGCATACTTGTGGTTCACCCTCAGCGTTAGCCGATCGTTTTTTCCAAAGGCGACAGGTTTCCACCAGTGCCTTATCGCTTGTCCAAGACAGTGCTCTCACCAAATACATCCAGCTCCTGTTGCACCAAATGGCGGGAGTCACTCTGCGGGCGGGTGCCATGTTGCGGTAGTGCCCCACAAAAATATACACGCTTCACAATGCTTTTATCCTTTAAAAAGGAAGACAGCACTCTCAGGGCTTCGTTTAGCGGTGTCTTAATCTTGCTATCGACAGACGCGTTTCTGAAGCAATCCCTTCGTCAGTGTCAACAAGCGGCACATTGCGCGGCGCCATTTTTAAAGCATAGAAACATTTCATCATTGAAACAAACAAGGGCTGGGCTAAACGCCACATAGCGCGCGCCATCTTGAAAGTATATACTTTTCACACATTACAAACATATTCACAGTTGATATTTAAATTTTTCATGGTATAAAATTAACCAATGTCAAATTTATACAAAATCTACCTCCACCATGACATCCAAAAAATCTGTCCTACTTTTGCTAGTTTTACAAATGAATTTCAAATTGAGATCATTCTCAGATATCTTTTCAATAAACATATCCAGCTTTTTATGTGGGCCATCCCATATCAGAAAAATATTGTCTATGTAATGTATCCACAAGAAAAGATGTGAATGTTCCTCAAATTCTTCTGACCAAATGTATTCAGACTCCCACTAACCCATGAATGTACAGGCATAACGTGTTGCGAAGTAACTTCCCAACTTCCCATGACAGTCCCAGTTAGCTGTTTATACCATTGATACATACAGAAAATAATTATGGTCCATACAAAACTGTAGCATCTCAATGAGAGCCATGGTATGGACATATCTTGGTGTTGTTCTGTCCCTGAAAAAATACCTAAATGCTTTCAGCCCCAATTCATGCTTAATGCAGGTATAAAGGGAAACCACATCCACTGTTGCATAACTATAACCAGATTTCCATGGGATATCAGTGAATTTAGAGATGAAATCCATGCTATCACAACAGTATGACGGAAGTCTGCATACATATGGAAATAAAAAATAGTCAAGATATATAGTGTTTTCTGGGAGATAATAAAAGAGTTTTATATTTGATATACATTAATAAGGTTATGTTTCATATATGTTCTGTGTTTGAAGTGAAGTACTTTCCCTACTGCTGCACAGCTGGAGTGAGAATAGTAATTGTTATCCCTCCCAGTCCAACATTTTCCCTACTGTTGCACAGACTGGAGTGGGAATAGTAAATGTTACATTTCCGGAGTTGAACGCTTTCCATACTGTTGCACAGACTGGAGTCAGAATAGTAAATGTTTCGCCTTTGAAGTTGAACGCTTTTTCTACTCTTGCACTGTCTGGAGTAGGAATAGTAAAGTAAATGTTACCCCTACCGAGTTGCACAGATTGGAAGGAGAATCGAAAATGTTATACCTACATAGTTGAACGCTTTCCATACTGTTGCATAGACTGGATTCAGAAAAGTAAATATTACGCTCCAGAGTCTAATGATTTGCTTACTGTTGCACAAACTGGAGTGGGAATAGTAAATGATACCCCACTGGAGTCCAAAGCTTTCCCCACTGTTGTACTGACTGGAGCGAGAGTAGTAAATTGAGCACCTCTGAAGTCCAACCAACCCTTATGGCACCGTTGCACTGACTGGAGTGGGAATAGTACATTTCATCCCTTTACAGCCCCGTGGTTTCACTACTGTTGTTCAGTGAGTATAGTATATATAATATCCCCATACTTTTTAAAATATGTATATATTTTTGTAATGTTTTTTTTAATCTTTTGGTAAATGCTTCTTTTTATTTCCTTAATTTGGCAATGTATGTAAGATTTGCATTTGATGAGTTAAAATGTTGTTATGCAATATATATATACATATATATATATATATATATATATATATATATATATATATATATATATATATATATTCGCTTCACATAGCAAAAAACAGTTCAAAGTTTGCTGCAATTGAAAAGCACACACGGAGCTCGTTGTAAAGCTAAAAATGCTTTATTTGGTGCATAGGTCCTCTCCCCCGAATCCCCTTCGACAGACGCGTTTCACCTCGCGGCTTTCTCAAAAAAAAAAAAATATATATATATATTACCTACTGGCGGTCGCCAGTAGGTATATATAGTTAGGATTTTTTCCCTATGGGATTTTTGAAAATTCTATGTCTAATAACTTTGGCGTTTGTGGACGGAATTGGCTGAAAATTTCTGGAAAATGGAACATTTTGTTTCTGAGGAGCCCCTGAAAATTTGGGGGGGGTTTGTCAAGGGGGGGCCGAGAAAAAAGGGGGGTCCCAAAACGTGTTTTTAACATTGAGTTTTCCATAGGGCGGTTAGCCTCACTTTTAGCCCGAATGGCTGAATGGATTTGCACGAAACTTGGCAAAATTGTAGGGACTGGTAGCCCGATGTGCCTTTTGTAGGTCTCATTATATGTGCTGCAGTGGATTTTGAGAAATTAACGTTCAAAAAAAGATATATATCTGTAAGCGCGGACCAGGCAGCGCCCCGGTTCGCGTACCTTACGCGTATCGGAACTTCGCGTAGCGAAGCTGATTGGCTCTCCGGTGTCTGTCAACATTCTAAACAGTCCGGAGCGGCCGCCATCTTGTCTCTCGGTAGGATCGAGAGACAAGAGGAGGCCAAAACAAAGGGGGAAATAACTATAAGGGGGCATAGTAGATCCTCGCTGACCCCCTAGGTTTAATGTGGAGGTTTTAAAGGGGCCCGCGGGGCAAAAAAAAAAAGAAAAATTGTTTTTTTTTTTTTCGTGGTTAGCGCCCGGTCCGCGAACCGGGAAGCGTTCTGGGGAGCGTACTACAATGAAAAATGAATGATAGTCTTTTCAAATGCTGTATGTTAATTGATTGTTGGATTTTTTGATTATTTTTTATTTCCTTTATCTTCCCAGGGAGTGACCAGGTACGCGAACCGTTGAGCGCCTCGGTTCGCGGACCTTAAGCGTTGCGGGAGTCCACCATTTTGTGTTTCGGTCGAATTAAGATACAAGATGGAGGGCAATTAATGTTCGGAATGGGTAGAAGGGGGCACGGTAGAGTTATCTTGACCCCCTAGGTTTTCTGAGGGTGGCTGAGGAGGTTTATATGTGCGAAAAAAAAACATTTTTTTAAAAAAAATTCGCGAGGTTAGCTCCCGGTACGCGTACCGGGTAGCGCCCCAGGGAGTGTACTTTGTTGAAAATTAGTGAAAAAAGTTAGAGTAAAATAATAATTGTGAGTGATTAGATGTAGGGTAGCTCTGAGAAGAGCTTTTGGGTTTATGGTACATTTAGGTACTTATAAGTAGGTACCAATGCACATTCTTAAATTCAGAGTGAAAACTCTGTTGCCCTCATCTGAGAAGTGAACTCCATCTCCTCTGTAGATATCTTGCATGTAGTAACGCAAGTTATTGTTGTACAGGGAGCCCATTCCATGGTCTCTCATGTAAGCTGAAACAGATTTGTTTACATGCTTCCTCGACTTCTCAATTTGTGGACAAAATTGGTTTGACCACCTCCATTTCTGTCTTTGGCATATATTTGAATATACCAAGGCAGTCTGAGGAAAAAGTGCCATTAATTGCTCAAAGGTGTCCTTTAAAAGCATTTCCAGACCTACACCAGTCAAAGTGCCCAAGTCATTACCTCCACAGTGCACAATTAACAGGTCAGGTTTTGGCAAATGCATAAAGGTTTTCACCAATGGTATCAATTGGTGACATTTTAATCCTCTGTGGCCAAACCACTTAATTTCCACATCTTGTAAATTGAGGTTAGGTAAATTCCTGCTTTCAACGTACCTTTGAGCCCAGTGAATATAACTATGACCAACAATCCAGACAGAAAACATGGTGAGAGAAGGTTCTCCTGCAGTCAGATGAAGTGTGGCAATGAAATGGCAGTTGAAAAAATGAGAGTGTAAAATGAAAAGCAGTAACAGTGATTGGTGGATTTTGATTGATGAAAACAGAAAGTTAGGGTGCAGAGATGTGTTCTTTGAAAGATGTATTTTGAGTGGTCAATAAAAAATCATTAAATGAAAGAATGCACTGGATATGCAGGTGCACTGAGAGTTCAGAGTTCAATTGCAACATTGTTGTGTGAACTTGCAAACACCAGAGTTTTTCCAAGAGGTGGTTGCTATGGAAAATAGGCAGAAAGGGCAGAGGGGGAAGGGTTTTCATTTGAAAAAAAGTGAGGGAAGAGTTTTGATTGGGTGACATGAGAAATATGTGTGAAGAATTACAGCATTTCTGTGCTTTTGATAGCTGCAGACTCTGGAGTGCATACCTTTTGCTCTGCTGAAGACAAATTGGTGTGTTTCTTAGACTGTTTTCAAACTCAAAGTATTTGCTAAGGTGAGAAAATATTTCTTTACTTTAGATAGAGAATAGTGTGCTTTAAGGAGAAAATTATGATTTATGTGGCGCAAATTGCTTGTAAATATGCTCTCACATGTGTATGGAAAATTTTGATTTTGAATGTTTGTGTTACATAGCCATGTTAAAAGTGACCCAACCATGCTGGAAAGCCAATCAAAAAATGATTTCATGTGTTTTAATGAAATTTAAATCATTTTCCCATGTGCAGTGTTTAGAAATTATGATTTGAAAATCGTTTTTGGGGAAAAGGAATTGTTTTTAAATTCATGACAAGGACATAATGGTGTATGGTTCTTTATAAGGCAATTGACTGTCCCTGATGTTATTTTTCTCATTTTAGTGTAAGACCTTTCTCTGTGGCGCAAATTGCTTGTAAATATGCTCTCACATGTGCATGGAAAATTTAGATTTTGAATGTTTGTGTTAAATAGCCATGTTAAAAGTGACCCAACCATGCTGGAAAGGCAATCAAAAAACGCTTTCATGTGTTTTAATGACATTTTAAGTCATTTTCCCATGTGCAGTGTTTAGAAATTATGATTTGAAAATCGTTTTTGGGGAAAAGGAATTGTTTTTAAATTCATGACAAGGACATAATGGTGTATGGTTCTTTATAAGGCAATTGACTGTCCCTGATGTTATTTTTCTCATTTTAGTGTAAGACCTTTCTCTGTGGCGCAAATTGCTTGTAAATATGGTCTCACATGTGCATGGAAAATTTAGATTTTGAATGTTTGTGTTACATAGCCATGTTAAAAGTGACCCAACCATGCTGGAAAGGCAATCAAAAAACGCTTTCATGTGTTTTAATGACATTTTAAGTCATTTTCTCATGTGCAGTGTTTTGAAATTATGATTTGAAAATCGTTTTTGGGGAAAAGGAATTGTTTTTAAATTCATGACAAGGACATAATGGTGTATGGTTCTTTATAAGGCAATTGACTGTCCCTGATGTTATTTTTCCCATTTTAATGTAAGACCTTTCTCTGTGGCGCAAATTGCTTGTAAATATGCTCCCACCTGTGCATGGAAAATTTTGATTTTTAATGTTTGTGTTACATAGCCATGTTAAAAGTGACCCTACCATGCAGGAAAGCCAATCAAAAAACGCTTTTATGTGTCTTAAGGACAATTTAAGTAATTTTCCCATGTGTAGTGTTTTGAAGTTATGATTTGAAAATCGTTGTTGAGGTAAAGGAATGTTGTTAAAATTTATGTGCGCCATATGCCCCCAAATTTCTTTTTTAGGGTTGCAGCAGGGTGTTCTTGAGACACCCCTGCACCTTTGGAATAAATTCCTAATTTGTGATGAGCAAATTGTTAATCGCAAATTGCACCTTCATTTATATGAGCCTCCTAGCCCATGGAAATGAATGGGTAAAATAGCAATTAGCAATTTGCTCATTGCAAATTAGGAATGGTAAAGAATTGCTATTTATTCCTTAAAATTCGCTATTTAGGAAATGCAAAATAGTTTGATGATACATATGGCGGTTGATCTCTAACAAGATAAGAAGCTTATGGATTCATTTATGGTGACTGGCGCAATGAAGTAGACATCACTTACTTCATTGGTAGAGCTTTACATATATTATCTCCTCTGTATTCTTTATCAAGCGTAAATTTAATCTGCAATCCTGAGTAGGCCTCACTTTAAACAAACCTCTGGATAGGCTACATCTTATTGTTATCCTGTATTAATCATTTAAAATGCTAGGGACAGATTTATGATAGGTGTATACCTCTTTTGTGCCACTTAGAAAACATTGTCCATGGGGAAATGACTTAAAATGTCCTTAAGACACATGAATGTGTTATTTTAAAACGTTTGCAATTTTTTTGGGTCACTTTCAACATGGCTATGTGACTGAAACAGTCAAAATCTAAATTCGCAATGCACAGGTGGGAGCATATTTACAAGGAATGTGCTTCATGGGGAAAGGTCTTATAATGTAATATGGGAAAAATGACATCAGAGACACTGAAATGCCTTATAGAGAAGCATACACCATTATGTCCTTGTCATAAATTTGCAAACCATTACTTTTCCCCAAAAACGATTTTCAAATTATATTTTGAAAACACTGCACATGTGGAAATGACTTAAAATGTCAATAATTCAAAATTTGCAATTCCTGAAATGCAATGTTTCAAAAAAAAAATATGTAAAAAATGATATAAAGGATTTGGAAACTACCACCAACTTCTAGTTTGTGGTAATTTGCGAATTCTTTTCAAAAAGCATTTTTTTCAACAAAAAAAAAAGGTCCCATATGACACCCATACATGCCATTAGGGCATGTAGGTTTGCCATATGCTCCCAAATTTCTTTTTCAGGGGTGCAGCAGGGTGTTCTTGAGATACCCCTGCACGCTTGAAAAAAATCCTATTTTGTGATGAGCTAATTGCTAATCACAAATTGCAACCTTCATTCCTATGAGCCTCCTAGCCCATGGAAATGAATGGGTAATTTGCAATTAGCAATTTGCTCATTGCAAATTAGGAATAGTAAAGAATTGCTATTTATTCCTTAAAATTTGCTATTTAGGAAATGCAAAATAGTTTGATGGTACATATGGTGGTTCATCTGTAACAAGATAAGAAGCTTAGGGATACATTTATGATGACTGGCGCAATAAAGTGCACATTACTTACTTCATTGGTAGTCCTTTATATGTATTATCTCCTCTGTATTCTTCATCAAGCGTAACTTTAATCTGCAATCCTGAGTAGGCCTCACCTTAAACAAACCTCTGGATAGGACATACTTTATTGTCATCCTGGATTAATCATTTAAAATGCTAGGGACAGATTTATGATAGGTGTATGCCTTTTTTGTGCCACTGTGCGTCACTTTTATGATGCAGCGGTGGTGCAAAAGATTTGCTATGAGGTGACAACATTAAAAATTGATGCATTTAGGCAGATATGTCATGGTGTAAAAAAAAAACGTACCAATTAAAACCCAAGCAGCAGTGATGCAAAAGATGCACCATGTCGCAAGACAGGCCTCACTTGGGGCCATATGTATCAAGCTAATTAGCATTTGCAAAGATCAAAATTCTATGAATTTCGGCCTTTGCGAATGTTAATTAGACAAATGGTATGTATCAAACAACTTTGATGCAAAATAAGGAGTAGCAAAATTTGCTATTTCTTATTTTGCGATTGCACTGAAGCATTTGCAAATTTTGTGACTACTTAAATGCAATGTATCAAACAAAAACTATGTAAAAAATGACATTAAGGATTTGGAAACTATTGTGGTAAATTAGTGGTAATTTGTGAATTCTTTTCAAAAAGCTTTTTTTCAAAAAAACAAAAGGTGCCATATGACGCCAACACATGCCCTTAGGGCATGTATGTGTGCCATATGCCCCCAAATTTGTTTTTCAGGGGTGCAGCAGGTGTTCTTGAGACACCCCTGCACCCTTGGAAAAATTCCTACTTTGTGATGAGCAAATTGCTAATCGCAAATTAAACCTTCATTCATATTAGCCTCCTAGGCCATGGAAATGAATGGGTAACTTGCAATTAGCAATTTGCTCATCGCAAATTAGGAATGGTAAAGAATCGCTATTTATTCCTTAAAATTCGCTATTTAGAAAATGTAAAATATTTTGATGATACATATGGCAGTTCATCTGTAACAAGATAAGAAGCTTAGGGATAGATTTATGATGACTGGCGCATCACCAGGGATGTGACAGTCATCCTGCGCCACTGTTCCGCCACCCATGTTGTGCTGCATTTACAATGCGGCGCAGCATGGGGCAAAAACGGCACAGATGCGTGACGCATCTGTGCCGTAAAGGTGGTGCATTGCTGGAGTTGTATCGCAAGTGCGATGCAGCTCCAGCAAGGCTCAGGGGTGCCCCATCTCCACAATGCTGCGTCAAGACCTATGCCAGCTTCAAGCAGGCGCAGGGTTTTGACGCAGCTTTCTCCTATCTGATTGTAAATGCGGCACACCATGGGTGGTAAAGCAGTGGTGCACATTAACTGGTGCATGCCTGGGGATGTGCCATTTAATATAAATCTGCCCTTTAACATTTAAGTATGTGCAGGGGACACAGAGTCGTTGAGGCTTATCCAAGGTTAAGAAGAGATGAGTCCTGTTCAGTGAAAAATTAGACATAGGCTTCACCTGCTCAGCATTGCTGGACATGGCTAAATAATAGCTGCAAAATGTTAATCTTGTTAAACAATTTTACTATTATAATCTCTGAGATTTGTTTCTTACTCTGCAACATCTCATTGTTGTTATCTTTCTTTAAAGATAAAGACAACCTCAACATGAGCGACAATCTGCAATCAGTTGATTTTGACCTCATCATTGAACTTGTAATTGAAACATCAGTGGATGTTGATCTTTTGGATGATTTAAATCCTGAGGATGAAGAAGAGCGTGATGAGGATGCAGATTTGTCCGAATTATATGATATAGGATGGGAAGCTGACCTGCTTGAGCCTTTGGAATTATAAACATTTATTTTTAAAATTTATAATCAATAAAAAGTAAAAAGGTAAACCGTTTAATTTAAAAATAAAGACACCTTCAAAAACAGGTTATGTGTAGTGTCTTCAATAAAATATTAAAATATGCTCATAAAATTAGATCAGATTCACATATAAAATAGCATAGGTAACATAAATATAAATGTCATTTCTTTTCTGGTATTTCTGTATTGTAAAATTGCCAATGACTAAAAAATCTTCAAATTAAAATGTCAAGTAGTGTGTTATGTTTTTGATCACTATTACTGATTTACTGTTTGATAATAATGTTTATTAACATTTTTTATTATATTTTTCCTCAGATTCAACTGCAGATCATTTCAAGATTTCAATATGCCTACAATACAAAGACAGATAAAGGCTGCAAAACGTCAAAGACAGCATGAGAAAAAAAAAACGCAGCAGTCCTCTAACAAAAAGATTTCTCAAGCCACGAAGAAAGCACCGGGTAAGAGCTCTAAATATTTCATAAGAAATATTTGTAATAAAAAAAATATTACTACAGAAAATGTTTCAGTCCATAACACGAGAAGGAAATCAAATGGAAAGAAAAGGACAATGAAAAATGTTACTGCTAGAGCAAGAGATAAATCTGTGCATGATAGTAGAAGGAAACAACAGTTTAGGGAGATTCGTAAACGAATGTTCCGCAACAGGATAATTGGCAATTTGTTAAAAAATATTAAGAAAGGTCAACAGAAACTAGTTTTTTATAAGAGAAAAAAAAAAGTTGAGAAAGTTATTGATCAGGCATTTGAAATTAAACGTAAGTTATTTATTTTGATAATCAATAGAATTAGGAAGCTAAACAAGGCAATTTTTGATTTCAAAAGAAATAGTAGATGGAAGAGAATAGTTAATCGTAGTAATTTTTGTGAAGTTTTTTCTGGAGAATGGATGCATAGTTCAAGCTGTGAGGCATTTTTTAATGAAGAGAGTTATTTCCAGGATAATGATTTGGTGCATGCAGTTGACACCAGTGGTCGTGCTTATGAAGTGAAAGATGGTTGTCCAGTTGAAAAAGAAAAACTTGTGACAACAGAGGCAGAAGAGTTGTTAGGTAATGAGGTTTTAGGAAGACGTGCTAAGGGTCCTGTGTACACCTGGAAGTGTAGTAGTATTTGCAGTGTGCGACAGGATTCCATCAATTTGCTTTGTGATTTTGTACGGTCATTTAACAAAAAAAGTTTGAAACAGAAAATGAGGTTGTTGCAAGAATTAGATCCTTGCAGAGTAAGAGAAGTGACAGGTTTGCATGGTCATTCACTGGCTTGTCTTTCCAGGAGAGTATGCCAGAGTGTTTTTCATCATTTCAGGATGCTAGCAGTGCATCATAACAAAGTGAGGAAATTAGTTAGAATGTTGTATTATGCTAAGAGTCCAGCAATTATGCTGAAACAATTATGCGCTGCTCTTTTGCATGGTTCTGAAATAGATGTGAAGAATATATGTGAAGAAATTGAGTTTTGTTACTTTGGAAGTAAAGAGGAGAATGTTGAAATTGAGCAAGAAGTAGAGGGTCATGTGGAAGATAGTGTACAGGTTTCCAGTACAGATAATTTCCAGAGGGAAATTGCGACGTTTGACGTGAAATCAAGTGAGAGGCCTAATTTCACTTGTGTGTGTTGTCGACGCACTTATTATAAGAATCAGACTAAGTTAGTGGATTTATATGCAAAAAGTGCAAGGGAAATAATAGTGAATGGAAGGATTTTGCAACATACTTGATGGTAGAAAATTGTTTTGATTTGGGATTGGATCAACGTGTGTGTACTTATTGTTGTAACAAATTAAAACAAAACCAGATGCCTGCTAGAGCAGTTCATAATAATCTGGAATTGGTTGAGATTCCTTCTGAATTGAAGGACTTAAATACTTATGAATCTATTTTGATTCAAAGTATCCATCCCTTTCAGGCTATTGTAAGAATGGAGCCAAAGACAGGGAAATTGCCTCCATCAGATTTACAGAGAGGATTAAAGGGAAGAGTTGTTTATTTGCCTCTAGATTTGAAGAAAAACATTAACACAATTGGAGTAGAAAAAGTGGAAGAGGAACCTCTGGTTATCTTAGTTAATGGGGTTCCGACAAAGAATAAGAAAATATGGCAAGATTTAGTAGATGTTAGGAAAGTTAAAAAGGCAACATTGTATTTGAAAAAAAATAATAAATACTATAAGAATGTATATGTTGCAGAAGAGGAAGTAAGTGAGGAAGAGGATAGCGATTTGTGTGCTGGTCAAATTGAGAAAGTAGAACCCTCTACTAGTGAAGAAATATATGAACATTATAGTGTTCATCCTTTGCATTCCAAGGAAGTCGTGGGGAATGCTATTGAGTTGTTTCAAATGAAACAAGCCAAAGGGAGTCCCATTAGTGTTTGGGAGGAAAGTTTGGAAGCTCGGTGTTTCCCACAGCTTTTTCCAACAGGTCAAGGAGGAAGATATGATGAGCGACCTCATCAAATTCCTGCTTCTGAATACCGGACTTTGCGATTGTATGCAGGAGATGCTAGGTTTCGACAATGCATTCCTTATTTGTTTCATCTCCTGTTTGAAAGCGATCTGTCTGGACTGTCATATGCAGTGAACCACATCTTGAAAAGTGGTATACACATGCAAAACATCTCGGCAAGTGATTTCATGGATAAAGTGAATGTCCAAGATAGTATTTTGGATTCTCACCTGATTAATCTCATGGCGTGTCAGCGTGGTACTAATGAGTACTGTTACCGTCGTCATGGTGATTTAAAATGTATGCTGAGGAACTTAGGTACTCCCACATGGTTCCTCACTCTGAGTTGTGCCGAGTATGGCTGGGAAGACTTACTTCAATTTCTACGAGAGGCAAATGCTAACGTAGATAACATCGAATTCAAGACACCCGGAGAACTGTGCTCTTTGGATCCAGTCAATGTATGTAGGTACTTCAATCATAGATTTGAAGCTATGATGTCTTTCATCATGAATAAGAAGAATCCACCTCTTGGAGAGGTGTTGGATTTCTTCTGGAGAAAGGAGTACCAAGCAAGAGGTGCTCCTCATATACATATGTTGCTGTGGATCAAGGATGCACCTAAATTTGGAACGGATCCAGAAGACTCAGTGATGAGTTTCATCCAACAGTATTCTACGTGTGCTGTTCCAAACGCAAAGGAGAAGAAAAGCCTAAGAGAAAAAGTTCTGCGTTTCCAAAGCCATCGATGTGGAAAGTACTGCCGTCGTAAATTCCGAAACAAAGACAAGTTCTACACCAAATGTCGTTTCGGCTTTCCACGACCGGTGATTTCTAAAGGAAGAGTAAACAGTTTGATGTCTTCGCTGCGACATAATGTGATGAAGAAATCACCTAAAAACACATACAATTTGAAGAGGAACGAAGAGTCCAAGTACATCAACGACTACAACCCGGTGATTTTGTCCATGTGGAATGCTAACATGGATATACAGTTTGTGGCTGATAACTGTATGGCTGTGGCTCGGTATGTGACGTCTTACATCACCAAAAAAGAGAAGACAGAATTGAAGGATATGTGGGAGGATATTTCCCATGAAAAGAGCCTCAGCAAGAAGTTGTACAGTTTCAGTCTGAAGATGTTGTCGCATCGAGAAATCGGAGCGTACGAATGTTCTGACCGGTTGTCTTCAGCAAGTCTCTATGCCAAGTCCAGGAGTATCGTTTGGGCGAGTCTTGGTCTTGCTGCAACGCGTAATCGAGTTCTCAAACCTGTGCGGGAAATTGAGTATTTGGCGGAAAAGGAGCCAAACAGTACCGACATTTTGAAGACAAACATGTTAGATACATATTATCCAAATCGAAGCAGTCACCTCGAGAATGTTTGTCTGTATGAGGTTCTGCAAAATTACATATTCAAGAGGAACATCAAAGAAGATACTGAGAAAGGAGTGTATGCTGTAATAGGAAGTGAGGGATGTCTGGTCAAGCAAAGAAAATGCCACTTGATAAACCATCGAAAATTGAGTGGCGAATCTCCTGAAAAAAAGGAGTTTTTCTATTTAGCACTTTTGCAACTTTTCAAGCCTTGGCGTGCAGAAGAGGAACTGCTTGGAGATTTCCTCTGTTACGAAGACTCTTTCAATGCCGCCAAGGAGACCATAGAATGTCCTGCTTTTCCCAAATATGTAGAAATGTTGAATGCGGAAATTGAGCAGGAAGCAACGATTGCAGCCGAGATTGCCAGAGACAGTTCTCAGGACAGTCAGAGTTCTGCTTCATTGAGTCAGGATCCACTAGGAGGACCTCTTATTGAAAATGAAGCTGCCACTGCTATGAATGAAGTGGAAAGAGCCATGGCACATGCTCAAGAGGATGCGGTTAACTTAGAAGAGTTGGAAAGGCAACTCAACGTTGAGCAGAGGAAAATATATGACGAAGTTACCATGCAAATTGATCATGGATTAAGTCATGATAAGAAAGAGTGCTCATGTACGTCGTTGAAGCCTGTCCGACTGTACGTGAGTGGAGAAGCGGGAACTGGAAAAAGTTTCCTCATTAAAGCAATTTCATGCTATTTGCAGGAAAGGACAGAGTCATCGCTGTCTTGTGTTGTCACTGCTCCAACTGGACTGGCAGCACATAATATTAAAGGGATTACTTTACATCGTTTACTGATGCTGCCAGTGGAGCATGACAACAAATTAGAATATCACAAGCTATCTGGAGATGCTTGTTTTGAAGTTTCAAGAATCTTGAGGAAAATGAAACTTCTTATCATTGACGAAGTAAGCATGGTTTCCAATGTCATGCTTGCCTTTGTGCATTTGAGGATGCAAGAAGTTCTCAAAACAGAGTATGATGTGTTATTTGGTGGCAAACACATCATTGTTTTCGGAGATCTTCTGCAGCTGACACCAGTGAAAGGGCAACCTGTGTTCAAAATGCTCACGCATGAAGATACCAGGAAGTGCCTAGGCAGCATTGGCAACGTCAATATATGGTTAAACTTCAATTATGCTGAACTGCATGAAAATATGCGTCAGGCGAAGGATGAAGTTTACAAGACTATTCTACAAGATGTTAGAATTGGAAAAGTGACTGAGCATGGGAAAGAAGTTTTAAATGCACGATTACTGTCAAATTTATATCCAGAACAAGATGTTGTGCCTGAGAATATTTTTCAGAAAATTACTGAAAAGAAATCTGGAATATGTTTGATGCCAACTCTTGCAGAATGTGCCAAATTTAACAACAAAATGTTGCATTTAGAAAAGCAAGAGATTGTGAAACTGGAAGCTATTGATAGAGTAGAGCATATGGGATCAACAATTATTTTGTCTGAGAATCTGAAAACTAAATTGGATTCATTAGAGAAGAGTATATCTAAAACTGCAGGTTTTGAAAAGACTCTGAATGTGTGCTTGAACTGCCGTATAATTTTAAGAAGGAATTTACATGTTGAAAGAGGTCTGGTAAATGGATCAATGGGTAATGTTGTTGATTTTGTGAAATACAGAAATAGAGATGGAATTGAATTTTTAAAAATTAAATTTGATGGCATTGAGGAAGTACAGCTAATTGCTCGTTGTTCTGCTAGATTTTTGCTTGTAAAAGACTTATATGTTTGCCGTAAGCAGTTCCCTGTTTGCTTGGCATATGCGGTGACAATCCATAAATCGCAAGGTTTAAGTGTAGACAGTGCATTGGTGAATATTGGCAGTTCTGTGTTCAAGGAGGGTATGGCATATGTGGCATTGTCACGAGTTAGAACTTTATCGGGATTGTACTTGATTGAGTGTGATGTCACAAACATTTGTGCAGATCTAGATTGTGTTAAGGAATACAATAGGTTAAGAAGAGAGTATGCGCCACATTTGCCTCAGTTTCCTTTGTTTGAGAAACGTCTGGTAGGCCGGAAACGAAGAAATGAGAACAATACTGGGGAGGTTGTAGCAAAAAGACAAAAAGTGAATGAACCTAAAATTAAAAGCAGAAACAAAAAGGATTCTGTTGAAGATGTTGTTGGTTTTCAGTTTGAAAACAGTTCTGGTGTCAACTGCTATGCTAATGTAGTAATTAATGTTTTGTTTTCTCTAAAAAATGTAAAAGAAGAGATTGTGGTCAATTCTGATCAAAGATTTTGCAGTTTGTTAAACTCTGTGTTAGAGAAATGTACCACTGATAGAAGAAACATAGAAAGTGTGTCTGAAATTCGAAATCTGTTAGATAGATGTTCAGGCCAAACACAATTCTCTCAAAATATTCAGCAAGATTGTCAGGAGTTTTTAATGTATATGCTTGATGTATTACATGCTGAAGGTGTAGATGTAGATCAGCTGTTTGGGCTTTCTTATCAATGGCAGCATGACTGTGAGAACTGTATGGTATCAAGTACTACTAGTGTAGACTCAGAAAGATTTATATATTTAACTTTGCCAGACAGTAAATCAGTCTCCTTTAATAAGCTAGTAAAAGCTGCTAATCACAACATGGAGTGTAGCCAATGTAAATCTGAAATGATGTCCACATTATTTATACGAACATATGGCCAGTACGTCATTTTAATGTTCCAACGATGTAGGACTGATGGAACAAAATTGACAACTTTAATAAAAAATTTTGTAGCTTCGCAGTTGTCAATATCAGGAAGGACTTTTGTAACTACAGCAATTATATATCATGACGGCCCTTCAATAACATCAGGACATTACACAGCTTATTTAAAGTCTAGAAATGGCTGGTCATTCTGCAATGATTCTGTTTTAGTTTTCAAAAAAAAATTGCCGTATGACCTTAAAAACTCTTACCTGGTGTTTTTAAAACCAAAATTTTAGGGAAATAATCTCGGGATGTGCTCTGTGGAATTTCAAGAAGTTCTAATGGCTCCTACACAATTTGGCCTTGAGGATAAGTGTAGTTCAGAGACATAACTTCTAATCATAGGACTGGACATCATGGAGATATATGTGCACTTTGAATGAGTTCAGAAGAACTGTTTCTTTTTATAAGCTAATTGAAGCAGCCAATCAAAACATGGAGTAGAGGGAATGTAAGTCTGCAATGCTGTCTACTGTTTTACATTGCTTTGTGATTAAAAGTGATGTAGAGAATTAAATAATTGTAGTAGTCATAGAGGTAGTGTAAGTCTGCTTCATATTAAGCAGTATCAGTGTCATAGGAAATGTAGAACATGACTGAGCAAGAAGGGGAAGATATTACTATTCCAGGATTCTGAAAATGATCTTCAACATTTTAATTGTGAAAGTTGCGGAAATGCCAAATGATGGGATTGGCTTACAAGAAATCCAAGAGTTATAAATAGCTCTGACTAGATTTGGCCTTGTGGAAAATAGTGGTAGAGAGCAAGAAGTCATTTATTGCATGTAACGTGTTTTTAAAAACGATGGAGGTTTTCTTTCAGAAAGTGGCGGGCTGAAAGTAATAACAGCACAAAAGAGTGTAAGCTGTTCATAGGACATCCTTGGACGTCATGGAAAGTAAGTTAACTTTAAGGAGTTCTGAATTTTGTTTTCTGATGTTGTATGGGTTTTTTAAACACAATCATTTTGATTGTGTTTTTTTTTCCCCGCTGTTACATGATGAATACCTTCAAGTCACTGTTTTTAGTGAATTTTGATACATTCTGAGAACAGCAAAAATAAACCATTTAACATGTATAATTAATTCTGTACTGTTTGCATTTATGATGTATATGTAGAACTGTGTAGGAGGCATGGAGAAGGTGAGTTTTCTGTAAGTGTTAAATTTATTGCATGCAGTGCTGCACTTCTACGTATTCTTTCATATGCTGGACTACATCTGCACAATGAGATACCTAAGCAAAGGAAACACAAGTGATGTGATTGTGAAATGAGCAAAATAAATTGCACATATTTCAATTACATCACCTGTGTTTCCTATCATTATGAATCACATTGTGCAGATCAAGTTTAGGTCTGTCCAGGGAAACATAGGAGGTTTCTACTTTGTTGAAGAGTGCAGTGGACATGACTCACTTCATTGGTAGACTTTCACAGATATTATCTCCTCTGTACACTTCAACAAGTGTAAATCTCATCTTGAACTCTGAGTAGGCCTCACCTCAAACAAATCTCTGGATAGGAGACATGTTATTGGCATCCTGAAGCGACACTTTTCTGAAACAAGAGCAATGCAAAAGATGCACCATGTTTTAAGATAGGCCTCACTTCATCTGCATCAAGATACTGTTAGTTTAAAATGTATATCTTTAGGATTGTGTAGGGGACCTGGAGAAGCAGAAGCTTCTGTCAGTGTCAAAGTTGTTGAAAAACTATTTGTCCTTCAATCTTTTCCCTTGTCTTTTGTAATTTTTAAATACATGTTTTAATATTTTTCAAATGTTGGTTCTCTCTTTCACAGATTGAAAATATAAAAATAAAAAGTGATTAATTTAACGGCAATTATAAGGTAAATAGTTGTACTCTTTTCGTTACATTTCTATCACATTCACCTACTATTAGATCCACTGCTTCACTTCTTTAACCCTCAGTTTCCTGCCTTTGCTACTTTCCTCATTCCTTTCTCTATTACCTACTTACTCAACTCCTTCCACTCTTTTTCTCAGTCCCTCTGTTCTCATAGTTCCTCAGTCTTGTTCACTCACTCCATCTCTATTACTCTTAGTGTCTGTGAATTACTTTCCCACCTTTTTTTTTGGACCGCTTCCCGGGAAGTGGCCCGGTTCGCAAACCAGCAGCGTTATGGGAGTCCACCATTTTGTGTTTCGGTCGAATCAAGATACAAGATGGAGGGCAAAT
This sequence comes from Lissotriton helveticus, assembly GCF_964261635.1. Lineage (NCBI taxonomy): Eukaryota > Metazoa > Chordata > Amphibia > Caudata > Salamandridae > Lissotriton > Lissotriton helveticus. The sequence goes on along the minus strand of NC_136072.1, from coordinate 962,472,422 downwards.
AATGTTCAGAATGGGTAGAAGGGGTCACGGTAGATGTATCTTGACCCCCTTGGTTTTCTGAGGGTGGCTGAGGAGGACCATAGTTCTTCACTCTTGTTCACTCTCTCTGTTTCTATTAATGTCACTGTTTATGACTGATCAAAAATTTTTTTTTTTAAAAAGAACAGTAACTATAAGGGAAGGAAACAGACAGTTATGTTCAAAGAAAGACAGCTATAGGGAGTAAACTAAGGATACTGTTACCTACAATCCACTGCTGTTGATGTTACTGACCATGTCATGAATGATGTAATATGTGACATCATCAGCAGTGGATTGTAGGTAACAGTATCTCTTGTTTACTCCCTAGCGCTGTCTTTCTTTTCACATAACTGTCTGTTTGCTTACCTTATACTTACTGTTCTTTTTTTTTAAAAATATTTTTTTTGGTTAGCTTCCGGTACGCGTACCGGGTAGCGCTCCGGGGAGCGAACTAAGAGAAATAGAGGTTGGCAGAGTTCTAAATATTCTACCAATTTTTTTATAATGGGGAGGTAGTTCTGAAAAGAACTTTTTTTTAATGTTTTTGTTGTTTTATATTTTTTTTAGTATTTTTTGAACATTTTTATACTTTTTTTGTATTTTCTGAACGTTTTTAAAAATTTTTGGGTTTTTTTTTGGGGGGGGAAACAAAAACGATCCATTCTAAAGGGCTCAACAGGAGCAACAAAAAAAAAAGAATTTATTTTTTGGGGCATTTCGTACAAACATTAACATGATTTTGAATAGCTCGCAAAATCAAAGTGATGCTACTTTCCCTGTAGCAGATGAAATCGCCACATTCCACGCACACTTGCTTTACGTGCCCAAACAACATTTGGATGTTTGCGATCATCTCCCTCGCCTCTGGTCCCGACACCTCTGGAACAACCGATCTTCTTGCCATTGGGAGGGGATTTTGTTGCTCATCACGTAGCTGGGCAGCACTATAATTATTTGGGTGCCACCTACTCATATGCCGATGCATAGTGTGATTGCCGTAACTGTATTTTTTATCAGTTCCCCTTGACAATCTATCACCGCATATACGGCAAAACACGTAGCGTGCATTCACTTTTTTTTGCCCCTCAGGAATTCTATAGAATTGCCAAATGTAATTCTCCTTTCGATTGTACCTCCTGGGCTCCTCTGGCAAAAACCTTGGCTCTTCCTCCTCTTCCTCCTCTTCCTGTTCTTCCTCTTCTTGCAAAATTACTTCTGCAGGTGGTCCTCTCTTTCTTGGATTTGGTGGAGGTGGTGGGTTAGCACCAGCTGAAGCTACTAATGAAGCCATGTCAAAGTGTAAATAAAGGGTCTTTCTCTCACCAAGATGAAAGTCAGAGTGAGGAAAGAAGGAGGGTTTTTCATCATTTGGGAAAAGCAAAAGTTCTAAACCAATGAAAAGTGTTCATTTTAGATCACATGACCTAGTATTACATCATTAGGAAACCAAAAGTGAAATGAACCAATGAAAAGTGTTATTACCGAGTCACATGACCTGCTGTGTTTACGTTACGCGGTCGGCGCCGCGCCGCGGATCGCTTCCGGTTCGCGTACCGCTGCGCTTCCGGGTACGCGAACGTAGCACGTAATATGACGTATTACGCGAGAACGCGAAACGTCATGCTGACGCGACGCGTCACGATGTTGTTTTCTAACGCGAGAGGTGCGCAAAAGGAACGTTTACCGGTTCGCGGACCGGGTCGCGCCTCCGGATTGAGCTAACGGGAAGCTAACCGGTTCGCGTACCGGGAGCGAAACAAAAAAAATAATTAAAAAAAAATTGTATTAAAAACATGTAAAAAATATTTTTCTATTTAAAGAATAATACATTGTAAAGGTTTTGATATTAGCTATTAAAAAACCAATGAAATTCACTGAAAAAACCATAGGTTATAGACCATATATAGTTAGGAATTAGCATTTACAAAACCTTGAAAATTCACTGAAAAAACCATAGGTTATAGACCATATATAGTTAGGGATTAGCATTTACAAAACCTTATTTTACTCACACAAAACCAATGAAATTCCATATATAGTTAGTTGTACTAACTATATATCACGCACCCGCAATCCACTGCTGATGATGTCACATATTACATCATTCATGACATGGTCAGTGACATCACTGATGACATCACTGATGACATCTCAAATGACATCACTGATGACATCACTGATGACATCTCAAATGACATCACTGATGACATCACTGATGACATCTCAAATGACATTACTGATGACATCACTGATAAAATCATTCATGTGATAATACGATGAACGTCTTCAGACTCTAATATAACCTTAGATACACTCAGTGTAAACACAGACTCACAGATTGTCACTCATCCATGAAGTTACACACACACCTAGACAGTCATGCAAACAATCAATCACACCTCCATTTCCTTAACTATACAGTTAAACACACCTTACTTATTCAAACATATACTAAAACATATTTACTCACTTATACAATCCTGGATACAAGTTCACAATGATCCATACAGCCACTCACACATTCACTGGCTCTTATGCACAGTTATTTATATATGTCAACTCTCACATGTACTGTATTTTACATATGTACTTAATTTGACATGTAGCACTGAGATATCTATTCACTCACCAATACAGTCATGCACACAGTCAACCGCCCATACAGCTGTTTCCAACATGCACTTTTGAACCCATACATCTATGCACAGAGTCATACACTTCCCAGCCACCCACACACACACTCAGTCTCCCATACAAATGCTTGGGCAACCAATCAATAACCCATATAGTTACTCATATAGCTACTGATCAACACATGCAGCAGTTTACAGAACAACAGAAATAATGATGCACAAATTAAGACAGTTTAGTCACTAACCCATGCACTCAGTGAGACACATTTAATCACTCACTCATACATTCAGTAATGCACCTACTAAATCCTTCGTCCAGACACTTATACATCGACTCATTCATAAATATGTAAGACATATTTTAACTTTACAGAAAAATACAGTCACTGGATGTTGTCATCAGTGATGTCATCAGTGATGTCATTTGAGATGTCATCAGTGATGTCATCAGTGATGTCATTTGAGATGTCATCAGTGATGTCATCAGTGATGTCATTTGAGATGTCATCAGTGATGTCATCAGTGATGTCACTGACCATGTCATGAATGATGTAATATGTGACATCATCAGCAGTGGATTGCGGGTGCGTGATATATAGTTAGTACAACTAACTATATATGGAATTTCATTGGTTTTGTGTGAGTAAAATAAGGTTTTGTAAATGCTAATCCCTAACTATATATGGTCTATAACCTATGGTTTTTTCAGTGAATATATATATATATATATATTTATATATATATATATCTTTTTTTTCAAGTATTCTTTTCAGAAGAATCCACACGCACTCACGGTAAACTCGTGTTGCACTTTTGATTTTATTAAGACATCAGCATTTTTTAATGGACAAGCCCAACAGCCCTACGCGTTTCGGTCTATTCACATACCTTGATCACGGGTACATGTGATCAAGGTCTGTGTCCAGATTTTTTCTCATGTGTTTTGCGGTCCCCACTCCATTGATTTACATAATTGTTGATAGACTTTTACTGCTCAAACACACATTCCAACATGTTGTGGGATGAGTTCCAATGTATTAGCATCTCCTGTACAAGGGCCTTTATGGGTCATCTATTAGCATACTGAAAGATGCTCAGCTTCTTTGGTTGTTTATATAAATGACACATTCTTTGTCAGGTGAGCAGTATGTTGCTGACCACCTCTTCTTTTTTTTTAGAAAGGTCTGCACAATTAGATTGACACAATGATCTAAACGCAGGACTGCGAAATACCCACTGTCACTCGTGACTTTCACTATACCACTGGCATTGTCAGAGGCTCCAAATCTAATTTTGACACATCTGGGTTTAAGGCATTAGGTATGTCTAGGCATCAAACTCTTCCAAGATGTTGGTAACTGTATGAGATTTCTCCATGGTGACCCTCACAATTGTTGCATGCCAGCCACTATGGCGAAATAGTAATAACAAAAACTTTAGGTAGTAGTGTTCCCTAAATCAAGAGAAACGTCCGCACATATAGCTAACAAACTTTGTTTACGTGTAGGGTCAACATTATATGTCCCAAAAAAGGCATCTGGGTGCTAGATTTCCCCTTCATACACCAACTACCTAGTGGTGTTGACTGCACACAGGGTGTACACCAAAATAACACAATAAATAAAGGGTTTTGACAACACACCTCTAGTTTTAACAATAGTGTCATATTATACTCAATGTAGTTTCATTTTAATCATAACATATGAATATATAAAGGGACCCAAGACATGCGATGTTCTTGATATTCTTTTATTCACAAAACTTCTTTTAAAAGTTCCCAGCACACTGCTTGCCGACACGTTTTTCGTCTTACAAAGACTTTTTCAAGGCCGCGAAAATAAATATCATGCGCATCCAAATAAGAAATTCATTCTGTGCTGTCAATAAGTTGGCGTGTAATGGCACCACACGGTCTCAGGTTTTACGAAAATCAAAATAGACTCTTAAGGTGTGTAGATAGATCTGTAATGTCAGAGTGTCATAAACGGAAGTTCCAAGATGGGTGCCAAGATAGAATATACCTTACAATGTAATGTAAAATTCCGTGGACTGGTATGACCTCCGTTATTATTTAGTATGTTTTATTTAGAGCACAGAGTCCGAGATATGCTGAATTCCTATAATATGCCTTCAGATCGATCACCTGATGTAAGAAGCCACACAGCACCAAGAGGTTTTAACCGTAATCCGTCTCGACCTGTCTGTAGTATATCACTCGATGGGTCATTGAAGTAAGGGGCCACCAAAAGTAGATAATGTGCCCCACAGCGCACACCGGTCTCAACCACAATACATCTCGACCTAATAGTCTCACTCGGAGAAGCGTGATAACCCTCACATTTGCATTGGACGCTATGGCAAAATAGCTCCGGCTTGGAACATTCCATTTTGGGCAGAGAGCTTCCACAACTTCAAGGAATCCCACTCCTTCTGTAAAATAAAAAGGGAGCAGGATTAAAGATAAAATTCTTGCAGCTTCCCATTGTGGAAACATGATTTTTCGTGGTTCCGGTGGTACGGTAACTCCTTGGTAAATATAGCCTTAATAGTAGCCTGTTTTCTTGCAGTACTACTGCCACTTGAGACCTGTTGCAACAGCATCAGGGAGGCTGCCTGAGCAATTTGGGGAGGAAGTTGATAAATCCCACAGTGCTTTGTGCCATGCAGACTTTGCTGAGCGTGAGTATGGTAAAGTATGGAGGAGGCTTACATGGTACAGGACTGCTTTGGATGTTTCTTCTGCTGTTATCCTCTTCTTCCTCCTCCTGAATGCTTTCCTCTATCACTTTAGCTGCTAGTTCTCGCTAATCGCCATCAGATATTCTTTTAACTTGCTCTTCCCAAGTGATTTTGTAATGTTTTTTTGAATGGGACAAGAAGGGTTGCAGCCATGGGCCTTATTCATTGAGGTGGAGGTTTCTGCACTGTTTCTCTTTGTCCAGTGCCACCTTCCCTTAACCCTGATGGCAGGCGGTAGGCCTGGGTCTGGGTATGGACTCCGGGAGAGTCACTGGCAGTGGAAGATGGTGCGCCGGGCAGTGTTTCGCTGCTCTGGGGTCTGGTGCACCCATAACCAATGGATGCACCAGTGGTCCTGGACTGGGAGCAGGACCTGCTGGACCTGCTAGGAGTTGAGGTCCCGGGGCTTGGATAGTAGCTAATTATATTAGTATTGTGTTCTTCTGTTCTGTGTTATTGCGAATAATATTATTTTTGCAAATAGCTAACATGCTGCTGCTACTTACATGCAGGTAACTTATGTGTACAAATCTTATCTTAAGTGATTGTTACTTCCAGGCAGGTGCTCAGCGCTACTAACTAATCGTACTTGTTTGCAACTTTGCGCTCTCTTGGGCTGGTTATGTAAGAGAGGTTAGAGAATTTAAGTTAGGTAATGCAAATAGGAAAGACTCCAGTTTTTTCCTTTGTCCTTCTGTCAGGCTGTCCTGTCCTGTCACTAAAATAGTGGTAGTAGTTACTTAGTTAGTATTATTTGGTAATTGTGCGGCCTGTGTGACGCGTCCTCCCACATGGCTTCAGTCCTAGTAGAACCTTCTGTAGTTCATATAGTGAGTGAAAAGCAACAGACCAATTAGGTGTATGCAATATGCATGCATCCATCTATGCATTAAGGGGAATAAACACAGACTTAGTAATTGGCCCGTCAAAGGTGGTTGGAGTTGAGAATGAGAAATGATTGGGAATGAGATCGGAACTTAGAAGCAAATATCATTTTTTTGCAATTCATTCCAAAGTCTGGAATAGGCAGGCTAGGTATGTTCAGGATTCAGGAATCGGAATTGAACTGTGGAATAATGAAGATAGGATGGTGCGCGACAGCGATACTAGTCTACTACTAGTAGATCTGATTTAGGATAGGTCAATGTTATTGCAATTGCCGTTTCCTGTCTAAAAATATTTTTTGAGCGATTATATTTATTTAACACAAATCGTTTTTAATCTCTTTAATTATGTCTTACATGAGCAGCATCCAGGGGCAAGAAGAAGACTGGGTCTGCTGGCAATGCTGAGGTGGGTGCGGGAGCCAAAAGGGCCTACCATTAGCAGTAGGAAGTGGCCTCAGGGGCAGAGTGCTCTGCTGCTGGCCCTAGTAAGTCCTCCTGGTGTTGCTATATTAATATTTCCATAACTTTTACCGCTCTATTATTTCCATTTCCTAATTAAAAAAATTCCAAAATCCTCTTCAATCTATCTCTTTCTAAATTCTTGTTTTTACTCAATTACCAACTAGTGCTAGCATTGTTTCTGGTGTCTTTTTGTTTTTGTTTACATCAACTCAGACTGCCTCTGACAAACCTCTGACTCCGTATTAGTCTATCTGTAGCTTGCTTTCTTCTGGGCTTCCACTCAGCTTTCCCTCTCCCCTTATATGAGTATTGCTTAGTAGTGGTAGTTTAAGACTTAGAGAACCCATTCGTCCTAGACTACTTCTAGTACTAGTAGTAGTAGTAGTAGTAGTAAGGACCCCTTACTACTGCTAATACTAGTAGCACTAATCTGTTGTGCAGATTGCACGCCCAAGTAAGGTATTCTACACAGGTTTGTGAGATGAGAAGGCTTTCGTTTACTGTCTCATGCTGAATCAGTAAATGGTGGTCACTCACGTTGGGCACCCCAAAGTGGTGTATTTTAATTTTTGTAATCCAGCCCTACTAATTTTTTTATTAGCAGCAGTTGATGGTGAAAATGGAAGAACTGGTTACCGTGCACCATGGCTGGAAGGAAGTATGAGGTGGAGGACAGCACCATTATTTTCCAACTAAGAGAGACCTCAGGTCAGCCCAGTAGGCCACTCTTTCTTCTTTTCAAAAGATAAGATGCACCAATAGTTCTAGCCACTAAGTCCAGTCCTTTGGGTTGTCCTCTTCTTGAGAGGGGTTTCAAACATTTCCACCAGCAAAATGCCCAACCGGATATTATTGTGTTATTTTTGATAGGACATACAGTCTACTCTACTCTAGTATCCAATTGTAGATATTGATGTGTTTGGTGTATGTATTATTAATTTTGTATTTTCAATCTTGCTAATGAAAAAAATAGGGGAGGGGTTTATATGGCATCTAAAAAATGTTTTTTTCAGGCGTACTGACCACCAGTGCTGGGGCCAGCAGTGAGGGCCATGCCACTCTGGGGGGAGCGGAGGCAGAAGCTGCAGGTGGTAAGCCAGTAGCAGTAGCGGGTGGTGTTAATTCATATTCCTTAACTATTGCGAATTATGAATACACTCGCTGCATGGGTGTACACTCAGTACACTGTACTTCTGCTGAGACTAAGTTGTGAACACTGAACAGTTGAAGAAGACACCCTTTACTTAACATTAGCATTAGCACCGGGGGTTGAGTAACTAATGGCCTATTCTACTCTATCTTCAACTCAGTAGAGAAAGTTTTATAATGAAGACAAAAAGTCAGGCGACATGTAATATATGACTGGCAGAGAAGGATGCATGGGTGAAGGAAGGGGCCACTGGCTGATAGGATGCATGGGTAGTTGATGGATGGGTGAAAGGACATAGAAAGGATGCCTGCCGGGGTGGGCTGTATGGGTGAAAGGAATCCTCTGTGGGGTTTGAGGGGTGAAAATCAAAGGCAAGCAAGGACGCATGGGTGGTGGTTGGTTATAACAAATGTATGTTGTCGGTGAAAGGTTTATGATAGCCATGTTTGGATGGATGGATGCCTGGATAGTATCATAGTAGGTGAGAAGAGTCAGACTGGTTAAAGAGACTGTAAAAGAAAATTAAACCATGCCAGAGTACCAAAACCAAGGGTAAAGAATAAAATAATGCTAGAAGAGCAATGCAATGATGAATGAAAAAAGTTCTGGGAAGAACATGGACTGGTTTTTTGCAAGTAGTTTTTAATTTGATTCAAAGGTTTGAGGTTGTATTTAAGAATAAATTGCAAGCACCACATATATATTGTGCATGACTATTATGTACCCTACCAACTAATCATTAATCGCCTCCCTCTGACTCTGAGGCCCACTTCGACTCAAGTCCCTACCCATGCCATTTTGACCGTGTCAGCCATGGGTGGTCTATCAGCTGCATGATAACTACTTACAAATCAGTATGTCAGCCTCATCATCATCACATGAGTGATGTTTGTGCAGTATATCATTATCATTCATAAGCATGTTAATGGCCTTATTGCATTATCAGGGTGAAAGTGAAATTGAGCATTTGACATTGATTTAACAGAGTATGGCCGCTATGGAAAAATTAGATAATTGTGTAGTACAGCTGCCCCACCTGCAAACAGTGGTAAAGTAACATGAGTCTGCGACACAAGTGTGAGAAGTTGGCCTGGTATATGATGCTCACTAGTTCTAGTGATCACCTTGTACCATGCCAAGCAACCCTTATGGTGGAGGTTGTAAAGTCAACCTTATAGACAAGCTATCCTAGGGGTAGCATGGACTAAGCAGTCTTAGGCTAAACTCTGTAAAGGCATGTGAAGCAAGCTGTTTTACCATACACAATCCCCTTGAATATCAAATGAAAGGACACCACACAGATATATATTGAAAATATATATAGATTTATTTCTACAAATATCCCCTATACTCTTTATGAGCACAGAAGCAAATGCGTTAAAACAAAACACAGTTTAAATATACAAAAGTTGCACAAATATGGATGAGCCCTAGGGGCCACCTAAATCATATACTAAAATAGTGGTATAAGAACCACTATGGGGAAAGTGAAGAGGCCTGGGGCCTGGGGAATCGCTGGAGCTGTTCGAGACTAGCAGTGATGAAGTCGGGAAAGGCCCGCTGGACTCGGGTGCAGTGCTCAAAGTGCACGCATGCACCAATGTTAAGTCAATGGTGCGTAAAAGTTACAAAGTTAGTGTTTAAGGAACCTTCCGATGGACCTACAAGGATAAAACTTTAGACACATGCACTAGAGGTGTACACCAGTGTGGGAACACCGGCGTTGCTGAGTTACCTCACCCACAGGAAGCGGGTGCACAGGTGAGAAGTAGCGTCGGGTTTCATCACGCAGGTCGATGGTGCTTGGAGCTGAAGATGCTGCAGGCGGGTCGTCGTGAAGAGTTCCGGTGGATCCAAGGGTGGATCTGAAGAGGTGAAGACCTGAAAGCAGAGGGGACAATGTTCAAAGTCACTAGCCAGTGACTACCGTGGAACCAGGATGGAACCAGGCAATGTCGGGTGCAAACAGGTGAAGACGTGAAGATTGTCTCTGCAGCCACGTGGACACAAAGAGGTCAAGGACGTCCAGGAGTCGATCACGAGCTGTCCCACGATGGCTCTCGCTGATGGCGGTGTCGGCAACTTGATTGGAGCAAACAGGCCTTGGCAAAAGCAAGTCACGCAGGAATCAATCAAGCTTCTCACTCGGACCAGCAAGGTCAGAGCGGGTGCTCCTTTTCAGGGGAACAAGGGCCAGTCTGGAGCAACCAGACCAGCGTTGCAAATTGTAGTTTTCGTCGCTAAGATGGCCACTAGCCGCGTGGCAAATGACCGGGATGGCGCGTTGAGTGGCAAAGTGCAAAAGGGCCCCACGCAGATCGTGGAGATGCTGGGGGCTGATCTTCGGTGCAAATGCTGCTCGGAGTTGGGGCTTCTCAAACCCTAAAGCACAGCATCGAGGGTGCCGAGGGTGCTGCGCAGTCAGCTCTTCGGGGGTCTTCCAAGATGTCCGATCCCACGTCTCTCGGTGCCTCCACGGGTCTCTTCTTTTCAGGGACTGTGGATCGGGCTCTGAGATGTCTGGGACCTGTCAGGCTCTGGGCTCCGGCTCCGGCGGGAGGCGGCGGCAAAGCAGACATCGAGTTGCTGGTTGGTGCCTGTATTCACAGGGTGGTCACTCCTTGGCCACAAGGGAGATTCTCTTCAGTCTTCTGTGCAGCAGAATGTCGAAGTCCAAGTTTCTTCTGTATTTCAAGTCGAGTTCAGGATGATCTGAAGTCTAAGGACACAGCTCCTGCTCTTATTCCAAATCTGGGGGCCGGATCACCTACTAGGTCCCTCCTCTGGGTGGCACCAGGAAGGGGGGTGGTTACACCCCCTTTCCTTTGTCCAGCTTTGCGCCAAGACTGGGGCTGGAAAGCCCCAGCACCGGTTTGAACTGGCATATGCACAGGGACACCTTGTGTGCCCCAGGCATGTCTGATTCTATTCAGTCCTGTCCTACCCAATACACAAAATCCTGTCTGGGGTGGTGCTAGCACCTCCCAAGGCAGGAAACCCTTTCTCCAAGCTGCCCTCACTGGAAGGACTCCCAGCAGCAGGAGGTCAGACTTGTGTCTGTGGTGGCAGCATCCATTTTGTGATGCTGAGGCTCTGTTTAACTTTAACCGGGGTTCAGGTTAGGTACATGTCGTGTCCCTCTAGAAGGGTGGAATGCTACCCCCGTCGCCAGAACTGGCGAGGGGGTAGTATTCCAATTCGTATGACACCTTACTCGACATGTTTTGATAAAGCCAAACCAAAGATAGCATTTAACTGCGAGGTTCATAATGCACTTAAGAGTATATGGTATGGCAGTATCATGAAACAGCTAAAGGACATGGTTCCGAAAGCTGCAGACAGGGTCAGCTCATGCCAGAGCACCATCTCACATATTTACAAGCACTCTGCCTCCAGGATTGATGAGGCCTTCCATAGGAGTGGCTGATAGGAACATATGTGTCCATTTTAGGTTAGGCATAGGCATACTACACCTAAGTAAGGGGTGGTTACACCGACTTACCCCAGCTGAGTGATCAGCCAGTTGTGTCAAATATGGAGGCCAGGCCAGGGGTGGCACAATACGTGCTGCAGCCCCTGGTAGGCCTTGGAAGCACCTATGCCCTGGGTACCTGGGTACACTGTTACAGGGGCCAATAAGGTGAACCAGTTCCAATTTCGTAATGCACCTAAAGTACATTGGCAATCATTTAGAGAGAGAACAGCAGGCTGTGGGTCTGATTAGCAGGCCCACAGCCACATTAAGTCATAAACCAGTGAAGCAAAAAGCAAAAATTTGGGGTGACCATAGGACAGCAGACCCTACTCTCCTACACAACCCCCCCCCCAAACGCAGGGACATTAGACTAACCTTGACCAGTTGTGTCTTCATGTTCTAAGTGGAAGTACCTGGAGAGACCATCTGCATTACCATGGTCAGTCCCTTGGCGGTGCTCCACTGTAAAGTCCATCCCCTGTAGGGAAATGGACCACATGAGCAGTTTGGGGTTTTCACACTTCATCTGATTAAGCCATAAGAGGGGCTTATGGTCGGTCTGAATCTTGAAGTGAGTGCCAAACAAGTATGGTCTCAACTTCTTCAGGGCCCACTCCACAGCAAAGGCCTCCCTCTCAATGGCTGACCAACGTTTCTCTCTGGGGGTCAGCCTTCTGCTAATAAAAGCAATGGGCTGGTCTTGACCATCTACATTAAGTTGTGAAAGCACAGCTCCCACTCCCAACTCAGAAGCAACTGTTTGGACAATGAACTCTCTTGAGTAGTCAGGACTCTTCAGGATAGGTGCAGAGCACATGGCCTTCTTCAGGTCATCAAATGCCTTTTGACAGTATTCTGTCCACTGAACCTTTTTGGGCATCTTCTTAGATGTCAGATCATTAAGAGGAGTCACAATGGACCCATAGTTCTTAACAAACTTCCTGTAGTACCCAGCCAGGCCCAACAAAGTTCTGACCTGAGTCTGGGTAGTTGGAGGGGACCAGTCCTTTATGGTCTGGATCTTGCTCTCCAGTGGTTGAACTTGGCCTCCACCTACAAGGTGGCCCAAGTACACAACCTTACTCTGCCCTATCTGGCACTTGGTTGCTTTGATAGTGAGGCCTGCCTTTTGCAGAGCCTCTAGCACTTCCTTCATGTGGACCAGGTGATCCTCCCAGGTGGAGCTGAAGACAGCAATATCATCCAGATATGCTGCGCAAAAGTCATCCAACCCAGTGAGGACTTGATTCACCAACGTTTGGAAGGTTGCAGGTGCATTTTTCAAACCAAAGGGCATCACCACAAATTGATAATGCCCACCTGGGGTAGAAAATGCTGTCTTGGCTTTAGACTCCTCAGCTAACCTGATATGCCAGTAGCCAGCTGTCAAGTCAAATGTGCTCAAATACTTGGCAGAAGCCAATTTGTCAATGAGCTCATCTGCTCTTGGAATAGGGTGTGCATCTGTCCTGGTGACAGCATTGAGTCCTCTGTAATCCACACAGAACCTCATCTCTCTCTTCCCATCTTTGGTGTGAGGTTTGGGGACCAGGACCACTGGGCTAGCCCAGGGGCTCTCTGAAGGCTCAATGATACCTAATTCCAGCATCTTTTGCACCTCAGTCTTGATACAATCTCTGACATGGTTAGGTTGCCTGTAAATTTTGTTCTTTACAGGAAAACTATCACCAGTGTCCACCACATGGGTACACCAGTTAGTCTGACTGGGTGTCAGGGAGAACATATGTCGATATGACTGCAAAACCTGTCTACAGTCATGTTGCTGATGTTCAGTGAGGCTGCCATCTAAGGCCACACCATCAACTGATCCATCCTCAGGGATCTGAGTCAGCAGGTCTGGTAGAGTGTCACTCTCTTCCTCCTGCCCCTCATCTGTAGCCATGAGCAAGCCCATGTCTGCCCTGTCAACATATGCTTTTTAGCCTGTTAACATGGAGCACCCTGTGGGGGCTCCTGGGAGTTCCTAGGTCCACCAAGTAGGTAACCTCTCCCTTTTTCTCAATGATTGTATGGGGTCCAGACCATTTGTCTTGGAGTGCTGCTGGGGCCACTGGCTCCAACACCCATACCTTCTGTCCAGGCTGGTACTCAGTCAGGACAGCCTTTTGGTCATGCCAGGCTTTCTGTAATTCCTGGCTAGCCTCAAGGTTTTTAGATGCCTTCACCATATACTCAGCCATCCTGGAGCGGAGACCAAGTACATAGTACACTATGTCTTACTTGGGCTTTTTCAGAGGTAACTCCCATCCTTCCCTCACCAGACATAGGGGTCCTCTTACAGGGTGCCCAAACAACAATTCAAAGGGGCTGAAGCCAACCCCCTTTTGTGGGCCCTCTCTGTAAGCAAACAGAAGGCAGGGCAGAAGGATATCCAATCTTCGCCTGAGCTTTTCAGGTAATCCTTTGATCATGCCCTTGAGGGTCTTGTTGAATCTTTCAACAAGCCCATTGCATTGTGGATGATAGGGTGTGGTGAACTTGTAGTTGACACCACATTCCTTCCACATAGCTGTTAAGTATCCTGACATGAAGTTGGCACCTCTATCAGATACTACCTCCTTAGGAAACCCCACTCTGGAGAAAACTCCAAGTAAGGCCCTGGCCACAACAGGAGCTATTGTGGTCCTAAGTGGAATTGCCCCTGGGTACCTGGTGGCATGGTCCACCACCACCAGTATGAACCTGTGCACAGATGCTGTAGGGGGATCCATTGGACCAACAATGTCAATCCCCACTCTTTCAAAGGGCACCCCACCACAGGTAGTGGTATCAGGGGGGCCTTTGTGGTACCACCTGCTTTGCCACTTGCTTGGCAGGTTACACAGGAGCGAAAAAACTCCTTTGTATCTTCTGACATGTGAGGCCAGTGAAAATGACAGACAAGTCTGTCCCAAGTTTTGTTCTGGCCTAGGTGTCCTGCTAAGGGAATATCATGTGCCAAGGTAATAAGGAAGCCCCTAAATTGCAGAGGGATGACCAACCTCCTGGTTGTACCAGGCTTGGGGTCTCTACCCTCTGAATAAAGGAGCCCATCATCCCAATAAACCTTATGGGTACCTTGAGCATTCCCAGCAGCCTCAGCAGCAGCCTGCTGTCTGAGCAGTTCAAGAGAAGGACAGGTTATCTGAGCCTGCCCCAAGTCTGCCCTAGAAGGTCCCCCTGTCCCCAGAAACTCAACCTGATAAGATTCAAGCTCTTCAGGGACAGTTCCTTCAGGGGTCTCAAGATCATCTTCCTGTGAAGGCTGATCCTCACTTGTAGGCAGTTGGGATGGCACAGCCTTTACCCTCCTGTTCTTCTTCTTGGAAGGTGATTGGTCCATTGTTCCAGGATCCAAGACCTGAGGTTCAGAGAGGCACTTTTTGGCCTGTGACCTGGTCACAGCAAGGACATGTGATGGTATCCCTAACATCTCTGCATGAGTCCTGTACTCAACTTCTGACCATAGAGAGTTCTCCAGGTCATTGCCCAACAAACATTCTACTGGGAGATCAGCACTAACCACAACTCTTTTTAGGCCAATTACCCCTCCCCAGGAAAAGTTAACAAGTGCCACACTATGTGTAGTAGTGACATTGCTGGCATTGGTCACCAGGTAATTATCACCTAGCAGGTATTGTCCAGGGTCCACAAAGCTAGGTGTCACCATGGTGACACTGGCACATGTGTCCCTGTATGCTTGAGCCACCTTGTCATTAATCAAAGGCGTCTGCCTGTACTTGCCCAGATTACTGGGACTGACAGTAGTGGATAAATCAATCTCCACATCACAGATCAGAACAGCCTGTGTAGGGGTTCTGACTAGGCCAGAATCTCCCTCAGTTCCCAAGGTGATACCTACTACCCCTTTAGTCTATGGACAAACACTGCTAACTGTACTATTGGGTGCAGGTGCCTTAGGGGCTGCAGTGTTGGGGGTTCCACCCTGTTTACACTCACTTCTCCAGTGAGAGGTGTTTTTACAAAAACTACACCAGGGTTTTCTTTGACCTTCTTTCTTCTTCTTCTTGGAAGTTTGGGACCCACCCTCAGTATTAGTTTGGGGCCCTGTTGAAGACTTCTGGTCTTTAGCTTTCTGCTCCCCACCCTTCTGATCTGTTTTCTTCTGGTCACCACCCTGGTTCTGGTTCTGGTTCTTTTGCTTAACTCTGGTTCTTACCCATTTGTCTGCCCTCTTTCCCAATTCTTGGGGAGAGGTTAGATCTGAGTCGACCAAATGTTGATGCAACTGCTGGTTCTGACAGGTATTTAAAATCTGTTCTCTCATAAGCAAATTGTACAATCATTTATAGTCTGTAACCTTACTTCCCAGCAACCAGCCCTCCAGAGCCTTAGTGGCACATTCAACAAATTCAGACCAGTCCTGAGTCTGTGTCTTCTGGGTATCTCTGAACATTAACCTGTACTGTTCAGTGGTTAAGCCTAACCCATCAATCAGAGCACTCTTCAGGACCAGGTAGTTTCTAGAATCCCCATCACTAACTGTGAGGAGTCTGTCTCGGCCTCTACCTTCAAAGGAGAGCCACAAGATTGCTGCCCACTGCTCCTGAGGGATCTGCTGTACTCTGCAGGCTCTCTCAAGTGCAGTCATCCATTTGTGGATGTCATCCCCACTCTTGTAAGGGGGCACAATCTTACTCAGGTTTCTATTGTCATTGGACCTGTCTTTATCCTTTTGGATAGTGCTGCCACCAGTGGATCCTAATCCACTCTCTCTAGGCTGTCTTGCTCCAGCAAGCTTCTCTTTGGCCAGAGCAACTTCTAATTCTTGCTTCTGGATCCTAAGTTCAGCCTCTCTCATTTTGGCCTCATGTTCCCTTCTCTGAGGGCTAGACAGCTCCCTTCTGGAGTGTCCATGAGAACCTCTAGAAGCTTGGGAGGCATTGGACTCACCTGAGTGATTCCTTCTCCTCCTTTGCTCCTGGTTAAGTCCACTTGGGGGTCTGAATGGGTTGGACCCACTTTTAGTCCCAAATGTGCTTAAGTTAGTCAGGTTAAGCCTGCTGACTAGCACCTGACTATTTCTCTCATCATCAGACCCACTTTCCCCCTACTCCTCCTCTTCTTCCTCATCCTCTGGCTGAGTATCTCCAGTGACCTGGTCTTCCTCATCTATCTGGATGACAGGGGCAGGGGTGTCAGTGTTGTCATCTTCAGTGGAAGAGCCTCCCTCTCCAGTCCCTGAGGGGCCTGGTTTGGAGGTCTTTAGAGCTTCAGACTGGTCTAAAAGCTCTCTGAGGTGACTTGCTGTAGGGGTAGGACCCGTTTTGATTCCTCTTAAGGAACACAGCTGCCTCAGTTCTTTAAAAGTAAAGATAGCAAATGTGGATGGTGCCCTTGGAGGGTCACTCTCAACAGAGATAGCTCCAGTGGATCCCTCTGCTCCAGACATTGCTCTAGTGTGGTTGGATATGTTGCAATCTACCTACACTGGTGGTTGCCTACAAAACCTATCTAGTAGTTGTAGTCAGGGTGTGCTACTCCCTATCCTCTACAACAACTAAGTTCAGTAGAACTTAAGTATACTAGTCTTGTTTTAGTGTACCTATCAGGTACCTGTATGATCTTTCAATTGATACTCTCCAAAGATTGTAATAGTAAAACAACAGCAAGCTCAAATCCTAATCCGCTGCTCACCAATGTGAGAAGTTGGCCTGGTATATGATGCTCACTAGTTCTAGTGATCACCTTGTACCATGCCAAGCAACCCTTATGGTGGAGGTTGTAAAGTCAACCTTATAGACAAGCTATCCTAGGGGTAGCATGGACTAAGCAGTCTTAGGCTAAACTCTGTAAAGGCATGTGAAGCAAGCTGTTTTACCATACACAATCCCCTTGAATATCAAATGAAAGGACACCACACAGATATATATTGAAAATATATATAGATTTATTTCTACAAATATCCCCTATACTCTTTATGAGCACAGAAGCAAATGCGTTAAAACAAAACACAGTTTAAATATACAAAAGTTGCTACCACCAGGACATTCGCCTTGGAAAAAAAGCCTATCTTGCAGGGAGGATTGAAGCGGCCTCCAACTCCTGCAAGGAGATTTTCACTATAGTGAGAGAATTCATCTCCCCTCGGTCGATTACATCTGAAGTGGTGCCCTCAGGATCCTGGGCGGCGGATCTTGCTTGTTTTTTTACAAGCAAGATAAAACTCATACAGGACTCTTTTCCATCTGGAGCACCTGCTAGGCCGTTTAAATCTGAGGTTGACATGCTCCCTCTGGCCTCGCATGGCGCTACGTTGGCTGTGTTTCCTTCTTTGTCAGCCCCTGCCTCCTTAGTGCTTATGGGCAATTTGAAATCTGGGTCGCCACTGGACCCTTGCCCTGCCAAACTTCTGGGTAAGATCGCGGAAGTGATCAATCCACTGGCGAACCCTCTTCTGAATCTCTCATTGAGTCAGGGAGTGGTTCAGCCGGCCTGGAAGCAGGCAATGGTCATCCCGCTGCTTAAAAAGCCGGGTCTTGATCCGAAGGCCCCAGCCAATTACAGGCCTATTTCTTTGCTGCCGGCTCTCGTAAAAATTCTGGAGAAGCACGTTCAGGCAGTGCTCTCCAACTTTTTGGAGACTCACGAGATCATGCATGCTACCCAGTCTGGCTTCCGTTCAAATCTCAGCACCGAGACCGCGCTCCTTGAGGTTTCTGAAACCATCAAAGGGGTGTTGGATACCGGGGGCAAACTCATGCTGGTGTTGTTGGACTTGTCGGCGGCTTTTGACACCGTCCTCCATGATGGCCTTCTCGCAAGACTCTATGAGATCGGCCTCCGGGGGACGGTGCTCAGCTGGTTTTCCTCCTTTCTAGCTGGCTGCCGGCAAACGGTCTGGACATCTCCTGACACCGCCGTGATGCCGCCTTTGGGAGTCGGGGTCCCTCAGGGCTCTATATTGAGCCCGACCCTTTTTAACATCTTCATGACCCCCTTGGCGGCGTTGGTGGAGTCGTTTGGTGCCCGGATCGTATCCTACGCCGACGACACCCAGCTCCTCTTCTCTTGCAAGAGAGGGGGAGACTTTGATGGGGAGAGTATCCGGGATTGCCTTGGGGCTGTTTTTAAATGGTTCCAACTGAACAGCCTCAAGTGCAATTCCGATTAGTCCGAGGTACTCTTCTTTGGGTGCGACACGGAGCCTTGCTGGCAGGCCTGGTGGCCCATCGATATGTTTCCCCCGTCTTGTTCTTCCCTCATGGCTAAGAACTTGGGGGTTAAGATGGACAAGGGGCTGACGATGAAGGCCCAGATCCTCGGGGTGACTGGTACCTGTTTCGGCCTACTAAAGATGCTGCGGAGGTTTTTACCTTTGTTGTCGGAGGAACACAGGAAGCTGACCGTGCAGGCTCTGATAGGCTCCAGGTTAGATTATGCCAACATTCTGTACCTGGGCCTACCAGAGTACTTGTTGCAGCGGCTCCAAGTCGTGCAGAATGCGGCGGCCAGGGCCATTTTTGGTCTTAATAGACGAGCTAGCGCTTCGGGTCTATTGCTGACGCTGCACTGGCTACCCATCCGCAAACGGATCGCCTTTAAGGCAATGACTTTGGCCTATAAGGCTCTCCACGCGGTGGGAGCAAAGTACCTCCAAAAGAGACTTGCCTTTTGCCATCCGGCTCGCTCTTTGAGGTCTGAATCTTTATTCCTGGCGGTTGTTCCACGTGTGAAGATAGCGCGCCTGGGCGGCCGTTCCTTCGGCTTGCTGGCTCCACAGATGTGGAACTCGCTTCCGCTCTCACTTCGGGGGGCTTCCAGTCTCCTTGCTTTTAGGAGAGGTCTTAAAACCTGGTTGTTCACCCAGTAGGCCTCTCAGTAGCCTTTTTACTGTGTTCTGTCTTGTTTTTTTTCTCCTTTTACTGTGTTATGTTATGGTGAAGTAGTTCTCCTTACCTAAAGCGCCGGGATACTCTTTTTGAGTCACCATTGCGCTATACAAAAGAATAAATAACATAACATAACATAACAAATATGGATGAGCCCTAGGGGCCACCTAAACCATATACTAAAATAGTGGTATAAGAACCACTATGGGGAAAGTGAAGAGGCCTAGGGCCTGGGAAATCGCTGGAGCTGTTCGAGACTAGCAGTGATGAAGTCGGGAAAGGCCAGCGGGACTCGGGTGCAGTGCTCAAAGTGCACGCATGCACCAATGTTAAGTCAATGGTGCGTAAAAGTTACAAAGTTAGTGTTTAAGGAACCTTCCGATGGACCTACAAGGATAAAACTTTAGACACAGGCACTAGAGGTGTACACCAGTGTGGGAACACCGGCGTTGCTGAGTTACCTCACCCACAGGAAGCGGATGCACAGGTGCGAAGTAGTGTCGGGTTTCGTCACGCAGGTCGATGGTGCTTGGAGCTGAAGATGCTGCAGGCGGGTCGTCGTGAAGAGTTCCGGTGGATCCAAGGGTGGATCTGAAGAGGTGAAGACCTGAAAGCAGAGGGGACAATGTTCAAAGTCACTAGCCAGTGACTACCGTGGAACCAGGATGGAACCAGGCAATGTCGGGTGCAAACAGGTGAAGACGTGAAGATTGTCTCTGCAGCCACGTGGACACAAAGTGGTCAAGGACGTCCAGGAGTCGATCACGAGCTGTCCCACGATGGCTCTCGCTGATGGCGGTGTCGGCAACTTGATTGGAGCAAACAGGCTTTGGCAAAAGCAAGTCACGCAGGAATCGATTCAAGCTTCTCACTCAGACCAGCAAGGTCGGAGCGGGTGCTCCTTTTCAGGGGAGCAAGGGCTAGTCTGGAGCAATCAGACCAGCATTGCAAATCGTAGTTTTCGTCGCCAAGATGGCCACTAGCCGCGTGGCAAATGACCGGGATGGCGCATCGAGTAGCAAAGTGCAAAAGGGCCCCACGCACATCATGGAGATGCTGGGGGCTGATCTTCGGTGCAAATGCTGCTCGTTGTTGGGGCTTCTCAAACCCCAAAGCACAGCATCGAGGGTGCCTCGGGTGCTGCGCAGTCAGCTCTTCAGGGGTCTTCCAAGATTTCCGGTCCCATGTCTCTCGGTGCCTCCACGTGTCTCTTCTTTTCAGGGACTGTGGATCGGGCTCTGAGATGTCTGGGAGTCTGGGTCTTGTCAGGCTCTGGGCTCGGGCTCAGGCGGGAGGCGGCAGCAAAGCAGACGTTGAGTTGCTGGTTGGTGCCTGTATTCACAGGGTGGTCACTCCTTGGCCACAAGGGAGATTCTCTTCAGTCTTCTGTGTAGCAGAATGTCGAAGTCCAAGTTTCTTCTGTATTTCAAGTCGAGTTCAGGATGATCTGAAGTCTAAGGACACAGCTCCTACTAATATTCCAAATCTGGGGGCCGGATCACCTACTCGGTCCCTCCTCTGGGTGGGACCAAGAAGGGGGGTGGTTACACCCCCTTTCCTTTGTCCAGCTTCGCGCCAAGACTGGGGCTGGAAAGCCCCAGCACCGGTTTGAACTGGCATATGCACAGGGACACCTTGTGTGCCCCAGGCATGTCTGATTCTATTCAGCCCTGTCCTACCCAATACACAAAATCCTGTATGGGGTGGTGCTAGCACCTCCCAAGGCAGGAAACCCTTTGTCCAAGCTGCCCTCGCTGAAAGGACTCCCAGCAGCAGGAGGTCAGACTTGTGTCTGTGGTGGCAGCATCCATTTTGTGATGCTGAGGCTCTGTTTAACTTTAACCGGGGTTCAGGTTAGGTACATGTTGTGTCCTTCTAGAAAGGTGGAATGCTACCCCCGTTGCCAGAACTGGCGAGGGGGTAGTATTCCAATTCGTATGACACCTTACTCGATATGTTTTGATAAAGCCAAACCAAAGATAGCATTTAACCGCAAAGGTTCATAATGCACTTAAGAGTATATGGTATGGCAGTATCATGAAACAGCTAAAGGACATGGTTCTGAAAGCTGCAGACAGGCTCAGCTCATGCCAGAGCGCCATCTCACATATTTCCAAGCACTCTGCCTCCAGGATTGATGAGGCCTTCCCTAGGAGTGGCTGATAGGAACATATGTGTCCATTTTAGGTTAGGCATAGGCATACTACACCTAAGTAAGTGGTGGTTACACCGACTTACCCCAGCTGAGTGATCAGCCAGTTGTGTCAAATATGGAGGCCAGGCCAGGGGTGGCACAATATGTGCTGCAGCCCCTGGTAGGCCTTGGAAGCACCTATGCCCTGGGTACCTGGGTACACTGTTACAGGGGCCAATAAGGTGAACCAGTTCCAATTTCGTAATGCATCTAAAGTACATTGGCAATAATTTAGAGAGAGAACAGCAGGCTGTGGGTCTGATTAGCAGGCCCACAGCCACATTAAGTCATAAACCAGTGAAGCAAAAAGGAAAAATGTGGGGTGACCATAGGATAGCAGACCATACTCTCCTACAACAAGTATGTCTGTCTAGGGCATAAGCTGACTGAGCTGGCATGCCTACAAGATTAATTGTGCTAAACAAGAAAGAGAAGAAGAATACTTGTCTACTCCATAGTGCCTAGTCCCTGAAAGTCTAATCATCACATCCAAATCTTAGGGGCAGAGGAACTGTGGAGGATATCACAACTGCTAATGCTGCAGTGCCACTATAATATTTATGTGTGTAATTTTGTGTTACTGTTTTGCTAAGAGTATTGGTTACAATTGTCTTTTTTCTTTCTTGATATGGGAGATGGCAGCCAGGGCCCAGCAACGGAAGCTGCAGGCCATCCGGGAAGAATATCACCGGCTGGTTGTCCTGGCGGAGAAGGAGGAGGAGGAGGAGGAGGAGGAGGGGGAGGAGGCAGCAGTTGCAGCTACCTCCAATGCCCTGGAACCCAGCCAGGCCCCGTGCCTCTAGTGGTATGGCTCTGTGTTCTGGCAGCCACCAACCATCGATCATCATCAAATTAATTATCCACTGCTACCCACTCCTGTTGTTCTAGCAGGAACTTTCTGTGCCGCATGGTCCTCCAGATGGCATGCCTAGAAGCCAGGCTGGAGGAGGTCCTGGAATGCACTATCCGGCACACCCACTGCTAGACCTCAGTCTTCAGCCCTTGCCCCTTTTTTAATCTTTTTTTGGTGGGATGTTAGGAATTGGAGGAACTTGGGGTTTTCTTGAACTTCTTGACGTGGACAATCATGGACATTTAGTTGGGGTTAGGGAGAGGGGTGGGTCAGGTGTTGTGGGTTTCTTCTTCTAGTTTATATTTGTTAGAGTAATACATTATTTATAGTTTTACAATACACATGATGTAAGTCTTTTCTGGGAGGGATACTCTTTTAAGTTGCCTTGTTTGTTTCCACCTTTTGCTGCAGGGCTGCAGCCAGATTTTGAAATCTGCCAATAGTGTAAAACACCAAGAAATAGATGCAGTGCCCTCACTTGTCCTACTACTGTCAGTCTCTCCTCCTAGACTATGCATTCTGCAACTAAAACCCCTTTGTAGTATGAACTTGAAAGGATGTGGGTGTGTGAATTATTACATTTCCATATTATATTCATTATTGCCTCCCCCACACTTCTTTTCTTACCTGTGATTGATGTTTAGGCAAAACGATGGCTACATGGTGATGGTTTCGCTTCCTAAGGTTCCATAGTGGGTGGTGGTAGCAGTAGTAGACAGTTGCATTTGCAAAAAAAGAAAATGAGACAGTCAGTGACCTGCGGGAGACTCGGGAATGAGTAGTAGAAGTATAGTACACAAGAAGAAGACTGCCAAACAAAAAACCATGTTGATTAATGATAAGCAATTCTGAAGTAAAATAAAACATAATGGTGGCAGGGATAGCCTAGTACAAGTTACAAACTGAAGTTGACTCGCCCCATGAAGTGGAAAAGCATAACCATTAGTGCTGGAAGGATGATACATCGATGCTGGCAATTAATAATTATGATGGATGAAATATGTTCCTCTGGAAAAAATTGAATAACAAATACTGAGCATGGGTGGACATTCTAATCTACATGTTGCCAGTGTGACCGATCTATACATATATATATATAAATCACACAGCCGGGAGAAGAGGGTTAGGGTTTGATGGGTGGTTGGGAAGGGGTATTTGAGGGAAAGGTTTGACAAAGACAAACACTACACATAGACAACAGCGAATCTTGGCAGAAGACCATCACAAATCTGTTAAGGGAGAAAAAGGCAATGCATGCATGATGATGACTTGATGATGATGACAAGTACTAGACTAGTAGTACAGGGTAGCAGTATGCTATTAATTATTATTATTATGCAATTGCCTTGCCTGTCTGCCCAAGAGAGACAAAAATTACCTACATTTTTTGTTCTGTTGTACCGGGCTTCCATTTAAAGCTAGCAAATAAAATTTAAAAATAGATGTAGGGGTCAAATATGTGAGCAAACATATTAAACCACAACACACACAATCGTAATAATTGAAGAGAATAAATTAATCAAATGAAAACTGAAAGATGATACTTTAACTATGTTATGGTCAAATTGGGAATTGCATCTCGGCATTCTTCTTGGTCCTTCCTTCCATGGACGCTCCGTCCGTCAATCTTGGGTGCCCCTGCCTGCCTGCCTAGCAGATGGGGATTGGTAAGGTAAGTTTGGGCCGTTTTTCCCAGTATAGCACAGGGTAAAGGCCAGCCTGTAGGTGTAGATGGAAAAACAAAAGGGATATTGAAAAATCAAGGAAAAAAGTAAAAATGCATAAATTATGGAGGAGTGAAACAAGAACACTTTCAGAGGTGGCATGGCTAAATCATGTCTACTCTGTTTCCAGCATTAACCTACAACAACAACAGGACAGAGCAGGCCAGCGGCGCCCACCCAACCTCCACTTAGCTCAGATTTTGAGCCAGACAGCACTGAGCACACAAACACAGCAACATAGCATTTTCCAAATTAAGTAACTAAATTAATGAACTGCTGTCAGTCATTCCACACCACTCGCCTCCACCACTACACAGAACTGTAGCTCTGGTGTGGTTGTTGTTGACTTATTTACCTTTCAGGCCACTTCATGTAACTCATTGAGTTATTCCATCAATCATCTCCGATCCTACTGACTGACTGTGAGTATGGTTTACGAAACAGTGGTCCTTGACTATCAATCAGGAAACAAACTTTACATGAAACTTATTTTTAAATTCTGAAAATGCAAATTAAATCAGCATACTTAGACTCAAGCTAAAAGGGAGATATACATCTTATCTGGATTAGTTCCACATTAACTGAAGAATAAACAAATGCCCTGGCATATTGACAATTTCAAAACATTGTAACCACACTCAAAAAATGTACTTTGGAAAAATATTACATATTTATTTACAATTTTTATAAAGCAATAATAATGAGACAAACGGCGCAAGGACTATTTAAGTATAGTCAGTGAGAGAGTAAAGGGTGCTCAAGTGTTTAGAGAAAGAAAAGAAGATAAGTGCATAGTTCTAATATTTACAGTATAATAAAGCGGGCAACCTTCCGCTATTAGTGTGTGCCTGTCCACACACTTAGTTGGAGGGGGTGGGGGGGGGGGGGAACGTATTGGGTACAGGCACAGTGGTTATACAAGCGTCGACGTTTCGACCCTGGTGCTCATGGGTTGTTAGGGCCTCGGCGGCGGGTCTTCCTCAGGACGGGGTTGAGGGGGGGGGACTGGGAGGGGGGGTAGAAAGCTGGCTTGGCCGTGGTCCAATAAATGGTCTGGATCGGGCACCAATCAGGCTGATCAGCTGTGAATTCAATTCAGGCTTTCAGGTTGTGAGTCACCTACTGTTTTGGGGAGTAATACACCGGGTAGGTCAGTCTGTTCCTAGTTATAGTACCAAAGGATGTTTCTCGATAGGGCAGTTCTACCGGTGCCCCCGCGGGCAATCCGGTGGCTGGGGGAAAATATCGCCTCAATATATCGTGGTCGATGTTAATGTCACCTAGGTACGTGTAGTTACTGGCCCCGGTGATTGCTGGCAGCGTCTAGCGAAAACGGCGTCTAGCGCGAGGAGCAGTCGCTTCCCCAGGTGGAAAACAGCGGTCTGACTCGGCTGCTACTTCCGCATTAGTGACTGGTGTCACATGGGGTGATTTCAACCAATTAGAACGCCTTCTTCGCTAGACGCTGCCAGCAATAACCGGGGCCAGTAACTACACGTACCTAGGTGACATTAACATCGACCACGATATATTGAGGCGATATTTTCCCCCAGCCACCGGATTGCCCGCGGGGGCACCGGTAGAACTGCCCTATCGAGAAACATCCTTTGGTACTATAACTAGGAACAGACTGACCTACCCGGTGTATTACTCCCCAAAACAGTAGGTGACTCACAACCTGAAAGCCTGAATTGAATTCACAGCTGATCAGCCTGATTGGTGCCCGATCCAGACCATTTATTGGACCACGGCCAAGCCAGCTTTCTACCCCCCCTCCCAGTCCCCCCCCCTCAACCCCGTCTTGAGGAAGACCCGCCGCCGAGGCCCTAACAACCCATGAGCACCAGGGTCGAAACGTCGACGCTTGTATAACCACTGTGCCTGTACCCAATACGTTCCCCCCCCCCACCCCCTCCAACTAAGTGTGTGGACAGGCACACACTAATAGCGGAAGGTTGCCCGCTTTATTATACTGTAAATATTAGAACTATGCACTTATCTTCTTTTCTTTCTCTAAACACTTGAGCACCCTTTACTCTCTCACTGACTATACTTAAATAGTCCTTGCGCCGTTTGTCTAATTATTATTGCTTTATAAAAATTGTAAATAAATATGTAATATTTTTCCAAAGTACATTTTTTGAGTGTGGTTACAATGTTTTGAAATTGTCAATATGCCAGGGCATTTGTTTATTCTTCAGTTAATGTGGAACTAATCCAGATAAGATGTATATCTCCCTTTTAGCTTGAGTCTAAGTATGCTGATTTAATTTGCATTTTCAGAATTTAAAAATAAGTTTCATGTAAAGTTTGTTTCCTGATTGATAGTCAAGGACCACTGTTTCGTAAACCATTTATACCCAGGTCCTTTGATTTGATGGGTGACACCCCATTGATTTAATGACTGTGAGTATGGCCATTATGGTGTCGAACCCTGTAGTCTGTAGTGTACTGAGTGAGTCCAGATTAAAAAATGCAATGGACCAGCCTGCAGAAGTGCAATTTTGTTATTAAACAACAAGAAGGGAAATATTGGCTTGAGTCACTTTTTTATGTGTGGATTAAATACTAGTACACATCATGCACAACAATAACTCGAACACCAATCACCCAGACTCAGCATCCAATGCATGCCATCATTTACCTGTTTTTTTGGAGCAGTCCATCTCAACTCGGAAAGGAGGAAAACTATAGTCAGGTTCTTTGGAGGGACTCAACGAGGCAGGCACACATTTCTAGTTATATTCTCCATCCAATGTATGGAGTGGACTGGAGCAGGACTTGGAGAAGTGGATTTACTTCTTCACTGACTGCACACAGTTACAACTCCAATCCGGCAATAAAATAGTAAGACGGTGGTGTTGAATTTGTTGTGATTCGAATCAGACAGACAGAGACACACACAAATAATAAAAGTAAATAAGCAAGAAAGAAAGTAACAAGTTGAAAGCCTAATTGTTGTCAGGGAAGTAGAGCTTGTCCTTAAACTATGGTGGTTCAATCAGAAGTAGGTCA
This sequence comes from Lissotriton helveticus, assembly GCF_964261635.1. Lineage (NCBI taxonomy): Eukaryota > Metazoa > Chordata > Amphibia > Caudata > Salamandridae > Lissotriton > Lissotriton helveticus. The sequence goes on along the minus strand of NC_136072.1, from coordinate 962,445,416 downwards.
TCTTACACACTACTTCCATGACCTAAGTCACCGTACTCATCTTCCTGGTGTGCTACTTCAGGTATGGTGTAATTCGGTGGTATAAAGTGCTGATTCATTTTGATCATGGTGCACCTCTCTACGTTTTGGGATGAGAGACTGATCGGTCTCAATGTCAGAACGATACTAAAGGGGATGATGGACGGGAGCGCTTGAGCAAATCAAACACTCACCCCCAGTCAACTGATCTGGGTTTAATCCATCATCATTCTATAGCTCACTCCACCAACCCAGTTCAGACATGGCCATATGCAAATCAGTCTGACCCTGACTCTCATGGGAACAGTCCAGCCCCAACTGCCAAGCCATGTTTTCCCTTGACCGGAAACAAGCATCCTGGGACCGGTTTCAGGTTCATAACCCTCATCAGCCAGGCTATTTTGAAATCAGTGGCAAAGTGAGCAAGGGACCCACGTCTGGGCATACCCTACCAACTTAGGGTGAACAAAGCGATACCAAAGGGGATGATGGACGGAGTGCTTGAGCAAATCAAACATTCACCCCCAGTCAACTGATCTGGGTTTAATCCATCATCATTCTTTAGCTCACTCCACCACCCCAGTTCAGACATGGCCATATGCAAATCAGTCTGACCCTGTGCCTCATGGGAACAATCCAGCCCTAACTGCCAAGCCAGGTCCTCCCTGGCCTGGAAACAATCATCCTGGGACTGGTTTTGGGGTGACACCCTTCATCAGCCAGGTTATCATGAATCCAGTGGCACAGTGAGCAAGGGAGCCATGGCTGGGTGTACCCATCCAACTTAGGGCAAAACATGCTGCTGCAACAAATGATGAAAAGAATGCTGATTGAATCAAACATGCACACCCAGTCAAGAACTCTAAAAGTAGCATTATTTGACATGTGACATATCGTTAAAGAGGATTTTAGATCACAATTCATTTAAGTCTTAACCCCTTCACTGCTAGGCCTTTTCCCCTCCTGTGCTAAGCCTTTTTTTTTAGATTTGGGGTAGTGCGCGCTTAGGCCCCTGTAACTTTTTGACCACATAAGGTATCCATGCCAAATTTGCGTCCTTTTCTTCCAACATCATGTGGATTCTAAAGGTGCCCAGGGTTTGTGGATTCCCTTGGAGGGGTCCCAGAAATTAAGCAAAATACAGTTACATTTTAGTTTTTTTCAGAAAAATGGGAAAAGCGGGCTGGAAATGAAAGGCTCTGGGGTTTTCCCTGCAAGTGTTATCAAAAAAGGGTTTGTGGGGCTGACATCTCCATTTTCTCAGCTTTTAGGGAATGACAGTCTTTGTCATAGAACTAACATTTTTCACACAGTTTTGGCATTTATCTGGGACATAGCCTATTTTTGCTATTTTTAGAGCTTTCAACCTCCTTCCAGTTAATGGTAGAAATGAGTTTGAAAGCAATAATGGATCCTGGAAGGCTATACATTTTCGAAAAGTAGACAAAATTCTGAATTCAGAAAGAGGTCATTTGTCTAAATCCATGAAGGTTTCTTTATAGAAACTAACAGTTAAATATTGGAATAATTGAACATTTGTTGAAAAAACAGCCTTTTGTCTCAACGTTTTCACCTATAACTTCTTGTAATTTTGACAGCTCTTGGAAAGCAATATACCGTTACATCTGTTTGACCTTCCTGGTTGTGGGAATATATAGGACTTGTAGTTTCACCAAGAACCCGACGGACCCAGAGCCAAAAACTGAGCAGCAACTTGCAATGGTATTTTATTATTTACTGGGTATAGAACACTTATTCTTGGAAAATGTATACATGGAAACATCTGTATCAAAGACACCTACGTATTTCTCAATTGGGTACAAATTATAGAGTTTAGAAACAGTATATATTTGCATCTTTTCAAAATTGGGAATACTCATACTAGCATGAGAATTATTGGTCATTTTTCAAAAAGATTTTTTTTTACACAATGTCTTTCATTGGGAAGGGAGAAATGCATGAAAACTCAATAGGTAATAACAGTTGATTTACAAATCTGAATTACCCTAAGTCTCCCAATAAAAACGGTACCTCACTTGTGTGGGTCGGCCTTGTGCCTGCGACAGGAAACGGCTCAAAATGCAACGTGATCACACCTCAATTTTGCAGTTAAAAATTTACCCTTTTATGGCAAAGTGCCTAGCTGTAGTTTTAGCACCCTAGCTCTGCGGGCACCTAGGGAAACCTAGCAAACGTATTCATTTTTGAAAACTACACACCGAGGGGAATTCAGGATGGGGTGACTCGACTGCCTCCCACCTGTTACCCAGAATCCCTTGCAAAGCTAAAAAATGGACAAAAAAAATGCATTTTCCTCACATTTCTGTGGTGGAAAGTTCTGGAATCTGCGTGGATCAACAAATTTCCACCCACCCAGCGTTCCCAGGTCTCCTGAAAAAAATGGTACCTCACTTGCCTGGGTCTGCCTAGTGCCTGCGATAGGAAACAGCGCAAAACGCAACGTGGTCGCACCGCAATTTCGCAGTGAAAATGAGCCCTTTTTTGGCAAAGAGCCTACCTTTTGTTTTTGAACCCTAGCTCTGCCGGCACCTAGGGAAACCTAGCAAACCTATACATTTTTGAAAAGTAGACACCCTGCGGAATTCAGGATGGGGTGACTCGACTGCCTACCACCAGGTTCTGTTACCCAGAATCCCTTGCAAAGCTAAGAAATTGACAAAAAAAGCATTTTTCTCACATTTCTGTGGTGGAAAGTTCTGGAATCCGCGTGGATCAACAAATTTCCACCCACCCAGCATTCCCCCAGGCTTCCCCCAAAAAATGGTACCTCACTTGCCTGGGTCTGCCTAGTGCCTGCGACAGGAAACAGTGCAAAACACAACATGGTCGCACCGCAATTTCGCAGTGAAAATGTGCCCTTTTTTGGCAAAGAGCCTACCTTTCGTTTTTGAACCCTAGCTCTGCCGGCACCTAGGGAAACCTAGCACATCTATACATTTTTGAAAACTAGACACCCAGGGGAATTCAGGATGGGGTGACTTGACTGCCTACCACCAGGTTATGTTACCAAGAATCCCTTGCAAAGCTAAGAAATTGACAAAACAATGCATTTTCCTGACATTTCTGTGGTGGAAAGTTCTGGAATCTGCGTGGATCAACAAATTTCCACCCACCCAGTGTTCCCCCAGGTCTCCCATAAAAATATGGTACCTCACTTGCCTGGGTCTGCCTAGTGCCTGCGACAGGAAACAGCGCAAAATGTAACATGTTTGCACCTCAATTTCACAGTGAAATCGTGCCCTTTTTTGGCAAAGAGCCTACCTTTTGTTTTTGAACCCTAGCTCTGCCGGCACCTTGGAAAACCTAGCAAACCTATACATTTTTTAAATTTAGACACCAAGGGGAATTCAGGATGGGGTGACTCAACTGTCTCCCACCAGGTTCTGTTACTCAGAATCCCTTGCAAAGCTAAGAAATTGACACAAAAAATGCATTTTCCTCACATTTCTGTGGTGGAAAGTTCTGGAATCTGCGTGGATCAACAAATTTCCATGCACCCAGCGTTCCCCCGAGTCTCCCGAAAAAAATGGTACCTCACTTGCCTGGGTCTGCCTAGTGCCTGCGACAGGAAACAGCGCAAAATGTAACATGTTTGCACCTCAATTTCACAGTGAAATCGTGCCCTTTTTTGGCAAAGAGCCTACCTTTTGTTTTTAAACCCTAGCTCTGCCGGCACCTAGGGAAACCTAGCAAACCTATAAATTTTTTAAACCTAGACACCCAGGGGAATTCAGGATGGGTTGATTCAACTGCCTACCACCAGGTTCTGTTACCCAGAATCCCTTGCAAATCTAAGAAATTGACAAAAAAAACTAATTTTCCTCACATTTCTGTGGTGGAAAGTTCTGGAATCCGCGTGGATCAACAAATTTCCACCCACCCAGCGTTCCCCCAAGCTTCCCCCAAAAAATGATACCTCACTTGCCTGGGTCTGCCTAGTGCCTGCGACAGGAAACAGTGCAAAACACAACATGGTCGCACCGCAATTTCGCAGTGAAAATGTGCCCTTTTTTGGCAAAGAGCCTACCTTTCGTTTTTGAACCCTAGCTCTGCCAGCACCTAGGGAAACCTAGCACATCTATACATTTTTGAAAACTAGACACCCAGGGGAATTCAGGATGGGTTGACTTGACTGCCTACCACTAGGTTCTGTTACCAAGAATCCCTTGCAAAGCTAAGAAATTGACAAAACAATGCATTTTCCTGACATTTCTGTGGTGGAAAGTTCTGGAATCTGCGTGGATCAACAAATTTCCACCCACCCAGTGTTCCCCCAGGTCTCCCGTAAAAATATGGTACCTCACTTGCCTGGGTCTGCCTAGTGCCTGCGACAGGAAACAGCGCAAAATGTAACATGTTTGCACCTCAATTTCACAGTGAAATCGTGCCCTTTTTTGGCAAAGAGCCTACCTTTTGTTTTTGAACCCTAGCTCTTCCGGCACCTAGGGGAACCTAGCAAACCTATACATTTTTGACAACTAGACACCCAGGGGAATTCAGGATAGGGTGACTCGACTGTCTCCCACCAGGTTCTGTTACTCAGAATCCCTTGCAAAGCTAAGAAATTGACAAAAAATATGCATTTTCCTCACATTTCTGTGGTGGAAAGTTCTGGAATCCGCGTGGATCAACAAATTTCCACCCACCCAGTGTTCCCCCAAGCTTCCCCCAAAAAATGATACCTCACTTGCCTGGGTCTGCCTAGTGCCTGCGACAGGAAACAGTGCAAAACACAACATGGTCGCACCGCAATTTCGCAGTGAAAATGTGCCCTTTTTTGGCAAAGAGCCTACCTTTTGTTTTTGAACCCTAGCTCTGCCGGCACCTTGGGAAACCTAGCAAACCTATACATTTTTGAAATTTAGACACCAAGGGGAATTCAGGATGGGGTGACTCAACTGTCTCCCACCAGGTTCTGTTACTCAGAATCCCTTGCAAAGCTAAGAAATTTACAACAAAAATGCATTTTCCTCACATTTCTGTGGTGGAAAGTTCTGGAATCTGCGTGGATCAACAAATTTTCATGCACCCAGCATTCCCCCGAGTCTCCCGAAAAAAATGGTACCTCACTTGCCTGGGTCTGCCTAGTGCCTGCGACAGGAAACAGCGCAAAATGTAACATGTTTGCACCTCAATTTCACAGTGAAATCGTGCCCTTTTTTGGCAAAGAGCCTACCTTTTGTTTTTGAACCCTAGCTCTTCCGGCACCTAGGGGAACCTAGCAAACCTATACATTTTTGACAACTAGACACCCAGGGGAATTCAGGATAGGGTGACTCGACTGTCTCCCACCAGGTTCTGTTACTCAGAATCCCTTGCAAAGCTAAGAAATTGACAAAAAATATGCATTTTCCTCACATTTCTGTGGTGGAAAGTTCTGGAATCTGCGTAGATCAACAAATTTCCATGCACCCAGCGTTTCCCCGAGTCTCCTGAAAAAAATGGTACCTCACTTGCCTGGGTCTGCCTAGTGCCTGCGACAGGAAACAGCGCAAAATGTAACATGTTTGCACCTCAATTTCACAGTGAAATTGTGCCCTTTTTTGGCAAAGAGCCTACCTTTTGTTTTTGAACCCTAGCTCTGCCGGCACCTTGGAAAACCTAGCAAACCTATACATTTTTTAAATTTAGACACCAAGGGGAATTCAGGATGGGGTGACTCAACTGTCTCCCACCAGGTTCTGTTACTCAGAATCCCTTGCAAAGCTAAGAAATTGACACAAAAAATGGATTTTCCTCACATTTCTGTGGTGGAAAGTTCTGGAATCTGCGTGGATCAACAAATTTCCATGCACCCAGCGTTCCCCCGAGTCTCCCGAAAAAAATGGTACCTCACTTGCCTGGGTCTGCCTAGTGCCTGCGACAGGAAACAGCGCAAAATGTAACATGTTTGCACCTCAATTTCACAGTGAAATCGTGCCCTTTTTTGGCAAAGAGCCTACCTTTTGTTTTTGAACCCTAGCTCTGCCGGCACCTAGGGAAACCTAGCAAACCTATACATTTTTTAAACCTAGACACCCAGGGGAATTCAGGATGGGTTGATTCAACTGCCTACCACCAGGTTCTGTTACCCAGAATCCCTTGCAAATCTAAGAAATTGACCAAAAAAACTAATTTTCCTCACATTTCTGTGGTGGAAAGTTCTGGAATCTGCGTGGAACAACAAATTTCCACCCACCCAGCGTTCCCCCGGGTCTCTCAAAAAAAATGGTACCTCACTTGCCTGGGTCTGCCTAGTGCCTGCGACAGGAAACAGCGCAAAACGCAACGTGGTCGCACCTCAATTTCGCAGTGAAATTGTGCCCTTTTTTGGCAAAGAGCCTACCTTTTGTTTTTGAACCCTAGCTCTGCCGGCACCTAGGGAAACCTAGCAAACCTATACATTTTTGAAAACTAGACACCCAGGGAAATTCAGGATTTGGTGACTCGACTGCCTCCCACTAGGTTCTGTTACCCAGAATCCCTTGCAATGCTAAGAAATTGAAAAAAAAAATAATTTTCCTCACATTTCTGTGGTGGAAAGTTCTGGAATCTGCGTGGATCAACAATTGTTTACCCACCGAGCGTTCCCCTGGGTCTCCCGAACAAAAATGGTACCTCACTTGCCTGGGTCTGCCTAGTGCTTGCGAAAGGATATAGCGCAAAACGCAATGTGGTTGCACCTCAATTTTGCAGTGAAATCGTGCCCTTTTTTGGCAAAGAGCCTACCTTTCGTTTTTGAACCCTTGCTCTGCCGGCACCTAGGGAAACCTAGCAAACCTATACATTTTTAAAAAGTAGACACCCTGCGGAATTCAGGATGGGGTGACTCGACTGCCTACCACCAGGTTCTGTTACCCAGAATCCCTTGCAAAGCTAAGAAATTGACAAAAAAATGCATTTTTCTCACATTTCTGTGGTGGAAAGTTCTGGAATCCGCGTGGATCAACAAATTTCCACCCACCCAGCGTTCCCCCAAGCTTCCCCCAAAAAATGGTACCTCACTTGCCTGGGTCTGCCTAGTGCCTGCGACAGGAAACAGTGCAAAACACAACATGGTCGCACCGCAATTTCGCAGTGAAAATGTGCCCTTTTTTGGCAAAGAGCCTACCTTTTGTTTTTGAACCCTAGCTCTGCCGGCACCTAGGGAAACCTAGCACATCTATACATTTTTGAAAACTAGACACCCAGGGGAATTCAGGATGGGGTGACTTGACTGCCTACCACCAGGTTCTGTTACCAAGAATCCCTTGCAAAGCTAAGAAATTGACAAAAAAATGCATTTTCCTGACATTTCTGTGGTGGAAAGTTCTGGAATCTGCGTGGATCAACAAATGTCCACCCGCCCAGTGTTCCCCCAGGTCTCCCGTAAAAATATGGTACCTCACTTGCCTGGGTCTGCCTAGTGCCTGCGACAGGAAACAGCGCAAAATGTAACATGTTTGCACCTCAATTTCACAGTGAAATCGTGCCCTTTTTTGGCAAAGAGCCTACCTTTTGTTTTTGAACCCTAGCTCTGCCGGCACCTAGGGAAACCTAGCAAACCTATACATTTTTTAAACCTAGACACCCAGGGGAATTCAGGATGGGTTGACTCGACTGCCTACCACCAGGTTCTGTTACCCAGAATCCCTTGCAAATCTAAGAAATTGACAAAAAAACTAATTTTCCTCACATTTCTGTGGTGGAAAGTTCTGGAATCTGCGTGGAACAACAAATTTCCACCCACCCAGCGTTCCCCCGGGTCTCTTAAAAAAAATGGTACCTCACTTGCCTGGGTCTGCCTAGTGCCTGCGACAGGAAACAGCGCAAAACGCAAAGTGGTCGCACCTCAATTTCGCAGTGAAATCGTGCCCTTTTTTGGCAAAGAGCCTACCTTTTGTTTTTGAACCCTAGCTCTGCCGGCACCTAGGGAAACCTAGCAAACCTATACATTTTTTAAAACTAGACACCCAGGGAAATTCAGGATGTGGTGACTCGACTGCCTCCCACCAGGTTCTGTTACCCAGAATCCCTTGCAATGCTAAGAAATTGACAAAAAAAACTAATTTTCCTCACATTTCTGTGGTGGAAAGTTCTGGAATCTGCGTGGATCAACAAATGTCTACCCACCGAGCGTTCCCCTGGGTCTCCCGAACAAAAATGGTACCTCACTTGCCTGGGTCTGCCTAGTGCTTGCGAAAGGATATAGCGCAAAACGCAATGTGGTTGCACCTCAATTTTGCAGTGAAATCGTGCCCTTTTTTGGCAAAGAGCCTACCTTTCGTTTTTGAACCCTTGCTCTGCCGGCACCTAGGGAAACCTAGCAAACCTATACATTTTTGAAAAGTAGACACCCTGCGGAATTCAGGATGGGGTGACTCGACTGCCTACCACCAGGTTCTGTTACCCAGAATCCCTTGCAAAGCTAAGAAATTGACAAAAAAACGAATTTTTCTCACATTTCTGTGGTGGAAAGTTCTGGAATCCGCGTGGATCAACAAATTTCCACCCACCCAGCGTTCCCCCAAGCTTCCCCCAAAAAATTATGCCTCACTTGCCTGGGTCTGCCTAGTGCCTGCGACAGGAAACAGTGCAAAACACAACATGGTCGCACCGCAATTTCGCAGTGAAAATGTGCCCTTTTTTGGCAAAGAGCCTACCTTTCGTTTTTGAACCCTAGCTCTGCCAGCACCTAGGAAAACCTAGCACATCTATACATTTTTGAAAACTAGACACCCAGGGGAATTCAGGATGGGGTGACTTGACTGCCTACCACCAGGTTCTGTTACCAAGAATCCCTTGCAAAGCTAAGAAATTGACAAAAAAATGCATTTTCCTGACATTTCTGTAGTGGAAAGTTCTGGAATCTGCGTGGATCAACAAATTTCCACCCACCCAGTGTTCCCCCAGGTCTCCCGTAAAAATATGGTACCTCACTTGCCTGGGTCTGCCTAGTGCCTGCGACAGGAAACAGCGCAAAATGTAACATGTTTGCACCTCAATTTCACAGTGAAATCGTGCCCTTTTTTGGCAAAGAGCCTACCTTTTGTTTTTTAACCCTAGCTCTGTCGGCACCTTGGGAAACCTAGCAAACCTATACATTTTTTAAATTTAGACACCAAGGGGAATTCAGGATGGGGTGACTCAACTGTCTCCCACCAGGTTCTGTTACTCAGAATCCCTTGCAAAGCTAAGAAATTGACAACAAAAATGCATTTTCCTCACATTTCTGTGGTGGAAAGTTCTGGAATCTGCGTGGATCAACACATTTTCATGCACCCAGCGTTCCCCCGAGTCTCCCGAAAAAAATGGTACCTCACTTGCCTGGGTCTGCCTAGTGCCTGCGACAGGAAACAGCGCAAAATGTAACATGTTTGCACCTCAATTTCAAAGTGAAATCGTGCCCTTTTTTGGCAAAGAGCCTACCTTTTGTTTTTGAACCCTAGCTCTTCCGGCACCTAGGGGAACCTAGTAAACCTATACATTTTTGACAACTAGACACCCAGGGGAATTCAGGATAGGGTGACTCGACTGTCTCCCACCAGGTTCTGTTACTCAGAATCCCTTGCAAAGCTAAGAAATTGACAAAAAAAATGCATTTTCCTCACATTTCTGTGGTGGAAAGTTCTGGAATCTGCGTGGATCAACAAATCTCCATGCACCCAGCGTTCCCCCGAGTCTCCCGAAAAAAATGGTACTTCACTTGCCTGGGTCTGCCTAGTGCCTGCGACAGGAAACAGCGCAAAATGTAACATGTTTGCACCTCAATTTCACAGTGAAATTGTGCCCTTTTTTGGCAAAGAGCCTACCTTTTGTTTTTGAACCCTAGCTCTGCCGGCACCTAGGGAAACCTAGCAAACCTATACATTTTTTAAACCTAGACACCCAGGGGAATTCAGGATGGGTTGACTCGACTGCCTACCACCAGGTTCTGTTACCCAGAATCCCTTGCAAATCTAAGAAATTGACCAAAAAAACTAATTTTCCTCACATTTCTGTGGTGGAAAGTTCTGGAATCTGCGTGGAACAACAAATTTCCACCCACCCAGCATTCCCCCGGGTCTCTCAAAAAAAAATGGTACCTCACTTGCCTGGGTCTGCCTAGTGCCTGCGACAGGAAACAGCGCAAAATGCAACGTGGTCGCACCTCAATTTCGCAGTGAAATCGTGCCCTTTTTTGGCAAAGAGCCTACCTTTTGTTTTTGAACCCTAGCTCTGCCGGCACCTAGGGAAACCTAGCAAACCTATACATTTTTGAAAACTAGACACCCAGGGAAATTCAGGATGTGGTGACTCGACTGCCTCCCTCCAGGTTCTGTTACCCAGAATCCCTTGCAATGCTAAGAAATTGACAAAAAAACCTAATTTTCCTCACATTTCTGTGGTGGAAAGTTCTGTAATCTGCGTGGATCAACAAATGTCTACCCACCGAGCGTTCCCCTGGGTCTTCCGAACAAAAATGGTACCTCACTTGCCTGGGTCTGCCTAGTGCTTGCGAAAGGATATAGCGCAAAACGCAATGTGGTTGCACCTCAATTTTGCAGTGAAATCGTGCCCTTTTTTGGCAAAGAGCCTACCTTTCGTTTTTTAACTCTAGCTCTGCCGGCACCTAGGGAAACCTAGCAAAACTATACATTTTTGAAAACTAGACACCCAGGGGAATTTAGGATGGGGTGACTCGACTGCCTCCCACCAGGTTCTGTTACCCAGAATCCCTTGCAAAGCTAAGAAATTGACAAAAAAACGCATTTTCCTCACATTTCTGTGGTGGAAAGTTCTGGAATCTGCGTGGATCAACAAATTTCCACCCACCCAGCGTTCCCTTGGGTCTCCCGAAAAAAATTGTACCTCACTTGCCTGGGTCTGCCTAGTGCCTGCGACAGGAAACAGCGCAAAACACAACATGGTTGCACCTCAATTTCGAAGTGAAATCGTGCCCTTTTTTGGCGAAGTGCCTACATTTTGTTTTTGAACCCTAGCTCTGCCGGAACCTAGGGAAACCTAGCAAACCTATACATTTTTTAAAACTAGACGCCGAGGGGAATTCAGGATGGGGTGACTCGACTGTCTCCCACCAGGTTCTGTTACCCAGAATCCCTTGCAAATCTAAGAAATTGGCAAAAAAAACGCATTTTCCTCACATTTTTGTGGTGGAAAGTTCTGGAATCTGCATGGATCAACAATTTTCCACCCACCCAGCGTTCCCCCAGGTCTCTCAAAAAAATGGTACCTCACTTTCGTGGGTAGGCATAGTGGCTGCAACAAGAAAATGCCCAAATTGTACTGTGGTGACTTAAATATTACTTTTAGCAAAACTACCTTGTTTTTGGGGGGGACCTTAGTTTTTGGCCCGGGGCTCGGAGGCAATATTTGAAAACTACAAAACTCAAACAATTTTGAAAACTAGACACCAGGGGAAGTCCAGGGAGGTATGGCATGCGTGGGTCCCCCAACGTTTTCCTTCCCAGAATTCCCTGCAAACCTTAGAATTAGGTTAAAAAACCCACTTTTCCATACTTTGTTTCGTGGGAACTCTGTGCCGGCACAAATGTCCTACCGCCTAGCGTTCCCTTGTTCCCCCGAGTAAAATGATACCTCATTTGTGTGGGTGGGCCAAATGCCTGTGACTCAGGTGAGGTGCTTAATTTGTCAATCCCAAACACTCCAATTTTTTAAAATTCATTTTTAGCCTGTCCTGCTTTGGGGCACCCACACAAGTGAGGTATCATTTTACTTGGAAGAACAAGGGGAACACTGGGGTGTATGAAATTTGCGCCGGCACGGAGATCCCACGCAAAAATGTATGAAAACGTTTTTTTTAACATCATTTTAAGATTTGCAGGGAATTCTGGGTAGGAAAACCTTGGGGGACCCATGTGACCTCCCTAGGTAAACCTAATATTTTTGACAAATTTAGTTGTTTACTTGTACAGCGTGACAATTTGGGCGCAATATTGCAAGAACAATATGACGAACATTGTGAGTTTTGCAGGATATTGTGGATTAATTTAATTGTTAGATCTCACCAGAGAGACATCACCATGTAGTCCCATGGGATCCAAAGAAAGTCAAAAAGGCTTAAAATCCAAATATCCAGCAGCATCCACAAAAAGTAATCCTTCCAGGTCAAGATCCAAATCAAAGTGACCAGCACATGAAGAAAGCACTGGGAGGAGCCTGCTGGACAGGAACAGGAAGTTGGAGACTGTGGGACACTTCCTTCCTCCCACCCCCCCCAAAATGGACTCCTTGCAAAAAAAAGTGCAGGCAAATGTCAACCTGAGGAGTTATTCTGATAAAAATCATAATTTTCAAGGTTTATGCTGCCTGCTGGTGGATTTCTTGTGCGAAATTGCAAATTTTGCAATCTCGCAATTGTGAGATTGTCGCTGACTGCCGCATCTACGTGTTCGCATGTGTTTACTCCCGCGATGCGTGATCACGGGCCTTTATGACGTACTCGCGTTGCCAAACTCTCGCTGTGCAAGGTGGCAAGCCGCGATGTCGTAATCGCGGTCGACAAACTCCCGCGGGATCCCGCAGCAAGATCCAAAATGGCGCAGCACACGCAAACATGGAGAAAAACAACTCTTCAAACGCTGAATGACGGTAAGTGAACGCTGCGCGCCACAAAATTGTATAGTATTCTATTTGGCAAGTGCGACCAAGCAAAAAAATCCGCTTTACGCAAATTTGCAAATTTTTGGGCAAATTCCCGAGAGTTTGCGGATTGCGAATTCTGCGAAAATCCGCAAAATCCGCAAGCGGAACGGATTTCACGCCCACGCTTAATTCACACCACCAGGCTCAAAAGCAAGACATCACAACATTTACAAAAAAAATGAGAAGGTGCGTCCTGCTTAAAAAAAACAACAAAAAAAACACTGAAAACAATTTTTCAAACACACACACATACTGGTTGGATTTGGCACGAGGGTGAGTGATGGTTCAGTATATACCATTGTATTAGCAAGTGATTTCACAAAAAAAGAAATACACTGTTAATAATGGAAAGGACAAGAAACTGAAGCATTGACTCACAGCTCATGAGCTGTAAAGCCACGACAAGGCACCAACCGCTTTACAGGCCATTCACACACCTTTCAAACCTGACACACAGAAGACCATTCACACCACCAGGCACAAAAGCAAGACATCACAACATTTACAAAAAAAGTGAGAAGGTGCGTCCTGCTTCAAAACCCCCCCCCCCCCAAAAAAAACAACTGTAAAGCCACGACAAGGCACCAACCGCTTTACAGGCCATTCATACACCTTTCATACATGTTACACTTACAAAACATTCACACCGCCAGCCGCAGGCCCATCACATTAAAACACTCACACCAGCAGACAGCACCATTCAAGGGCACATCACTTTCACACGCCCACATTCCTGACACAGCAACTACACAAAATGATGGACTGCGTGGAGTGGCACTCAGCTAGCACTGTGTGTAGTGACCAACAGAGAGCACATACTCACACACCGCCAGCCGAGCGCCAGTCCACCCACACCACCATCCAAGCACCAGTCCACACACACCGCCAGCCAAGCACCAATCAACAAACACCGCCAACCACGCACCAATCCTTGCACTCTGCCAGCCAAGCACCAGCCTACACACACCACCAGTCAAGTGCCAGTCCACGCACACCACCAGCCAACCACTAGTCTACACACACCGCACGGCAAGCACCAATCCACACACACCGCCAACCACACACCAATCCTTGCACTCTGCCAGCCAAGCACCAGTCTACACACACCACCAGTCAAGTGCCAGTTCACGCACACCACTAGCCAAGCACCAGTCCATGCACACAACCAGCCAAGCACCAGTCCACGCAGCCCACCAGCCAACCACCAGTGCACGCACACCACCAGCCAAGCACCAATCCTTGCACTCGACCAGCCAAGCACCATCCACTCACACCGCCAGCAAAGCACCTAACCATGCACTCTGCCAGCCAAACAAAAATCCACACACACCACCCGCAAACACCAATCTATGTACTCTGCCAGCCAGGCACCAGTCCACGCACACCACCAGCCAAGCGCCAGTCCACGCACACCGCCATCCAAGCACCAGCCTGCACACACCACAATCACATTTAGAATTCTTTTTTTCAAAATAACACTAAACAAATGGAAATACCTACAAATCAGCTAACACAAATTCTAAAACTAAACACATTGCACTAATGCCAATCCTTGAAACAAACTAAAAAAATTTACATAATACAGACCAGGCAATTCACTTTACAGCTCATTAAAACTCCCAAAACTTCTTTTGCGTGTGGTACGATTTAAAACAAGCTGACACACACAATCCAGGCTTAGAAGGACAGTCAGGGCAGTACATACGAGACTCTTTCCACATTCCTCTTCGCCAACAGACTCTGCATCTTCTAGTCGGAAAGTCTCTTGCGGGTGTGGGAGGAATGTATTCAGGAAAGTGGCGATCTTTCAATCTAGCCACATCCTCCACCACTCCAAATCTAGGAACACTTGCCTGTTCCACTAGTACAAGGCTGCCTATTATAGACTCCTGAAACTTAACAAAAGGCATCTTCGACTCAGGACAAGACTTCTGGAACACAACAAAAGCATTAAAGGATGCAAAGTGGAAAAGATGGATAGCCAACTTCTTGTACCAAATGTAAGCCTTTCGAAGAGCAGCATAAGGTTCCAACCTCTGATCTACTCTGTCAATACCACCCATGTACTTATTGTAATCTAAAATGCACGCAGGTTTGCGCACTTCAGCACCTTGACCCCAAACAGGCACAGGTACAGTGCTTTCATCATGGATAGTAGTCAGCATGTACACATCTCTCCTGTCTTAAAACTTCACAGCTAGAAGCTCCCCACATCGCAATGCACTAGACAGTCCCCGCACAAGCCTATTGCAAACAAGTTCCTTTGGGAAACCTTTACGGTTCCAGCGCATTGTGCCACAAGCAACAGTGCCCACTTTGGCCAATTCCTTGAACAACCGCACACCAGTGTAGAAGTTATCTACATATAAATGGTGGCCTTTGTTAAATAATCCTCTAGGTAGTTCCCACACAATTTTCTCAGTCACTCCAAAAGTGGAAGGATAACCAGGAGGGTTAATGCTGGACTCCTTACTAGTGTACACCCTGAAATTGTAGACATATCGAGTCCCACTGTCACACAGCATATACAGTTTGATTCCATAGCGTGCCCTCTTACTAGGAATGTATTGCCTAAAAACCAAGCGGCCCTTGAACAATAGCAAAGACTCATCCACTGCAATTTCTTTACCAGGAGCAAAAATCTCAGGAAAACGATCAACAAAGTGATCAAGGACAGGCCGAATCTTAAACAAACGATCACAATCAGGGTGATCGCGTGGGAACGCTAAACCATTATCAACGAAATGCATCATCCGAAGAAGAAGCATATACTGATCACGACTCATGACTGTTGGAAATATAGCTGTTGCCATCAAGGGACTAGTGGACCAATATGAAGACATTGATGGCTTCCTTAGCAAGCCCATCAAAAAAGTTAATCCCAAAAACTTCTTCATCTCTTCAACATTTGTGGGAGTCCACCGGGTAGCTCTAGAATGGGGCTTAAGGCTGGCACTGTTGTCCCTCAAATACTGTTCTGCATACAAATTAGTTTACTCAACAATCTCTTGCAAAAACACATCGTCAAAAAACAACTGAAAAAAATGTATTGGCAGAAAATTCTCAGTATTCACTCTACTCCCAGGAACACCAGTGAAATCTGGCAATGCCTGCTGCACCATGCCAGGGGGAACCCAGAGGCCATCCCTATCAACGGGAGGAGCAGCCACCCAAGCCTGCAGTCCAGAGGCCTCTTGCTGCTGTACACCAACAGGAAGCCTAACAGCCACAGATACCTCTGGCTGCACAACACCAACAGAAAACATAACATACCCAGAGGGATCTTGCTGCACTACACCACCGGGAAGCCTAGCAGCCTGAGATGCTTCTTGCTGCACTACACCACCAGGAAAGCTAGCAGCCCCAGATGCCTCCTGCCGCTCTACACCAATGGGAATACTAACAGCCCCAGACGCCTCTTGCTGCACTACACCAACAGGAAGATGAACAGCACCAGATGCCTCTTGGCGCACCACAGCAATGTGAAGCCTTTTGGGCGCAGGCTGCAGCCCACATGCCTCTTGCCGACGTAAAAAAAAGGGAAACCTTGCGTCCCTAGGCAGCAGCCCAGATGCCTCTTGGCCCACTACCGGCACATCAATGTCCTCCTCTACCATAGGCACTTCATCAGCACTAGAAGAAGATTCATCAGCCGATGATTCCATGCGAAGAGAAAACTCACTGCCTGAATCTTCTGCCCCTACCTCTGGGTCCTAATCGGAGTCAGTCTCTGAACCATGGTCAGAGGAAGACTCAAAAAGCAAACCAAGAACCTGCTAAGCAGTAATCCTGCGACTAGCCATTATCCTTACAAAGACTGCACACACAAGTGAACAACAACCTACACTGTGCAAAGTAAGAAGTAAACAAGGTAAGGTTTTCACACAAAGATCTATACAATCCAAAACAATTTCACTCTTACCAAATATAGCTACACTCACCAGCACCTACTCTGCTGAGAAACAGCAAAAAGAAATGATATCCCACTAGAAAGAAAAAACAAATTTACAGATTAGAAAACTAAGTGCACATCAAGCACTAATGCTGAAAAAAAAATAAACAAACAAAAAACACAGAGCCACACAAACTGCCATAAGTACACCTTTTTCAAAAACACAATCATCTAGGGAAAGTAGTACAAAATACATTCACTTACCAAGCACATGCAACTACACAAGCTGCAAAACCAGCAGTAACAGAACTGCAACCAAGAACAATCCAAACAGCAAAAGCCTGGAACAAGACAAAAATAGAGAAGAAAAAAAATTACTACCACATTTCACAAACAATATAACAATTAAAAAAACAACACACAAATGTGCCCCCAAATTTACATTCGCCCAGATGGGCCATCAAATAGGGCTTAGACCAATGGGGATTAGGTGAGGTTTTCCATCAAGACACTGGTTAAGTTTTTTACTGCCTGACCCCTTTGGTGCCAGTCGGTCTTTTGGTCCTAACAGTACCCCCCCTCACACGGGGGCAATAAGGACAAACAAAGACCAACTGGCACCAAGGAGGCGGCCAGTAAAAAACAACCAAAAATATAACCACCTTTGGAAGCAAGCCTTGCCCAAGGGCTCACTTCCACACACTACAAAACTCAATTCCTAGGGCCTAGTGGGCCAAAAAACAGAAAAGAAAAGGGCCAATTCGCCCCCAAGGAGGTGGGGGTGAAGCAGAAAAACAAACCTAAAATAAGTTCCCTCTAAGAAGCAAACCTTGCCCAAGGGGTAGCCGCCATTACAAACAAAAAAATCCCTAGTGTCTAGTTGTGAATTTCTGCCCCCCCCCCCCAGGTGGCACACAGGCTGAAAAAAACAGACCTAAATGCCCCCTGGGGGGGGACAGAAAATATAAATCTACATTTCACCCCCACCTGGAAGTGACCCTTGCCCAAGGGGTCACTTCAATTGCAAAAAAAACAATCCATGGTGCCTAGTGGTATTTTCTGCCCCCCCCTGGGGGCAAAACGGGCAAAAAATGGTCTGATTTGCCCCGGGGGGGGCAGAAAATCAAAAAGATAATCACTGCCCACCTGGAAGCAACCCTTGCCCAAATGGTCACTTCCTATAAACTAAATTTAAATTCCCTGGTGCTAGTAGGGATTTTCTGCCCCCCCTCCCCCCTGGGGCAAAAGGGACAAAAAAACAGGACGATTTGCCCACAGGGGGGGGGCAGAAAATCATAAAACAAATTATTGGCCACCTGGAAGCGACCCTTGCCCAAGGGGTCGCTTCCAAAACAAAAACATTGCCCCAACAAAAATCCCTGGTGCTAGTGGGGAATTTCTGCCCCCCCCTGGGGGCAATACGGCCGAAAAAATACGGCCCCAATTTGAGCCCACCTGGAAGCGACCCTTGCCCAAGGGGTCGCTTCCTATAACCTAAATTTAAAATCCCTGGTGCTAGTGGGGGCATTTCCGCCGCACGATCGCGACGCTGTGCGTGATCGTGAGGCAGAAATGCCCTGCAAAGAGACATCAGGGGAGAGGAAAATCTCTTTCCTCTCCCCTGATGCCTTTTTGCGGCCCCAAACCCCCCCAGACACGAAAAACCTACCTTTGTCCTCGGCGCGCAGGAAGCAAATGGCTTCCCGTGCGCCTGGGAATCCCTGATGATGTCACGCTGACGTCATCAGGGATTCCCATGGGGAGGGGCGGGGGGCAGCGGAAACTCTTCCGCTGCCATTCCCCGTACTTGCCTGCAACAACGGACACCCTCGGGGGGGAGCGCCAGCGCTTCCCTCAAGGGTGGGGCTCATGACGAGCTGGGCTCGTCATCAGCGCACGACCAGTGTGCCCCATGTCGAGCTGGGGGTTAACATGACATTTTCACCTGCTCATAAGTTAGTGCTTATTAAATGTACTATGGTAACCCCAAGTTATTCAATGAGATTGGTAGGCCTTAGAGTAGTCAAACTTAATTTAGGACCTGATGGGCCTTTATACACTCTGTAAGAAGTAACTTATATGCATTAAAAAGGAAGGCTTAAGCCTTGCAAAAGGTTGACATGCGAATATCAAACTGCACTAATCAATCAATCAATCATTGCATTTCTAAAGGGCGCTACATACCCGTGAGGGTCTCAAGGCGCTGGGGGAGGGATTGGCGCTACGGATCGAAGAGCCGGGTCTTGAGGAGTCTTCTGAAGGACAGCAAGTTCTGAGTCTGTCATAGGCTGGTAGGGAGGGCGTTCCAGGTCTTGTTGGCGAGGTAGGAGAAGGATCGTCCGCCGGCAGTGGCTTTCCAGATACGAGGAACTGAGGCGAGGTTGGCTGAGCGGAAGCTTCGGGTGGGGGGTGTGGAAGCTGAGTCTTTTGTTGAGGTATGTGGGTCCGGTGTTGTGTAGTGCCTTGTGTGCGTGGATGAGGAGCTTGAAGGTGATCCTCTTGTTGACGGGGAGCCAGTGGAGGCCTCTCAGGTGGGGTGTGATGTGCCTGCATCGAGGGGCGTTGAGGATCAGTCGTGCCGAGGCATTCTGGATTCGTTGTAATCGTTTCAGGAGCTTGGTTGTTGTTCCTGAGTAGAGGGCGTTTCTGGGTGACGGTTTTTCTCGTGTCCGGAGGGATCCATTTGAAGATCCTGCGGAGCATTCAGAGGGTGTTGAAGCAGGACGCGGAGACAGCGTTGACTTGCCTGGTCATGGAGAGGGTGGAGTCGAGGATGACCCCCAGGTTGCGTGTGTGGTCTGTGGGTTCCGGGGCTGAGCCTAGCGATGTGGGCCAGCGGGAGTTGTTCCAGGCTGATGGAGTGGGTCCGAGGATGAGGTCCTCCGTCTTGTCTGAATTCAGCGTCAGTCTGCTGTCCTTCGTCCAGTCAGCTACAGCCTTCATTCCTCTGTGGAGGTTGGCTTTGGCGGTGTGGGGGTCTTCGGTGAGGTATATGATCAACTGGGTGTCGTTGACGTAGGAGATGATGTTGAGGTTATGTTGTCCTGCGACATGGGCGAGCGGCGCCATGTAGATATTGAACAGCTTCGGGCTGAGGGAGAACCCTGTGGGACGCCGCAGATGATCTCGGTGGTTTTTGATCAGAAGGGTGGGAGGCGGACGCTCTGGGTGCTGCCGGAGAGGAAGGATGTGGTCCAGGCTAGGGCCTTCTCTTGAATTCCGGCGTCAAGGATGCGTGCTGCTAGGGTGCGGTGGCAGACTGTGTCAAAGGCTGCTGATAGGTCCAGGAGGATGAGGGAGGCTGTTTCTCCTTTGTCCATCAGGATCCTGACGTCGTCAAGGGCAGCGATGAGGGCGGTCTATGTGCTGTGGTTGCTGCGAAACCCGGATTGGGAGGGATCCAGGATGTTGTTGAATTCGAGGTAGCGGGTTAGCTGTTTGTTGGCGATCTTCTATGTCACTTTTGCCGGGAACGGGAGCAGGGAGATGAGCCGGAAGTTCTTGAGGTCCTTGGGGTCCGCCTTGGACTTCTTCAAAAGGGCATTGATCTCGGCGTGTTTCAAGCTTTCCGGGAACGTTGCTGTATCGAAGGAGCTGTTGATTGTTTTCCAGAGGTGGGGCGCGATGGCTGTGCTGGCTCTGTTGAAGACGTGGTGAGGGCAGGGGTCGGAAGGGGATCCGGAGTGGATGGAGTTCATGGTTTTGATGGTGTCTTCGTCGCTGATGTGGGACCAGGCGGTCAGGCGGCTGGTGGTTGCAGGGGTGGTGGACTCGGTGGTTGGTGCGGTGGTGTCGGTTTTGAAGCTGTCGTGGATGTCGGCGATCTTGCGATGAAAGAAGGTGGCCAGGGAGTCGCACAGGTCTTGTGATGGTGGGATGTCGTTGGTGTTGGCGCTGGGGTTGGAGAGTTCTTTCACGATGTTGAAGAGCTCTTTGGTGTTGTGTGCATTGTTGTCTAGGCGGTCCTTGAAGGTGGTCCTCTTGGTGGTTCTGATGAGTTGGTGGTGTCTGCGGGTGACACTCTTGTGGGCTGTGTGACTGTCTGGTGTTCGGTCGTGGAGCCATTTCTTCCCCAGCTTCCGACAGGTGCGCTTGGAGATCCGGAGGTCTTCGGTGAATCAGGCGGCTTTCTTGTTGGTGTGGTTGGTTGTGGAGGTCTTGAGAGGGGCGAGGGTGTTGGCGCAGTCGTGATCCATTGTTTGAGGTTGGGCGCAGCGGTGTCTGGGTCGATGGGTTCGGCGGGTGGTCTCAGGGCGAGGGTGGTAGTCAGTTGGTCCTTGGTGACCTTGCCCCAGCAGCGGCGTGGTAGCTGTTGGGTGCGGTGGTGTGTGGTGGGTTTTCTGAAGGTGAAGTGGACGCATCTATGGTCGGTCCAGTGGGGTTCTGTGGTGTGTTTGAAGGAGACGTAGGGGCTTGTGGTGAAGATGGGGTCCAGCGTGTGTCCGGCGGCGTGGGTGGGTGTCATCACGAGCTGTTTGAGTCCTAGGTTGGCGAGGTTGTCGATCAGGGCGGTGGAGTTGGCGTCGTTATTGTTCTCGAGGTGGAAGTTCAGGTCCCCGAGGAGGATGTAGTCCGTGGATGCGAGGGCGTGGGTGCTGATCAGGTCGGCGATGGTGTCGCTGAACTGTGGTGGTCGGTAGATGAGTGTTCTTCTGAGGGTGGTGTTGGGGTCGGTGTGGATCTGGAAGTGCATGTGCTCGGCAGTGGTGAGGGCGTCGTCGATGTTGGTCGAGACTCCCAGGGTGTCCTTGTGGATGATGGCGATTCCCCCTCCCACTCCATTGGTGCGGTCTCTGCGGGAGATCTTGTAGCCCTGTGGGATGGCTATGGCGATGTCTGGTGCTGAGGTGGCGTTCAGCCAGGTCTCCATCAGGAAGGCGACGTCGGGGGCGGTGGAGTCTAGGAGGTCCCAGAGTTCTATAGCGTGCTTGCGAGCGGAGCGGGTGTTGAGGAGGATGCAGCGGAGGTGGTTGGGTTCTCTGGTTGATGGTCTGCTGGGCTGGATACTGGTGAATCTGCAGTTCCGGCAGGCGAAGGGTCCTTGGGTGCGCTTCGGGGTGGCCCGGTGGCAGGAGTGGTCGCGTCCGGTGTTGAGTACATGGAGGGTGCTGGAGTCGTAGTGCAGTCTGGTGTTGTGGGGGGCGCGGGGTCCAGGGGTCCAGGCGCTGGGCGCAGTCCAGGCGCGGACGGGTGCAGACGGGCTTGCCTTTGGTGCACCTTTGGTGCGCCAGCGGCACGCCCGATGCGCGCTTCCGTGCGGTGACCTCCATAAGGGGCGAAGTGGGAGAGAGGAGCAGCTGGGAGGCAGGAGCGGGGGGGCCAATGGGTGAGGGACATGAGGCAAAAGGGGGCAGGGCCGCAGGGGAGCAGCGGCGGGAAGGAGGGGCGGGGGGGCATGGAGGGCAGTGGCCCAAAGGAGCGCCTATAACAGGCAATGGATTAGGATGAGTACAAAGGAAGAAAGAAAAAAGACAGGACTACAGGATGGGGCATACACCAAGGGAGCCCTCGGTCAGCGCCAGCGGCAGCAGCGGGAGACACTGGCACTCAGGAGGGGCGAGCCCTCGGTCATCGGCAGCGGCAGTAGCAGGGAGGCACTGGCACCCAGGAGGAACCGTATGGCGTGGGGAGTGACCCGAGGACAGGTACAGACAGTAGTGCAGATCTGAGACAAATTTTAAAGTGCTACCTTAGTTTGTGGTGCAATAAGTGCTGCAGGCCCACTAGTGATATTTATTTACAGGCTATGTGTACTGTTAATACCATATACAAGAGACATGTGAGTAAATAAAATATGCCAATCAGGTGTAGGCTGATTTTACCATGGCTTATGGAGATAGCACAAGCACTTTAGCTCTGGTTAGCATTGGTAAAATATGTAGAGTTCTAATGCCAGCAAAAATGAATTCAGAGAGGGGTGAAGGCAAAATGTTAGACGGTGACCCTGCAATGAGACCAGGTCCAACAATTCTGAAATTTGGATTTGGATAATTGATGCTCTCCTGACAATTACTAAATCTTCCTTCATAGACCTAATCATATATGATCATATTTAGCTAACAATATCCAATTATGGAGTTCCAAACTTTTACATCATTGACACGGCTATCGTGTGGCACTCTTTAAATAGTTTATAACCATTCCCATATTTGGAAACAGTAGCTGAACTGAATTTATTGAAGCGAATCAAGAAAGTTGAGTCTAATTATATAATGAGAGTCTACCTTCCCAGGTATATTACTGTTTAATCAACGATTCTGCGAATAACATTGGATTTAATACCTAATCATTATGGCTAAAGTTCACAAACGCTTTATTTTCGGAACGATGTTAAAACGAGTACATTTTGACCTATTTATGGTGATTCTCAATTGAATGCGTTGAATGTTATTAGATAGATGAATTTCCTTTCAATTTTTACGTGTTTTTCTTCTCTTATCTCTATTAATATTTTAGTGCACTTCTATTATTATTTAAGTGCACCACCTAAATTCGTTATTTAAGCTGTGGAATATCTTATATGACCTAAAAGAATGTGCGTATAGTGAATGCCTTGATGAAGAAAAGCTTTGAGAATCATGAAACACATATTTGCATTTGCATTGATAGTAAGAACCAACAATGTGAACCTCGATGTGTTCCGTTGAGCTAAATTCTTGGAGTTATGTGCAAATAGGGCACAGTGTTTGAAGACCTAAAAGCTAATTCATTCTTCCATTAAGATTACACTTAAAAAATGGAGAATGACATGTAATAGGAAATTAAAATTTGCCATGCGTGTCATTTGGGTACCTATCTTTTGTGTTTAATATTCCAGGTGACTTTAGGGCGGGAGGTCACATTTTAAGGTAGTGTCTTTGCACCGACCTTTGCACTATTGTCCACACTATGTGCCTCTTTTACGCCGCCATTGCACCACTTTTGTGATGCAGTGGCGGCGCAAAAGATGCGCCATGCTGCGGGGTATTTACAATGTGACGCATCTGGGAGATGCGTCACATTGTAAAGCCCTGCGCCAAAAGGAGACGTTCCTGCACAGGGGGGGGGGGGCGTTCCGGTGCATGAACACCGCGTAAGGATTAACGCAGCATTGTAAAAATAGATCCCCAGAGCATTGCTGGAGCTGCGTCACGCTTGAAACGCAACTCCAGCAATGTGCCGACTTTACGGCATAGATGGGTCACACATCTGTGCCGTTTTTGCCCCATGGTGCGCCGCATCATAAATGCAGCGCATCCATGGTGGCGGAGGCATGGCACACAATAACTGGTGCATCCCACTGATATGCAGCTATGCGACAGTGATTGTAAATCTGCCCCTATATATATCATACACTGCAAACATTGACAGTTGGACAACAAGCCATTGTGTAAAACAGTATAGGGAAAATTGTAGGGAGCATTGCATTCAACAAAATATAACACACATTGCAATATAAAGATGGATATAACACAATCATATTACAATAATATAACATACAATCCTATCCAGAAATAAATGAGTTTTAAGAGTTTTCATAATGTTAGGATAGAAAGAGATGAAAAGACAGAAATTCATTTGAGGCTTGATTGAATGCTTGAGATTTTTGCTAACCTGTTGCATGGAGCATGTCACCTTTTTCTATAATTATAATAGCAGCAGTACATCGGTAAAGAACCAACAACTACGGATGAAATTATGCATGACTTTTGCATTATGCTTGCTATGCTAAATTCCAAAATGATGCCAATACACCACGTCGTGTAAATTAAAGCAAGGGAATTTAAGACCAATGCAAACAATCAGAATACAGACAGCTGATTTGCACAGCAACTGTGTTTTTCGTGCTATTTTTTTTAAGGTCCAAATTCTTCTTTGCATTAACAAAATAGATCATGCTTTAACCTATAATGCTGAATGGTGAATGTTATTTTAAATATTTTTGTGTAATTTTTTTTATATTGCATAATTTCTACAAATTGTCATTTAACTACACAAAGACAAACCACATAGATTTTGCACACCCCTATCAACAGAGCTACTTTAAACTGCATGCATGTTTTCAGAAGCAGTCTGGGGAGAGATTAGGGAACAGAAGCAGTATGTTTGATTTTACCTTTTTTCCCTGGATAATTTGCCACCCAATGCTCTACGGCTTACAAATAAAGAACAGCATACTAGGGCAACTCAATTTACATGGCACTCCCATCACCAAAATAGGAAAGCATTAATGTCTAAGCCTCCCCTTCGGAGCTTTGAGTCTCCTTTTCAAAGACAATTGAAAGAAAGTGGTCTGAACATGTTGGAATCACGTGCAAGCTCGGCACATATTGTTTGACAAAAGCCTATATGCTGGCATTTTGTAGCAGATAGACTATGAGGAAGGGTGTATGCCCGAAACGCCTCAGGTCACTGCTGATGTTGAGTGTGCCTGGCTCTTCCCTGAAGTTATTGATGCCTACACGTGAGTGAGCACCGCCCTTTGGGTAACTTGCGGATTTGGATTTAAACAGCAGGCCCAGCCATGGGGCACACCGCTGCCGATACATGCGGCTTCGCTGCTGGACTGTGAATCAGCAGTGCGGAACTGACCTGGCTAACGGCTGCACAGGGGAAGATTTTGGTGGCACACCCGCGATGATGAACTTTATATTTTACATTAAGACTGCCATCAGCCCACATGGGTTTTATTTATGGACTTCCAGTCCCAGAATGCACTGGTAGATATACTCACCTGAGTAAAGGGAGATTGCTGGAAAGTCTATATGCTGGCATTCATTTTGTAGCAGATAGCCCATGAAGAAGGGTGAATGCCCGAAACGCGTCAGGTCACTGCTGACATTGAGTGTGCCTGGCTCTTCCCTGACCTTATAGATAGTAATAGCCATGGGAAGGTTTTTCTTCTCATTGCACGCCTAGTTTCTAATAATTCTTATCCCCATCCTCCCTCCTTATCTTGTTGTAGATAGCCAGATTAAAACCTACACTTTCTACTACCCTGGTTCCAGCTCTTTTTGGATCATCATCCATATTCTTGATGTAAGTGAGTTGCCGTCCGTTCATTTCGCTTATGTAAATATCAGGCTACCCTTTGGTTGCGGATGACCGTTATGAGAAAAGTACCATAGAAGTGTTTTTGTCCTTTGTCCTTATCTTATCGTTTTAGCTTATCTTCCTTACTAATCACAAACGTTCCAATGTTGAGGAGCTGCCTTGAGGAGAGTTTCTAAAAACACTCTGTTTGCCCTATAGGATAAATAAATGTACAACATCAAATTAGTGTTTTTTTCTTGTCAATTGCAAACATATATATTTGTTTGGTGTGGAGTTATCTTTGAGAAGAGTATCTAAAACACTCTGTTTGCTCTTTAGGATATTTATATGTACAATATTGAAATACCCTTTCAAGAGAATTTTGGCAGTACAGACCACAAATAGATATATACCGTCCAGTAATAAGAACGACTCGGACAGACGAGATTCCTCCACAGAGAACTTTTTGTTCAACAGGGTAGGTCATAGTCTTCAGTCGCAATTATCGAGTTATGGGAAGCTTTCGAGCTCTTTTAGAGTGTCTGTTGATATAAAGACTTTTGATATTTGACAATTCACTAATGTTTTCCCATTAATCAATTCTAGATGCTCTATCAAGCATAACAAATCGTTACAGATATCTCCACGCACCCTGATAGTCACGGGAGAAGACACAAGGACACTAGTCTATTTTTTCACTTCGGTATTTTTCTTCACTTTAGCGTTACTCATTTCTGCTGATAAATTGTTGATTACTCCCCCATGTCACCTCTCTAAGGTGGGTTGCAGATACAAGAGGGATAGACCCTTATGGTGAACAATATACAACAACCTAGAACATGCTGACCGCTTTTGAAAAATTTCAAAAATGTTGTCTTTAAATTAATTTTTCAAAATCTTCTATTCTGATTATTGTTGGCAATTTGCATACAATCCTGGCACTAGCCTTTAATCCAGTACTGTACTGTTTTTTAAGCCTGGCTTTGTCTACAGAAGCACAATTGTTTTTAATGTAAATTTTAATTGTATGTTTTTTGTACATTGTCATTTTTCTGTAAACAGCCCTGAAGAAGTCCCAAGAGGACGAAACGCGTCGGCTGTAGCTCCTGTGTGTGATTTGTTACTTACAACTGAACTCAATAAAAGAACTCTTAAAGAACACAAGTAACAACTAATGCGATCATTGCTGCTAACCTCATCAAAGTTGTCAGTTCATGCAAACTCTAAAGTGGTGCACCTTGACCTTGTTTAAAGTAATTCATAGTTCATGTTTTGAACCAACATTGTAACGGTGGGTGTTACTGAAGTGTGCACACATATTGTCCCATGCACTATAATGTGGGTCTAAACTAATTTTGGGAGAATATTTGACCAGGTGCTTTTTTGATGGGAATCCTCCACCGTTGTTCTTTCCAAAACTCTTCCCTGACCTTATTGACGCCGACAAGTGAGTGGGCCCGCCCTTTGGGTAATTTGGAGATTTGGATATATATATATATATATATATATATATATATATTTATATATATATTATATATATATATATATATATATATATATATATATATATATATATTAAAGCAGTTTAAAGTCAAAGACTTAGGTTTTAAAGAACGCACTCACTTGTGTAATTTTTGGAAGTTAAAGCGGCTTTATTTCACAATCTGCTGTTCCCACCGCGTTTCACCTGTCCAGCAGGCTTGATCACGGGAGACACAGCAATAGAGAACACACTATATTTATACTTTAGTGTACACAGTTACTTCTTGTTTTTAGCAGTGCATTGTAGTTTCTGTAGTTTTACGTGAATTTACAAAAATGTAAACTTCATGTTTTGATAAGTTCTAGTGCTCTGTGCTCGAAGTGTTTGGTAAAAAACTATTTACAGTCTTTTACGTGTTTGCCATCACACGTGTTGCAGTATTGTTCAAAATTTTTGCTCTTTATCCATTTCACGCTCTCTGGTGAGCAAATTTCTTATTCTTTTTTCTTTTCTTCTTGGTGTCATTTGAAACGAATAGTTTTTGTTTTTTTTGCTTTTCAGCGACCATTCTCCCTTCAATTACGCTCTCTAGTGAGTAATTGAATATGTAATTCATATTTTGGAAGGACAGTTATATTCATTTTTATTTTATCCTTTTTTTGGCAAAATGTGAATGAGGCAAAACGACAACTATTGGATAAAGAATGTTACAAGAAAATAGGAAAAGATCCAACAACAGACATCCAAACTCTACTCACAACCAACCTACAAAAATGGTACCAAGAATGTCTATTAGATAGTGATGAATACCGCTATTTGCATAAAAAGCATCCAACTATGCCCACATTCTACTGCCTCCCAAAAATACACAAAAACAAAGACAGTCCGCCAGGAAGACCCATAGTGTCTGCCAACAATTCACTATTGGAGCCGATGTCAAATTATATTGACTAATTCCTGGCACCCTTAGTAGCAAACTTAAGCTCCTATCTGAGAGATACAACAGACCTCTTACAAAAAATAGCGGGAGTGACCTGGAAACCTACATTCAAACTAATAACTATGGATGTAGTTTCATTATACAGCAATATCGAACATACTATAGGAATGAATGCTTGTAAACATTTTTTGGGAAAAAGAAACATCAAATATAGATATATATTGATATATATTTATATATGTGTGTGTTTCACTTTTTTAAATTAAGTTTATTTGTTATATGTGTTAAAATGTATATTAAATCTATTTTTTAAATACATTTTATTATTTAATATATTTATTATTTAATATTTTATTTTATATATACATAAAACACAATATTTTGTACAACTATATTTATGACATTGATATTTTTTTCTTGATATTTTCGTACTTACCATAGCATATCACACAAAAAAAATTCTCAACAACAGCTGGGCATGTTCTGTGCATTTGTGGTAAATTTTACCCACAAATTGCTCATTTGCGGTCACATTTTATCACAAATGACGTGGAATTACACAATAAAGCAAAGTGGTTGAATCTTACTGCACATGCCTAGCGACATTTTCTGGAAATTACTCTCACTATGCTGGCGTAATTTAAATTTGCCCAGGACTAATTCTGATGCACAGTGAGAATTTGCATGCTGGTATATGACAATATAATACATTGGATTGAGTTATGAACCACCTTCTTAAAAGCCACCAAGAGATTCAATAACATGAGCATAAAGATATCACAATCCTTAATATTGAAAAAGCTGGTGTCTATCACATACAGAGTGGCCGTTTTAGCGCTGAATTCATGCTGAAAACCAGACTAATGCAATCATAATACATCTTGGAAGGCTTATGAGTGGATGCAAATTACTCTAAGTAGAACTATAAAGGGATGTTTTCCTGAGTATGCTCTAAATGATACATGCTTTCAAAGTTGTAAAAAACACAAGGGATAACTGTTGAAAAATGTGGGTTGGATCATATCATTCAGGTATAGTATTGCTTTAAATGATGTAAGTTGTAAGATTGGTTCAGTAGTTGTGATTTCAGAAAATACAATCTAGTCAGGGAATTTCTAACAAGAAATACAGAGTGATTAGGTAAACATTCTTGATGTTATCAATGTGTTTCAGCAGCGGTCGCTGCCAGTCTGACTTAGGCTGGGGGTGGGGGCAGCAGTGGCAGATGTGGTAACAAAATAACAAAAACAAGTTTAAATACTTACCTTTCCTGTTCTTCTGCTCCCTCGTAGGCCCATGCTCTTCTGCTCTTCTGCTCTTCTGCTCTTAGTGTTTCACTTCTCCTGGCACTACAATCCCCAGTAGCCTAGACTCTCAGACCCCACCCAATCCCAGCACTTCTCCCAGCATGAGAGAATCACTGGGATTGTGTGGAGCGGGGTGGTTTAACGCTCAATGGGGACCGGGAGCCTGGGCTCTGTGCACAGATGATATCTCCCAGGAACAGCCTGGAAAAATCAAAGTGCGCATGTTGGGTTTGCCGGCTGTGCCTACTACTGGCATTTCGGAGGAGCTGCCCCTGAGTAGTCATTAATTCTAAGGCACATTTTAAGGGAATGAGAAAGGGCAACTAGGGGACATGACTTAATACATGCCAAAACAGTAGGAGCAGTTGAACACTAGAAAAGAATGCCGTATATATGTGCTACTGACAGGGTAGAAGAGGGCCAGATACATGTCAGATTTTGGCTATGGTAATTGAAAGGCCAGTATGTATGAAATCTACCCTGAGTAAGATGCTAATTCAAAATGTGAGAACTAACGGTTCTGAATCGAGTGCCTGGTGTTCATGGCAAAAACAGCACGTTTTCATAAAAAGATAAGCTACTGTTTGGGTCCAACATTGGATAATTCACCAAAACATTTCTACAAAAATTAATTTGTGTGCTGAGCAAGTACTTTTCAGAAATTGCCATGCTTCTAAAAATGATTTATTTAGTTCAAATGAGTAGCTTTTTTAAGGCAAAAAATCTTTGCTTTTCAAAATATTATGAGCCATAATATGGGGACAAAATTATTTAAGGAGAACAAACTGCATTTTTGAAAACTTACAATCTGACGTTTACGTGAAGGTGTGACAAATAGGATTTTTGTAAACAGTCTCAAATTAACAAGGCAATCTGATTTTGTGGCACTAAAATAAGTAAAAAGCCAAAATATACATGCTTGCAAATAAGACAGTACATTGATATATGAACAATATGGGGCTGACTATGTTAGGAAGGCCTCCAGACAGGTT
Source organism: Lissotriton helveticus (assembly GCF_964261635.1). Lineage (NCBI taxonomy): Eukaryota > Metazoa > Chordata > Amphibia > Caudata > Salamandridae > Lissotriton > Lissotriton helveticus. Next base: position 962,415,127 of record NC_136072.1, on the reverse strand, counting down.
CTGGAATGAGCAAATCTGATTTGTAGCCTATGTTTCTGTCTGAATTTTCCCTTGTTCTGAATGACCAAGTATGATGTGAAAATCTCGTCTGTGTTGACTGAATCCTTTCCAAACCAATCCTGTCAGTCCAACTTGTGCACAGCCAAATTGTGCCACGCAATGGAGACGGTTTCCAAACGAGCGAGTATGATGCATGAATCAGACAGCTGTATTGCCTCGGTCTCAGAGAGACGAAATGACTGTGAGAATCAGACTTTGAGGGCTGGAGAAGGCACCCCTTCACCCGGGGCCCTCTGAATTGGTCCCAAAGGGGTACCCATGGGTCCCCCTTTCCATGCATTCACAGTGTGTCGGGCACCATGGGGTACCCGCCACAGGGTGTATGCTTTGCCCCACCCACCCCTTTTTGCTATGGGAGCATGTGTACCTGTTCGGTTTACAGGCTCCCATGGAGTTCAATGCAAATCCGAGGAATACAAGTCCGTCTGCATACGGGTGCATCAGAATTAGTCGCTAAGACTCAGGGAGTGCAATTCACTAGGAAAGCCCGCCGGATGTGTGTTGTACAGAGGGATTTCCTATAGAGATCGTAATCGGCTCCTACATTTCTGTTATATGTATCTGTTTGTGTCTTGGTTTGAATACAACCAATACTGTCCATATGTGTAATAGACATAAAGGCATTATGACAGCGAACATGTGAAAATAACACTGTGCTAGGGTATATATTGTTGTACCACAGGATGCTATATTGGCAAACAATCTTGTATGCACTAATAGGTTGAATCGAGACATAAGAGCTGGGACTGTTAAGGAGGTCATTTCCATTTGATTGGGCCCTCTACATTGAACTCCTTATCCTTTTCATTCGCTTTTAGCAATTTGCTTACTCCAATGCAATGTACTCCTTGATGCCCGTCTCCTGTGTTTGCTGATCTTCCTACTCCACTCTGTCGCTTTGGTGCTCCTTTGGCCTTGCTGCTAGCCTCTCCCAATATCAATGGCTGCCTTTAGTCGCCCATCCTCTGTTGTCTCAGCGTTGCAATCCCTGGTAAAGCAATGTACTGCTCTCAAACAATACTTGTTCACCATGGTGTCCTAGGTTTATTCCTCTCCTGAAGGGCACAAAAAGAAGAGGGGGGACTAACGGCGCACAACATCACAGCACACGACATCACATCGTGCGACATCACAGATGGCATCACAGGAATTGACATCATAGAAAGTGGCATCACACATGGCATCACAGGAATGGACATCATAGAAAGAGGTATCACGCAAGGCATCACAGAAATTGACATCATAGAAAGTGGCATCACAAGCCACGACTTTACATGAAGTTGTATCACAAGAAGTGACATCAGATCTAAAGCCCTCACATATATGTTTAGGAGGTCTATCATGTATACGTTTGAGCGAATTGCGAGGATAATAGCACAGTGAGCTATGGAAGATTAGATGTGACTTCTACACCTTGCAATCCCCCAGTTTTATGTAACACATCCTGTAAATTCCATTACACAACTAAATAATGTATTGTACATGTAATTTGCGCATGTTGGTGTAAAGCGCTGCGACACCCTGCATTGGGATGAGTAGGGATATACTAGAAAAAATAGTGGTACTTAAATTATTTTAACACCTCCTCAAGTGTAGTAAGCGCTATATAAATGCAATTTGCTGTGTGTAAATACTGGGAAAGACCAACACATCTGACATTCTTACTGTGCATGCATATCTCCTAAACAGGGACTCAACAAAGTGAAAAAAGTGAAAAGCTGCCTTTCTTAAGTATGTATGAAGTGCTAACCTTTGTTTCCCCTCCACTTCATTTGCATCTATGTGTGAGGCTCCTGACTGCTCCCAGCCGAGAGACTCACAAAAGGAGGCCTGATGACCCCTCAAATTTGGCATTTGTTATGGGCAGGAGTCTTAAATAAGAAAACCCCATCCCGCCTGCATGTTGTTGCTTGTTGCAGATGGAAAGCAGGTAACGTGCAGGCGCTGCTGAAAGTGTTCCGGTGTTTTTAAATTGCACAGGTACGAGTTCAGCACATTATTCAGTGGGGGCAACTTCTTCGCAGGGTGGATATCGTTCACCCTGTGAAAATAGTTGGTGGACGCCGTCCACCCGCGTGTACCCCCGACTCGTGCCTTGATCACCTGTAATTCTTTCCCCAAAAACACAGTGTTATCACCATGGCTACCTGAATACTTGTATGTGTGTTCTTCACATCTACAAATAGTTCATTAGACATGCTATGTCTGATCTACAGAACTGTGAATCTGTGAAAAATAGCACTGTTAGTATACCATGTTTTTGAAAATGTGTCATTAGCTGTGTGGCCTGCACATGTAATTGGTGCACATTTGTCCTCAACTGGGAACCAAACACCCCATTGTAGCACGTGACTCTCACAGGGGAGCAAAGCAGAGCTCTCCAAGCTCTACTCAAGGGAGTTGGTGTGGGCTCGTAATGACCATTCACAGGTGCACAATAATAACAATATTGATCGTCCAGACTCTGGGGCACATTATGATGGCGGACGGACCTGAGTCCGTCCGCCACCATAGAGTAGGAGGTAACCTCCGCATGGCCTGTGGAGGTCCCTCCAGTGCAATTAGGATGTGACCGCCACCCTGGCGGTCACATCCTCTATTTTTAACATTGCGGCGGGTGCGGCTTCAAGCTGCACCCGCAGCAATGTTAAAAATGCACGCTTTGCATTTGTATGTAGAAAGTGGCAGGCACCGCGCGGTGCCTGCTGCTTTCTGCATACAAATGGTACCCCCCATGTGCACCCCCACCCCCCACTTCACCTAGGGGGCCCGCAACGGGCCCCCGCAGTGAAGTTACACATGCTTTTCCACGGCGGAAAAGCCGCCACGGAAAAGCATGTTTCTGAGCCCATCCTAATCTGGCTGACGGTGTCTGAGAGACACCGTCACCATATTAGTGCTTTTCCGCTGCGGTTGTAAGCCAACCGCGGCGGAAAAGCAGCGGACAGAAACCAGGACCCACCAGCCATCCTAATGTGGCGGTGGGTCTTTGGTGGGTCCGCAAAGGATTTTCCGCATCCTCCGGGCCGGCGGTGGCTTCCGCCGGCCCGGAGGATGCCGAAAATCCTCCATCATAATGAAGCCCTATGTTTTTTGCTTTTTTAATACATTTATTACACACACACACTACTAAATACACTATACAGCAATTGACAAATCTATATAAGTGGATTGAAATACTTTTTGATGACATTGTGTAATCACTCCTACACCTCCCAAAGGGAGATCTAGATCAACTAATCACATGTCAAAAACATTCACTTGTACCAAATGCAATAACTGAGCATTGCTTAGGGTGAGAGCACTTAATACAGCAATAACATATGCAAACTTTGATCACAAGTGTCTGTCAAACTCATTATTTCAACAAAGAATTTCACCATAGGAATAAGGGTATTAAACAAACATAAATATGACTGATGTCACTTACTACTGCCAATTAAACATGCACATTTTGATCACGAGTAGCTGTCAGCATCATTACTTAACTAAAACAGTTACAAGTAAAATATCTAGGCATGTCTGAATGATTTGTGCAATCATAATTACTCCTATGATGAAAAATGCAATCAAAAACACCCCTTAAATCGTATAAAATGTATATTCACAACTTGTGTAATTACAACCTCTCACCCCTAGAGGGTGTTGGTGCAAAATGCAAATTGCTGCTGACCACTTTCAGGCCATGGAGACAACAGCTATAGACCTTGCCCCTAGAGGGCACAACACTCCCAGTTGTAGATCAAACACTCCATCCTGGGGTGTGCTTAAAACTCCTTTGAAACCTTTGAGGGGTTATCTTTTCAGAGTTGCACCCAACTTAGGGTGTGGACTCTAGTAATCCTTTCGGGGGAGGCTGCGCTGCTCATGCCGCTTCCCCTGCACTTTAGGAGTTGGTTTGTGGTGACCCTGTCCTCCTGGGGCCACCAAAAGCCAAGAAACAAGCAGTGTTTCCTATAAACCCATGTGAGCCCCACAGAGCATTATAAGGCGTTCTTCTGTGAGGGCCCTGATTACTGTATGACTGGCTCTCCCGGTACAATGGGGAGAGCCGTGACCTGTTTGATCCTTTGTTCCATCACTGTTACCATCGCAGACATGTTTCTGCCTATGGCTCTAATAAGTCTGCATCATTCTTCAGGATCAAAGATGGGCTCCTGATGAGGTTATAGCACCCTTAATCCCCATATCCCTGAATTTTAATAGCAAGTAATATACCCAATGATTAAATGCAATTTGGGGTACTACATTGGTTTTGAACTCACTATTTTCACCTCCCCCCAATTAAATGATTAGAAGTGCCTCCCTATCATCAGGTCACTCTCCGTCAAATCGGGTTTTTTAGCGAGCGAGGGCTACTTATGATGAAGCACAGCACCTAGTGGTGTGTGAGGACAGCCCTCCACAATTTTTGACATGCCCAGCACTCCTATCAAGTAGTGTGATTAGGAACATGGTAACGTAATACATGCAACTACAACTTCAGAGTAGCTCTAACTGTGTTTATAAAGTTGATTTGGAGGCCATCTCATACTAGAGACTCAGTAGCTTCTAATTCCCTCCCCTGGATATCACTGGGGGTTTTGTGTTGATGAATGGACACTAGAGGTAAACATGCACAGTCCAATTTACCATGAGGTTAGTGTGCGTGAGTCACAGGTCATGATGCACCCAAACAGTAAAAGGCCAATCACCAGGTGATAAAAAATTGAAACCTCCAAGTGGATTAAATGGGCAGAACCACCTTCTCATAACATGTGTAGAAAAATGGCTATTTTTTCATGATCCCTACAATTTTGTTGGACTGATGCTGCTGGGTTTTGGACTCTGTATTTTGGAAAACAATACATGTGCTTTGATCCTTAAAACCTTGTTCAACTGATTGAAAACACTGATTTGCACATTTAAATGCAATACGTTCCTAATAATGGAACGCAGTATACCCAGTTCTTGTAAGTTAAATGTCTCTGATAGACTGCAGCACCTATTGTTCCATACAAAAGTAACACTACAAAGCATGTCTTCAGACCTGCCTCTGACATCTGAGTGTGTGAGAATAAACCTTTTGCTAGGAATAAAGCGTAATTTCCTTAAAGAGTTCATGGTATTTAGAATGTAGTGAATGTAGTGCATGTTTACTTATGTTTTACATATCCGGCAGTGAAAAATCTCCAACGTATTTTTTCACTGGGGCAAGGCTGGATGTCCCAGTGAAATGCAGTTAGATTATAACACCTAGTAATACATAACTTCGGCAAGGGAATAGCTAGAACAATGATTCAATGAATCAAATTAATAATACATTGAAATACAATCTACTAGTTAAAGCAAATTTAAATTACTATTTTGAAAACGGCACTTTCAGAAAGTTAGCATTTTGATGTCAAAGCACAGTGTGCCTTTCTGTCAATGTTCTGTGTCCCCTGTTAATAGCTCTCCTGTGGTGACATATATAGTGCTCCCAGATAGTGGGCAAAGGGCTTGGGTGTAGTGAGATGCTTTCCCCCTGACAAGAAAGCCATCCCTCTGTGCCCAGGTACCTAATTTCATTCCCAAGGTTGCCCACTCTGTCACAAGAAGATATAACTCTCCTCTAGGCCTGCGCTATTCATTGTCCTGCTAGATAATCAGGCCCCTATCCCAGTGAGAGAAAGCTGCCTCCAGAACCGGGTTTGAGTGACCACAAAGGAGGGTTTACCCATTGTCATAGTGGGCACAGGGGGGCATATTACCAAGCAATAGCGATAATTATCGCTATTGCTTGGTTAGAGAGAAAATTTTACCGCTAAGCTGCGGCGATTTTTACCGCAGATAAACCTTGGTATTACCAAGGTTTATCGCAAATGCGATAAAAAACGGACGCAATGCATGAATATCGCTGAAACGTCAGCGATATTCATGCATTATCGAGCTAATGCTCTTAGCTATGTTATCCACCTCCCATTGGATAACATGGCTAAGAACTGCTCAGTGGCAGGTGTTAGCTTTTGGAGATATTTGCGCTTAGCGTGAATATCTCCAAAAGTTGGTAATAGGAGATAGCGATGTTAGCGACTGTTTCCAGTCGCTAACATCTTGGCACGCCCACTTTGCATGTCATTAGTGATAAATATCACTGACATGCAAAGTGGGGCCCAAGATGGTCGCTATCTCCTACTAGCTGTCGCTAACTGGTGTTAGCGACAGCTAGGTAATAGGGAGATAATTTTATCTCCGCTTTCTTGGCTTTTAAAGCCAAAAAGGCGGAGATAAACCCCCTTGATAATATGCCCCAGGGAGCTCTGCACATTCGAAGATTCTGCCATGTTGTGTTTCAGATGAGAGGGGCACTGTGGGATTGTTTATAGTAAAACATGCAGGAAGTGCTGCAAAAGTGGTCAGAAGCACCGCTGGAAATGTTAACCCCATTGTTTAGGGCGTGGTCAGAAGTTTCCTCACCCACAGGCTGGCACAGTGCATGCATGTGGCATCCTCAGAACTCCATCAGAACAGATTTGGACCTTTGGAAGACAAAAGAAGGACAGCACCTGCTGGGGAACCTGTACACTGCTATAAATAGCTCCTTTGTCCTGATCACTGTTCATTTTAGAGGAACAGAAAGCTGGTTCCCATGTTTATCGTTTTAAGTACAACTATAATTATGATGTGTGATTAATTATATTTGATCAGCTATGTTGTTTCCTATTAAAGGTGATTATAGACATCAGGACTTGACTGTAATAAGAAATGTGCAATGGGCTTTTGCACAGCAATTGCAGGCTCACAAATATTAGCATTTCCTGGTACAGAAGACCAATAAAGTGACTAAACAGTAGGTTTACTCAAACCCTGCATCTTAAATGCATTGTGTACCCAGCTGAGACTCTACCCATGCTCGTCCTCATTCTAAATAGAGAGTGAAAAATGTAAATGTAGCTGGGCAGACTAGCTGCAAATTTACCATCAATCAATCAATCATGGCATTTGTAAAGTGCACTACATACCTGTGAGGGTCTCAAGGCACGGGGGGAAGCTGCTACTTTTCGAACAGCCAGGTCTTGAGAAGTCTTCTGAAGGTCAGAAGGTCTTCGGTCTGCCATAGGCAGATGGGGAGGGTGTTCTATGTCTTGGCTGCGAGGTGGGAGAATGATCTGCCACCGGCGGTCACTCGTCGGATGCGGGGGACAGTGGCGAGGGCACGGTCTTTGGAGCGGAGCTGGTGGATGGGGGTGCAGAGACTGATTTGGCTGTTGAGGTAGGCTGGTCTGGTGTTGTGGAGTGCCTTGTGTGTGTGGGTGAGGAGTTTGAAGATTATCCTCTTGTTGACAGGGAGCCAGTGCAGGTATCTCAGATGGAGTGTGATGTGGCTGCGGCGAGGGATGTCGATGATCAGACATGCAGAGGCGTTCTGGATGCGTTGGAGGCATTTCAGGAGTTTGGCCAAGGCTCCAGCATAGAGGGCATTTCTGTAGTCCAGTCTACTGCTTCTGAGGGCCTGCGTGACCATCCTTCTTGTTTCAGTGGGGATCCACTTGAAGATCCTGTGAAGCATGCGGAGGGTGTTGAAGCAGGAGGAGGAGACGGCGTTGACCTGTTTCATCATGGAGAGGGTAGAGTCGAGGATGACCCCTAGGTTGCGTGCGTGGTCGGTGGATGTTGGGGTGTTCCTAGTGCAGTCGGCCACCAGGAGTCATCCCAGGGGTGGAGCCGAGGATGAGGACCTCCGTCTTGTAGGAATTTAGGTTCAGTGGGCTGCTCCTCATCCAGTCGGCAACGGCCTTCATTCCTTCGTGGAGGTTGGTTTTGGCGGTGTGTAAGTGCTTTGCGAGGGAGAGGATCCGCTGGGTGTCTTCGGCGTAGGGAATGATGTTGAGGTTGTGTCGTCGTGCGACGTGGGCGAGCAGTGCCATGTAGATGTTGAACAGTGTTGGGCTGAGGGGTGTGCGATGGTGCTGCTGGCTTTGTTCAAGATGTGGTGTGGGCAGGGGACTGCCCGGGATCCACAGTGGACGGTGTTCATGATCTTGATGGTGTCGTTGTCATTGATGTTGGTCCAGGAGAGCAGGCGGTTGGTGCAGGTGGGTGTCGTGGGAGCGGGGGTCCCAGTGGTTGCTGGGGTGGTCACGGCGTTGAAGCTGTTGTGGATGTCTGCGGTCTTGCGATGGAAGAAGATGGCCAGTGAGTTGCAAAGTTCTTGCAAAGTTGGGATGTCATTGGTGTTGACGCTGGGGTTGGAAAGTTCTTCACGATATTGCTCTTTACTGTTGTGTGCATTGTTGCCTAGGCGGTCTTTGAAGGAAGCCCTTTTGGCGGACCTGATGAGGTGGTGGTGTCTGCAGGTAGCGTTCTTGTGGGCTGTGTAGCTTTCCGGTGAGCGTTCGCGGGTCCAGTTCTTTTCCAGCTTTCGACAGGTTTGCTTGGAGGCCTGGAGGTCTTCGGTAAACCAGCTGGCTTTCTTGCAGGTGTGGCTCTTGGAGGGCTTCTTGAGTGGGGCGAGTGTGTTGGCGCAGTCTTTGATCCATTGACTGAGGTTGCGAGCGGTGGCGTCGGGGTCGTTCGGGTCTGTGGGAGGGCTTTGGGCGAGGGAGGTGGAAAGCTGGTCTTCGGTGAATTTGCTCCAGCTGCGGAGCGGCATCTGTTGGGTGCGTTGATGGGTGGTGGGTTTCTGGAAGGTGAAATGAATGCAACGGTGGTCAGTCCAGTGGAGCTCGGTGGTGTGGCTGACGGAGACATGGGGGCTTGCGGAGAAGTTGGGGTCAAGCGTGTGGCCTGCGGAGTGGGTGGGTGTTGTGACGAGTTGTCTGAGTCCAAGGTTGGCGAGGTTGCCGATCAGGGTGGTGTCGTTGTTCTCAAGGTGGAAGTTCAGGTCCCCGAGGAGGATGTAGTCAGTGGAGGCGAGGGCGTGTGTGCTGATGAAGTCGGTGATGGAGTCGCTGAACTGTGGTCGGGGTCCGGGGGGTCCTGTAGTCGGGGGTTCCTCTGAGGGTGGTGTTGGGATCTGTATGAATCTGGAAGTGCTGGTGTTCGGTGGTGCTGAGGGTATTGTCGGTGATTGTCTAGACTTTGAGAGTGTTCCTGTGAATGATGGTGATTCATGAGGGTTCAGCCAGGTCTCCATCAGGAAGGCGACGTCTGGGGTGTTGGAGTCCAGTAGGTCCCAGAGTTCTACGGCGTGTTTGAGTGCAGAGTGGGTGTTGAGGAGGATGCATCTGAGGTAGTTGGGTTCTTTGGTAGGTGGTTTCACAGGCCGGATGCTGGTGAAGCTGCAGTTCCGGCAGGAGAAGGGTACAAGAGAGGTGCTTCGGGGCGACTAGGCAGTAGGTACGTGATTGTCCATTGTTGAGTGTGTGGAGGGTGCTGGGGTCGTAGCGGAGTCGGGTGGCATGGCGTTCATGGGGGCCTGGGGTTCTGGCGTTGGGCGCGCCCCAGGCGCTGACGGGCACAGACGGGCTTGCCTAAGGCACGCCTTTGGCTCACCAGCTGCAGGCCCGCTGCGAGCATCCGCTGCATGCATCTGCTGCGTGGCCTCCATATGAGCGGATGTGGGAGGGAGTAGCAGCTGGGAGGTAGGAGCGGGGCGGCGAATGGGATTGCTCAGGGGCGAGCCCCAGGGGACGCAGCAACGGGCAAAACAACAGTGCATGATACAGTAAAACAGACATAGCGACTGACAATAATGCAGTAGAATGAACGGGGCATGAACCAGTTGTGAACGACAGCAGCAGGCTCAGGACACACAGGTGGAGCTGTTTGGCGGTGAGGGGAGCAACCTGCCTTGTGACAGGGTCAAAGGTCACTCTCTTCACCGCTGCGCGGCATCCATATGAGGGGATGTGGGTGGGAGGAGCAGCTAGGAGGCGGGAGCGGGCGGCGAATGGGATTGCAAGGGGCGGGGCCTCAGGGGACGCAGCGGCAGGAAAGGCGAGGGGGGAGCGGGCAGGGGTTTACAGAAGGCAAAAGAGAACACAAGGGACAAATAGAGACAAGACAACAGTGCAAAATATGGGATTAAGAAACGGGCAAGACAGCAGTTCAAAAGTTGTAATTAAAAAAACGGGCAGGACAACAGTGCAAGATATGGTAAAACAGACAAAATTACTGACAGTAACGCTGTAGAATGAACGGGGCACGAACCAGTTGTGAACGGCAGCAGCGGGCTCCGGGTATACAGGTGGAGCTGTTAGGCGGCGAGGGGAGCAACCTGCCTTGTGACAGGGTCAAGGGTCACTCTCTTCACCGCTGCACGGCCTCCATATGAGGGGATGTGGGAGGGAGAAACAGCTGGGAGGCGGGAGAGGGCGGTGAATGGTATTGCGGGGGGCGGGCGCAGGGGACACAGCGGCAAGAAAGACGAGGGGGGAGCGTGCAGGGGTTTACAGAAGGCAAAAGAGGGCACAAGGGGCAAATAAAGACAAGACAACAGTGCAAAATGCAAATTTACTGTGATAAACCTGCTGCTCTAAACTCTTAATGATTCAATGAATCGTTTTTTTAGATAGAGACCTATGCAATTAATATAGAAGTTAGAGTCTCCCATGTAATTCATACAGTTAAATGTCATAGATCAAAATGAATTTCATATGAAGAAAGAGTTTTCTGAACACAGAATTTAGTGAAAGAGGACAAATGTTATTATAACCAGCTGAAGTTGTTATTTTACCAGGTTTGAAAGGCCCACAGCAGGTCCTTAAGCCTGAACCGAATGAGAGGGCCCATAAAAAGAGTGTGGGCCCTAATGGACATCATAGCACCCTACTTCGAGATATAAGACAATTAGAACATTACCCCCATGAGGGCAAAAAGTCAAAGTAATGATAGAGATCGCAGGTCACCCGGCCAAATAATTTTACCACACACGTACCAGGCCCATATCTTTCCAATTTATCATATACCTTGATCGGGTGACCTAACACTCTACTACCAGCAACCCTGGTTCCTTCCTATTTTATTCCTTGTGTACCCGACTTACCAATCCACCATTACGGGTACCTATGATCACAATGGATCAGGGAGCTAGCTGTAAAAGAAAGGCAGGCAACACAATACCAACTTTATATTTCTCTTTGTATTCATAAAATGACCACAGACTACTGGAAAGTTTTAAAAGTTTATCTAGAATTCAGATTCGGAGAGCATACAATTTACTACCAATAGGCAGTCAACAATCAACATAACAAACAGTACGTAACCATAAATGAAGAAAATTAAGGCAACCATCTATGAGTCTAATGGGAAGGCAAGAATGAAATGAAATATGCTAAGCAGAATTTGGAAATAGATAATTCTAAGTGGGGCAAACTTAGACACGAACTAGAATTTACTGTTGGGGAAGTACTTCAAGAGTGAATAAAAGATTTTGATTCCTAAACATCTATAGGAGGGGGAAAAAGTGGAACACACTATAGTTCTAGCATTATTGCTTTAAATCAGCTCACAGGAGAAAATTATAGAACCACATCTATATTTCATAAACAGTATGGAGAGAAAGTGCTCTAAAGGCAGGGAAACATAGGAACATGCTATGGAGAATAAATGTACGACTTCTCATATAGTAGATTGCGAAAAGCATGGAAAATCAACGTATGCCAAGGTGTGTCTTTATTGAAGCAAAAGACAGACAAATAGAAGGTGCAGTATAGAGTTTTTAGCACTATATTTACCTAGACTGGCGTGAAGACCAACCCTGGCCACGGGTCGGTTAAGGACAGGAAATACCCCAAGGAAGGACAGTCATCTATGGGACAGCAGGTGCAGATTGGACACCCCAGGACAGGACAGGAAAACCAGAATAGGATCAGGACAGGACCACCAAGGCACGACCAGCACCCGCAGTTTGGAAGCAACGCCTGCGCTCCACCCTCTCTGCAGCTATTAGTCAGAACCCCGATTGGGTTAGCGAACTCTCCAGCAAAGTGCTCCGCCCGCACTTAAGGTTTAGTAAAACCTTAGAGTCTATGGTCAAATTCGGACAGAGTGCTCCGCAGCGCTCTGTATTCAATCACCTATTGAGTGCTTTGGGTCAGTGACAGGTCAGCTATCAGACAAGTCGGACAACTTCTCTAGCTAAACCTAGGCTAGTTATACTGTTTTCGGGTCAGTGTACCACCCCCCAAATGTTGCAAGTGTCAGAATCCCCAATTTCGATTGGTCCCAAAGTAGGATAGGTCAACACACCAATCACAATTTTCGTCTACAAGCCTAAATTTGCATACTCTGGGACCGCCTAGTGATTTTTGGGTTCTCACGAGATATTTGACAGAATACAATAGAAAATAACATTTGTAGCGAGTTAGGAACAGTTCAGCTCCATCTTGCTGGGTTAGAGGTTACGTTCACAGGAGCATCTTGACTGTGGCTGCTAGCTGGCTGAGTTCCACTGCTCAAGGTTGCCTTCTCCCTGCCTGTGCGACATGCGCAGTAGAGACTTTCAAGATGGTTCGCGTCTCCCTCAGACCCCCAATATCGCGGTACATGAAAAGTAAGCGAAAACAAATTAATAACATAGAATATAAATGAAATCATCGTATATCATGAATAGTTACTCTATACTTCTTACTAAAAAATATACTATGCCATTACGAATTAGTGCAACAGACAATAACACGTAAGCATCAGCGCAAGCTTCACCATGTGAGTATACAGACAGCCATCTTAGAGGCAAGTGCGCAGGCGCAAGAATTCCCACCAAAACTGCAAGTACGTCACGTCACGTGAGTGTGACTAACGCATGCGCAGAAGAAACCCATCAAGCGGCGGCCATTTTAGGAACACGGGTTATTGAATTAGTAAACACATAGGCAAGCGTCACTATGATACACGAACATCAAAAATAAAGGGAAATTAATAAAACGTACAGATTGAGTTATAGGATTATAAGTTATTCGAGGTTCTTGATTTCAAGCAAGTCGCGTAATATGCGAAATCTTGCTCTATCAATCTCCTCTTTGATGATATTTACTATCATCACAAACTAATGGAACCAGATGCCAACTTTTCAAACGTTGTGCATTTCAATCTCTTCCAACATTCGATTTAATTTTTCTTTCACATCTTTATTAGGGTGAGAATTTTTCATCTTTTTGTAAATCTGATTATTTAAATCTTCCAATTCCAGTTCATCCACACTCCGTTTCACACATCTCCTATTCACAGTGTACTTCTTTTTGTGTTTGCGGCATTTGCAACAGACAAATAAGAGAGGAATATAACGAACCCTATCACTCCAATTGGCATTAGTACCTTAAACAATAAACTTTTACCTAAATTAGAAAATCAATGACCATCAGTCAGTCTCTTCCAGGCACTATCAACCTCCAGTGGTTTGAGTTCCTTTTCCAAATTTGTAATGTTCTTTACATACCCTTTGAGTTGTATACTTTTATCAGGTATGTAAGTGCAACAATGTTACGCTTTCAACATTCTGCAGACTCCGCCCTCTTTTGCTAATAAGGTGTCAAGCGCAAGTCTGTTCTGCAAAACCATTGATCTGATCGCAACCATTTCGGTATTGACCAACAGAAATCCATGAGCTGTGTCAGTAGACAACACATCCACTATTGTGGATAATTTGCAAATTGTGTGTGTGTTCAGAACCACTCCCACTCCAGGTATCAGTGCACTAAAAATACTACCCATTATTTCACCTACGCTTTCTCTTTTACTACGCACTAAGCCATTAGTGTTTTCATTGCTTCCAGCAATTTCATTCACATGGTATATTTTCGGGAAGACAATGCCAAAGTAGCAGCTTCCATACCAGTGATCCGGCAATTTGAAATAAGCCTTGTTTCCACATATATAATAAATTCCGGGAAACACAGGTTCTGACCCATTTTTGAAACCCCATCCTCCAATTACCTTGTAATTGTGTTCACATTGACTGTAACCAATGAAAATGTTATTATAATAACTAGTCTTTTTGCGGTGAAGACAGAGTTTCCCTTTTCTCTCGAAATCCAGCAACAAAGCAGGACCCGCCCCACCATTTGAGGTGCTTTCCATGTTTTCAGCCCATTTAGGAGTTTTCTGTCTTTTGTCATTTGCCTTTCTTTGGAAACTCTCCCTTCTTTTCTCTGCCATGTTTAGAAACATTTTCTCTTGTTCATGTAATGAACAGGTCAAGTTGTCTCTGTGTGCTTCATTTAGATCTAAGGTACCTATAGTCAGAAAGTATTCTACCATATAACGTGTAACGTCACTTTTAGTATGTACAGGATTCAGATTTCCACGTATTGGAAGTTCAGAAAATATCACGTCAGAGTTAGAGTAGTAGTACTGTAACGGTCCTCTTTTGTAAAATAAGCTAGCTAAAATACTACAGGAAATTCCATAAGTCAAGGGCAGGTGATGATAAGTCACGCCTTCAGCTACAGAAGTGGGTAGCTTCATGCAGACATAGCAGTCTTCTATCTCCATCGTTTCTACATAATGCACTAACAGGTTTGCGAATACATTTAAATGTGTCTGGTTCTTAACTCCGTGATAATGTAGTCCTTCCTCCTCTGATGCTTCTAAGTCTGGTCTGGTTTGTCTGAGACTAAGTGTTTTCTGACGTCTTTCTACACTTCGTGTTGTCAATTCTTCAGTGTCTTTTGTCACCGTCTGTGTAGGGTCAATATTAGTATTCTTGCTCACCATATAAGGAATAAAAATTGTTAATCCTATCCAAATTATTAACACTATAGCTATACTACATATACATACTTTGCAGTATGTTTTACAACAACTGCATCTAGGCCTTCCATTCACATTTGAATCAGACATTCTCGTTCAGAAGAAGTTTTCAACCCCTCTTTGTAACGTTGCACAGGTAGCTTACACTGCGCAACTTCAGGTTGCTTCGTCTTCTTCGACAGAATGATCAGCTGTCTGTTCTTCGTCACTTTCGTCAGTTATATCAAGATCCTCAAACTCCTCCAAAATCAAATATGTCCATTCAGGATCTTGGTCTTTTTCGTTCAGTCTTTTTATTCGGTCACTCCTTCTTTTGGAACTATCTCCAGCTTGCTCTGCAATACGTGAACTTTTCCTTCTTTGATCAAGTTTCTCTTCTACTGTTTTCAGTCTCAGTCTCAGTCTCTTGATATATCTGGGTTCGATATTTTTCTTTTTCTTGAGTCTTTTAGTCGGCACTGTGATTTGGCTTTCTTCTAATGCTCTTTTATTTTCGCTTGTTTGTGGCACTTCTGCTTCTGCTTTTTCACTTCCTGTCTGACTAGTCCCAGGTCTTGTCTCTATTTCTTCTGCCTGGTCACTAAGCTGGCCTGGTTCAGGTGTATATTGGATTAGTCTTTTTGGTGTTTCAATTTCTGTATCCTGAAAACGTTCTTCTAGTTCTATCTGAACCTGTTCAAGCACTTCGAACCCCTGATTTTCTTCTGCTCGAACTTTTATACTGGATCTTGTCTGTCCCTTTTCAATTTCAGGAGTTTGTGGAGGGGTGTCGATCACTTGCTCTGTCCCTGTCTGACCTTCTTCTTCCTCAGACTTGACGTGAATCTCAATAATCTGAGGATCTTCGCCTGTGCCTATCTCTTTCTCTCTATCCCACTCCCTGTCTGCATAGGTTTGACTTCTTGTTCTGATTAGGTCGTCAGTTAGATCGATTATGGGTATCCACTCATCTCGACTGGTGCTCGGTTGTTTGTCGTCAGCTACTTCAGGACCATCGTCTGGAGACCCCTCAGCTGGACAACCTTCAGCGTCAGTCTTCTTTTCGTCTCTTATTACCTTCTTTGTATGGCTGGCATGGATCCACTTCGGGACGCCGGCACACTTCACCGCTGTCGTGGTCACCAGTATCCCTTGGCGTTGTTGTCCCCACTTTGGTGCAAGGCAATCTGAACGAGTATGCTTCCTGATTACAACCCAGTCACCTGGAACCAATTTATGGACTGGAGTTGTTGGATTGGCGACGGCGTCTTCCCCAATCTGGCGAGAGATAGAACGCACTTGGTCACCTAGTTGCTTGCAGTACTCAAGTACCAAATCATCAGAAATGTTTATCAGTTTATGTCCTGGTACCTATGCTTGTCTCATCACTCTTCCCATCAGGATTTCATGGGGGCTTAGGCCTGTTTTTCGGTCTGGAATACTTCTGAGTCCCATCAGAACAAGAGGTAAAGAATTTATCCAGTTCATGCCAGTAGATTCACACATCTTTCCTAATCCCGATTTTAGAGTGCCATTTATCTGTTCCACCACTCCAGAAGCCTCTGGACGATATGCACAGTGCAGCTTTTGTGTGATCTTGAATGCTTTACAGAGCTGATCGATTACCTCATTCTGAAAATGTCTGCCTCTATCTGATTCAATTGTGACCGGGACCCCGAACCTAGGTATTAGTTCCCGCAGTAACAATTTGGCTACAGTTATGGCGTCATTCTTTTTGGCAGGGTAGGCTTCCACCCATTTTGAAAACAGGCAGACAATGACAAGGACATATCTCATTCCCTCACAACGAGGCAGAGTGATAAAGTCAATTTGTACTCTTACAAAGGGACCCCCTGATTTCCCAATTTTTCCTAATTCAACTACTGTTCTTTTCCCAGCGTTGAACTGCTGACATGTTAAGCACCTCTGGCAGAGTGACTCTGCTACTTTCCTGAACTTCGGATTGTACCATGTTTGTTGGAAAACCAGAACCATGGCATCCCTACCAGTGTGTGAATCTTCATGTATCAGTCTGGCCATAGAAGCAAGCAGATGTCTACGCAACACAGGCATACCATTTGGACCCACAATGACACCATCCTCACTTCTCTGTCGACAACCAAGTTTCCTCCATTTTTCCTTTTCTTTTGATGGCACAGCATGCTGCCAATCTCTCAACTCTTCCCATGTAGGCACATCCTCAAACACCATAAGTTGGCAGCTGTTTCCAGTCCCTCCCAATTTAATATTTACAGACATGCGATGTCTGGCACAATGTTGGGCCACTTCATCCGCAAATCGATTTCCTAAGGTCACATGATCAGTGCCAGTTTTATGAGCAGCACATTTGACCACTGCCAATTCTTTTGGTAATTGGATTGCCTCCAGTAAGTCTTGTACAACTTTTCCATTTCTGATGGGAGTACCTGAAGAAGTCAGAAACTCCCTCTGTAGCCACAATTGGCCGAAGTCATGCACGACCCCAAAACAGTATTGACTGTCAGTATATACTGTTATTCTTTTGTTTTTTCCAATTTTGCAGGCTCTTGTTAATGCAATCAATTCGGCTACTTGTGCAGACTTCACTCCAAATAAACAGGATGCTTCTTCCATTTCTTTTACTGAGACTACAGCATAAGCAGCACTTAGGCCTCCTAGTTCGTGTCTCATACATGAGCCATCCACGAACAGTTCCTTATCTTCCACAGGTAAGGGCACTTCTTTGATATCTGGGCGAGGTTTAGTACTAAATTCTGTCAAATCAATGCAGTCATGCTCGTCCTCTCCCTTTGCTTCTGCAGTCATTGAATCAGGCAGCAAAGTGGCTGGATTCAAAATGCTGCACCAAGCAATGACTACATTCGCAGCACCCACGAGAATCCTCTCGTATTTAGTCAGCCGACTAGGGGTGAGATACTGAGTTTTAGTTCTGGTCAGTAAAATCACAACTGCATGTGGAACATACACAGTTACAGGATGTCCCATAACAATAGATTCACTCTGTTCTAGACTTGTGCAAGTTGCAGCTACTGCTTTCAGACATCCGGGTAATCCAGCAGCCACTGGATCCAAAGTGGCAGAAAAATATGCCACTGGACGTCTAGTCAAACCATGCTCCTGAGTTAGGACTGACAGTGCACAATTATCTCGTGTGTCACAGAATAGTGCAAACTCCTTGGAATAGTCAGGCATCCCTAGAGCAGGGGCTGTACACAGACATTCTCGCAATTTAGTAAATGCTGTCAAGCTTTCATCATCCCATTCCACTGGGTCCTTTGCTCCTTTCTTTGTCATTTTTATCAAAGGCTTTGCCAGGACTGCAAATCCCACAATCCATTGTCTGCAGTAACCTACCACCCCAAGGAACATTCTGACTTCCTTTTGAGTACGGGGTAACTGCATGTTTCGAATGATTTTGACTCTCTCTGAGGTAACTTTTCTGATGCCTTTTTCTATCTGGTGCCCCAGATATTTCACTGACTTTGTACAGAACTGCAATTTGTCAGGAGATACTTTATGTCCCTTTTCACCTAGGTGATTCAGTAAGGCAATGGTGTCAACAACACAATCTCTCTGACTTTTAGACGCCACCAAGAGGTCGTCTATATATTGCACCAAAACAGATTTTCCAGGTAAGACTAAAGATTCAAGACATTTCTTCAGAATCTGATTAAAGATCGAGGGGCTCTCTGTGTACCCTTGAGGGACGCGATTCCAAACGAACACGTGACTGTCGAAAGTAAAGGAGAAAATAAATTTGCTGTCTGGATGCAAAGGAATCGAAAAGAATGCGTGACATAGGTCTATCACGGTAAACCACTCAGCATCCCAGGGAATCTGATATAGGATCACTGCTGGGTTTGGAACAATAGGACAGCAGGGAACAATAATCTTGTTTACCTTTCTCAGGTCCTGTACTACCCTATACTTGCCACTAGGTTTCTTGATTCCAATTATTGGTGAGTTACATGGGCTACTCATCACTTCTTGTATGATGTTTGCCTCTAGCAATCTTTTTATTTCAATGGCAACTCCTGCTCTCACTTCTGCACTCATTTTGTATGGCTTGGTATTGGGGTAAACTGCATTTTCTTTCATAGCTATTTTTATTGGGTCTACATTTGCCATTAAACCTACATCCTTTCCAGTAAAGTCCCATACTTCTGGTTTCACTGTCTTTTAGAGTTCTTCGGGTAAGTCTTGTATAGTCATTTGTTTAATTTCTGAGTCTGGTCTAATTAACATTAATTTGTATATGCCATCCTCGTCTGGGTTTTGAATTTCGACGCCTTTTGGTGTGCAAAAGATGGTGCAGTTCATTTTGCACAACAAATCACGTCCCAGTAAGTTTACTGGACTGGTATCACAAACTACAAATCTATGCATTTCTTTGAAATTCCCTATTGTGATCCCCATGGACTCAGTAACGGGGGTACTAATCTATTGATTAGACACGCCCACTACTTGGATTGCTTCTCCCGAGAGGGGTAGGTTTGGAACGTCTGCTGTTCTTACAGTAGAACGGGTAGCACCAGTGTCCAATAGAAAGGTGACATCATTTCCATCAACCTTTCCTTCAATGTATGGCCCTGACTGGTCTACCGGCAAGGAGGCACCAAGTACACACTCCTTGTCCTCCCCTCTCAGGCCCCGTCAGTATTGATCGTCACAGAGAAAAGTGTCATTCAACAAAAATTGCGAAGTTGCTGCATTTCTATCCTCATTGCCTCCCCAGATTTCTATATCATCACCCTGTGGTGTTTTCCTTTTATAATTTGGTTTTGGCGCTCGGGGCAATTGACTTGCCTTTACCTGATGCTGGGTCTTTCTTTGTTTCTCATTCTGCGTCTGTGGAATTAAATCAGGGTTTGGGGGTTACCATGTTGTAAATATGGACATTCGTCCCTCCAGTGCCCAATTTCTCCGCACTGGTGACAGGGGAATTTCTTTTTTGCTTCTTCTCAACTCATTTTTACTTTGGACTTCCCTCCACCCCAAGAGCCTTGATTTTGGGAATTCTTATTCATTTTATTCAGTTGCTTTTCCTGTTGTTCTGCCAACTTTACCTGTGCCCACATGACCTTCTCTTTCAGAGCCTTTCGTTTGTCTGCCATCTCATCCTCACAATACTTTGCATATCGTAAAACCTCATCCATTTTCTTAGACTGCCAACAAATTTTATTGTCTTTTATCCACTGGCAAATTTCGGGTCTGAAACCATTTACAAACCTGTAAATGAAGTGGGTCATATCCTTCATCTCGATATTATCTATACCACTGTATGTTTTAAACACTCAACACTTAACAGTCTCTCATAAAAGGAGTGCACAGTCTCATCCCTTTCCCGCGTGGTTCTATCTATCTTGGTCCAATCTGTTTCCTTTGCAGGCACCTTTTTCTTTAGGTGTAACATGACCTGGTCCTATTTTCTCATCACCTCATCCGAGGGAGCACCAGTAACAGGGTCTCTGGTGTATTCTTTATTAGGCCAATCAACGGCAACCTTGCATTCGGTCCATAAATCCACAGGAACCACTATGTCGAAAAACCCATCCAGGTCTTTCCACAAGCACTTTTGCACCTTTACAAACCTTTCCACCTGCCTGTACCAGTCCACAGGCTTTTCTTGTAATTTGGGAAAGTCATTGGTAAAGGACACAATATCCTGTCTAGACCATGGAACGTGCACGTATTTTCCACCTGGCACTTCACGCATAGAGTATAACTGCTCTGGTTTGTCAGCTTCCTTTAGAACGAATTCAGAAGACGTCTGTTTAGATCTAGCCTCATCTTTTTTCTTTGCCCACCTGGCTTTCCATTTTTCTACGTCTCCCCATTTTTGCAGCACAGTCAATAATTCTTTGACCTGCGCCTTCTTCCCTGACACATTCATATTTTCCAGATCTTTGTCTGAAAAATCAGCTCTATAGGGTTTTTGCAATGGCTTTGATTTTGAAATATCTATTCCCATACTAGCTGCAGTGTCTGTTAATTTCTTATGGAGCACTCTGGTATTCCTGGTAAAACTCTTGCCGATAAACAGCAGCTCTTCTTCAGAATAGGTATTTAATCTGTCTAAACCTACATTTCCTGCCATCAGTTCTTCCATTTCTACTCCCAGTTTGAAGATATCTAAAGGTTTCGACTGAGGAGTTTGTTTTTCTAATTCTCGACTCCATCTTTCAATCTCTTCAGGAGTCACCAATGTGACACTCTTGGTACCCGAAGTCGTTTCCATTTGAATCTCTCTCATATTGAAAGGATTATGTCTTTTCTGTAACCTTTTTCCTGCACCCCTAATGGGCAAATCCATTAACGAGACCTCAGACTCACATTCACTGGTCTGGTCATCCACGATTAAGGGCTCTGGTCTCGGCTGTGCTATAACTGGAGTAATAACTGGAGTCTTCGGACTTCCCTTTCTATCCCCATACAGCGGAACCACTGGTCCAATAGTTACCAGGATTGTCAAGGCCTCATGGCTTGTATTTAACTGGGAGATTTTCTGAATTATCTCGGCTCTCTGCTTGGCTAGGGCCTCTCGCTCCTTTCCCTCCAGTAACCTGTCTAATGATTTTTCATGTAATACCTGTGGGGTCAAGGTTGGAGCATAACTCGGGGCAGTGGGATGGGTCTCACTTGGTCCCTCACCATAATTAGGTTTTGGGAACAAACTACCTGTGCCTAGGGATCTTGGTTCCTCCTCATACGGGGGTCTTGAGAACGGAATTCCTGAAGTTGAGGGCCTTGCCTTACCTTCGTAGGGAGGTCTAGAGCAGAAGTCTCTTTCTCTCGAGTATCTTGACTCCCCACTGAATGGTGTTCTTTGACAGATATCTCTAGTACCTAGGGGTCCTAAACCCTCATTATACGGAGGTATTTGACAACCCTCTCCTACACTTACAGATCTGGCCTCCTCCCGGGGAGGGGGTCTTCGAGAATTATCCCCTTCACTAGAGGGTCTATGTCCTTCATTATAAGGAGGCGGACTTCTCATAAACATGTCATCTAATAATTCATCATCCGACTCCCCAATGGGCACCCAATATTTGCATTTTTCTGTCTTCTTCTCCCCCGCAGGAGGACCACCCATTGGCTTCATTGGGAATAGTCCTTCTACAATCATATTCTGCCTCCACTGTTTCATCTTTTTATCACGGGTCTCTTGTTTTATTTTGGATAACATTTTGTTAACCCTTTATCCATTCGGGGCTTATCTCTCTCAAAAGCCTCGATTTCCCATTCCTCTAATGCTTCGTACTGCGTTAATCTTGGTCTGGGATGTAAATCATTCATTCATGTTCTCAAATTAAATAGAATTCTGCCATTAAATGTACCCTCTAACGGAAAAGCCAAAACTCCGTCATCCTTGGTGTATTCCGCCCAGTTTTCCAACCATACACACGAGTGGTACCCTTTATAAAACATCATGAACGATGCAGGAGTATTAGGTGGCGGAATGACAACCCCTTCTCTGGTTCTAATTGGTTTGTCCTTTTTGAAATAATTCTTTACTTTGGTTACAAGAGACAATTTTCTCTTATTTCCGTACATAATGCTAGTGTTATGCCCTTTCCACTGATCGTTTTCAAACCCTAAATGTCGTGGATCAGGTCTAGTTTGCGGTCTATACGTGTGCCACATACGATTTCTGCGAGTGACTTTGTTCCCAATCCAAATGCGTCTTTTATTTTCGTGCAACCAATAAAATGCACGAATTCAAATAATCTCGACCAATGGGTGCGCGGCCTTTCGCGAGACAGGTTCTCACGCTTCGGCACTCACCCCTCCTTTACAATTTCAGCTCCGCTACACACCCGCTGCGTCTACTAATCCCAGCGCAGCACAGAGTGACGTCAGAGCAGCTCCGCAACTGACTCCCTCCCTTACAAGGTAACGGAAACTTAATTTCTCTCTAAAAGTGCAAGTGCTTTTTGTTATTTAACAACGAATACACATTCGCCACTGTACTCGAGTGTCTAGAAAGAAAAGATACTTTTCACTGCAAGTAAACTTCTTTTGTCCACTTTTCACACGCTACGGATAGATCTCTTCTGCCTACCCTTCACTCAAGCACTAGGGAACCTGTTACTTCTTTGACCCATCCACTTCTTTTCGGGATATATACAGATCATAAAGTTTCACTAGCGAACCCCTTTGCTATCACCCAAGCTCCGATGAACCTGCTACTCCTTCCGATGTGACCCTTACTAGGTTATATCACGATAGAAGTTTCACCAGCGAACTCGTTGCTATCATTTATTCAAACATACATTCAGAAAACCCTAATTAGTGCTTCCAGTCCTGCCTAACCTGCACTAATTTTCCTTAAGCCAGTGACCTCAAAGCGTAGTGGATTCTCTTCACCACTCGCTATTCAATTCCCCGGGGATTCCATCAAACATAAAACACTTTACTAACGAGTGGGTTAATACATATATCAGTATAATAATAAGAAAAACAATTTAAAACATTTCATAATTTTTCAAAGCAAACATTTCACGCGATTGATCAAGTCACAAAAATTGTTTACCTTTTTAGCAGCAATAAAATGTTAGCAGCATCCAACCTATCTATCTTAACTAGTCCTACCTAACCTTAACTAGTCCCTAACCATAGCTCTGCTACCAGAAAATTACTGATAGAGATCGCAGGTCACCCGGCCAAATAATTTTACCACACACGTTCCAGGCCCATATCTTTCCAATTTATCATATACCTTGATCGGGTGACCTAACACTCTACTACCAGCAACCCTGGTTCCTTCCTATTTTTTTCATCGTGTACCCGACTTACCAATCCACCGTTACGGGTACCTATGATCACAATGGATCAGGGAGCTAGCTGTAAAAGAAAGGCAGGCAACACAATACCAACTTTATATTTCTCTTTGTATTCATAAAATGACCACAGACTACTGGAAAGTTTTAAAAGTTTATCTAGAATTCAGATTCGGAGAGCATACAATTTACTACCAATAGGCAGTCAACAATCAACATAACAAACAGTACGTAACCATGAAGGAAGAAAATTAAGGCAACCATCTATGAGTCTAATGGGAAGGCAAGAATGAAATGAAATATGCTAAGCAGAATTTGGAAATGGATAATTCTAAGTGGGGCAAACTTAGACACGAACTAGAATTTACTGTTGGGGAAGTACTTCAAGAGTGAATAAAAGATTTTGATTCCTAAACATCCTAAACCTCTATAGGAGGGGAAAAAAGTGGAACACACTATAGTTCGAGCATTATTGCTTTAAATCAGCTTACAGGAGAAAATTATAATACCACATCTATATTTCATAAACAGTATGGAGAGAAAGTGCTCTAAATGCAGGGAAACATAGGAACATGCTATGGAGAATAAATGTACGACTTCTCATACAGTAGATTGCGAAAAGCATGAAAAATCAACGTTTACCAAGGTGTGTCTTTATTGAAGCAAAAGACAGAAAAATAGAAGGTGCAGTATAGAGTTTTTAGCACTATATTTACCTAGACTGGTGTGAAGACCAACCCTGGCCACGGGTCAGTTAAGGACAGGAAATACCCCAAGGAAGGACAGTCATCTATGGGACAGCAGGTGCAGATTGGACACCCCAGGACAGGACAGGAAAACCAGATTAGGATCAGGACAGGACCACCAAGGCACGACCAGCACCCGCAGTTTGGAAGCAACGCCTGCACTCCACCCTCTCTGCAGCTATTAGTCAGAACCCCGATTGGGTTAGCGAACTCTCCAGCAAAGTGCTCCGCCAGCACTTAAGGTTTAGTAAAACCTTAGAGTCTATGGTCAAATTCGGACAGAGTGCTCCGCAGCGCTCTGTATTCAATCACCTATTGAGTGCGTTGGGTCAGTGACAGGTCAGCTATTCAGACAAGTCGGACAACTTCTCTAGCTAAACCTAGGCTAGTTATACTGTTTTCGGGTCAGTGTACCACCCCCCAAATGTTGCAAGTGTCAGAATCCCCAATTTCGATTGGTTCCAAAGTAGGATAGGTCAACACACCAATCACAATTTTAGTCTACAAGCCTAAATGTGCATACTCTTGGACCGCCTAGTGATTTTGGGGTTTTCACGAGATATTTGACAGAATACAATAGAAAATAACATTTGGAGCGAGTTAGGAACAGTTCAGCTCCATCTTGCTGGGTTAGAGGTTACGTTCACAGGAGCATCTTGACTGTGGCTGCCAGCTGGCTGAGTTCCACTGCTCAAGGTTGCCTTCTCCCTGCCTGTGCGACATGCGCAGTAGAGACTTTCAAGATGGTTCGCGTCTCCCTCAGACCCCCAATATCGCGGTACATGAAAAGTAAGCGAAAACAAATTAATAACAGAATATAAATGAAATCATCGTATATCATGAATAGTTACTCTATACTTCTTACTATAAAATATACTATGCCATTACGAATTAGTGCAACAGACAATAACACATAAGCATCAGCGCAAGCTTCACCATGTGAGTATACAGACAGCCATCTTAGAGGCAAGTGCGCAGGCGCAAGAATTCCCACCAAAACTGCAAGTACGTCACGTCACATGAGTGTGACTAACGCATGCGCAGAAGAAACCCATCAAGCGGCGGCCATTTTAGGAACACGGGTTATTGAATTAGTAAACACATAGGCAAGCGTCACTATGATACACGAACATCAAAAATAAAGGGAAATTAATAAAACTTACAGATTGAGTTATAGGATTATAAGTTATTCGAGGTTCTTGATTTCAAGCAAGTCGCGTAATATGCGAAATCTTGCTCTATCAGTAACAAAACAGTTCATCCTTGGAAACATCAGGGGCCTTATTTATGAAGGTCTTGCGCCGCCGATGCGCCACTTTAAAAATGGGAAAAAGTGACGCACCGGCGGCGCAAGGCCTTCATAAATAAGGCCCCAGGGGTTTATACGTCTATTGCTACGTATGCCGGACAGTAGCTGCCCCATGTGTAGGTTCAGGGCAGTAGCTACAAACATCAAACATGCACATCAAAAGTCCTGAAAGGAAAGAGAATGCAGCCCTATTCTCCCGTGGCTCCGCCAAACTGTTTTGCTTTATTTGGCAGGAGCAAGAGAGACAAAGGAGTTTGAGAGAATCCATCCCCTTCTGAGGAGCCATTGTTATTATGAACTAGTGGAGGTTGTTCTGCACAAACCACATATCCTGGAGAGGGAGGAGAGCAGAAGCACCAGACACCGCTGATTAAGACATTGGAAAGTTGACAGGAGTGAGTCTATACTATAGCTTTTTAGCTCACTGCTGAGGCCTTTACAGGTTGTTAAAGGTCCTGTACGCAAGGCATAGTCCACGTTATAATGAGGGAGAGGGCCTTCAACAACTGGTTTATTCAGAGACAGAAGGGCTATAAGCTATTAGAACATTTCAGCCACTGAGAGTAGAATATTCTAAATGAATTCCATTGGTCTAAAAAAAGATTGTATTCCGTATAGTTGGGGCAGATTGTACATTGAATGAGAATGGTTTCAATGTGCTTTAAAGCACACTCAAAGCAGCCTAATTGTTGTTGTCATGAACCTAGGCAGTTCAGAGTGACTAAAAGGACACATCATTGGTTGATGCCTGATATATTAATACTTGATGCATAACATAACGTAACATGATACAACATAACATAACAGGTATGTCTTTACAAAAAGAGCGTTTGTTCAGAAAATCGAAAGTTTGTGTTAGATAATATGTGATCATTATGATGCACACTGGCAGTACCATTATATTCCATTTTCTTATTTAATGGTCGTAACTGTTTATGATCTCTGAAAATCATTACTAATATTTTTTCAGGATATGTAAATGCAAATATTTCATCACAGTAGGAGAAATCGAGCTTACGGGACATCCATATATTAGGTCATCTATTGATAATTATCAGCTCTGTACCGGGCAGCTTCTGTAATCTAACTACAAACCAGCTAATTTCTTACAAATGAAAATCTGGTATCTGTGAACAATAGCAGTATCCTTGCAGAAAATAAAAATTGGTGGTTGCTGACGCTGACATTTGAGTGATGATTTATTTTTCATGTAAAATATATGATACTGATGCCATGGCATAACATGGTTGCAGAGAACATTTCTTTACTTCATTATTGGTCCATCCATTATTTTAACGAAAGCCATGGGCACCATTTAGGGGTCACCAGGGGTGCAGTTTCGACCTCTAGCTTGCCCCTTTCTACCCCCTGGCATTGCCTTGGCGACCCCTGGTCCCAGAGGTAGCAAACTCAGTGCCAAGAACACAGGGCTGCCTTGCGTTATCAGAATTAGGCTCTAGCCTCTTTGTATGCTCATTTTTATTACATTATTACGGAATACTAGTCTACTATTCACTATTAGTGTAATAATAAGTGGAGCAGCAAGACATATGCTCCTCCATTGGCATCTAACATGAGAAAAATAAAATAGTTTGAATGTATGTTTTGTGTGTGCATGACGGTGGGAGTGAGTTTGTGTGAGAGAGTGTTTATATGTCTGAGCATGTGGGTTTGTATATGGGAGCATGGGTGTGTGTTTGTGTGAGTCAAAATCAGTGAGTAAGTATAAGTGAGTCAGAGTAAGAGTGAGGGAGTGCACATGAGTGATTCCGGGAGAGAGTGAGTGCACAAGAGCAGATAAAATTGAACGAGTGCAAGTAAGTTCTAATGGTATAAGGAATGTGAGTAAGTGAATGTAAGTAAGCATGTATTGTTATGCTTGCAGATCCTTAGTTGGACTTAGCATGCTTTTTGGCTAATAGAAGCACCCTTAACAAAACTTTGGCACTAGAATACTGGAGGCAATACTTGCATATGGGATACCCTTGGCAAAGTGCTAGTGCTAGCACAGTGTAAGTACATTTTGGCATGGAGCATCAATAAAAAAAATGTCAGTGCTGGCCTCCTGGAGTAAATTCTTGACATATGTGGTACCTGGGGAAAGTTCCTGGTGATTGCACGTTGGAGAAAATTCTTGCCATATGTCAAGACAACTGTGGTAATATCATGGGGCCATCCATAAAAAATGTGGTCCTTGACATATTAGACAACCTTTGGCATAAGGGACCTTCATTGTGCAAGAAAAGCAGCATTAGGAACATTTTGGCACTGGCATACAAGACGGAAGTCCTCATCCTGGGACCATCGCCCTGTGCCTAGGACGACTCCTGGTGGCCCCCAGCCCTGGGCACCACTCCCAAGCCAACAGACCACGCACGCAACCTGGGCTTCATCCTGGACTCCTCCCTCTCGATGACCAGACAAGTCAACGCCGTCTCCTCATCATGCTTCCACACCCTACGCATGCTTTGCAAGATCTTCAGATGGATCCCGACCAAAACTAGGAAGACAGTCACCCAGGCCCTCGTCACCAGCCGACTGGACTACGGAAACACCCTCTACGCCGGAACCACAGCCAAGCTACAGAAAAGACTCCAACGAATCCAGAACGCCTCCGCCCGACTCATCCTGTACATCCCCCGATGCAGCCACATCTCCGGTCACCTAAGGGACCTGCACTGGCTCCCCGTCAACAAGAGGATCACGTTCAGGCTCCTCACCCACGCACACAAGTCTCTCCACGACCTGGGCCCCAAGTACCTCAACGACCGCCTGACCTTCTACACGCCCACCCGCCAGCTACGGTCGACCAACCTCGCCCTCGCCACGTACCACGCATCCGAAGAGCTACTGCCGGAGGCAGATCCTTCTCCTACCTGGCGGCCAAGACATGGAACTCCCTCCCCATCCACCTTCGGCTGACCCAGGACCATCTCGCCTTCAGGAGACAACTCAAGACCTGGCTGTTCGAGCAGTAGCGGACCCCTTCCCCCAAGCGCTTTGAGACCCTTCCGGGTGAGTAGCGCGCTATACAAGTGTTATGATTGATTGATTGATTGATATTGTATACAATGTTTGGGCAAATGGGGTCACCATGGCAGTCTGCTGGTCCCAGCAGTGGAGGTAATTATTTACATAAAGCGATACACATAAGACATTTTTAAAACATAATTCGGTTAATTAATGGGAGCTGTCAGGTTTCATTACCTTGGCACACCATTAAAGGACTTGAATATTTAGTGAGCGTCTATTTAGAGCCTTTGACTTTTTAGCAAATTGATGTGAAAATTGTGCATTTAAAATGCGCTAGTAAAGCCCGTTTTTTTGAAAATGTTCTCAAGGGAGAGAAACCCCCAACCTCTGTTCTACCCTAGAAGAGTACATCATGTTAATTATGCAATAATTTAACTTCAGCAACGTTATTATTGTGATGTCATCAGGATTAAGTTCATGTGACATCCCTTCTTGGGACGATGCAGTGTCAAAGGCCACATGATGTCAATTCCTTTTGACATCATTATTACCAAAAGGTGTATAGAATTACTTCTGCTACTCCTTGCATTTTGTTGAATCGACCTCCATGATGAAAGCCTCCGCAGAACTGCTTGTAAGAACTAAAGGCCTGACCCTCAAACGTCAGTTGTGAGTATGATTTCACAGGATTATACCCTAGTTGGGTGACATTGCGGAATTCCTAATGTTTTCCTATATTGGAAAAAGGGGTATTCCATTAGTTAATAAGGTAATTTGCACATGCAAGACAAATTAACTCAGAAATACACTCACACACACCCATAAGTTACTGAATGTGTCCCTAAGTCTTTTTTGGGAAGATTGTGCTGTAAAATAAATGTGCTTTTTGTAGAGAGTAGAGGGCCCTCACAACTCCTTTTACCTAAGCAGTGGAAGAAAATAGGTAATTGCCTTCTCTACTACAGTGCAGGAGTTTGATACAGCTTTTGCAGTCGTTGACAATGCTATTGATATATATGGCTTTCAGACAATTTTCATGAATAGCAAGCAGGTGTCATGTGCTTTTGGTGCTTCTAAAGTCCAATGTCAAAAATTAAAAAAAAAATACCTTAACTAGATCTAATTGGAGTAATTTGAAACTGGATGATTTACAATGTTATATGAGAGAAACGGCTACTTTGGTCTGAATGACCTGACATTAATCACACAGGATACCTTACTTGTCTATTACATGTCTATTACTTTCTTTTCTATTACTGAACCACGGTTGTATATAAGAATATAGTCAATATTATTAAAACCATACATGTGTAGTTACTAATGGAATATCAGTGCTTCAAGGAAGCCATCATTATGGAACCGACAAAATGTTGGAAAGAATCTGTTGGTATCATTTGTAATGAACTGTTTGTGCAATAGGAATATACGGCAAACTGTGCCCACAGTTTGCAATTTCACATCAAACTTCATGAATTGACAGACTTTGACATAACATCTATGCGATGTAGGCATAAACAATACATATTTTATGAGCACAATCATCATATATTGTACCTATATTTGCTAAATTACCATCTGTCACACTACCATTAGATTCAGTGTTTTTATCTAATTCTGTTCTGGAAACGAGGAGCTGTAGGACGCTGTGCTGCCAGAATGCTGTGAGCTGCCATTGCCAAGGAAACCGGCCCCCTGGCATTTCTTATGTTCAACATATTCATCTCACTTCGTATTTACTGTCTTCACTATTTGTTCTTCATCTCTATTAAATGCACCTCGCGGTGTAGGTGCAATTTGAAATATTGAGAACATAGGAAATGATTTTCACTATTAGAACTTTCTTTTAATTTAACTCATATGTGGGGAATGTACATTGCGGTTTCTAGCACCTCAGGGCGAGGTTAAGGCATCATGTTAATGTAATGATTGAGAAAAATCTACTGTGTTTGAAAATGAGGGACATTGTGCATCATACCGCTATTTTCTGCATCCAAGGAGCACAGTTACCTGTTGCTTAAAAGCAGAAAATGTTGCTGTGGAGGACTGCTCGCGGAAATAAGGATATTTATATCGGTCGACAGTCAGAACCATTGCTTGCTCTGAAACCTCCAATCCAGTGACAGCACAGAATGCCTACACACCACAGGCTTGCATCATGTATGGTCCCTGCCCTCACCCTGCATGGCTTCTACCCATCATTTCTCTGTTCGTGGTTGTCACCATCCCTGACCCTGAAGGTACTGGAGAGACAGGAATTCTAGTTCTTTATTTCCTGCTTGACGATCTTCCACACAGGGTCTTCAAGGAACTACAGGGACATATTAAAAAGAGTGCATAACCTGAGGAACCATACGTCACGAACTTATGTCCCTGGACTGGGGAATAACATGCACACTAACATTCACCAGGTGCAAATTGGTATGCCCTGTTCCAATTCTAGGTTGTAATAAGCTTTTATTTACCACACGTTTTCAGAGTGCCATGTCCGATGCAGGGCTGGGGGTGAGAAACAGATGGAGTGTGGGGTGCCATGCCATAAAACAGCAACACATTCTAATAATATAGTTCTAGAGATCTCTATAGAGGGCTATACCAGCTACTATACATCCGCTCCATAGTGCACCTCGGATCTACAACTTGGGGATCTATAAGGCTATTTGAAATGACCAACTCATGAGGGTGGAATGTCCCACTTTCAAAAGTAGCAACTTGGGAGAAACAAGTGAAAACACATGTGCTTCTGAAGCTTCAGAGCTTTGTATAGCTCTTGCTCTGTGAGTCTGGCAGTTGCTGCAATCCGCACAGGGTCAGGGCAGTAACTACAAAGATCAAACATGCATCATAAGAGCGATGTAGCATTTTGCAAAATGGTAGACCCCGACTGTAAAGATGACAATGTTAGATCGAAATGTCAATATCTATTCTTAATAGATGATTTCGAATGCAAATCCACAATGTGATTTGAGACTTATGAACAATAGAGGAGAGGAGTTGGCCTAACGGCTAGGGCGCTCGACCTCGGACCTAGGGTTCTGGGTTCGAGTCTCGGTAACGACGCCAAAACCTCCTGTGATTCTGGGCAAATCACTTAGGGCCAGATGTAGGTCGGTCGGTAACGGCCAAAAATCAGCATTTTCGGCCGTTACCGACCGCTATTTCAGAAATGGTATGTAGGGCCCTAATTTTACAGAATCGGTAAATTTACCGATCGGTAAATTTACCGATTCTGTAACATACCGAATCGGTATTTTTACCGATTCGGTAAATTTGAGATGTAGGTGGGACTCTTCTGAGTCCCACAAGCCTTACAAAATCGGTATTTTACCATCAAATCCAATTTGATGGTAAAATACAGATTCCGGTGTGCATGCACATGTGTGCATGCACACCTCTGCCATATTACAGGCACCCCTGCCCTTGGGGCATGTATGCCTGCCACATGGCACCCGAGCCTGTTTTGGGGGGGCCAGAGGGTGTCAAAGTGACACCCCCTGCACCCATGAGAAATTCGGTATTAACCGATTCTGTAATTACAGAATCGGTATTGCCTATTGATTCCTATGGGCTTCACAGCCCATAGGAATCAATAGGAAATACCGATTCTGTATTTCCAGATTCGGTAAATACCGAATCTTAAAGATTCGGTATTTACACATCTGGAAATACTTACATATCCCCCCTTCATATTTACCACTTCTTAAATACCGAATCGGTAAAATTTGGTATTTAAGAAGTGGTAAATAAGAATTACCTACATCGAGCCCTTAATCTCCCCGTGCCTAAAAAAAATGAAAGTGTTTCCTCATGTAACGTAACTGGAAAATATGTAAAGCGCTCTGATACCTGATTCGGTTCGGGTCTAGTTCGCGCTATATAAAACTCTGCAAAAAAAAAACGAAAAAAAACAAAACACTAATCTTGTACATACAATGTACATTGCGGTTTCTAGCACCTCAGGGCGAGGTTAAGGCATCATGTTAATGTAATGATTGAGAAAAATCTACTGTGTTTGAAAATGAGGGACATTGTGCATCATACCGCTATTTTCTGCATCCAAGGAGCACAGTTACCTGTTGCTTAAAAGCAGAAAATGTTGCTGTGGAGGACTGCTCGCGGAAATAAGGATATTTATATCGGTCGACAGTCAGAACCATTGCTTGCTCTGAAACCTCCAATCCAGTGACAGCACAGAATGCCTACACACCACAGGCTTGCATCATGTATGGTCCCTGCCCTCACCCTGCATGGCTTCTACCCATCATTTCTCTGTTCGTGGTTGTCACCATCCCTGACCCTGAAGGTACTGGAGAGACAGGAATTCTAGTTCTTTATTTCCTGCTTGACGATCTTCCACACAGGGTCTTCAAGGAACTACAGGGACATATTAAAAAGAGTGCATAACCTGAGGAACCATACGTCACGAACTTATGTCCCTGGACTGGGGAATAACATGCACACTAACATTCACCAGGTGCAAATTGGTATGCCCTGTTCCAATTCTAGGTTGTAATAAGCTTTTATTTACCACACGTTTTCAGAGTGCCATGTCCGATGCAGGGCTGGGGGTGAGAAACAGATGGAGTGTGGGGTGCCATGCCATAAAACAGCAACACATTCTAATAATATAGTTCTAGAGATCTCTATAGAGGGCTATACCAGCTACTATACATCCGCTCCATAGTGCACCTCGGATCTACAACTTGGGGATCTATAAGGCTATTTGAAATGGCCAACTCATGAGGGTGGAATGTCCCACTTTCAAAAGTAGCAACTTGGGAGAAACAAGTGAAAACACATGTGCTTCTGAAGCTTCAGAGCTTTGTATAGCTCTTGCTCTGTGAGTCTGGCAGTTGCTGCAATCCGCACAGGGTCAGGGCAGTAACTACAAAGATCAAACATGCATCATAAGAGCGATGTAGCATTTTGCAAAATGGTAGACCCCGACTGTAAAGATGACAATGTTAGATCGAAATGTCAATATCTATTCTTAATAGATGATTTCGAATGCAAATCCACAATGTGATTTGAGACTTATGAACAATAGAGGAGAGGAGTTGGCCTAACGGCTAGGGCGCTCGACCTCGGACCTAGGGTTCTGGGTTCGAGTCTCGGTAACGACGCCAAAACCTCCTGTGATTCTGGGCAAATCACTTAGGGCCAGATGTAGGTCGGTCGGTAACGGCCAAAAATCGGCATTTTCGGCTGTTACCGACCGCTATTTCAGAAATGGTATGTAGGGCCCTAATTTTACAGAATCGGTAAATTTACCGATCGGTAAATTTACAGATTCTGTAACATACCGAATCGGTATTTTTACCGATTCGGTAAATTTGAGATGTAGGTGGGACTCTTCTGAGTCCCACAAGCCTTACAAAATCGGTATTTTACCATCAAATCCAATTTGATGGTAAAATACAGATTCCGGTGTGCATGCACATGTGTGCATGCACACCTCTGCCATATTACAGGCACCCCTGCCCTTGGGGCATGTATGCCTGCCACATGGCACCCGAGCCTGTTTTGGGGGGGCCAGAGGGTGTCAAAGTGACACCCCCTGCACCCATGAGAAATTCGGTATTAACCGATTCTGTAATTACAGAATCGGTATTGCCTATTGATTCCTATGGGCTTCACAGCCCATAGGAATCAATAGGAAATACCGATTCTGTATTTCCAGATTCGGTAAATACCGAATCTTAAAGATTCGGTATTTACACATCTGGAAATACTTACATATCCCCCCTTCATATTTACCACTTCTTAAATACCGAATCGGTAAAATTTGGTATTTAAGAAGTGGTAAATAAGAATTACCTACATCGAGCCCTTAATCTCCCCGTGCCTAAAAAAAATGAAAGTGTTTCCTCATGTAACGTAACTGGAAAATATGTAAAGCGCTCTGATACCTGATTCGGTTCGGGTCTAGTTCGCGCTATATAAAACTCTGCAAAAAAAAAACGAAAAAAAAAAAAACACTAATCTTGTACATACATATGTCATATGTGCGCATGTGACCTAATCACTGTGACTGGACAAATAAATGTGTGGCAGATTTACAAGCTCCTTGCGCCACCATTGCATCACGTTTTTTGATGCAACGGCGGCACAAACAATGTGGCCAATTTACAATGTGACGCATCTAGGGAGATGTGTTACATTGTAAAGCCCTGCTTCACATTATAACTGCTCCAGTTATAATGTATGCAGGTTGGGGGTTCCCTTGCAAAAAGCCATGTGGAACTGACACAGTGAAATTTACAACATTTTACTGCGCCACTCTATGCCTTCACTGCATCAAAATCCCTACACCTGCTCAGACCAGGCGTAAAGAATGACACACAGCTTATTGTATGGGACTCACCTATCTGTTGTGGCACATTGCTGGAGTTGCGTCACTTTCATGAGCAACTCCAGCGATGCATCACTTTTGTGCCAACAGATGTGTCCGAATTTCGGACACATCTGTGAATCATTGCACCATAGAGCACTGCATTGTAAATACAGCACATCGATGGTGGTGCAAGGACATTTGGCACTGGTGCAAGTAAACTGATGCATCTATGCAGATGCGTCAGCTCCTTGTAAATCTGCCCGTGTGTGCTTCTGTATATCCCCTCTGATTTTGTTTTGTTTTGAAGATACGAATATCTAATACAAGTCTTGTGCACTTTATTTATGAGACAGTGTAGCAGCTCAATTAATAAAATTGTTTTGTTGTATCTGATTCAGAAGTGCTTCCCACTTCAGGCCTCAAAATGGCCCCCACCAACATGGCCATGACCCAACAACCCACCAAAAAGTCGAAAAACACACAAAAAAGACCTCAATCGAATGCCATCCATGCCCTCAATGATGTTTAAATTCAAGACACCCCACAGAAAGACTTGGCCCATGCACCACTGAGTACCCCTGGGCATGATGGATGAAAGCAAGGCAAACTGGGTGCCGGCCTGAGCACACTGCCTGGCTTCAAAATGGCCCCTTCACCCCATCACATGGCCAGGCCCTGCTGTACCAGGGCTCAAAATGGCCCCCACCCACATGACCAAGCCCCAACAACCCACCAAAAAGTTTAAAAACACAAAAAAACACCCCAATCCAATGCCATCCATGCCCACAATGATGTTAAATTCAAGACACCCCACAGAAAGACTTGGCCCATGCACCACTGAGTACCCCTGGGCATAATGGATGAAAACAAGGCAAACTGGGTGCAGGCCTGAGCACACTTTGTGGCTTAGAAATGGCCCCTTGATCCCCACATGGCCAGGCCCTGCCTGTACCAGGCCTCAAAATGGCCCCACCCAAAAATGGATGTTTACTTTATTAGAAAAGACACCCCACAGAAATACTTGGTACATGCACCACTGAGTAACCCTGGGCATAATGGATGAAAGCAAGGCAAACTGGGTGCGGCCTGAGCACACTGCCTGGCTTCAAAAAGGCCCCTTAAGACTTGACCCCCACCACATGGCCAGGCCCTGCCTGTACCAGGTCTCAAAGTGGCCCCCACCCACATGGCCAGGCCACAACAACACCCCAAAAAGCCAAAAAACAAACACACTTCACCTAATCCAATGCCATCCATGCCATCAATGATGTTTAAATTCAAGACACCCCACAGAAAGACCAGGTCCATGCACCACTCAGTACCCCTGGGCATAATGGATGAAAGCAAGGCAAACTGGGTGCAGGCCTGAGCACACTGCCTGGCTTCAAGATGGCCCCTTCAACCCCACCACATAGCCAGGCCCTGCTGTACCAGGCCTCAAAATGGCCCCCACCCAAATGACCAGGCCCCAACAACCCAACAAAAAGTTGAAAAACACACACAAAACACCCCAATCCAATGCCATCCATGCCCTCAATGATGTTTAAATTCAAGAGACCCCACAGAAAGACTTGGCCCATGCACCACTGAGTACACCTGGGCATAATGAATGAAGGCAAGGCAAACTGGGTGCAGGCCTGAGCACACTGCCTGGCTTCAAAATGGCCCCTTCACCCCCACCACATGGCCAGGCCCTGCCTGTACCAGGCCTCAAAATGGCCCCCACCAAAATGGCCATGCCCCAACAACCCACCAAAAAGTCGAAAAACACACAAAAAACACCCCAATCCAATGCCATCCATGCCCTCAATGATGTTTAAATTCAAGACACCCCACAGAAAGACTTGGCCCATGCACCACTGAGTACCCCTGGGCATGATGGATGAAAGCAAGGCAAACTGGGTGCCGGCCTGAGCACACTGCCTGGCTTCTAAATGGCCCCTTCACCCCCACCACATGGCAAGGCCCTGCCTGTACCAGGCCTCAAAATGCCACCCACCCTCATGGCCAGGCCCCAAGAACCCACCAAAAAGTCAAAAAACACACATAAAACACCCCAATCCAATGCCATCCATGCCCTCAATGATGTTTAAATTTAAGACACCCCACAGAAAGACTTGCCCCATGCACCACTGAGTACCCCTGGGCATAATGGATGAAAACAAGGCAAACTGGGTGCAGGCCTGAGAACACTTTGTGGCTTAAAAATGGCCCCTTGATCCCCACATGGCCAGGCCCTGCCTGTACCAGGCCTCAAAATGGCCCCACCCAAAAATGGATGTTTACTTTATTAGAAGAGACACCCCACAGAAATACTTGGTACATGCACCACTGAGTAACCCTGGGCATAATGGATGAAAGCAAGGCAAACTGGGTGTGGCCTGAGCACACTGCCTGGCTTCAAAATGGCCCCTTAAGACTTGACCCCCACCACATGGCCAGGCCCTGTCTGTACCAGGCCTCAAAATGGCCCCCACCCACATGGCCAGGCCACAACAACACCCCAAAAAGCCAAAAAACAAACAAACTTCACCCAATCCAATGCCATCGGTGCCATCAATGATGTTTAAATTCAAGACACCCCACAGAAAGACCAGGTCCATGCACCACTCAGTACCCCTGGGCATAATGGATGAAAGCAAGGCAAACTCGGTGCTGGCCTGAGCACACTGCCTGGCTTCAAGATGGCCCCTTCAACCCCACCACATGGCCAGGCCCTGCTGTACCAGGCCTCATAATGGCCCCCACCCAAATGACCAGGCCCCAACAACCCACCAAAAAGTTGAAAAACACTCACAAAACACCCAAATCCAATGCCATCCATGCCCTCAATGATGTTTAAATTCAAGACACCCCACAGAAAGACTTGGCCCATGCACCACTGAGTACCCCTAGACATAATGGATGAAAGCAAGGCAAACTGGGTGGAGGCCTGAGCACACTGCCTGGCTTCAAAATGGCCCCTTCACCCCCACCACATGGCAAGGCCCTGCCTGTACCAGGCCTCAAAATGGCACCCACCCTCATGGCCAGGCCACAAGAACCCACCATAAAGTCAAAAAACACACATAAAACACCTCAATCCAATGCCATCCATGCCCTCAATGATGTTTAAATTCAATTCACTCCACAGAAAGACTTGGCCCATGCACCACTGAGTACACCTGGGCATAATGGATGAAAGCAAGGCAAACTGGGTGCAGGCCTGAGCACACTGCCTGGCTTCAAAATGGCTCTTCACCCCCATCACATGGCCAGGCCCTGCCTGTACCAGGCCTCAAAATGGCCCCCACCAAAATGGCCATGCCCCAACAACCCACCACAAAGTCGAAAAACACACAAAAACACCCCAATCCAATGCCATCCATGCCCTCAATGATGTTTAAATTCAAGACACCCCACAGAAAGACTTGGCCCATGCACCACTGAGTACCCCTGGGCATGATGGATGAAAGCAAGGCAAACTGGGTGCCGGCCTGAGCACACTGCCTGGCTTCAAAATGGCCCCTTCACCCCCACCACATGGCAAGGCCCTGCCTGTACCAGGCCTCAAAATGCCCCCCACCCTCATGGCCAGGCCCCAACAACCCACCTAAAAGTCCTAAAACACACATAAAATACCCCAATCCAATGCCATCCATGCCCTCAATGATGTTTAAATTCAATACACTCCACAGAAAGACTTGGCCCATGCACCACTGAGTACACCTGGGCATAATGGATGAAAACAAGGCAAACTGGGTGCAGGCCTGAGCATACTTTGTGGCTCAAAAATGGCCCATTGACCCCCACATGGCCAAGCCCTGCCTGTACCAGGCCTCAAAATGACCCCCACCCACATGGGCAGGCCCCAACAACCCACCAAAAATTCGAAAAACACACAAAAATCACCCCAATCCAATGCCATCCATGCCCTCAATGATGTTTAAATTTAAGACACCCCACAGAAAGACTTGGCCCATGCACCACTGAGTACCCTTGGGCATGATGGATGAAAGCAAGGCAAACTGGGTGCCGGCCTGAGCTTACTGCCTGGCTTCAAAATTGCCCCTTCACCCCCACCACATGGCAAGGCCCTGCCTGTACCAGGCCTCAAAATGCCCCCACCCTCATGGCCAGGCCCCAACAACCCACCAAAAAGTCCTAAAACACCCCAATCCAATGCCATCCATGCCCTCAATGATGTTTAAATTCAATACACTCCACAGAAAGACTTGGCCCATGCACCACTGAGTACACCTGGGCATAATGGATGAAAACAGGGCAAACTGGGTGCAGGCCTGAGCATACTTTGTGGCTTAAAATGGCCCATTGACCCCCACATGGCCAGGCCCTGCCTGTACCAGGCCTCAAAATGACCCTCACCCACATGGGCAGGCCCCAACAACCCACCAAAAATTCAAAAAACACACAAAAATCACCCCAATCCAATGCCATTCATGCCCCCAATGATGTTTAAATTCAAGACACCCCACTGAAAGACTTGGCCCATGCACCACTGAGTACCCCTGAGCATAATGAATGAAAGCAAGGCAAACTGGGTGCAGGCCTGAGCACACTGCCTGGCTTCAAAATGGCCCCTTCACCCCCACCACATGCCCAGGCCCTGCTGTACCAGGCCTCAAAATGGCCCCCACCCACATGGGCAGACCCCAAAAACCCACCAAAAACTTGAAAAACACGCAAAAAACACCCCAATCCAATGTCATCCATGCCCTCAATGATTTTTAAATTCAAGACACCCCACAAAAGACTTGGTCCATTCACCACTGAGTTCCCCTGGGCATAATGGATGAAAGCAAGGCAAACTAGGTGCAGGCCTGAGCACACTGCCTGGCTTCAAAATGGCCCCTTCACCCCCACCACATGGCCAGGCCCTGCCTGTACCAGGCCTCAAAATGCCCCCCACCCACATGGGCAGGCCCCAACAACCCACCAAAAAGTCGAAAACCACACAAAAAACACCCCAATCCAATGCCATCTATGACCTCAATGATGTTTAAATTCAAGACACCCCACAGGAAGACTTGGCCAATGCACTACTGAGTACCCCATGGCATAATGGATGAAAGCAAGG
Organism: Lissotriton helveticus; assembly: GCF_964261635.1. Lineage (NCBI taxonomy): Eukaryota > Metazoa > Chordata > Amphibia > Caudata > Salamandridae > Lissotriton > Lissotriton helveticus. The sequence continues at coordinate 962,375,220 of NC_136072.1, read as the reverse complement.
CAAACTGGGTGCAGGCCTGAGCACACTGCCTGGCTTCAAAATGGCACCTTCACCCCCATCACATGGCCAGGCCCTGCCTGTATCAGGCCTCGAAATGCCCCCCACCCACATGGCCAGGCCCCAACAACCCACCAAAAAGTCAATAAACACACAAAAACACCCCAATCCAATGCCATCCATGCCCTCAATGATATTTAAATTCAAGACACCCCACAGAAAGTCTTGGCCAATGCATCACTGAGTACTCCTGGCCATAATGGATGAAAGCAAGGCAAACTGGGTGCCGGCCTGAGCACACTGCCTGGCTTCGAAATGGCCCCTTCACCCCCACCACATGGCCAGGCCCTGCTGTACTAGGCCTCAAAATGGCCCCCACCCAATGACCAAGCCCCAACAACCCACCAAAAAGTTAAAAAACACAAAAAACACCCCAATCCAATGCCATCCATGCTCACAATGATGTTAAATTCAATACCCCCCGCCGAACGACTTGGCCCATGCACCACTGAGTACCCCTGGGCATGATGGATGAAAGCAAGGCAAACTGGGTGCCGGCCTGAGCACACTGCCTGGCTTCAAAATGGCCCCTTCACCCCCACCATATGGCAAGGCCCTGCCTGTACCAGGCCTCAAAATGGCCCCCACCCTCATGGCCAGGCCCCAAGAACCCACCAAAAAGTCAAAAAACACACATAAAACACCCCAATCCAATGCCATTCATGCCCTCAATGATGTTTAAATTCAAGACACCCCACAGAAAGACTTGGCCCATGCACCACTGAGTACCCCTGGGCATAATGGATGAAAACAAGGCAAACTGGGTGCAGGCCTGAGCACACTTTGTGGCTTACAAATGGCCCCTTGATCCCCACATGGCCAGGCCCTGCCTGTACCAGGCCTCAAAATGGCCCCACCCAAAAATGGATGTTTACTTTATTAGAAGAGACACCCCACAGAAATACTTGGTACATGAACCACTGAGTAACCCTGGGCATAATGGATGAAAGCAAGGCAAACTGGGTGCGGCCTGAGCACACTGCCTGGCTTCAAAATGGCCCCTTAAGACTTGACCCCCACCACATGGCCAGGCCCTGCCTGTACCAGGCCTCAAAATGGCCCCCACCCACATGGCCAGGCCACAACAACACCTCAAAAAGCCAAAAAACAAACAGACTTCACCCAATCCAATGTCATCCATGCCATCAATGATGTTTAAATTCAAGACACCCCACAGAAAGACCAGGTCCATGCACCACTCAGTGCCCCTGGACATAATGGATGAAAGCAAGGCAAACTGGGTGCAGGCCTTAGTACACTGCCTGGCTTCAAGATTGCCCCTTCACCCCCACCACATGGCCAGGCCCTGCTGTACCTGGCCTCAAAATGGCCCCCACCCAAATGACCAGGCCCCAACAACCCACCAAAAAGTTGAAAAACACACACAAAACACCCCAATCCAATGCCATCCATGCCCTCAATGATGTTTAATAGATGAAAGCAAGGCAAACTGGGTGCATGCCTGAGCACACTGCCTGGCTTCAAAATGGCCCCTTCACCCCCACCACATGGCCAGGCCCTGCCTGTATCAGGCCTCAAAATGCCCCCCACCCACATGTCCAGGCCCCAACAACCCACCAAAAAGTCAATAAACACACAGAAAACACCCCAATCCCATGCCATCCATGCCCTCAATGATATTTAAATTCAAGACACCCCACAGAAAGTCTTGGCCAATGCATCACTGAGTACTCCTGGCCATAATGGATGAAAGCTAGGCAAACTTGGTGCCGGCCTGAGCACACTGCCTGGCTTCAAAATGGCCCCTTCACCCCCACCACATGGCCAGGCCCTGCCTGTACCAGGCCTCAAAATGGCCCCCACCCACATGGCCAGACCCCAACAACACCTCAAAAAGTCGAAAAACACACAGAAATCACCCCAATCCAATACCATCCATGCCCTCAATGATGTTTAAATTCAAGACACCCCACAGAAAGACTTGGTCCATGAACCACTCAGTACCCATGGGCCTACTGGCTAGTGTGGCTTTAACACCCACCCCAAAATTACCAAAAAACATCCACATAGATATAATAACAGTGAGCTATTCAATTCCATGCCATCCATGGTGTAAATGAGATTTAAGTTCAACCAAACTCACAGAAACAGTTGTATCATGCACCCATGATTACCCTGGGCCTACTAGATACTATGGCTACCCACATTATATATTTTTTAAAAGTTGTCAAAAAGTTTTAAAATTGTAGTTGCAGCAACTGCAATGCCCCAAAGAAACAACAGCAACTTACTTGTAAAATCTCAAATCCAAAAGTGATCCAAACTCCAAAGTCCCAAAAGTCCTCAAATACAAATATCCAGCAGCAGCCACACAAAGTAATCCTTCCAGCTCCAGATCCAAATGAAAAGTGACCAGGACATGGAGAAAGCACTGGGAGGAGCGTGCTGGACAAGAACAGGAAGTTGGAGCACTTCCTTCCTCCCACCCCCCACCAAAAAAATTGACTCCTTGCACAAAAAAGTGCAGCCAAATGTCAATCTGAAGAGTTATTCTGATTAAAATCATAATTTTCAGAAGGTTTTTGCTGCCTGCGGTGAATTTCTTGTGCAGAATTGCAATTTTTGCAAGTTCGGGAAAGCGAGCTGTTCAAATCTCCCGCCGGAAGTCAGCTGCGCGCCGCATCTACTTGTTCGCAATTGTTTACTTCCGCGATACGTGATCGCGGGCCCTTATATCGACTCGTGTTGTCAAACTCTCGCCGTGCAAGATGGCGGGCCGCGATGATGTACTAGCGGTCGAAAAACTCTTGCGCGATCACGCAGCAAGATCCAAAATGGCGCAGCATACGCAAACCGTGAGAAAAACAACTCAGAGAGCTCAGAATCACGGTAAGTCAACGCAGCACGCGCGATATTGTATTTTTCAAGCGCGACCAAGCAAAAGAATCCACCAGCTTGCGAATTGCGGATTTTTGGGCTAATTCGCGTTATTCGGGGACCGCGAAATTGCCAAATATCCGCAAATTCCGCGAGCAGAATGGATTTTACGCCCATACTTACATGTGGCAGGAGGCCCATGTCGGCCAAAATGCATCAGCTTCTACCAACTCTGTGCACCTCAAGTCATGGCCACGTGGCAGGAGACCAGTGTCCGGCAAAGTGCTTCAGCTGCCACCAACTCTGTGCACCTCAAGTCATTGCCACGTTGCGGGAGGCCTGTGTCGGCAAAAGTTCCTTGGCAGCCACCAACATAATAAGCACACAGATACACCCAGAAAGTGGAAATGGTGTCGATCACTTGCACCCCGCCCTTTTTATTGGCAGGGTCACATGTCCTGTGATGGCTGTGCTGCATGGGATTGGTGTGGGTGGAAACCAGCTATGAGTGAGTGGCTTTGGCATGCTGACAACTAGACCTGTGATCAATAGATCACTACAGGTAAGACCTGGGACATGAAGCATTGTAGTTCCCTCCCTGTAAGTGTAAGTGGCTGAAATGCTCATCCTTCACGACTTTACCAATATGGTGGTTTAAATCCGCACACCCACTGAAATAGGTACACAATTGGTGCATGACACCACTTTCCCCCCCAAAAAAAGAAAAAATATATATGTATATATATGTATATATATATATATATATATATATATATATATATATATTTATATATATATATATATATTACCTACTGGCGGTCGCTAGTAGGTATATATAGTTAGGACCTAGTTACCATAGGAAATTGCAAACGTTCAATTGGGATTAACTTTGGCGCCGATTGAGGGATCTGCCTGTAATTTTCCTTAAATTTGCCTCGCTGCGCTCCGCTCCTTCCCTGAAAGTTTCGGGGGAATTCGTCAAGCGGGGGCTGAGAAAAAAGGGGGGTCCCAAAACGTGTTTTCCCCATGTTAATTTCCATAGGGACATTCTAACAAGGCTACACCTCGAACGGCTGAACGGAATTACACCAGATTTGGCAAAATGGTAGGGGATGGTATGCAGCAGTGCCTTATGTATGTTTGGTGTAAATCCCTCCAGTAGTTTATGAGAAAATTGAATGTGAAATTGAGTCCAATGCAATTTTCCATAGGACCTTTAGACACAGCTACAGCCCGAACGGCTGAATGGAATTACTGCAAACTTGGCAAAATGGTAGAGCCTGGTATGCAGAAGTGCCTTTTGTATATTTGGTGAAAATCTCTTCAGTAATTGTTGAGAAATTCGACTTTTTTCAAATTATATATCTATAGGCGGGACACGGTGCGCTCACGGGGTTGCACCGTCCTTGCACTGTCCGTGCACGTGCGCAGACCTTAGCGTGCGCGCGTGGAATTCTGATTGGCTATTGGACGTGTGTCAACATTCCATTCAGTCAAAATGAGGAAGTGTTGTCCGCCATCTTGTTTTTGTGGCAGATGATAGTGGTTGTAAACAGAAGTGTAATAGTTGACAAGGAGGCAGGGTAGAGATTCCTGAGCCCCCTAGGTTTTGTCATGGTGTCTGTAAAGGACCCCGAAGGTTGAAAAAATAAAAAAATAAAAAATGTAAAAATCGCGGGGTCCACGCACCGTGCGCGGACCGCGGCTCAAAAAGACAAAAAAGAAATACATTAAAATAACAAGTTTCAGTGTTTAGATGTTGGTTAAGTGCAACATTGAGTGATGACTCTTTCACCTTTGGGTTTAGGTAGGTGTTTTGTGGAGAGTTAGTATGGTAATTGGTAGAGAGCATTGGGGGTAGGTTAAAGATTATGTGAGTTTGAATGTGTTGATAATTTGAACCAATTAAAATGTTACTTTGGTTTTGATTTTGTGTGTGATGAAATGTGATTGGCTGGGTATTTGAATATGTATGAAAAATGAGAGGGAAACACAGCCATTTTGAGATTTTAGTGTTTGAGGTATACTTCTGAGGTGTGAGATTGAGACAGAATTTACTGTACAACAGTTTTCTAGAAGGTGAGTTGTTAATTTGAAAGGAGAACTCTGTTATTCACTTTAACTTAATAGGAAAAATGTTTTCAGTTAGTTATTTAATGTTTTTCTGTTATACTTATGGATTGAGTAGGGCAACACCAGATGCAGTGCTTTATATTTCTAATTCTTGCTTGATACTATACATTGTCCAGGGAAACACGACCATTTTGTCACTATAGTGTCTGAGGTACGTTTGTGTGGACATTTTGGTGTTCAATTTCTGGTGTGAGATTTACACAGTAGTAACTCTTCTTATAGAATTTAATAGTTTTTCTCTGCCCTATCTCACTCTTACCCTGCAACATCTCACTGTCTTTCTCTTTCTTTTAATAGTACACTTACATCAATAATGGTTGAAAATGAAGAGTCATTTGACATCGTTATAGACATTTTTGTGACTGTTATTGAGGATGTTTCTGTTGATGAGAGTAATCCTGAAGGAGAGCTTTATGATGGAGGAGATGGCATGGACGATTTCTATGATGAATCCTTGGATTCAGATTTAATGGAAGCTTTGGAGTTCATTGAGTTTGAGGATTCTTTTTTGAAGATTATTAATATTGACATTGCTGATGATGCAATCTTAGACAATCATTTACATTTTGGAAATTCCCAACAATAAATTTAAATGTAGTAAATAAATATTGTATGAGAATTTATACTTAACTAAATGTAATTTATGAGGTAGTAGCAAACTGATAATTTTTTGTGTTACATAGTAAGTTTACTCATAAATACTTCCATTCTTCCCCAAAATTTTCTTAAATGTGTATTTGACATCTCTTCTTCATGTCCTGCATCCTTTCTCTCACTGTCTGTCTCTGATGCAGAAGATTGCAACATAAGTAAGTTTAAAGAACAGCAAGTGTGTCTCACCAGAGCAGGAAATCATGCAGTAAGCGCTGTTTCTCTTTCTTTTAATAGTACACTAACATTAAAATGATGAATGAAAATGAGGAGCCTACCAACGTCTTCTTTGAAATAACAGCAACGTTTATTGAGGCAACTTATTCTGAGGTGTATATTGATCCTATAGATGACAAATCATGAAGAACATGAAGGAGATACCATGGTAGATTTTTTTGATGAAACACTAGATATGGAATTAATGGAATGTGTAGAAGTTGTTGAGTTTGACGAATCATTTTCAGACACTTTAATGGATGAAATTTCTGATCAAGAAATGCTGCAAGTTCTTTAAGATTTTGAAAATTCCGATAAATACATTTTAATTTAGTAAAGAAAAACTGTTTTGAAAATTATACTTATTTAAATGTAATTTATGAGGTAGTAGCAAAGTGATAAAATGTTGTGTTCTTCATGTCCTGTATCCTTTCTGTCACTGACTGTCTCTGATGCACTAGTTTACAACATAAGTAAGTATATAGAACAGCAAGTGTGTTTCACCAGAGTAGGAACTCATGACCCCCTACGCCAATTCTGACCACACATTGAGAAAGGAAGGAATCATGTGAACAAATCTGTTTCTGCTTTCCTGAAAGACTACAGTATGGATTCAATATACTACAATAACTTGCATTATAACATACAAGGTATCTACAGAGGAGACAATGTCCATTTCCATTTTTTTTATTTTTTTTTTTTATTCCAATAGGTCCGTGCACCATGAGTGCTCGGTAAATGCACGGTGCACGAACCCTTTCGCCGCCATTTTGTGGTTCCAGAAGAGAGTGAAATATGTAACTTAAAAACGTGGGAAGGGGGTAGGGTAGAATGTTCCTGACCCCTTATGCCTTCTCAGGGGGTCGTTCAAGGACTCCTATGGTTAAAAATTATGTTTTTTTGTTTTTTTTAAATAACAGAAAACACGATACGTCCGCGCACGGGGAGTGCTCGGTGAGTGCTCAGTGCGCGGACCTCGGTAAAAATTTATAAAAAAAATAAAGTTAAAAATCATATTTGAGTGTTTACATGTTAGTTGGCTCTAAAAAGAGCCGTTGTGTTCATTGTGTTTTTTTTTGTACCTACAAGTAAGTACCAATGCAGAGTCTGATGTTACAGAGATAGACTCTGTTCCCTTCATCAGTGAAATGTACACCATCTGTCCTATAGATGCCTTGCATGTTGTAACGCAAGTTGTTGTGGTATATACAGCCCATTCCATAGTCTCTCATGTATGCAGAAACAGATTTATTTACATGTTTCCTTGCTTTCTCAATCTGTGGACAAAATTGATTGGACCAATTCCATTTTTGTCTTTGGCATATATTGGAATAGACAAAGGCAGTTTGAGGAAAAAGTGACATCAATTGTCCAAAGAAGTCCTTCAATAGCATTTCCAGACCAACCCCAGTCAAAGTGCATAAGTCATTTCCACCACAGTGCACAATTATAAGGTCAGGATGTGGGAGATGCATGAAGGAATTCACCAATGGTATCAATTGGTGACATCTCACTCCTCTCTGGCCAATCCATAAAATATCCACATTTGGTAACTTAAGGTTTAAAATTCCTCTGTTTGTTGCATACCATTTAGACCATAATACAAAACTGTGTCCTACAAACCATACTGAAGGCATCTTCAAGGCAGGTCTGGTTGTACTCAGATGAGGGCTGTAAATGAAATGGCAGTTGGAAAGCTTGCAGTTTAGAAAAAAAAAGGAGGAGGACATTCACTGCACTTGAAGCTTAAGAAATGATTGGCGCGTTTTATGAAAATGTAAACGAGCATATTAGGGCGCATAGTTTTGTTTTTTAAAAGAAGCAATTCTATTGGTTCAGAAAAGGTCATTGAAAGGAACATTGCACATGATTAGCCGTTATTTTGAAAGCTCTAACAACCTTGTTGGATTCATTTGCAACATAGTATAATTAACTTTTAAACTCTGTTCTTCCTTAGGTGGGAGTTACCATGGTGGCAGGTTGAATGAGCACTAGGGCGATGGGTGAATATTATGTGAGTTTGAAATTGTGGGAATGTAGAACCAATTGAAATGTTAGTTTAGTTTTGAAATAGTGTGGGAAGAGATTTCATTGGTTAAGACCTGAAATATGTTTGAAGAATGAGTGGGAAAGTGTGCCATTTCTGGTTTCAGTGTCTGAGGTGCATTTCAGAGATTCTGCTTAAGAAAATCTGCTGTGTGTTTGACACTGTTCTATATTTTCAAAAGTGATTTTAAAGGTGAGTAATATAGAGAGAGTGCTGTTTGCAGTATTGGGAAGCATAACAAGCATATTGGGCTTCATTCCTGTTGTATTTTGAAAATGAGTCAGGTTTTGCATTGTAGTGTAGTGTTCATTTTGGGTTGTGCTCTGTGTGTAAAATGATTTACCATGCTAAATGTTTTTTGATAACATGTGTGGCTTAAAGATTTTTGACAAGGATCACAGTGAGTGTCTGTGTGAATTTAGGAATTATATTTTTACCTTTTTCCATAATGTTAGCTGTGTGTGCTTACAGTTTGTATTTTTTAGTTTATAAGGTAGACTTCTTTTTAAATAGTTTTTAATGCTTGGATTCAATGCTGGTATAGAGATAGTTAATAGTTTCATTGGACTTGTAAATATGCTCCTTTTTTAGAAGCGCCTTGTGCAACCTTTAACATGGGTGGAAGCAGTGATTTTATGGAGAGGGATAGGAATAGCAGATAGAAAACCATATGAAATGGTGTGGGAGATGCATAAAGGATTTCACTAATGGCATCAATTGAGATGGAATATAAGATAAAGAGGGGCATATTTATAAGCCGCTTGCGCAATGTTTGACATTAATGCTGGTATAGAGATAGTGTAATGGTTAATTTGGCATATTTACAAGGTCCTTGCGCAATGTTTGACATTAATGCTGGTATAGAGATAGTGTAATGTTTTCATTGGCATATTTACAAGCCCCTTGCGCAATGTTTAACATTAATGCTGGTATAGAGATAGTGTAATGGTTTCATTGGCATATTTCAAGCCCCTTGTGCAATGTTTGACATTAATGCTGGTATGGAGATAGTGTAATGGTTTCATTGGCATATTTACAAGCCCCTTGCACGATGTTTGACATTAATGCTGGTACAGAGATAGTGTAATGGTTTCATTGGCATATTTACAAGCCGCTTGCGCAATGTTTGACATTAATGCTGGTACAGAGATAGTGTAATGGTTTCATTGGCATATTTACAAGCCGCTTGCGCAATGTTTAACATTAATGCTGGTACAGAGATAGTGTAATGGTTTCATTGGCATATTTACAAGGTCCTTGCGCAATGTTTGACATTAATGCTGGTATAGAGATAGTGTGATGATTTCATTGGCATATTTACAAGCCGCTTGCGCAATGTTTAACATTAATGCTGGTATAGAGATAGTGTAATGGTTTCGTTGACATATTTACAAGCCCCTTGTGCAATGTTTGACATTAATGCTGGTATAGAGATAGTGTAATGGTTTCATTTGCATATTTACAAGCCCCTTGTGCAATGTTTGACATTAATGCTGGTACAGAGATAGTGTAATGGTTTCATTGGCATATTTACAAGCCGCTTGTGCAATGTTTGACATTAATGATGGTATAGAGATAGCGTAATGGTTTCATTGGCATATTTACAAGGTCCTTGCGCAATTTTTGACATTAATACTGGCATAGAGATAGTGTAATGGTTTAATTCGCATATTTACAAGCCCTTTGCGCAATGTTTGACATTAATGCTGGTACAGAGATAGTGTAATGGTTTCATTGGCATATTTACAAGCCCCTTGTGCAATGTTTGACATTAATGCTGGTACAGAGATAGCGTAATGGTTTCATTGGCATATTTACAAGCCGCTCGCGCAATGTTTGACATTAATGCTGGTATAGAGATAGTGTAATGGTTTCATTGGCATATTTACAAGCCGCTTATGCAATGTTTAACATTAATGCTGGTATAGAAATAGTGTAATGGTTTCATTGGCATATTTACAAGGTCCTTGCGCAATGTTTGACATTAATGCTGGTATAGAGATAGTGTAATGGTTTCATTGGCATATTTACAAGCCGCTTGCGCAATGTTTAACATTAATGCTGGTATAGAGATAGTGTAATGGTTAATTTGGCATATTTACAAGCCCCTTGTGCAATGTTTGACATTAATGCTGGTATAGAGATAGTGTAATGGTTTCATTGGCATATTTACAAGCCCCTTGTGCAATGTTTGACATTAATGCTGGTACAGAGATAGTGTAATGGTTTCATTGGCATATTTACAAGCCGTTTGTGCAATGTTTGACATTAATGCTGGTATAGAGATAGTGTAATGGTTTCATTGGCATATTTACAAGGTCCTTGTGCAATTTTTGACATTAATGCAGGTATAGAGATAGTGTAATGGTTTCATTGGCATATTTACAAGCCCCTTGTGCAATGTTTGACATTAATGCTGGTATAAAGAAAGTGTAATGGTTTCATTGGCATATTTACAAGCCCCTTGTGCAACGTTTGACATTAATGCTGGTATAGAGATAGTGTAATGGTTGTCAGACCTAGTATCTACAGCAGCGGCCATTACCTGTGGAGTCCCGCAAGGCTCTGCTCTTTCGCCGCTCCTTTTCAACATCTATTTGCAGCCACTGATTTCTGCTCTCAATCAGATGGATTGTCAGACATACAATTATGCTGACGATACTCAGATTATCATCCAAATTGAGGATTCGCCAGGAGCCCAAGCCAGGCTGCATAACATCTTAAAGTTTACAATCAACTGGATGTCCACCAACTCCTTGAAGATTAATCCAGATAAAACCGAGGTGTTGCCTATTACCATCTCAGGCAACCCTTGGAACGACCGTTTCTGGCCCAAGGAGTTGGGTAGGACTCCAGTACCGGCAGCCGCGGTGAAAAGTCTGGGAATCCATATTGATGGTAATCTGTCTATGAAGAAGCAAGTGTCTTCGGTGGTGGGCACATGCGTTGGCCTCATTAGGCAACTTCGAAAAATTTCTCAACTGTTGTCTTTCTCTACCTTAAGGAGTGTGGTGTCCGCAATAATCCTAGGACGGCTGGATTACGGGAACGCCCTCTATGTTAGGCTCCCCCAGCAACAACTCTCAAGACTGCAAATAGTCATGAACGATGCTGCTAGATTGATTTTTAAAAAATCTAGAAGCACGCATGCTACGCCGCTCCTGCGCCAATTACATTGGCTTCCCATTAAGCAGAGGGTAATGTTCAAAGATCTATGCATCTCGCATAAGGCAGTATATGGCAATGCGCCTAGTTACATCAAGGCCAGACTGTTGCGGTATATCCCTAGGAGGACATTGCGCTCGTCCTAGGATATCCTGTTCGTCAGCCCGCGTTTCCGTCTGTCCACTTTGGGTGGACGTGCCTTCTCGACCGTACTCCCGGCAGTCTGGAATAAATTGCCATATCGCCTTCAGAAGGAATCTAATCTATTGCCGTTTTGTCGAATGTTAAAAACGGTGCTGTTCCAGGATGCATGGGATGTGTTATAAACCGGTTGTCTGTTCTTGCAATGTTCAGTGTCTCCTGTACAAGCGCTTAGAGACCTACAGGTGATAATGCGCTATATAAATTGAATAAATAAAATAAATAAATAAAATAATGTTTTCATTGGCATATTTACATGCCCCTTGCACACTGTTTAACATTAATGCTGCTATAGAGATAGTGTAATGCCAATTTTATTACTCTGTATGCATTTTCTGCTTGCATCCATGTTAAACATTGCACAAGGGGCTTCTAAATATGCCCCTCTTTTTGTATATTCTATCTCAATTGATGCCATTAGTAAAATCCTTTATGCATCTCTCACGGCATTCCATATTGTTTTCTATCTCCTATTCCTATCCCTCTGTATACATTTACTGCTTGCATCCATGTTAAAGGTAGCACAAAGAGCTTGTAAAAAAGGAGCATATTTACAAGCCCAATGAAACCATTAGCACTATCTCTATACCAGCATTGAATTCATGCATGAGAAACCCTTTAAAAAGAAGTCTACCGTATAAGGTAAAAGATACAAACTGTAAGCACACACAGCTAACATTAAGGAAAAAGATGAAAATATAATTCCTTAATTCACATACACACTCAGTGTGATGCTTGTCAAAAATCTTAAAGCCAGTCATTTCAGCAAAAAACATTTAGCATGGTAAATCGTTTTAGGCACCGAGAGTGAGATGACACATACACACAAACAGGCAGATGGTGTAGGCAGAGATTGAGATGTCACACACATACAAACAGAGAGATGGTGGAAGGAGAGAGTGAGATGAGGCATGCAAAGAGGGAGATAGTGCCGGCAGAGAGTGATATGAGACACAGTAAGAGAGATGTGAACTACTGTTTATAATGTTTAGTTAATGTATTTGCTATGTGTTATGTTAGTAGTGGTCTATAATATGTCACATTTTTCTTTTCAACAGATTGTAAATATCTACAGAGTCATAATAGATTATGCCTACGAAAGACCGCCAAAAGAGACTTTATATGAAAGTTTTATCGACCAAGAGGACGCAATTAGAAGATTCATGCAAAGGACAATCTTCAGAGAAAAGAAAAAATGCTCCTGGTAAGCAAACCAAGGAATTTTTAAGGAAATTGTTAAAATGCAGAAAAAGTCAAGAAAGTGTTTCTACGGAAAAAAAACAAGTTGTAACTAGAAAGAAAAAGCAAAGGTCACCAAAAAATGGTATAATGGTACAAGGAGATCATAGTGTGTCTGGTAATCATAGGAGAAATCAGTTTATTGACATTCGTAGACGAATGTTTTGTAACAGAGTAATTTTGAATTTATTAAAAAATCTTAAGAAATATAATAGGAAAACAACTTTTTACAAGAAAAAGAAAAGAATAGAAAAGTTTGTTGATCAGGCTTTTGAAGTGAAGAGAAAGCTGTATATTTTAGTAATCAATAGAGTTCGTACACTAGATAAGGCAATCAATGATTTGAAATCAAAATGTAAGTGGAAAAGAGTAATCAATTAAAACTCATTTTTGTGATGTTTTTTCAGGAGAATGGAAGCATAGTTCAAGTAGTGAGCCATTTTTTAATGAAGAGAGTTACTTTCAGGATAATGATTTGGTGCATGCAGTTGACACCAGTGGTCGAGCATATGAGGTGAAGGACGGTTGTCCAGTTGAAAAAGAAAAAATTGTGCCTAGAAATGCAGATGACGTGTTAGCTGATGAAGTTTTAGGGAGACGTGCTAAGGCTCCGATCTATGCTTGGAATTGTAGTAGTATTTGTAGTGTGCGACAGGATTCTATTAATTTGTTTTGCAATTTCTTATGTACATATAGTAAGAATAGTAAGAAAAGTCTAAAACAAAAGTTTAAAGACTTAGATCCTTGCAGAGTGAGGGAAAAAACAGGTTTGCATGGTCATTCACTGGCTTGTACTTCAAGAAAAGTATGTCAGAGTACTTTTCATCATTTTAGAATGTTAGGAGTGCATCAAACTAAAGTGAGGAAAATAGTGAGAAGGTTGTATTATGCAAAAAGTCCAGCACTTAGGCTAAAACAGTTAAAAAGTGCTCTTTTGCATGGATCTGAATTAGATGTGAAGAAGATTTGTGAAGAAATAGAGTTTTGTTACTTTGGTAAAAAAGAGGACACTGCCGTAAATGATACAGTAATAGAAAGTAATGTGGAAGAGAATGTACAGATTGTAAGTACTCAAAATTTTGATCATGAAATTACAAAGTTTAAGGTCATTTCAAGTGAAAGGCCAAATTTTTCTTGTGTGTGTTGTCGACGACCGCATTATAAGAATCAGACTCGGTTAGTTGATTTATATGTTAAAAGTGAAATGGAAAATAATAATAAATGGAAGGATTTTGCAACTTATTTGTTGGTTGAGAATTGTTTTGATTTGGGTTCTGATCTGCGTATTTGTAAATATTGTTAAAATAAATTAAATGAAAACAGAATGCCTGCTAGAGCTGTACATAATAATCTTGAGTTGGTAAAGATTCCGTCTGAATTGATGGGTTTAAATACCTATGAGTGTATTCTGATTCAATGTGTGCACCCTTTTCAGGCTATTTTTGCTTGGAGCGTAAAACAGGGAAATTGCCTCCTTCAGATTTACAGAGAGGATTAAAGGGAAGAGTTGTTTATTTGCCTTTAGATTTAAAGAAAACTATTGACACCATTGACGTAGAAAAAGTGGAAGAGGAACCTCTAGTTATTCTAGTTAATGGCGTTCCTACAAAGAGTAAGAAAATCTGGCAAGAATTAGGGGATGTTAGGAAAGTCAAAAAGGCAATGTTGTATTTAGTAAAAAACAATCAGTACTACAAAAATGTATATTTAGGAGAAGAGGAAACAACTGTAGAAGAGGACAGTGATTCATCAGCTGGACAGATTGAAAAAGTAGATGTGTCTAGAAATGAACAGATTTATGAGCATTATAGTGTTTATCCTCTGCATTTCAAAGAAGTAATGGGGAATGCTATTGAGTTGTTCCAAATGAAAGAAGCCAAAGGAAGTCCCATAAGTGTATGGGAAGAAAGCGTGGAAGCTCGTTGTTTTCCTCAATTGTTTCCAACAGGTCAAGGTGGAAGATATGATGACCGACCTGTTCAAATTCCTGCGTCGGAATACAGGACTTTAAGATTATATGCAGAAGATCCAAGATTTCGTCAATGCATTCCATATTTGTTTCATCTTCTGTTTGAGAGTGACTTCTCTGGACTATCTTATGCTGTGAACCATATACTGAAATCTGGAGTACATCTTCAAAATGTTTCGGCAAGGGACTTTATGGATAAAGTCCAAGTGGAACACAGTATTTTGGAATCTCACCTAATCAATCTCATGGCATGTCAGCGTGGTACGAATGAGTATTGGTACCGTCGTCATGGGGAATTGAAATGTATGCTAAGAAACATAGGAACTCCTACATGGTTCCTCACTCTTAGCTGTGCTGAGTATGCTTGGGAAGACTTACTTGAATTTCTCGAGAGGCAAATGGAAACATAGAAAATATAGAATTCAAGACACCTGGAGAACTGTGCTCTTTGGATCCAGCTAATGTTTGTAGGTATTTTAATCATCGATTTGAAGCTATGATGTCTTTCTTCACAAACAAAAAAATTCCTCCACTTGGAGAGGTTTTGGATTTCTTTTGGAGAAAGGAGTATCAAGCAAGAGGTGCTCCTCACATACATATGCTGCTATGGATCAAAGATGTTCCCAAATTTGGAACAGATTCGGATGACACAGTGATGAGTTTCATTGAACAATATTCCACATGTGTTGTTCCGAAAATTACAGAAGAAGACTATTTACGACATCAAGTCTTACGCTTTCAAACCCATCGCTGTGGAAAGTACTGTTGTCGAAAGTTCAAATCTAAGGAGAAGTTCTACACAAAATGTCGTTTTGGATTTCCACGACCAGTAATATGAAAAGCAAGAGTGAACAATTTTATGTCTTCACTGCGACATACTGTGACAAGAAAAGCACCGAAAAATACGTACAACTTGAAAAGGAATGAAGAGTCCAAATACATAAATGACTACAACCCAGTCATTTTGTCCATGTGGAATGCAAACATGGATATTCAACATGTCATTGACAACTCTATTGCTGTGGCTCGATATGTAACGTCTTACATCACAAAATCAGAAAAGACGGAACTGAAGGAAATGTGGGAGGATATTTCGCATGAAAAGAGCCTAAGTAAGAAATTATACAGTTACAGTCTGAAGATGTTGGCGCATCGAGAAATTGGAGCATATGAATGTTCAGATCGGTTATCATCAGCAAGTCTGTATGCCAAATCGAGATCCATCATTTGGGTAAGTCTAGGTCTTGCTGCAACACGAAACCGAGTTTTGAAGTCTGCACAAGAAATTGAATATTTGGCGGAGTTTCAACCAAATAGTACAGATATTTTGAAGACAAACATGTTGGATACATATTATCCAAATAGAAGTAGTCATCTTGAGAACGTTTGTCTCTATGAAGTACTGCAAAGCTATACTTTTAAGAGGAATATGACAGAAGATATCAATAAAGGAGTATATGCTTTAATTGGATGTGAAGGATGTCTGGTGAGACAAAGAAAAGGACATTTGATTAATCATCGTAAATCGAGTTGCGAATCTCCTGATAAAAGGGAATTTTACTATTTAGCTCTTTTGCAACTCTTTAAGCCATGACGTTCAGAAGAGGAACTGCTTGGAGATTTTCTCAGTTTTGAAGATTCTTTCAATGCAACTAAGGATACCATAGAATGTCCTGTTTTTTCAAATTATCTGCAAATTTTGAACAATGAAATACAGCAAGAAGCTATCATTGCAGCAGAGATTGCTAGAGACAGTTCTCAAGACAGTCTGCTTCGTTGAGTCAGGATCCACTAGGAGGACCAATTATCCAAAATGAAGCTGCCACTGCCATGGAAGAGGTGGAAAGAGCCATGGAACAAGCTCAGAAGGATGTAGTTAATTTAGAAGATTTGGAAAATCAACTAAACGTGGAGCAGAAAAAAATATATGATGAAGTCACAGAACAGATTGAGCATGGTTTACGTCATGATAAAAAGAGTGCTCACGTACGTCATTTGAACCTGTCCGACTGTATGTGAGTGGAGAAGCCGGAACAAGGAAAAGTTTTCTGATTAAATCAATTGCAAGTTATCTGCAGAAAAGAACAGAGTCATCACTGTCTTGTGTTGTTACTGCTTGAACTGGGTTGGCGATTCAGAAAAGGGGGTGGTGATGAACAGAGTGTCTGAATTAAGCAGACCACTCTTACCCAGTCCAAAGATCAGGGCTTGATCCATCACCGTTATTTATCTCACTGCCCCATCCCAGCTCAGAACCTGGCTATATGCAAATTAGTCTGTCCCTGGCCCAGTGCATCATGGGAACAGGGCAGACCAAACTACCAAGCCAATTCTTCACCAGAAAGGAGACAAGCTACCGGGGACCGGTTTATGGCATTTCAGCCTCTTCGGCCCGGCTTGCTTGAATCCTGATGGAGCAGTGAGAAAGGGACTCATGTCTGAATATACCCTGCCACACCTATAGTGGCCAAAAACGATTCAGAAAAGGGGGTGGTGATGAACAGAGTGTCTGAATTAAGCAGACCACTCTTACCCAGTCCAAAGATCAGGGCTTGATCCATCACCGTTATTTATCTCACTGCCCCATCCCAGCTCAGAACCTGGCTATATGCAAATTAGTCTGTCCCTGGCCCAGTGCATCATCGGAACAGGGCAGAGCAAACTACCAAGCCAATTCTTCACCAGAAAGGAGACAAGCTACCGGGGACCGGTTTCTGGCATTTCAGCCTCTTCGGCCCGGCTTGCTTGAATCCTGATGGAGCAGTGAGAAAGGGACTCATGTCTGAGTATACCCTGCCACACCTATAGTGGCCAAAAACGATTCAGAAAAGGGGGTGGTGATGAACAGAGTGTCTGAATTAAGCAGACCACTCTTACCCAGTCCAAAGATCAGGGCTTGATCCATCACCGTTATTTATCTCACTGCCCCATCCCAGCTCAGAACCTGGCTATATGCAAATTAGTCTGTCCCTGGCCCAGTGCATCATGGGAACAGGGCAGACCAAACTACCAAGCCAATTCTTCACCAGAAAGGAGACAAGCTACCGGGGACCGGTTTCTGGCATTTCAGCCTCTTCGGCCCGGCTTGCTTGAATCCTGATGGAGCAGTGAGAAAGGGACTCATGTCTGAGTATACCCTGCCACACCTATAGTGGCCAAAAACGATTCAGAAAAGGGGGTGGTGATGAACAGAGTGTCTGAATTAAGCAGACCACTCTTACCCAGTCCAAAGATCAGGGCTTGATCCATCACCGTTATTTATCTCACTGCCCCATCCCAGCTCAGAACCTGGCTATATGCAAATTAGTCTGTCCCTGGCCCAGTGCATCATGGGACAAGGGCAGACCAAACTACCAAGCCAATTCTTCACCAGAAAGGAGACAAGCTACCGGGGACCGGTTTCTGGCATTTCAGCATCTTCGGCCCGGCTTGCTTGAATCCTGATGGAGCAGTGAGAAAGGGACTCATGTCTGAGTATACCCTGCCACACCTATAGTGGCCAAAAACGATTCAGAAAAGGGGGTGGTGATGAACAGAGTGTCTGAATTAAGCAGACCACTCTTACCCAGTCCAAAGATCAGGGCTTGATCCATCACCGTTATTTATCTCACTGCCCCATCCCAGCTCAGAACCTGGCTATATGCAAATTAGTCTGTCCCTGGCCCAGTGCATCATGGGAACAGGGCAGACCAAACTACCAAGCCAATTCTTCACCAGAAAGGAGACAAGCTACCGGGGACCGGTTTCTGGCATTTCAGCCTCTTCGGCCCGGCTTGCTTGAACCCTGATGGAGCAGTGAGAAAGGGACTCATGTCTGAGTATACCCTGCCACACCTATAGTGGCCAAAAACGATTCAGAAAAGGGGGTGGTGATGAACAGAGTGTCTGAATTAAGCAGACCACTCTTACCCAGTCCAAAGATCAGGGCTTGATCCATCACCGTTATTTATCTCACTGCCCCATCCCAGCTCAGAACCTGGCTAAATGCTGGGTTGGCAGCACATAACATTAAAGGGATTACTTTACATTGTTTATTGATGCTGCCAGTAGAGCATGATAATAAATTGCAATACCACAAGCTATCTGGAGAAGATTGTTGTGAAGTTGGTAGAGTCCTGAAGAAAATGAAACTTCTTATCATTGATGAGGTAAGCATGGTTTCAAATGTGATGCTTGCTTTTGTGCATTTAAGAATGCAACAAATTCTTAAAACAGAGTATGATGTGTTATTTGGAGGCAAACACATCATTGTCTTTGGAGATCTACTGCAGCCAAGTCCAGTGAAAGGACAACCAGTGTTTAAGATGCTTACATATGAAGATACAAGATAGTGCCTAGGAAGCATTGGAAATGTGAATATCTGGTTATATTTTAAATATGCAGAACTGCTTCAAAACATGCGACAGGCAAAGGATGAAGATTATAAAAATATTCTACAAGAATTGGAAAAGTAACTGAACATGGCAAAGAAGCTTTACAGTCATGATTAATTTAAAATTTGTTTCAAAAAGAAAATATTCTCCCGGAGATTATTTATCAGAAAGTTGCTGAAAACAAAACTGTAATATGCTTGATGCCAACTCTTTGAGAATGTTCAGTTTTCAACAACAAAATGTTAGAGTTAGAACATCAAGAGATTGTGAAACTGGAAGCTATTGATAAAATAGAGCACGAAGGAGTTACTATTGTTTTGTCAGAAAAGTTGAAATCAAAGTTGGATTCTTTAGAGAAGACAATTTCTAAAACTGCTGGTTTTGAAAAGACTCTATATGTATATTTAAATTGTCGTATAATTTTACGACGGAATTTAAATGTGGAAAGAGGTTTAGTAAATGGAGCATTGGGTCATGTTGTTGATTTTGTGAATTACCGAAATAGAGATGGAATTGAATTTTTGAAAATTAAATTTGATGGAATTGAAGAAGTACAACAGTTTAGTCGTTGTTCTGTTCGATTTTTGCTTGTGAAAGATGTATATGTCCGCCGAAAACAGTTTCCTGTTTCTTTGTCATATGCAGTAACTATTCATAAATCTCAAGGTTTAAGTGTAGATAGTGCGTTGATGAATATTGGAAGTTCTGTCTTCAAGGAGGGTATGGCATATGTTGCTTTATCTCGAGTCAGAACTTTATCTGGATTGTACTTGATTAATTTTGATGAGACAAAGATTGGTGCAGATCTAAATTGTGTAAAGGAATATAATAGGTTAAGAAGACAGTATGCTCCAAATTTACCTCAATATCCTCTATTTGAAAATCGTGTAGTAGGCCGAAAAAGAAGAAATGAGAAAAATTGTAGCAAGGCTGTAGCAAAAAAAAGAAAACTAGATGAACCAGTAATTGTAAGCAGAAACAAAGAGGATTCTGTTGAAGATATTGTTGGATTTCAGTTTGAGAACAGTTCTGGTGTCAACTGCTATGCTAATGTAGTGGTTAATGTTGTTTTTTTTCTCCAAAGTTTGCAAGAACAGATTGTTGAAAATCGGGATCAAAGTTCTTGTTGTTTGTTGAATACTGTAGAAATGTAGCAGTGATATAACACATATAGAAAGTGTTTCTGATATTCGAGATGATTTAGACATATGTTCTGGTATAACTCAATTTTCTCAGGATATTCAGCAAGATTGTCAAGAATTTCTAATGTACATGCTTGTTGTATTGCAAGAGGAAGGTATAGATGTTGAAAATATTTTTGGCCTTTCTTATAAATGGCAACATGTCTGCGATAATTGTTCCTTTTCAAGTAGTACAACAGTAGATACCGAAAGATTTATATATTTGACTTTACCAGACTGCAAATCAGTGTCTTTTAATAATCTAGTTAGAGCAGCTGATCAAAACATGATTTGTACCCAATGTAACTGTGCAATGCTATCAACATTATTTATACAAAGTTATGGACAGTATGTAATTTTAATGTTCCAAAGATGTAGACCTGATAGAACTAAATGTAACAACTTTAATTTAAAATTTTGTGGCTTCTCAATTATCAATTTCAGGAAGAACCTTTGTAACAGTAGCAATTATTTTCCATGATGGTCCTTCAACAACATCTGGACATTATACAGCTTATTTAAAATGTCAAAACGGTTGGACTTATTGTAATGATACTGTTTTGAATTTCAAAAAACGTTTGCCTTTTGTCTTACCTAGTGTTTTTACAAACTAAATTTTAGGAAACGTAATTGGCCTAGAAAGATTGGAGCAATTAATAAAAGTTAGTCATCAGGATACTAAATGATGTTCAGATTCTGATAGTTTACTGGTTGTTTAAGGTTTTTTGGACATGATACACATCCTTGGGTGGAGATATAAATATTGTTAGGTGTTACGAAAGACGTTGGAGCTTTTCATGCAGAAGGTCGGGAAATGGAAGGTCAAGAGTATTATGAAGTATTTTTCAAAACAAGGAATTTTTACGTACTATTTGGCCATGTGGGAAAGTACATCAATGAAAAATGAGTTTCTCGGGTAAATGTTGATAATATATGTTTTTACATAATTTTGTAATGGTACTCAATTGATTTTCAAACAACGTTTGCCTTTTGACTTAACACATTCTTACCTAGTGTTTTTAGAACCCAAATTTTAGTGAAAGTAATTGGACAATGAAGATTGGAGCAGTTAATAAAAGTAAGTGCGTTGTTCAAAATTAGTTTGTGAGTGAAAGTGATCAAGATAATTAGTAAACTGGTAGTTGTCACAGAGGTAGTATAAGTGTATCACATAGTGAGTGATATCAGTATTATAGGAAATGTTTATCAAGAGTAAGTCAGAGGTGTAAATATAATTTTTGTTAGATGATGAAATAGATGTTGGACTTTTCATTCCGAAAGTCGGGTAAATGGAAGTTTAAAACTACTAATAAGAAATTTCCAAAAAGAGGACTTTCTGTACACCATTTGGCCATGTGGAAAGGTATGTAAATGAAGTTTACGTATTTCGGGTAAATGTGGTTAATATATGTTTCTATATCACTTTAGTTTGAGCGTATAATAATGAGATACTGTATCTTAGAAATTGCTCTTTGGAAGAAAACATTTAAGATATGTTTTTTCTAAGTTTTATGTTTTTTTTAAACATAATCATTTTGATTGTGGGTTTTTTTGCCCGCTGTGATATGATGAGTAGTATTGAACTCACTGTTTTTAGTGAAAATCAATATATTCTGAGAACAGCAAAAATAAACCATATAACATGTTGTACAAGTTAACTTGCATTTTGTATTGTGAAATATATATTGTAACTGATTTCTTTACTCTCTTCTACAGAAATTACATTTATAAGGTAAGTACGACTAATAAAAATACATTTTCATAACTTTTTTATTTCTGTTTCTCTTTATCCTTCCCTTACTGCCTCTCTCTTAACCTCACTGCTTTCATTCCTTCAGTTTCTCACTCCCTTTCTCTTATGTTCACTCCCTTTAACTCATCCACATTTTGTCACTGACTTTTTTTGTTCTTTCACTCAGTCCCCTTCTCTCACTGTTTCCTTCTCTCCCTCTATTTCCTCACTCTTTTACTCTTCTTGTCTCATGCTCACTCATCTTTATTCATCCTCTAACACCTCTGTTTCATCAAACTTACTGTCATTCTTTTACCCTACGTCACCCCTGACCCTTTATTTTGCTTCCCTTACTTCTCCTCATTCCCTATACTTCACTTCCCTTCTTCTTAGTCTTCACACCAACTCATGTTAAGTCAGTCCCTCTGTTTCACTCCCCTTCACCTCTCTTTCCGTCCTTTGCTCAATCACTAATTCCTCTTCTGTCATTCACCTAACTGCACTTCAAACACACCTTCATAAAACTCCCTGTGTCCTGTTACTTTCTCTGTACTCTTCCATCACTCCCTCTCTCTTAGACTCACTGTTGTTAACGCACCTACACTAATTCCTCCTTCCCTCTCCCTCATTTTCCTTCCCTAACTCCTCTTTCCTTTTTCTCCTGTTTTGTCTCTTGTATTGTGAATAATGTATTATAACTGATTTGTTTTTTCGTTTTCACAGATATTTCATTTATAAGGTAAGTACGACTGACCCAAAAAACCTTTTTATTTCTCTTTTTGTCTATCCTTCCATCGCTCCCTGTCTCTTAGCGTCACTCTCTTCATCACCTCATTCTGTCACTCCTTTTCCCTCACCTACACTACCTCATTTTCCTTTTTTGATCCCACTGAGTGTCCTTCTATCACTCCTTCATTCACTCTCTGTGTGTAGTAAATCACTCGCTCCCATTGTTTCACACTCACTCGACTTTATCCACCCTCTATCATTTGTCTTTCTTCAACTTCACTGTCCTTCTCTCACTCACCTCTCCCTTGTTTCGTTAGGCTGCTTCCCTCAGAACCCTTTATTCCTATAGTTCATTCCCCTTCTCCTTTCTTGTTTCCCTCACTTACCTTTTCTCAGTTCATCTGATTTACTCCCCTTCACCTCTCTTTCCTTCTTTTTCTCCCTTACTCATTAACCTTTCCTCACTCACCTTACTTCACTTCACTTACTCCTTCTGTCACTCCCTTTGAACTCTGACATCTTCATTTCTCTTTCTTCACTGTCTCCCTGTTAGCCTTACTTCCTCTGTCCCTTCACATTTACTGTCTCACTGCCCTTCCCTTACACTCACTTTCTTTAACTCACCCACACTCCATCACTTCTCTTTCTTTGCTCCCTCACTCAGTCCCCTTCTCTCACTCTTTCCTTCACTCCCTCTGTGTCCTCAGTCTTCTTGTCTGACGCTCATTTGCCATCTCTCTCTTGACTGTGCTATGTCTTCCTTTGGTTGTTCCATGTTTCTCTCTGTGTGTGCCATCTTACCCTTTGTCTGCACAATATATACTTGTGACTGTGTCATCTTACCCTATGCTTGCACCATCTCACCTTCTACTTGTTCTATCTCACTCTCTGTCTGCACCATTTTATCCTCTACCTGTGGCATCTGTCCCTCTGCGTGTGCCATCTAACGTTCCCATCTTTTAATCTTCTGCCTTCTTTCTTGTATTGTGAAATATACATTGTATGCATTACAATTTATTTTTTCTTGTGTTTTACAGATATTACATTTTAAAAAAATAACTTCCTTAATTTTTTATATCTTAGAAGGTAAGTATAACAAATAAAAACTTTTTTCGCAATAGTGTCTACGTTTTTATTATTTATAAGGTAAGTATGAGAAAGAAAAATACGTTTGTTATCACTCTGTTATTGTGACAGAATAACTGCCTCACTCTTTCTCAGTCTCTTGCTCTCTCTCTCTACATATCTCTCCCTGACACTTAATCGTGTATGTTTTCTTTTTCTACCACTCCTCCTCTTTACCTCAGTCAGTTTCCCTCTTTCTTTATTTTTTTGTGTTTGATCTTATTTTCCTTCCTTCACTCTGTTATCCATTTCTTACCTGTTAGTAAGCCTTCATTTATTGGCACTCTACTTTCCCCAGTGAACTCCCTTGGTAAATCTAGATGTAGGTGGCACTGAAAACAATGCCACAGGCCCTTAAGTATTGGTTAGTTACCACCAAATACTATTCGGTGGTAAATAACGAATTCCTGTGTACATGCACATCTGTGCATGTGCATTTGTGCCATGTGGCACACATACAAGCCGTAAGAGCATGTATGTGTGTGACATGGCACACAAGTTAGAATCAGGGGTGCAGCAGGGTGTCAAAGTGATAACGTCCCCCTTGACAATTCAGTTATTTTACCAAATCGGTATTTACTGGTTCGGTAATTGCCATTGGTTTCTATTGGCCTCAAGGCCCCTAGGAATCAATGGCAATTACCGAATCGGTAAATACAGATTCGGTAAAATGACTGAATTATATGGATTTGGTAATTTCAAAAGAGAAATTAACTACATCCCATTTACCTACTCTTAAATGTTGAACAGGTATGATTTGGTATTTAAGAGTAGGTAAATGGAGATTACATACATGTGGCCCATTGAGTTGTAACATATTTATATACATATGTTACATTTCAGTGCTTTGGAAGTACTACAGTATACTATAGGTAAACACCCTATAGATTTATGCTGTACCACATCCTTATAGTTTTGCACTTTTACATTTACTATAACAAACTTTTACATACAAACATAGAAATATAGTTCTTTTTTGACCAGTAGAGGTAGTTCTAAAAAGAACTGGGTTTTTTTTGTATTTTTTTTGGTTGCTAGAAAAACGGTGTAAAAAATGGACTTTATAACCAAAACAATTGTTCAACATGAACAAACCATGAAAAATAAAGAAAAAAATTATTTGGTGCACTTGTGGCTCCTGTTTTTCTGCAAAATAACTTCTACAGACTGTTGTCCAAAGGCAACTAATTTATTGCACTGTATGCGCTGCATCATTAGATTTTTCAATTCCGGCTGGATATTGGCAATCGTGGAAGCTGTTGAAGTACTAGGAGCAGAGCCCTGCTCTTCAGATCTACGCACCACAGCTCTAGCCCAATTGTTGGGGTGCATATTCTTAACATGGCATTCCATGCTATAGGTTCCAAAAGAGTATTTTTTATTTGGATTGCCTCTTGACAATACTGTGTCACAGATTTTGCATGTGACATGAGGTGGATTGACTTTCTTCAAACCTTCTGGGAATGAAAGAAACTTCCAGACTATGGACTCTTTTTTAGATGGATGGGGGTCCTCTTCCACAAATTCTTCTGAAGAAGAATGTTCTGATTCCTCACGTTCAGCCGTTTCCAAACAAGCCAGGAGCTGTTGAAAGTAGATGTTGCTTCTCTGAAAGCCAAAGAAGAATGATGAACATGGGAGGGGTCTGTCTACAATTGGAGTAGGAAGTATTATAAACAAATAAAATGTCTTATTTCAGGTCACATGGTTGAACGTAATCTTACGGAGCGTTTACGTAAGCTTACGTAAGCTTACGGTGCATTTACGTATTATTTACGGAGCAGTTACGTCATCTTACGATGCGCTTACGTAATACGCACCCTCGCGAGATTTATAATTGCTTTAATAAAGTTATATATGGTCTTTAAAAGTTTAAATTAACATGTTCTTTATTGTCCCAGATAATGTGTACCTTTACATTGTGCAATGAGTACGTAGATATAACGATTTTAAGTTTATAAAACTTTCGGGGGTAAGAGCTCGAAGCTTTTACGGTGCGTGGACGGAGCTCTTACGTTGCGTGCGCGTGCGACACACCCTCACGGGATTTGTTACTACTTTAAAAAGTAATATACTGTTGTTAAAAGTTTTAAAAAACATTTTGTACATTAAAGCAAATATTGTCTACCTTTAAAATTAACGTTAAAGACGTAGATATTATGTTTTAGATATTTTAAAAAATTTGTCAGGGTAAGAGCTCAGGGCGTTTACAGTGTGCTTTCGGAGCGCTCACGGTGCGTGGACCATGTAATCATATAAAAAAAACTTGACAATAAAAATATATAAATTCACTGAAAAAACTATACGTTTGAAGCCTTACATAGTTAGGTATTAGCAATTAAAAAAACGTGCAAATTCACAGAAAAAAACATAGGTTTCAGGTCATATATAGTTAGGTATTAGCATTTAACAAACCTTGGAAATTCACTGAAAAAACCATAGGTTTCAGGTCATATATAGTTAGGAATTAGCATTTAAAAAAACGTGCAAATTCACTGAAAAAAACATAGGTTTCAGGTCATATATAGTTAGGTATTAGCATTTAAAAAACCATTGAAATTGCTCCTATATAGTTAGTTGGACTAACTATATTTCGCGCACCCGCAATCCACTGCTGATGATGTCACATATTACATCATTCATGACATGGTCAGTGACATCACTGATGACGTCACTGATGACATCTCAAATGACATCAGTGATGACATCACTGATGACATCTCAATTGACATCAGTGATGACATCATTCATGTGATAATACGATGCACCTCCTCACACTCTAATCTAACCTTTGATACACCCAGTCTTAAATACAAACTACCAATCTTGAAACCATTGACACACCAGTACCAGTGACTACATACGCACTCACTGATTCCTAGGTCTACACACACATCCCCTTATTCACCCATACAATCACTCATACATACAGTGTTTTACATGTGTACTTACTTGGACATGTAGCACTGAGATATACATTCACTCACCAACACACCAATGCACACAGTAAATCGCCCATACAGCTGTTTCCATTTGCACTCTTGAACTCATACACCTAGTGAATCAACTGCTCACACACCTATGCACAGAGTCACACACTCTCAGTCACCCACACACACACTCAGTCTCACATACAAATACTTGGGCAACCAATCAATGACCCATATAGCCACTCATGAAGCTACTGATCAACACATACAGCATCTTACACAACAACAGACATACTGATGCACACATTCAGACAGTTTAGTCACTAACCCATGCATTCAGTAAGACACATTTAATCACTCACTCATACAGTTAGTCACACGCCTACTAAATCCGTCATCCAGACCCTTATACATCTACTCATTCTTCAATATGTAAAACATATTTAAACTTTCCAGAAACACACAGTCACTGGATGATGTCATCAGTGATGTCATCAGTGATGTCAATTGAGATGTCATCAGTGATGTCATCAGTGATGTCATTTGAGATGTCATCAGTGATGTCATCAGTGATGTCACTGACCATGTCATTAATGATGTAATATGTGACATCATCAGCAGTGGATTGCGTGTGCGCGAAATATAGTTAGTACAACTAACTATATAGGAGCAATTTCAATGGTTTTTTAAATGCTAATACCTAACTATATATGACCTGAAACCTATGTTTTTTTTAGTGAATTTGCACGTTTTTTTTTAAATGCTAATTCCTAACTATATATGACCTGAAACCTATGGTTTTTTCTGTGAATTTCCAAGGTTTTTTAAATGCTAATACCTAACTATATATGACCTGAAACCTATGGTTTTATCAGTGAATATATATATATATATAAGTGGAGTGGTGTGGCTCACTGGTTAGAGGCAGCAGACCCAGAAGCAGGAGTCGGCCCGGGACCAGGGTTCAATTCCCAACGCGGCAGGGTCGTGGACCAGGGTCAGCGGACACGATAATTCTCGCCTCGGTGCCTACTCTAACCAGGGGTCCCACTCGGCAACTCTGGGCATTAGCTTGCCTAATCTCCACAATGGCCCCATCAACGCCGAGGATGCCTGGCTTCACCTTGGGGACTCCCAGTAGGGACCATCCCACAGGGAAAGCCAGGACGGGTTCCCCAGCGGTATACCGCGCCAGGATACTCCGGTAGTAATTGAGCGCGTTACAAAACAGCTTATAACATTATATATAACATATATATATATATATTACCTACTGGCGGTCGCCAGTAGGTATATATAGTTAGGATTTTTTCTCTATGGGTTTTTTGAAAATTCTATGTCTAATAACTTTGGCGTTTGTGGACGGAATTGGCTGAAATTTTCAGGAAAATGGCACATTTTGTTTCTGAGCAGCCCCTGAAAATTGGGGGGGGTTCATCCAGGGGGGGTCGAGAAAAAAGGGGGGTCCCAAAACGTGTTTTTAACATTGAGTTTTCCATAGGGCGGTTGGCCTCACTTTTAGCCCGAACGGCTGAATGGATTTGCACGAAACTTGGCAAAATTGTAGGGACTGGTAGCCCGATGTGCCTTTTGTAGGTCTCAATATATGTGCTCCAGTGGATTTTGAGAAATTAACGTTTAAAAAAAGATATATATCTGTAACAGCGGACCGGGCAGCGTCCCAGGACGCGTACTTTTCGCGCAACGGAGCTTTGTGAAGCGAAGCTGATTGGTTCTCTGGCGTCTGTCAACATTCCAAAAAGTCCGTAGCGGCTGCCATCTTGTCTCTCGGTAGGATCGAGAGACAAGAGGAGGCCAAAACAAAGGGGGAAATAACCATAAGGGGGCATAGTAGATCCTCGCTGACCCCCTAGGTTTGATGTGGAGGTTTTAAAAGGGCCCCGCGGGGCAAAAAAAATAATAATAATAATAATCGAACTGCTGAATGGATTTGCACGAAACTTGGCAAAATATTAGGGACTGGTAGCCCGATGTGCCTTTGCTAGGTCTCAATATATGTGCTCCAGTGGATTTTGAGAAATTAACGTTCAAAAAAAGATATATATCTGTAACAGCGCTCCGCTTCGTGTAACGGAGGTTTGCGAAGCTGATTGGTCATTCTGTCACTGGGCTATAGTTGGGCTACATCTGGCTGATATTTGGGCTACATTTGTTTTTTTGTGTGTCTGGCGGCCATCTTTGGGCTACATTGGGCTACATTGGGCTTCATTGGGCTACATTGGGCTACATTTGGGCTCCAACATATATATAGGCCAATGTAGCCCAATATATATTTTTCAAAGTTAATTTTCGTACAAACCACTGGAGCATATATCTTGAGACATAGCAAAGGCACATCGGGCTACCAGTCCCTACAATTTTGCCAAGTTTCGTGGAAATCCATTCAGCCGTTCGAGCTAAAAGTGAGTCCAACCGCCCTATGGAAATGAAGGAAATGAATGGGTAATTTGTAATTAGCAAATAGCTAATCGCAAACTAGGAATGGTAAAGAATCGCTATTTATTCCTTAAAGTTCGCTATTTAGGAAATGCAAAAAACTTTGATGATACATATGGCGGTTCATATCTAACAAGATAAGAAGCATAGGGATACATTTATGATGACTGGCGCATCACCAGGGATGTGTTAGTCATTCTGTGCCGCTGTTCCGTCACCTATGGTGTGCTGCATTTACAATGCGGCGCATCATGGGGCAAAAACAGCACAGATGCGTGATGTATCTGTGCCGTAAAGGTGGCGCATTGCTGGAGTTGTATCGCAAGTGTGATGAAGCTCCAGCAAGGGTCGGGGGTGCCCCTGTCGCAGGGTTTCTGTTCTCACACAGAACTGTGGACAGAGGATTGGAACCTCGGCGAATTAGGGTGTCCCAAAACTCACGTTAGTAATCAAAAACCCCTTAGCAAGCTAGGTACAGTGTCACATTGGATATAACAAACTCTCAATGTTTAGACAATCCAGAATATGAACTTATAGTACCTCAGGATACGTGGAACTCATGAACAGTCGGTCGTTATATATTTCTTAGAAACCAGAACATGGAGTTAAGAAGAACACATGTGTATTTGAAATGTTTATTTACTAATGCCGTCTTCTCAGGCGTAGTATCTTAGATAATACAAGTACACATATTATCAGTAGCAAAATTACCAGCATAGTTACTAGTACATAAAAAGCGAATGGTGATAGTATGTTAACATGCTGTAAATGAATAAGAGTTAGCAACACTTATAAGCAGCCGCGGGCCGTGGAGGGAGTTACGGTGAGGCAGGGAGGCGGGGAGGGGGAGAAGCAGGGTGGAGAATACAAGTACACATATTATCAGTAGCAAAATTACCAGCATAGTTACTAGTACATAAAAATCGAATGGTGACAGTATGTTAACATGCTGTAAATGAATAAGAGTTAGCAACACTTATAAGCAGCCGCGGGCCGTGGAGGGAGTTACGGTGGGGCAGGGAGGCGGGGAGGGGGAGGGGCAGGGTAGAGAGGGCTCCACCCTGCTTCTCCCCCTCCCCGCCTCCCTGCCTCACCGTAACTCCCTCCACGGCCCGCGGCTGCTTATATCTCACCCTCCCTAATACACATATTATATTATTTGCTAAGAAGGTCTCTTTGTGTTGGTTTAGGGCATGCCCATACTTTAGTGTCTTAGATTTGAAGGAATCACATCAGCATACACCAGCTCTCTCTTCATGTGAACCGCATCAACTGTTGTGTATGTGTGTTCGGCAAAGCAATATAAAACCCACCTCATGCCCAGAATTGGCAGAAGTTGCACTTATGTTATGAGTATGAAGTCGTGGAGATCAGACCTCATAACAATTCTGTATCGTGTTGTTCTTGAAACTTTAGCACTCGCTGTACAGATATAGTTTAACAAGCAAAGCAGATAGTAGAGCAATAACATATTATTCTCATGTAAACCACGATGAACTACTAGGTGGAAAGCTAAAGCAACAACTAAGTGTCGTGTGCAGAAGTTGCAAAAAAGGAAAAATGGCGTTTAAACCGGTAATGAGCCCATGCTAACTTAACACGGTGTAAAGATATCCAGGACCTAGATGACACCTCCCCATGATCCGGAAACGAACTGAATAAGATAATAGAAGTGCCATCTCATGAGAGCAGATTGCAAGTTTATATGTGGACGGTCCGCAAGGTAAAGCATTAAAAACTAGGAAACTTTAATGCTAAAGAAAAATAAAACAGCCAAGTACTTTATCGAGTCTTAAGCCAATAGGCAAGGTAAATAATAAAAACTTGACAAATAAGTCAATGAATTGTCAATGAAATGCTAGTACTCAGCATATCAAACATGAAAAAGGTCTATGACATAACTGTGTATGCAAAATAAGCTGCAACAGCCTCCAATAGGAAGTCACCATCTTCATCCGAAAACAGTTCAGCCATCCAATTTAAAAGCGGAAAAGAACATACGTGCTCTCCCAGCACCGGATCCTCTATCACCATCAGAGGACAGCTCGGTGGGTTTTCAAGAAAGCTCTGTTCCAAGAAAGACTGTGCTGCCGCCAATAAATTCCAGGGACCAATTAGTCCATGCATCAATGCCACAGCCATAATCCTTTCGCCAGGACAAACCAACTCGTGAGTAATGATAGGAGTCATCAGCTGATTAAAGTCGACGTCAGGAGAAACCGGTCCGCAGAGACACAAATCAATGGCCCAATCGAAATCACAGGTCAGGCAGTGAAATACAGGCTGGACACAGGTGAAGTAGGAGAATCGAAAAGATAATCCATATGCCGTGCTTAATATCGCCAACGGCATTGTGCCATAATATTCTAGCATGCGATTGCGGAACAGTGTCAGCAGCTGCAGGGTGGGAGGTTGCATAGGAGGGACATCCATATTTAAAAATGTAAAAAAGCACAAGAGCGTCCGCTGGTAATGCAAGTAAAAATGCCAATCCACGAAGCAGAGTGGAGAAAATAGAATGAAAGAAAGCAGAGATGACTCCAAAGATTTTCTCAAATGAAGTCACGAGACCACTGGTAACAACTTTAAAAAAGTGCGCCAGGGCCTTTGTGGAGGATGCGTTAAAGATAGTCCGAACCATCTTGCTGAAATTGAAAGGCAAATCTGAATTGAAAAGGGTCTGCACCTCTGTACGGGTGTTCGCTATGTGAAGCACGAAAGTTTCACGGGCCGAACTCAAGGCCACCTCTCTCTGAGACAAAAGAGCTCTTATTCTTGCCATGCCGTTGAAATCTCTCCCAAGGTTGGTATTTGTGGCCAGATTGAAAACTCCCTATGTTCATGTGTGGGAGAAAATAGAACATTTCTGCAGCAAATAACCCGTTCACTTACTGTTACGATAAAAGGAATACTTTTAATTAACTCAGAACAATCTTCATTATTGAGCATCAAATAACTACCATTTTCCAACAACTTGAACGTGGGGATGATAGCAGGAACTGGCGTGCCTTGCAACACGCAAGCCATATTTGGTCGGTGTTTGTTGCATGAACCGTGTAACTGTATGTGCCTACACATTAGTGAATGATCTGGCGTCTCAGTGCATTCCTCTCCATTCAGATAAACTTCTTGATCATCTTTGAAACATCTGTATGTGTATGGAAGCGACCAGACCTCATGAAGAAAAGCACTACCTAAAGGTTCATAACGACCTATTGGTATATATTTCATACAATTTGAAAACTTATATAAAGCAAAAGGCAGCGTTATTAAACCGTGGATAAGGCACGTTGCCAAAAAACCCGCAATCCTCTGCTGATGATGTCACTGAGCATGTCATGAATGATGTAATATGTGACATCATCAGCAGTGGATTACGGGTAATAGTATCTCTAGTTTACTCCCCTATAGCTGTCTTTCTTTTAACATAAGTGTCTGTTTCCTTCCCTTATACTTACTGTTTTTGGTTCGCTTCCGGTTCGCGTACCGGCGAGCGAACTGGGAAGCGAACTAAGAGAAATAGAGGTTGGCACAGTTCCAAATATTGTACCAATTTTTTAATAACGGGGAGGTAGTTCTGAAAAGAACTTTTTTTTTATTGTTTTTGTTGTTTTATATTTTTTTTATTATTTTTCAGAACATTTTTTTACTTTTTTTGAATTTTTCTGAACAGTTTTATATTTTTTGGGGTTTTTCTTGGAGGGGGCAATGAAAACGATTCATTGTAAAGGGCTCAACAGGAGCAACAAAACAAAAAAAAAGTATTTATTATTTTGGGCGTTTCGTACAAACTTGCATATGATAGTCAATAGCTCTGTTGATCAGAGTGATGCTTCTTTCTCCGTAGCAAATGAATCCATCGCAAAATACGCAGATGTGTTTTACTTCACCAAATCTCATTTGTATATTTGGCACCATCTCCCTGCCCTCTGGTCCCGTTACTTCCGGTACAACAGATCTTCTGGCCATAATAGGGAGATTATCTAGGTCGTTCCGAAACTGTGCAGCACTGTAGTTGTTAGGATGCCACCTAGTCATATGGCGATGCATTGTGTAGTTTCCGAAACTGTATTTTTTCTCGGTTCCTCTGGACAGTCTATCTTGACATATAAGGCAAGTTACGTATCTTGCATTTACTTTTTTCTGACCTTTGGGAATTTTAAAAAATTGCCAAATGAAGTTTTCTTTCCGGTGAGACGTCCTGGGTTCCTCAGGCAAAAACTGCCTCTCTTCCTGCTCTTCCTCGTCTTCCTCTTCTTCCTCTTCTTGCTGAATTATAACTTGAGCAGGTGGTCCACTCTTCCTTGGATGTGGTGGAGGTGGTGGGGAAGCACCAGCTGAAGCTACTAAAGAAGCCATTGCTCAGTGATCACAAAGGGTCTTTCTCTCACAATGATGAAAGTCAGAGTGAGGAAAGAAGGAGGGATTTTCATCATTTGGGAAAAACAAGAGTTCTCAACCAATCAAAAGTGTTCATTTTAGATTATATGACCTAGTCTTACATCATTAGGAAACCAAAAGTGAAATGAACCAATGAAAAGTGTTATTACCAAGTCACATGACTTGCTGTGTTTACGTTAAGCGCTTTGCAGGGCCTCCCGGTTTGCTTCCAGAAACCTGCGCTTTGCGACTCGCTTCGCGTACCAGTTCGCTAACGTAGCACGTCATATGACGTATCACGCGACAACGTGAAACGTCATGCGGACGGGAGGCGTCACGATGTTGTTTTCTAACGCGGCACTTGCGGTAAAGAAACGTTTACCGTCTCTCGGTCTATTTCGCGGCATCAAGGTCAGCTAACGGGAAGCTTCCCGATTCGCGAAGCGGGAACGAAGAAAAAAAAATATTTAAAAAAAAAATTATTCATAAACATATAAAATATATTTTGGGATTTAAAGAAGAATACATTTTACAGCTACAGATATTAGCTGTTAAAAAACCAATGAAATTCACTGAAAAAACCATAGGTTATAGACCATATATAGTTAGGAATTAGCATTTACAAAACCTTGAAAATTCACTGAAAAAACCATAGGTTATAGACCATATATAGTTAGGAATTAGCATTTAGAAAACCTTATTTTACTCACACAAAACCATTGAAATTCCATATATAGTTAGTTGCACTAACTATATATCGCGCACCCGCAATCCACTGCTGATGATGTCACATATTACATCATTCATGACATGGTCAGTGACATCACTGATGACATCACTGATGACATCTCAAATGACATCACTGATGACATCACTGATGACATCTCAAATGACATCACTGATGACATCATGACACACCAATACCAGTTACTACATACGCACTCACTGATTCCTACGTCTACACACACATTCACTCATTCACCCATACAATAACTCATACATACAGTCACTTATTATTACAACACTATCATATGCACTCATACACCTATGCAGACAGTCACACACTGCCACTCATCCATGGAGTTACTCACACACCAAGTCAGTCCTGTAAAGAATCAATCACACTTCCATTTCTTCATCTATACAGTTAAACACAGAACACCATACTTCAGTGACATCACTGATGACATCACTAATGACATCTGAAATGACATCACTGATGACATCTCAAATGACATCACTGATGACATCATGACACACCAATACCAGTTACTACATACGCACTCACTGATTCGTATGTCTACACACACATTCACTCATTCACCCATACAATTACTCATACATACAGTCAGTTATTATTAGAACACTATCATATGCACTCATACACCTAGTCAGTCCTGTGAAGAATCAATCACACTTCGATTTCCTCATCTATAGTTAAACACAGAACACCATACTTTTCACACATATACTAACACATACTTACTCTCTTATACAATCACTGATACAAGTACACATTGATATGCACAGAGTCACACACCTCCCAGCCAGCCACACACACACTCAGTCTTCCATACATCCAGTCATTCTTCAATATGTAAAACGTATTTAAACTTTACAAAAACACACAGACACTAGATGATGTCATCAGTGATGTCATTTGAGATGTCATCAGTGATGTCATCAGTGATGTCACTGACCATGTCATGAATGATGTAATATGTGACATCATCAGCAGTGGATTGCGGGTGCGCGATATATAGTTAGTGCAACTAACTATATATGGAATTTCAATGGTTTTGTGTGAGTAAAATAAGGTTTTCTAAATGCTAATTCCTAACTATATATGGTCTATAACCTATGGTTTTTTCAGTGAATATATATATATATATGTATATATATATGTATATATATATATATATATATTCACTGAAAAAACCATAGGTTATAGACCATATATAGTTAGGAATTAGCATTTACAAAACCTTGAAAATTCACTGAAAAAACCATAGGTTATAGACCATATATAGTTAGGAATTAGCATTTAAAAAACCTTATTTTACTCACACAAAACCATTGAAATTCCATATATAGTTAGTTGCACTAACTATATATCGCGCACCTGCAATCCACTGCTGATGATGTCACATATTACATCATTCATGACATGGTCAGTGACATCACTGATGACATCACTGATGACATCTCAAATGACATCACTGATGACATCACTGATGACATCTCATTTGACATCAATGACCACATCACTGATGATATCATTCATGTGACAATACAATGCATCTCCTCACATTTTAATATAACCTCTGTTTCACCCAGTGTTAAATACAGAATATAATTTTTGAAACCATTGACACACCAATACTAGTTACTACATACGCACTCACTGATTCCTACGTCTACACACACCTTCACTCATTCACCCATACTATCATTCATACATACAATCACTCATCTTTACAACACTATCATATGCACTCATACACCTATACAGACACTCACAGTCTGCCACTCATCCATGGAGTTACTCACACACCTAGTCAGTCCTGTAAAGAATCAATGACACTTCCATTTTCTTGTCTATACAGTTAAACATAGAGCACCTTACATTTTCAAACATATACTAACACATACTTACCTTGTTATACAATCATTGATACAAGTACACATTGATCTGCACAGAGTCACACACCTCCCAGCCAGCCACACACACACTCAGTCTCCCATACAAATACTTGGACAATCAATCAGTAACCCATATAGTTAATCATATAGCTACTGATCAAAACATGCAGCAGTTTACAGAACAACAGACATAATGATGCACAAATTAAGACACTTTAGTCACTAACCCATGCACTCAGTGAGACACATTTAATCACTCACTCATGCATTCAGTCATGCACCTACTAAATCCTTTGTCCAGACACTTATACTTCCACTCATTCTTCAATATGTAAGACACATTTTAACTTTACAGAAACATACAGTCACTGGATGTTGTCATCAGTGATGTCATCAGTGATGTCATTTGAGATGTCATCAGTGATGTCATCAGTGATGTCACTGACCATGTCATGAATGATGTAATATGTGACATCATCAGCAGTGGATTGCAGGTGCGCGATATATAGTTAGTGCAACTAACTATATATGGAATTTCAATGGTTTTGTGTGAGTAAAATAAGGTTTTTTAAATGCTAATTCCTAACTATATATGGTCTATAACCTATGGTTTTTTCAGTGAATTTTCAAGGTTTTGTAAATGCTAATTCCTAACTATATATGGTCTATAACCTATGGTTTTTTCAGTGAATTTCAATGGTTTTTTAATAGCAAATATCATAAGCTGTCGAATGTCAAGTACGTGGTAAGTGAAAACATTTTCGTGTTTATGCACACTGATCTGCTTTGAATGGTGCCCCCCCCCCTCATTTCTATTAGGAGTACTCTCTCTTTGCAGATAGTGAAAGGTAGTTAACGCA
Organism: Lissotriton helveticus; assembly: GCF_964261635.1. Lineage (NCBI taxonomy): Eukaryota > Metazoa > Chordata > Amphibia > Caudata > Salamandridae > Lissotriton > Lissotriton helveticus. The sequence continues at coordinate 962,338,294 of NC_136072.1, read as the reverse complement.
GGTCTTTGCCCCCATTGTAATCCGTCGTGCCTGCTTCTCTCTCCATTTGATTCATTGTTATCCAAGTATTTACTGTTTTAGAATTAGTTCTCTTTGGTTCATTCTCTATTTACAAACAAACACAGAGTCGCAATACTCTGTTTAGTCTTTGCAGATAACGAAAAATCGTGTAAAAAAAAAGAAAAGGAATCGAGCAAAATCAGTAGGCCACTAATGGGATCTCTTTTTGACCTCGCTAAAATAGAAACATTAGGAACAACCCCTCATGACAAATACAAAACTAGTGAGATGAACTGAACTCCACACAATGATGGCTGCAAAACAGCTCTGCTCCGCCACCCACCCCGCCCAAAATAACGATAAAGAACGGCTGCCATGATTGGTTGCGGAATGACCACGACGGAGCTACGAAATGGTGCTGCTCTCATGCTAACCCCAGCTTCAGTCTGAAACATCCAGAAACACTGTAGACTACCAATTCGATCAGTTCCGGTAGCGCCCCAATGTAACCCGGTAGAGAAGAACTAGCCCTCCCCTCTTTGACTGATGGTTCTTGTTGCCTGTCCCTTCTGTTGTCATTTAACAGAACTATTTAGCCTGCTGAAAGGGGTTGTGTTCCGACCGCTGGTTGGTGGAGACATTTTGACTATATTCTGTACCTGCGTTGTCGCGTAATGCGTCATATGACGCGCCGCGTTAGCGCATCCGGAAGTCATCCGGGGCGCGCAGCGCGTAACGTAAGCATAACAAGTCATGTGACTTGTTAATAAAACTTTTCATTGGTTCATTTTACTTTTCTTATTGTAATGATGAAAGGCTTGGTCATATGACCTAAAAATTACGCTTTTCATTACTTCCGAACATTATTTTTTCTTAAATATATGTTATAATGTTCCAGGCTAATGTACTTTCCCGGAAATTTTACAACTGTCCTGCAAGTAAAATATATTCTTTTTTCGAGAAAAAGAGCGTTTCTTCGTCCCATGACGGAGCCGTTGAGCAAAAGAGGGTCGACCTGCTGTCTTAGTCGCCGATACGCCTGAATATGAGATTCTTATCGATCACTTTATGTTGCAGGAATAGAAAACACAACAGCCTTGACCATTTATCTTTACTGCGTTCCTTCGTATTATACCTTTTACCCTTCATGTAATTGGTCTGCTTTATTTCACTTGCCTTTTAATGATTCTAAAACAGTGACTATTATTAAAAACTTTACCAATGTATATACTACTACCATGTTTTCTTTTAAAAACCTTTATTGTGAAAATTTCATTATACAAATACGAGCCTATAACCACGTGGGCCGGCCACGGAGCAAACTGTAATCGTATATGATAAATAGACATTTACACTGTAGAGGAACGTAACGGGCGGGCCATTAGGTTGCAAGAACTAAGGTGTCTAACAGTTACGGAATCGGTGGACGTACATTTTATAATTAAAATACGACAGGGCCAGTTACAATAAAATTATCTAGATATACATTTGCGGGCAAGTACCATGGGTGACGTTAATTCGAACTTTCAACAGTACAGTAATCAATAACACATCAGAACTTAATATCAATAGGGATGTCGAAATATTCAATCAATTCTCGTCCCCGCCCGCCATGTGCTTCAAAACTGCATACGTATCTCGTGATTTCAAGGTTCTGCAACCAGTACACAACAAGGAGTTACGAGTCCCATTTATTCTGGCGCCATTTTGGGCGAGGACGGGCAGGTCCAGGATATAGTCAAAATGTCTCTACCAACCATCGACTATGATGATGTTCATATGCTGTATTTATTAGAGTAACACTCAGATGTCCACATGAAATAAATTTGCCACAATCTAAACATGTCATTTTAATCTTTCCAAAGTTCTTCTAAATATTTGGGACCGTTTCCCTTGCCTCTGAAGCTCTCAGTGCCACTTCTTTGATGAATGTACTAGCAGGTCAGGGGTTCTCCTCCAAATCTCTCTTTTATGCAGCACTATAATTAATTGGTGCCACCTCTCCATATGACAATGCATGGTATAGTTACCACAACTATATTTTTTTTCGGTTCCTCTAGAGAGTTCATCGTGGCAGATGAAGCGTGTAACGTACCGGGCATTTACCTTTTTTTGCATGTACAGGAAAGGAAAAAAAAATCGAGCGTCCGAGTTCTAAGGTGTCCCAGGGCCATTTTAGTGGACCAGGCCCAAATCCAAAGAACAGGCCGCCATTTTGAGAGTCCTGTTGCAGCCGCCTGTCGCTGTAGCATCAAGAGCAGCCGAAACTCAGCTGAATGGCAACTGAAACGGTAAAGGGGCGCCCCACTACAGCAGACGAGCCAGGCCCAAATCCAAAGAACTGCTATCTCACAGGCTAATGGGGCGACCCACGCCGAGTTTCAGCATTGTAGGATGACCACACAAGTACAGCAACTTGCTAGACATCACCTCGGTGCCATCCGGATCTCGGCGCCCCACTGCAGATGAAGTGCCTCTCAACTATGAAACCACCACGGTGACATCCGGATCTTGGCGCGTTGTGCTGCCTTCGGCCTATTCGCACATCGGTCCGCTACTGACGCCATCTCACAGGCTAATGGGGCGACCCACGCCGAGTTTCAGCATTGTAGGATGACCACACCAGTACAGCAACTTGCTAGACATCACCTCGGTGCCATCCGGATCTCGGCGCCCCACTGCAGATGAAGTGCCTCTCAACTATGAAACCACCACGGTGACATCCGGATCTTGGCGCGTTGTGCTGCCTTCGGCCTATTCGCACATCGGTCCGCTACTGACGCCATCTCACAGGCTAATGGGGCGACCCACGCCGAGTTTCAGCATTGTAGGATGACCACACCAGTACAGCAACTTGCTAGACATCACCTCGGTGCCATCCGGATCTCGGCGCCCCACTGCAGATGAAGTGCCTCTCAACTATGAAACCACCACGGTGCCATCCGGATCTTGGCGCGTTGTGCTGCCTTCGGCCTATTCGCACATCGGTCCGCTACTGACGCCATCTCACAGGCTAATGGGGCGACCCACGCCGAGTTTCAGCATTGTAGGATGACCACACCAGTACAGCAACTTGCTAGACATCACCTCGGTGCCATCCGGATCTCGGCGCCCCACTGCAGATGAAGTGCCTCTCAACTATGAAACCACCACGGTGACATCCGGATCTTGGCGCGTTGTGCTGCCTTCGGCCTATTCGCACATCGGTCCGCTACTGACGCCATCTCACAGGCTAATGGGGTGACCCACGCCGAGTTTCAGCATTGTAGGATGACCACACCAACTTGCTAGACATCACCTCAGTGCCATCCGAATCTTGGCATCTCAACGCCTAGTGGTATCTTCCATACAAAAAATATTGTTACGCTGCCTTTGGCCCCATTCGCACATCAGTCCGCAACTTAGACATCACCTCGGTGCCATCCGGATCTTGGCATCTCAGCGCCTTGTGGTGTCAGTCAGAAAATATTGTTGTGCTGCCTTCGGCCTATTCGCACATCGGTCCGCTACTGACGCCATCTCACAGGCCAACGGGGCGCCCCACGCCGACTTTCAGCATTGTAGGATGGCCACACCAGTACCACAACTTGCAAGACACCACCTCGGTGCCATCCGGATCTTGGCATCTCAGCGCCTTGTGGTCTCTTCTACACCGGAAATATAGTAGAAAATATTGTTGCGCTGCCTTTGGCCCCATTCACACATCAGTCCGCTACTGACACCATCTCACAGGCCAACGGGGCGCCCCACGCCGACTTTCAACATTGTAGGATGGCCACAGAAGTGCGACAACTTACTAGACACCACCTCGGTGCCATCCGGATCTTGGCGCGTTGTGCTGCCTTCGGCCTATTCGCACATCGGTCCGCTACTGACGCAAACTCACAGGCCAACGGGGCGCCCCACGCCGACTTTCAGCATTGTAGGATGGCCACACCAGTGCGGCAACTTCCTACACACCACCTCGGTGCCATCCGGATCTTGGCGCGTAGTGAAGCTGCAGCAGCTGCAAATAAGCTTCAGACAGTGTTACAACCGCTGCTCAGAACTCTCAACTATGACACCACCTCGATGCCATCCGGATCTTGGCGCGTTGTATTGCCTTCGGCCTATTCGCACATCGGTCCGCTACTGACGCCGCCTCACGTGCCAACGTATTTTCTCCGCATTTTATACCCTATGCCGCATAACAGGTCATGTGACTTGTTTATAAAACTTTTCATTGGTTCATTTTACTTTTGGTTTCCTAATGATGGAAGGCTTGATCATATGACCTAAAAACAACACTTTTCATTGGATGAAAACTTTTTTTTCCCCCCAAACGATGAAAGCCCCACCTTGTTTCTGGATGTTTCAGACTGAAGCTGGCGTCACCATGAGAGCACCACCATCTCGTAGCTCCGTCGTGGTCATTCCGCGAGCAATCATGGCAGCCGCTCCCCACCAGAAGCCTGCAGGAGTCGGGGCCCCCAAAACTTTTGATGAATTCTCAAGGCGGAGGGGACGCTTTCGAGAATGGGGTCCAAGACCTAGCAGACAAGCGTCCGATTTCCAAGGTGTCCCAGGGCCATTTCAGTGGACCAGGCCCAAAAAGGAAACAGCCTGCCGCCATTTTGAGAGTCCTGTGACAGCCGCCTATCGCTGCACCGCAAGAGTGGGCGCAACTCAGCTGAATGGCGGATTTTGACACAGTGGACCAAAAGCGGACGGAATGGCAACTGAAACGGTAAAGGGGCGCCCCACTACAACAGACGAGACTCCACCTGGAGAGGCCCGTTCACGCCGCCTCCCCCGGGGCGCCCCACGCCGTTATTCGGAGCAGCATTGTAGGATACCAAAACCAGTGCGGCAACTTACTGGACATCACCTTGGTGCCATCGTTCTGCTGCCTTGGAACTATTCGCACAACAGTTTGCTACTGATGACCCACCCCCCGCGACGCCCCACGCCGTTATTTGCTGGGTGGCAACTTACTAGACATCACTTTTGTGTCATCTAGATTTCGGCGCGTTCTGCTGCCTTGGAACTATTCGCACAACAGTTTGCTACTGATCACCCACCCCCCGCGACGCCCCACGCCGGAAATCTGGACGTTGTGCTGCGTTGGGACTATTCGCACAGCCGACCGCTACTTCGTTGTTTTTCTCTAAAAATGTTTATATGTTATTACTATTTTTGTTTTCTTGTATATATTTATAAATTATTAAAGTTTTATAATCTTACTACTTTGTCGGAGTGCTATATATTTTTAATGTGACACATAATTGTAAAAACTTTGATGTACAAAGAGTCATCCCTGGAATCTTCCGCTTCAGGCTCGGTCCCCTCCCCAATCACAATACAGAATGGTTTTCAGATAATAGCAACGCTTCTGCTGTGACGGATCTCATCGAGTGTGGGCCTTGATCTACTATAACTCCTTTGAAGACGGGTGATTCTTTACAGCTGTGGCCATAAACTACATCTGCAGGGCTAGCTGATAGCCTAGGACCGGCCTGGACAATCGGACACAGAGGAAAAGGAGTGTCAGAGGGTGCGGTAGTGAATAGGGCGAAAGGGAGGTGTCGGGCGGGCACAGGGTGTGATTCTCAGGGAAGAACAGCGCAGATGGGGGGAGGTTTATTACCCATGCATAAAACAGAGAGCGGGGGTGACCACTGCCTGGGGGAGATGCTTGCGAGGGTGGGGAGCCATGCTAAGGATCGACAGCGTTCACAGAGTGGATCTGGTCAAGGCATCTAAAATGGCTGCCGTGCACGACAAAAGTGTGGCATTTGAAAAAAGACAAGATGGCGCACACAATGTTTTTCAACAATTCCTGATTTCCTTCGAATCGAACGTTAACAGACGTTGGGGCATATTACCAAGGTTAAGCGATATTTATCCCTAACGATGCTTAGCAACGATTTTTTTACCGTCAGAAATTATCGCAGATAAACCTTGCTATTATCAAGGTTTATCGCAAATACGATAAAAAACGAGCGCAATGCATTAATGTCGCTGAAAACTCCGCGATATTCATGCATTACCGAGCTAATGCTCTTAGCCATGTTATCCACCTCCCATTGGATAACATGGCTAAGAACTGCTCAGGGCAGCTGTTACTTTTTGGAGATATTCGCGCTTATCTCGAATATTTCCAAAAGTTGATAATAGGAGATAGCGATGTTAGCGACTGTTTCCAGTCGCTAACATCTTGGCATGCCCACTTTGCATGTCATTAGTGATAAATATCACTCACATGCAAAGTGGGACCCAAGATGGTCGCTATCTCCTACTAGCCGTCGCTAACTGGTGTTAGCAACAGCTAGGTAATACACATATAATTTTATCTCCGCGAAGCGGAGCGCTGTTACAGATATATATCTTGTTTTTGAACGTTAATTTCTCAAAATGCACTGAAGCACATATATTGAGACATAGCAAAGGCACATCGGGCTACCAGTCCCTAATATTTTACCAAGTTTCGTGCAAATCCATTCAGCCGTTCGATTATTATTATTATTTTTTTTTTTTGCCCCGCGGGGCCCTTTTAAAACCTCCACATCAAACCTAGGGGGTCAGCGAGGATCTACTATGCCCCCTTATGGTCATCAGCCGTTCGATTATTATTATTATTTTTTTTTTTGCCCCGCGGGGCCCTTTTAAAACCTCCACATCAAACCTAGGGGGTCAGCGAGGATCTACTATGCCCCCTTATGGTCATTTGCCCCTTCGCTTTGGCCTCCTCTTGTCTCTCGATCCTACCGAGAGACAAGATGGCGGCCGCTACGTACTGTTTGGAATGTTTACAGACACCGGAGAGCCAATCAGCTTCGCTTCGCAAAGCTCCGTAACGCGAAAAGTACGCGAAGCGGTGCGCTGTTACAGATATATATCTTTTTTTGAACGTTAATTTCTCAAAATCCACTGAAGCACATATATTGAGACCTAGCAAAGGCACATCGGGCTACCAGTCCCTACAATTTTGCCAAGTTTCGTGCAAATCCATTCAGCCGTTCGATTATTATTATTATTATATTTTTTTGCCCCGCGGGGCCCTTTTAAAACCTCCACATCAAACCTAGGGGGTCAGCGAGGATCTACTATGCCCCCTTATAGTTATTTCCCCCTTTGTTTTGACCTCCTCTTGTCTCTCGATCCTACCGAGAGACAAGATGGCGGCCGCTACGGACTGTTTGGAATGTTGACAGACGCCGGAGAACCAATCAGCTTCGCTTCACAAAGCTCCGTTGCGCGAAAAGTCCGCGAACCAGAGCGCTAACCGGTCCGCTGTTACAGATATATATCTTTTTTTAAACGTTAATTTCTCAAAATCCACTGGAGCACATATATTGAGACCTACAAAAGGCACATCGGGCTACCAGTCCCTACAATTTTGCCAAGTTTCGTGCAAATCCATTCAGCCGTTCGGGCTAAAAGTGAGGCCAACCGCCCTATGGAAAACTCAATGTTAAAAACACGTTTTGGGACCCCCCTTTTTTCTCGGCCCCCACTGGACGAACCCCCCCCCAAATTTTCAAGGGCTGCTCAGAAACAAAATGTGCCATTTTCCTGAAAATTTCAGCCGATTCCGTCCACAAACGCCAAAGTTATTAGACATAGAATTTTCAAAAAACCCATTGAGAAAAAATCCTAACTATATATACCTACTGGCGACCGCCAGTAGGTAATATATATATATATATATATATATATATATATATATATATATATATATATATATATATATATATATATATATATATATATATATATATATATATATATATATATTACCTACTGGCGGTCGCCAGTAGGTAGTTATAGTTAGGACCTAGTTTCCATAGGAAATCCGCAACCTTCTATTAAGAATAACTTTGGCGCCGGGGGACGAAACTTTGCGAATTTCTCAAAGAAGATGGCCTGCTCCGCTCCGCTCCTTCCCTGAAAGTTTGGGGGGGATTCGTCAAGTGGGGGCTGAGATAAAAGGGGGGTCCCAAAACGTGTTTTCCCCATGTTATTTTCCATAGGACGTTTAGACACGACTACAGCTCGAACGGCTGAATGGATTTATAAGAAATTTGGTACAACGGTAGAGTCTGGCTCGCAGATTACGCTTTTCTTTGAATGGTGTAAATCTGTTCAGTAGTTGCTGAGAAAATTAACTTTGAAAAAATATATATTGGGCTACATTGGGCTATATATATGTTAGAGCCCAAATGTAGCCCAATGTAGCCCAATGTAGCCCAATGTAGCCCAAAGATGGCCACCAGAGACAAAAAAAACAAATGTAGCCCAAATATCAGCCAGATGTAGCCCAACTATAGCCCAATGACAGAATGTCCCAGAGTGTTCTAAAGAACAACTAGAGCGCTAACAGTCTTACTTATGACAAAAGTATGGCACACCTGAAGTCATCTTGATTGGAATAAAGTGTTAACACTTAAAACATTTAATTTGCAAAGGAACAAAATGAGGGGGTTCATTTTGCCATAGAAATTATGATTAGTGCTGAAGAAAGAAAAATTAGGGCACATTTTGAGTGACTTCTCAAATCCTCTTATATTTCATTAAAAAAATTCTGATATGCAGTCTCCCAAGATGGCCACCAGAGACAAAAGAGCCCAAATGTAGCCCAAATATCAGCCAGATGTAGCCCAACTATAGCCCAATGACAGTAGTTAGGACCTAGTTTCCATAGGAAATCCGCAACATTCTATTGAGAATAGCTTTGGCGCCGGTTGGACGAATCTTTGTGAATTTCTCAAAGAAGATGGCCTGCTCCGCTCCGCTCCTTCCCTGAAAGTTTGGGGGGGATTCGCCAAGTGGGGGCTGAGATAAAAGGGGGGTCCCAAAACGTGTTTTCCCCATGTTATTTTCCATAGGACGTTTAGACATGGCTACAGCTCGAACGGCTGAATGGATTTATAAGAAATTTGGTAGAAAGGTAGAGTCCGGCTCGCAGATTACGCTTTTCTTTGAATGGTGTAAATCTGTTCAGTAGTTGCTGAGAAAATTAACTTTGAAAAAATATATATTGGGCTACATTGGGCTATATATATGTTGGAGGCCAAATGTAGCCCAATGTAGCCCAATGTAGCCCAATGTAGCCCAAAGATGACCACCAGAGACAAAAAAAAACAAATGTAGCCCAAATATCAGCCAGATGTAGCCCAACTATAGCCCAATGACAGAATGTCCCAGAGTGTTCTAAAGAACAACTAGAGCGCTAACAGTCTTACTTATGACAAAAGTATGGCACACCTGAAGTCATCTTGATTGGAATAAAGTGTTAACACTTAAAACATTTAATTTGCAAAGGAACACAATGAGGGGGTTCATTTTGCCATAGAAATTATGATTAGTGCTGAAGAAAGAAAAATTAGGGCACATTTTGAGTGACTTCTCAAATCCTCTTATATTTCATTAAAAAAATTCTGATATGCAGTCTCCCAAGATGGCCACCAGAGACAAAAGAGCCCAAATGTAGCCCAAATATCAGCCAGATGTAGCCCAACTATAGCCCAATGACAGTAGTTAGGACCTAGTTTCCATAGGAAATCCGCAACATTCTATTGAGAATAGCTTTGGCGCCGGTTGGACGAATCTTTGTGAATTTCTCAAAGAAGATGGCCTGCTCCGCTCCGCTCCTTCCCTGAAAGTTTGGGGGGGATTCGCCAAGTGGGGGCTGAGATAAAAGGGGGGTCCCAAAACGTGTTTTCCCCATGTTATTTTCCATAGGACGTTTAGACATGGCTACAGCTCGAACGGCTGAATGGATTTATAAGAAATTTGGTAGAAAGGTAGAGTCCGGCTCGCAGATTACGCTTTTCTTTGAATGGTGTAAATCTGTTCAGTAGTTGCTGAGAAAATTAACTTTGAAAAAATATATATTGGGCTACATTGGGCTATATATATGTTGGAGCCCAAATGTAGCCCAATGTAGCCCAATGTAGCCCAATGTAGCCCAAAGATGACCACCAGAGACAAAAAAAACAAATGTAGCCCAAATATCAGCCAGATGTAGCTCAAGTATAGCCCAATGACAGAATGTCCCAGAGTGTTCTAAAGAACAACTAGAGCGCTAACAGTCTTACTTATGACAAAAGTATGGCACACCTGAAGTCATCTTCATTGGAATAAAGTGTTAACACTTAAAACATTTAATTTGCAAAGGAACAAAATGAGAGGGATCATTTTGCCATAGAAATTATGATTAGTGCTGAAGAAAGAAAAATTAGGGCACATTTTGAGTGACTTCTCAAACCCTCTTATATTTGATTAAAAGAATTCTGATATGCAGTCTCCCAAGATGGCCACCAGAGACAAAAGAGCCCAAATGTAGCCCAAATATCAGCCAGATGTAGCCCAACTATAGCCCAATGACAGTAGTTAGGACCTAGTTTCCATAGGAAATCCGCAACATCCTATTGAGAATATCTTTGGCGCCGGTGGACGAATCTTTGCGAATTTCTCAAAGAAGATGGGCTGCTCCGCTCCGCTCCTTCCCTGAAAGTTTGGGGGGGATTCATCAAGTGGGGGCTGAGATAAAAGGGGGGTCCCAAAACGTGTTTTCCCCATGTTATTTTCCATAGGACGTTTAGACACGGCTACAGCTCGAACGGCTGAATGGATTTATAAGAAATTTGGTAGAAAGGTAGAGTCCGGCTCGCAGATTATGCTTTTCTTTGAATGGTGTAAATCTGTTCAGTAGTTGCTGAGAAAATGAACTTTAAAAAAATATATATTGGGCTACATTGGGCTATATATATGTTAGAGCCCAAATGTAGCCCAATGTAGCCGAATGTAGCCCAATGTAGCCCAAAGATGGCCACCAGAGACAAAAAAAAACAAATGTAGCCCAAATATCAGCCAGATGTAGCCCAACTATAGCCCAATGACAGAATGTCCCAGAGTGTTCTAAAGAACAACTAGAGCGCTAACAGTCTTACTTATGACAAAAGTATGGCACACCTGAAGTCATCTTGATTGGAATAAAGTGTTAACACTTAAAACATTTAATTTGCAAAGGAACAAAATGAGGGGGTTCATTTTGCGTGAGAAATTATGATTAGTGCTGAAGAAAGAAAAATTAGGGCACATTTTGAGTGACTTCTCAAATCCTCTTATATTTCATTAAAAAAATTCTGATATGCAGTCTCCCAAGATGGCCACCAGAGACAAAAGAGCCCAAATGTAGCCCAAATATCAGCCAGATGTAGCCCAACTATAGCCCAATGACAGAATGTCCCAGAGTGTTCTAAAGAACAACTATAACGCTAACAGTCTTACTTATGACAAAAGTATGGCACACCTGAAGTCATCTTGATTGGAATAAAGTGGTAACACTTAATATATTTAATTTGAAAAGGAACAACATGAGGGGTTTCATTTTGCCATAGAAATTTTATATATATATATATATATATATATTCACTGAAAAAACCATAGGTTTCACACCAGTTATAGTTAGGAATTAGCATTTAAAAAACCTATGAAATTCACTGAAAAAACCATAGGTTTGACACCAGTTATAGTTAGCTGGAAATTTTACTCGCATAAAACCAATGAAATTCCCACGTTATAGTTAGTTGGACTCACTATAACTTGCGCGTGCAATGCACTGCTGATGACATCACATATTACATCACTCATGACATGGTCAGTGACATCAGTCATGACATCACTGATGACACCATCCTTGTGACAGAGTGACAGACCTCTTTTCACTGTAATGTAACCCTTGAAACACATATTCAAAAATAGAAACTACATTTTCAAAAAAATGGAGATACCCATACCAGTTACAACAACCAATTCAATAATTCCACCATCTATATACACATCCACTCATTGATCAACAGTTCTATATAGTCACTCGTACATATACTCACTCATGATATGTAGTGATACACCCATAAATCCTGTTACACACCGACAGTCATCCAAAAGATACTCTCACACATATTCACACATGCAAATAAACTATTGAACATCCATTTATTTGCATATACAGCTATACACACACAACCACCTTACTTCTATGGAAACTTACACATACTTACTCTCTTAAACAATCACTTATAGAAACACATACTTATCTAAACAGGAACTCTTACAATCTCTTTCTCTCACATATACTCACTTATATACATCAATATTCACATATATTAGATTAAAACATATGTAGTTACTGATAAAGACACTAGTGAGACAGTCATTCACTCACTAACACACACATATACACACTCTTCCACCCATACAGTCCTGCACATATGCTGTCTTCAAAACACATACAAAGAGAGAGTCAGTCATTCATGCATCTATGTGTTAAGTAATACCCCCACCAAACCATACAAACACTCATACTGATACTAACAAAAACATCTAATAACCCATATACATACACATACTACTCACCAACCCATGCAACCACTTATACACAATGTGAAACACTAATACATATATTTAAATATTTAAACATTACTCTCTAATATATGTATTCACTAAGAAACACTAAATAAACCAGTTAACCAATCAATTTTTTTTTTTAAAAAACATCCAAGAAATCACTTATTTAAACATTTATTCTTCCATCAACTTTTACATATACATATATAACACATATTTATTTTTTAAAAAGACACACATTCACTGGATAGTGTCATCAGTGATGTCATGACTGATGTCACTGACCATGTCATGAGTGATGTAATATGTGACGTCATCAGCAGTGCACTGCACGCGCAAGTTATAGTGAGTCCAACTAACTATAACGTGGGAATTTCATTGGTTTTATGCGAGTAAAATTTCCAGCTAACTATAACTGGTGTCAAACCTATGGTTTTTTCAGTGAATTTCATAGGTTTTGTAAATGCTATTTCCTAACTATAACGTGTGTAAAACCTATGGTTTTTTCAGTGAATATATATATATATATATATATATATATATATATATATATATATATATATATATATATATATTAAAATTTAGGAGAAGAGAAGACATTATATTATTTTAATAACAAACAAATACAATTTCAAGAACTATTTTTAGGATATTAACGTTACAAAATAGCACTAATTTTGTTTTTAAAATTACTGAAAAAACCATAAGATTAATGAACATTATATTTCAAAATTAGCATTTAAAAATACCTTTGAAATTCACTGAAAAAACCATAGGTTTCAGGTACGTTATAGTTAGAAATTAGCATTTAAAAAACCTTAGAAATTCACGGAAAAAACCATAGGTTTCAGGGACGTTACTGTTAGTTTGACATTTCTCTCACACAAAACCATAGAAATTCCCCCATTATAGTTAGTTCAGCTAACTATAACATCCCTGAAACTTATGTTTTTTTCAGTGAATATATCTATATCTGTACAACCTTGCTGCTGGTTGCCAGTAGGTAGTTATAGTTAGGACCTTGTTTCTATTCAAAAAGCATTTTTCCTTGCAAAACTAATGGGGCAATCAGATCAGCTCCAGTGTTGAAAGTTTTGGGGTGATTGGTCAACAGCAGCTGAGAAAAAGTGGGGGTCCCAAAACGTGTTTTCTCCATGTTTACTTCAATAGGAAACATTAGACACGGCTACAGCACAAACTGCTGAACAGAAGTGCACCAAATTTGGTAAAAAATTGTAGCTCTTGGTCCAGAAAGCAATCTTTTTGTTAAATGATGTAATTCTGTTCTGTAGCTGCTGAGAAATTGAAACTTTTCCCATATATCACAAGTCTGTGATTTGATTTGGTGTCAACATTTCCAACCAGGATGTGTTGGCACCCATCTTGCAACTCGGTTGAACCAAGTCACAAGGAAAAAGGTAAAGAAAGGATTCAAAAAAGAAGAAAAGGAGGCAGGGTAGAAATACTACCTGCTCAGGGTGCCCCACAGGGACCTCCAGGGCCAAAAAAAGCATTTTATTAAAAAAGGTTTGGCAGGAGTCGCGAAGGGTGACTGAACCCCTCCAAAGTGTTAAAAAAATGAAGTGCAGCCTTCAGAGCTTCAAGTCTTTTAACCCCTCAGGTAGGTCAGGTCCTGAGGGGCAATTGAATTTTGCCTGAATCCAGTGGCACAGTGAGCAAGGGGCCAAAGTCTGGGCATACCCTGCCAACTCAGGGCTAACAAAGCAAACACAAGGAAATGATGGACGAAGCACTTGCTGATTAGCTATCAGAAAGTACTTCAGTTGTGTACAGGTACAGCACAAAACGGCGGCCTCTTCTTGGCTAAATATGCAGGGCAGGGTTCCTCAGGGCACCATGCTCATGTCACAAAAATTAAACCTCAACAGGAAGCACTTACAGATATAAGGAAAGCAGGTGCCTGAGTTGAAGCTCCACTTCGGTAACGCATTTATCAGCCAAAATTTGTGGGCATGGTCATGGCTAAGAAGGTATGCTTTCTACTCATTTCCACAGTGAAAACATCACTGTAATCCTTGATGAAGATGGTTGCACCCTTGCTTTTCTCAAGCACAAAACCTCATGCAGATACTGTGACCAGGAGATTCTTTCTCGTCATCTGCTGCTGAGACAAGAGATAGTGTGTTTTATAACAGGGATGTAAACATGCCGAGAAGCCCCGCCCGTTTGGCCCCACCCCATATACATTAGCAAGGTGAAGTCTTTCCGCCCTTTTCCCAGAATGATGGTCAGCTTACTGAAAACACCTCAGCGCATTTCCCATTCCGTGGCAAAGTTACAGACACCCAAGTTCACTAGAGACATTTCTTCGGGTCCTTCACACAGCTGTAGTTGCAGGCCATGCCCCCTATCTCAACCACTCTGCACACACGCCTCCTGGTGTGCTCTTGATTGTGGCAGGAAGTCCCCTTGCCTCTTGAGGGCCCCTGGTGGCTTACTAACCCTCCTCTTATCTCCAGTAAGCCCCACACAGCTAGATTGCCAAGAAGTGGTCAGAGGCCACGCCCACTTTCTCTACTAATCTGCAAACGTGCCTCCTGGTGAACTACTGGTTGGGGATGAAGTCCACTTTACTCCAGAGGTACCTTGGGGGCAAAGAAGCCCTCCTGGAACCTCCAATAAGTCTTACAAATCTGAATTCCTTAGTCTTGGTCAGAGGTTCAGATCCCTTTCTCCACCACTCTGCAAACATAACTGCTAGTTAAAAAACCTTAGAAATTCACTGGCAAAAACAGAGGTTTCAGGGATGGTATAGTTAGAAATTTGCATTAAAAAACCCTTTAAAATTTACTGAAAAAACCACAGGTTTCCACTATGGTTTAGTTAGGAATTAGCATTTAAAAAACCTTCGAAATTCACTGAAAAAACCAAAGGTTACAGAGACGTTATAGTTAGGCTGGCATTTCATTCGTACAGAACCATAGAAATGCAACTGTTATAGTTAGCTGAGCTAACTATAACTTTCACCCGCGCAATGCACTGCTGATGACGTCATATATTAAATCACTCAATGACATCACTCATGACATCACTGTCCTCTCTGGTTAATCAGTTCCAACCCTGTTATTGTTCAAATCATTTGCATTACTTTCATGTGCCCAATCCCTGCAAAGTCCAGGGTCAGGTCCCAAGGCACTTAGAGTTGTAATACTGAAACGGTGCCTTGATAAACACTGGTTACTGCTGCGACGGTCAGCGTCTCTTCGGTGTCAAAGAATATTTTGGATACTAACTGATCAGATGGACAACATCATTTTGGAAGCTACTTCATGGTGGTGCATTTCACTGTTGCTTACACATATAAGTACAGTACCTTAATAATAAGTATGGGTGAATTTTGCGGATATGCGGTCTGCGAATTCGCGCAAAATCGCAAAAAAATCCCCGAATTTGTGGATTTTTTTGCGATTTGCATCTACTCAACTGGGGTACTTTCTACTGGCTAATCAGTAAGTGCTACCTCGTTGGGTAAATGTATAGTGCTTTTCCTACACTGCAGCTGCATAAAGGGCCAGAAGATTTGTCTCCACTGACCATGTGTGCCTGTAACTTTGCCACCACGCCAAAAGGCGCCGAGGTCCCTTGAGTGAGCTGTCCATCATAGTTGGGAAAGGGCGGGAAGAGGTTTGATACCGCTAGTGTGTGGTGCGAGGCCAAACGGGCGGGGCTTCTATGTGTGTCAACATGCCTCTTGTATATAAAGGGTCAGAGAGTGAGCAGGGCAGCAGTTGAGGAGAAAGCAGCCTCCAGGTCACAGGAACTACACGGGGATTGCGCTCGAGAAACTCATGGATTTAAGGACCTCCCTCGAGTATTACAGCAAATTTTCGATGCCAGATATGGGGTTAAAGCACACTTGCCCAGCCTCGACCGTGCTCACTAATGTTTTGGGCTAATTAAAACGTTGCTGAATTTGAGCTTCAACTCGGGCACCTGCTTTATTTATATCTGTAAGTGCTTCCTGTTGAGGTTTAATTTTTGTGACAGGAGCCTCGTGCCAGAATGAATCCTGCCCTGCATAGTTATCCACGAAGATGCCACCGTTTTGTGCAATAACTCTACTCAACTGGAGTACTTTCTACTGGCTAATCAGTAAGTGCTACCTCGTTGGGTAAATGTATAGTGCTTTTCCTACACTGCAGCTGTGTAAAGGGCGAGAAGATTTGCCTCCAGTGACCGTGTGTGCCTGTAACTTTGGTCCCTTGAGTGAGCTGGCCATCAAAAAAAAAAGAAAATCTGCCTGCGAGCGAATTTTGCGGCAATTTCGTGAGATCCGCGGATCGCGAAATTGCCGAAAATCCGCAAATTTCGCGAGCGGAACGGTTTATTGGCCCATGCTTACTTAATAATGGAAATGATAAGATATGATGAAAAAATGGATGGGATGCGGGGGAAGTAGTCAGTTGACCCCATATTGGTAGATGGCTATAAGCATGGGGAAGTGGAAGAGGAGAGTGAGGGGGAAGTTAGAAACAGAAATACAACATATATATTTAGCTGTAGCAGCTAAACCAGTGTTCCACCAGGTTAAAGAAGCAGCCTCTGGTTTAATCAAGCTCATATATTCTTACAGTGCTGCTAAGATGATGAAACAGGTTTGCACAACGGGGAGAGCCTCCTTCATGCAGATTTACTCCCTATGTGCCATTTCCCAGTGATCTCATTCATAGTGAGCCATCAATTATTCTTCTAAACAAGATAACAAATTAGCATTCCAGGACTCTAAAAATCACTCATATATATGAAAGGAAAAGGAGAGGGGGGTTAGAGAGGGAATGTCATTGATATTCTTATTTATGATAAATATTAAAAACCAGTCAGGGACTGTGTGGGTTAGGGGAGATGCCAAAACCTATCTATAAAATATACACATATATATATATATATATATATATATATATATATATATATATATATATATATATATATATATATATATATATATATATATATATATATATATATATATATATTACCTACTGGCGGTCGCCAGTAGGTATATATAGTTAGGATTTTTTCTCTATGGGTTTTTTGAAAATTCTATGTCTAATAACTTTGGCATTTGTGGACGGAATTGGCTGAAATTTTCAGGACAATGGCACATTTTGTTTCTGAGCAGCCCTTGAAAATTTGGGGGGGGTTCGTCAAGGGGGGGCTGAGAAAAAAGGGGGGTCCCAAAACGTGTTTTTAACATTGAGTTTTCCATAGGGCGGTTGGCCTCACTTTTAGCCCGAACGGCTGAATGGATTTGCACGAAACTTGGCAAGATTGTAGGGACTGGTAGCCCGATGTGCCTTTTGTAGGTCTCAATATATGTGCTCCAGTGGATTTTGAGAAATTAACGTTTAAAAAAAGATATATATCTGTAACAGCGGACCGGGCAGCGCTCCAGGACGCGTACTTTTCGCGCAACGGAGCTTTGTGAAGCGAAGCTGATTGGTTCTCCGGCGTCTGTCAACATTCCAAACAGTCCGTAGCGGCCGCCATCTTGTCTCTCGGTAGGATCGAGAGACAAGAGGAGGCCAAAGCGAAGGGGCAAATGACCATAAGGGGGAATAGTAGATCCTCGCTGACCCCCTACGTTTGATGTGGAGGTTTTAAAAGGGCCCCGCGGGGCAAAAAAAAAAATAATAATAATAATCGAACGGCTGAATGGATTTGCACGAAACTTGGCAAAATATTAGGGACTGGTAGCCCGATGTGCCTTTGCTAGGTCTCAATATATGTGCTCCAGTGGATTTTGAGAAATTAACGTTCAAAAAAAGATATATATCTGTAACAGCGCTCCGCTTCGCGTACTTTCCGCGTTACGGAGCTTTGCGAAGCTGATTGGTTCTCCGGCGTCTGTCAACATTCCAAACAGTCCGTAGCGGCCGCCATCTTGTCTCTCGGTAGGATTGAGAGACAAGAGGAGGCCAAAGCGAAGGGGGAAATGACCATAAGGGGGCATAGTAGATCCTTCCTGACCTCTTAGGTTTGATGTACCATTTTGCCAAGTTTGGTGTAATTCCGTTCAGCCATTCAGGCTGTAGATGTATGTAAATGTCCTATGGAAAATTGCATGGGGAAAACACATTTGAAAGTGTTGAAATTTAGAACCAATTAAAATGTTACTTTGGTTTTGTATTTGTGTGTGATGAAAGTTAATTGGTTATGTATATATTTCAAATGAGAGGAAACCACAGCCATTTTGTGATACTACTGTCTGAGGTACATTTGTGAGGAATTTTTGGTGGTGAATTTCTGGTGTTTGATTTACACAGTACTAACACTTCTCCTACTTTTAAAAAGGTGAGTTGTTAATTTGTAAGGGGAACTATGTTGTACACTTGAAGATAATTTGAAAAATGTTTTCTGTTATTTATTTGCAGTCCTTCTGTTATACTAAATACTTGATAAAGTTAGTTTTATATTATGTATTACTAAAAACGATAAATGAAAGTGATTATTTTTTTCTGCAATTTACAGCAAGCAATTTCAAAATAAAATGGCTCACAATGAAGAGACCGTGGCAATTTCTTTTGAATTGTCCACTACATTGATTGAAATTGAGAGCACCAATGATGAAATATTGTCACAAGGAGGACATGACTTGTATGATTCCATTAGATTGATTGAAATGGACAGCACCAAGAATGAAATATTGTCACAAGGAGATGACTTGAATGATTCCACTACATTGATTGAAATTGAGAGCACCAATAATGAAATATTGTCACAAGGAGGAGATGACTTGTATGATTCCATTAGATTGATTGAAATGGACAGCACCAATAATGAAATATTGTCACAAGGAGGAGATGACTTGAATGATTCCACTACATTGATTGAAATTGAGAGCACCAATAATGAAATATTGTCACGAGGAGATGACTTGAATGATTCCACTACATTGATTGAAATTGACAGCACCAATAATGAAATATTGTCACAAGGAGGAGATGACTTGAATGATTTTTTTGATCAATCTCTTGATGGCGAATTTATCGAGTGTTTGGAGACCATAGAGTTACAAGAATCATCATTGGAGACTTTTCATGAGGACATTGCTGATGAGGACATGTTACTAGTTCTTTCAAATTTAGAAAATTCTGAAGAATAAATTTATATTTAGAAATCAAAAATTGTTTGAGACATTATTCATTTTTATTTTTAATTTATGAGGTTGTAGCGAAGTGATTGTAGTATAAAATGAGACTTATAGTATAGAGTGCAACATTTTTATGTTACATGGTAAGTTTACTCATATTTACTTCCCTTCTGCCACTATATTATCTCCAATGTGTATTTGACATCTCTTCTTCATCTCCGGCCTCCTTTCTCTCACTGTGTGTCTCCGATGCATCTTATCGCTGCTATTTTGTGTAATTACAGAAGAGAGTAAAATAAAATAGTTCGGAACGTGAAAAGGGGGCAAAGTAGAGTACTCCTCACCCCCTAGGCCTTTTTAGGCGGTCCCAAAAGGATCAGTTTCTGCTTTCCTGAGAGATTATGGTATGAGTTCCATATACCACAATAACTTGCATTACAACATGCAAGATATCTATCTCCTATTACCAACTTTTGGAGATATTCGCGCTAAGCGCGAATATCTCCAAAAAGTAACACCTGCCCTGAGCAGTTCTTAGCCATGTTATCCAATGGGAGGTGGATAACATGGCTAAGAGCATTAGCTCGGTAATGCATGAATATCGCTGAGTTTTTAGCGATATTCATGCATTGCGGCCGTTTATTATCGCATTTGCGATAAACCTTGATAATAGCAAGGTTTATCTTCGATAATTTCTGACGATGCTTAGTGGTAAAAAATTCGTTGGTAAGCATCGTTAGCGATAAATATCGCTTAACTTTGGTAATATGCCCCAACGTCTGTTAACGTTCGATTCGAAGGAAATGAGGAAGTGTTGAAAAACATTGTCTGCGCCATCTTGCCTTTTTTGAAATGCCACACTTTTGTCGTGCACGGCAGCCATTTTAGATGTCTTGACCAGACCCACTCTCTGCACGCTGTCGATTCGTAGCATGGCTCCTCACCCACGCAAGCATCTTCCCCAGGCACTGGTCACCACCGCTCTCTGTCTTATGCATGGGCAATAAACCTCCCCCCATCTGCGCTGCTCTTCCCTGAGAATCACACTCTGTGCCCGCCCGACACCTCCCTTTCGCTCTATTCACTACCGCACCCTCTGACACTCCTCTTCCTCTGTGTCCGATTGTCCAGGCTATCAGCTAGCCCTGCAGATGTAGTTTATGGCCCCAGCTGTAAAGAATCACCCCTCTTCAAAGGAGTTATAGTAGATCAAGGCCCACACCCGATGAGATCCGTCACACCACACGTGTTCCTACTATCTGAAAACCATCCTGTATTGTGATTGGGGAGGGGACCGAGCCTGAAGCGGAAGATTCCAGGAATGACTCTTTGTACATCAAAGTTTTTACAATTATGTGTCACATTAAAAATATATAGCACTCCAACAAAGTAGTAGGAATATAAAACTTTAATAACATATAAATATATACAACAAAACAAAAACAGTAAAAACATTTAAACAACGAAGAGACCGTGGCAATTTCTTTTGAATTATCCAATAGATTTATTGAAATTGACAGCACCAATAATGAAATATTCTTGTCAGTAGCGGTCTGTTGTGCGAATAGTTCCAAGGCAGCAGAACGCGCTGAAATCTAGATGGCACGATGGTGATGTCTAGTAAGTTGCCGCCCAGCAAATAACGGCGTGGGGCGCCGCGGGGGTGAGTGAGTCCAGTAGGCACCACAGCTATTCTTACCGGCATTGCAGAATTACTGCTGGGGACAATGCCTGTGCTGTAGCAGGGTCACAGCAGAAACAAAAAGGATTCTGTTGAAGATGTTGTTGGTTTTCAATTTGAAAACAGTTCTGGTGTCAACTGCTATGCTAATGTAGTGGTTAATGTTTTGTTTTCTCTAGAAAATGTAAAAGAGGGGGAGGCAGTCCAAAGTTCCGTTAAAAGGGCAAAGGAAAGGATCGGTGGTTTGAACTATCAGTCAAAAAGGGGAGGGGGTGCAATAATTTTTCCTACCGGGTCACACTGTGCTTTCACCGGAAGTGAGGTCTGCAGGATTCTAGTAATTCAAAGTGAGGCTGGCGCCAGCATGGGAGCGCCGACGTCCCGCGGATACAGTTTCGTCACTCCACGGGCGATCATGGCAGTCATTCCCCATCGGGGGTCGGAGACTCCCGCGGCTCCTCTAGAATCTTCAAGGTCGTGGAGGACTACGGTGGTGGAGTCAACCAGTGACCGGGCCATTTCTTTATGCTGGGCCCGCTCTTGCCAGGTCGACCGCCATTTTGAGAGTTCGGCAGCTACCGGCGATCGCGGGGTCACATGAGCGGACGGGCTCCACCCTGCCGGGCGAGACGTTGCAGCATGGCCACAGTGGAAGAACCCTTTTCCGGGCGCCTGGAGCGCTGAGGGTGCAGCTGGGAAGCCTCCACCTGGGGAGGCGGGAGAGGCCTGTTCGCACCGTCTCTCCCTCCCAGTGCACCCCACGGCGTCTCGCTTGAGATTTGTTATGGCCGGACCAGGCGATGAGGACGAGGGGGGGGGGGGTCGGAGGCATGTGCAAGACATCCCCCCCCAGTGTTGTCGCAGCCATTATTCAAGAAAGAAGAAGTGTCCCGTCTGTCTTCGGGCCGGGCTTCCGGTAGATGTCGGCCGGACGCCCCTGGCTCTGGCCCCATGAACGGGTTTCTTGGTTTATCGGCTGCAGCCGGATCCCGTCGGCCTCGGCCCCCCGACCGTTGGTGGCCGGACCGGAAGAGCATGTGGCGGGACTACCTGCAACTCTCAAGGGCCACCGCGGCCGGACTGGGAGAGAGAGGGGAGGGTCGAGGAGACATTCCCCCCCCCTGCAACTGTTCAGCGTTGTAAAGGCAATCCCCTGGCCGGGTCCCGCTGGCCTCGGCCTCTCCTCCGGCTACACCCTACGTTAGGATCTCCTGGCCGAGGCGTGGCAGCAGGACCTGCCTTATATGGGCTGCTCCCGGCTGGGCGTAGTCGGAACCCTGCCCCACCTTGGAAGTTTCCAGAGTGGGGGCGGATGTTCTACTGACTTGCATTTTCCGTAGTCTATCGATTTTTTTGGCGTGGCAGGCGGTGGGACAGCGAGGGGTGATTTGGTTTCTCTTACTGTTTTTCTGGTCTCTCACCACTGGCATATTTTAACGTTTTCTTGTTTCTAGGACATTAATAGGTTTTATCATTACGTTATGTTATCGTTTCTTTGTTCGTTGTTTAATAAAAGTTCATGTTCATCAGTGGCCTACTGATTTTCGTTTTCCTATTCTTTTCTTTCCAGGTTGTTTCATGCTAAAGTTTCTGTTAACAGGATACAGTGATCACTTCGTTATTATTGCATATGTCCTTTTCACTAGGGGTGCTCTCTGGTCGGGCCAGATGACGTATCTCTAGTAAATGGTCCGGGTGAAACAGGTGCATCAATCAGTGGGGAGTAGATAGGCATGACAGATTACAACGGGGGAGAAAGGTCCGCATTACGTACCCTTTCACTACTTGCAAAGATTTTCCTACGTTTATTTGCAAACAGGGAATACCTCCAAAAAGAACTAATTCCCAAACAGTCAATGTTAGGACAATCAATCAATCAATGAGGAATGAAATAGGTACGACGTGTTAAAGGCTTGCGTTACCTACCCTTCACTATCTGCAAAGGGAGAGAGAATATTCCTATTCTTCCTCGTTTGCAGGCAGAGAAGATCCTTAAGAGAATTAACTTCGAACAATTCAATGCTCGATTCAAACAATCAACAAGGGGTACTGTGAACACAAATGAACGCCGCTTATGTACATACGCATTGCTATTTTCAACAGGTTGTTCCTAATGTTTCTATTTTAGCGAGGTCAAAAAGAGATCCCATTAGTGGCCTACTGATTTTGCTCGATTCCTTTTGTTTTTTTACACGATTTTTCGCTATCTGCAAAGACTAAACAGAGTATTGCGACTCTGTGCTTGTTTGTAAATAGAGAATGAACCAAAGAGAACAATCAATCAAATGGAGAGAGAAGCAGGCACGACGGATTACAAAGGGGGCAAAGGGCTGCGTTAACTACCCTTCACTATCTGCAAAGAGAGAGTACTCCTAATAGAAATGAGGGGTGGGGGGCAGCATTCAAAGCAGATCAGTGTGCATAAACACGAAAATGTTTTTACTTACCACGTACTTGACATTCGACAGCTTATGATATTTGCTATTAAAAAACCATTGAAATTCACTGAAAAAACCATAGGTTATAGACCATATATAGTTAGGAATTAGCATTTACAAAACCTTGAAAATTCACTGAAAAAACCATAGGTTATACACCATATATAGTTAGGAATTAGCATTTAAAAAACCTTATTTTACTCACACAAAACCATTGAAATTCCATATATAGTTAGTTGCACTAACTATATATCGCGCACCCGCAATCCACTGCTGATCATGTCACATATTACATCATTCATGACATGGTCAGTGACATCACTGATGACATCTCAAATGACATCACTGATGAGATCACTATGGTTTTTTCAGTGAATATATATATATATATATATATTACCTACTGGCGGTCGCCAGTAGGTATATATAGTTAGGATTTTTTCTCTATGGGTTTTTTGAAAATTCTATGTCTAATAACTTTGGCGTTTGTGGACGGAATTGGCTGAAATTTTCAGGAAAATGGCACATTTTGTTTCTGAGCAGCCCTTGAAAATTTGGGGGGGGTTCGTCCAGTGGGGGCCGAGAAAAAAGGGGGGTCCCAAAACGTGTTTTTAACATTGAGTTTTCCATAGGGCGGTTGGCCTCACTTTTAGCCCGAACGGCTGAATGGATTTGCACGAAACTTGGCAAAATTGTAGGGACTGGTAGCCCGATGTGCCTTTTGTAGGTCTCAATATATGTGCTCCAGTGGATTTTGAGAAATTAACGTTTAAAAAAAGATATATATCTGTAACAGCGGACCGGTTAGCGCTCCGCTACGCGTACTTTTCGCGCAACGGAGCTTTGTGAAGCGAAGCTGATTGGTTCTCCGGCGTCTGTCAACATTCCAAACAGTCCGTAGCGGCCGCCATCTTGTCTCTCGGTAGGATCGAGAGACAAGAGGAGGTCAAAACAAAGGGGGAAATAACTATAAGGGGGCATAGTAGATCCTCGCTGACCCCCTAGGTTTGATGTGGAGGTTTTAAAAGGGCCCCGCGGGGCAAAAAAAAATAATAATAATAATAATCGAACGGCTGAATGGATTTGCACGAAACTTGGCAAAATTGTAGGGACTGGTAGCCCGATGTGCCTTTGCTAGGTCTCAATATATGTGCTTCAGTGGATTTTGAGAAATTAACGTTCAAAAAAAGATATATATCTGTAACAGCGCACCGCTTCGCGTACTTTTCGCGTTACGGAGCTTTGCGAAGCGAAGCTGATTGGCTCTCCGGTGTCTGTAAACATTCCAAACAGTACGTAGCGGCCGCCATCTTGTCTCTCGGTAGGATCGAGAGACAAGAGGAGGCCAAAGCGAAGGGGCAAATGACCATAAGGGGGCATAGTAGATCCTCCCTGACCTCTTAGGTTTGATGTACCATTTTGCCAAGTTTGGTGTAATTCCGTTCAGCCATTCAGGCTGTAGACGTATCTAAATGTCAATAATCGAACGGCTGAATGGATTTGCACGAAACTTGGCAAAATATTAGGGACTGGTAGCCCGATGTGCCTTTGCTATGTCTCAATATATGTGCTTCAGTGCATTTTGAGAAATTAACGTTCAAAAACAAGATATATATCTGTAACAGCGCTCCGCTTCGCGGAGATAAAATTATATGTGTATTACCTAGCTGTTGCTAACACCAGTTAGCGACGGCTAGTAGGAGATAGCGACCATCTTGGGTCCCACTTTGCATGTGAGTGATATTTATCACTAATGACATGCAAAGTGGGCATGCCAAGATGTTAGCGACTGGAAACAGTCGCTAACATCGCTATCTCCTATTATCAACTTTTGGAAATATTCGAGATAAGCGCGAATATCTCCAAAAAGTAACAGCTGCCCTGAGCAGTTCTTAGCCATGTTATCCAATGGGAGGTGGATAACATGGCTAAGAGCATTAGCTCGGTAATGCATGAATATCGCTGAGTTTTCAGCGACATTAATGCATTGCGCTCGTTTTTTATCGTATTTGCGATAAACCTTGATAATAGCAAGGTTTATCTGCGATAATTTCTGACGGTAAAAAAATCTTTGCAATGCATCGTTAGGGATAAATATCGCTTAACTTTGGTAATATGCCCCAACGTCTGTTAACGTTCGATTCGAAGGAAATCAGGAATTGTTGAAAAACATTGTGTGCGCCATCTTGTCTTTTTTCAAATGCCACACTTTTGTCGTGCACGGCAGCCATTTTAGATGCCTTGACCAGATCCACTCTGTGAACGCTGTCGATCCTTAGCATGGCTCCCCACCCTCGCAAGCATCTCCCCTAGGCAGTGGTCACCCCCGCTCTCTGTTTTATGCATGGGTAATAAACCTCCCCCCATCTGCGCTGTTCTTCCCTGAGAATCACACCCTGTGCCCGCCCGACACCTCCCTTTCGCCCTATTCACTACCGCACCCTCTGACACTCCTTTTCCTCTGTGTCCGATTGTCCAGGCTGGTCCTAGGGTATCAGCTAGCCCTGCAGATGTAGTTTATGGCCACAGCTGTAAAGAATCACCCCTCTTCAAAGGAGTTATAGTAGATCAAGGCCCACACTCGATGAGATCCGTCACAGCAGAAGCGTTGCTATTATCTGAAAACCATCCTGTATTGTGATTGGGGAGGGGACCGAGCCTGAAGCGGAAGATTCCAGGGATGACTCTTTGTACATCAAAGTTTTTACAATTATGTGTCACATTAAAAATATATAGCACTCCGACAAAGTAGTAAGATTATAAAACTTTAATAATTTATAAATATATACAAGAAAACAAAAATAGTAATAACATATAAACATTTTTAGAGAAAAACAACGAAGTAGCGGTCGGCTGTGCGAATAGTCCCAACGCAGCACAACGTCCAGATTTCCGGCGTGGGGCGTCGCGGGGGGTGGGTGATCAGTAGCAAACTGTTGTGCGAATAGTTCCAAGGCAGCAGAACGCGCCGAAATCAAGATGACACAAAAGTGATGTCTAGTAAGTTGCCACCCAGCAAATAACGGCGTGGGGCGTCGCGGGGGGTGGGTCATCAGTAGCAAACTGTTGTGCGAATAGTTCCAAGGCAGCAGAACGATGGCACCAAGGTGATGTCCAGTAAGTTGCCGCACTGGTTTTGGTATCCTACAATGCTGCTCCGAATAACGGCGTGGAGCGCCCCGGGGGAGGCGGCGTGAACGGGCCTCTCCAGGTGGAGTCTCGTCTGTTGTAGTGGGGCGCCCCTTTACCGTTTCAGTTGCCATTCCGTCCGCTTTTGGTCCACTGTGTCAAAATCCGCCATTCAGCTGAGTTGCGCCCACTCTTGCGGTGCAGCGATAGGCGGCTGCCACAGGACTCTCAAAATGGCGGCAGGCTGTTTCCTTTTTGGGCCTGGTCCACTGAAATGGCCCTGGGACACCTTGGAAATCGGACGCTTGTCTGCTAGGTCTTGGACCCCATTCTCGAAAGCGTCCCCTCCGCCTTGAGAATTCATCAAAAGTTTTGGGGTCCCCGACTCCTGCAGGCTTCTGGTGGGGAGCGGCTGCCATGATTGCTCGCGGAATGACCACGACGGAGCTACGAGATGGTGGTGCTCTCATGGTGACGCCAGCTTCAGTCTGAAACATCCAGAAACAAGGTGGGGCTTTCATCGTTTGGGGGGGAAAAAAAGTTTTCATCCAATGAAAAGTGTTGTTTTTAGGTCATATGATCAAGCCTTCCATCATTAGGAAACCAAAAGTAAAATGAACCAATGAAAAGTTTTATAAACAAGTCACATGACCTGTTATGCGGCATAGGGTATAAAATGCGGAGAAAATACGTTGGCACGTGAGGCGGCGTCAGTAGCGGACCGATGTGCGAATAGGCCGAAGGCAATACAACGCGCCAAGATCCGGATGGCATCGAGGTGGTGTCATAGTTGAGAGTTCTGAGCAGCGGTTGTAACACTGTCTGAAGCTTATTTGCAGCTGCTGCAGCTTAACTACGCGCCAAGATCCGGATGGCACCGAGGTGGTGTGTAGGAAGTTGCCGCACTGGTGTGGCCATCCTACAATGCTGAAAGTCGGCGTGGGGCGCCCCGTTGGCCTGTGAGTTTGCGTCAGTAGCGGACCGATGTGCGAATAGGCCGAAGGCAGCACAACGCGCCAAGATCCGGATGGCACCGAGGTGGTGTCTAGTAAGTTGTCGCACTTCTGTGGCCATCCTACAATGTTGAAAGTCGGCGTGGGGCGCCCCGTTGGCCTGTGAGATGGTGTCAGTAGCGGACTGATGTGTGAATGGGGCCAAAGGCAGCGCAACAATATTTTCTACTATATTTCCGGTGTAGAAGAGACCACAAGGCGCTGAGATGCCAAGATCCGGATGGCACCGAGGTGGTGTCTTGCAAGTTGTGGTACTGGTGTGGCCATCCTACAATGCTGAAAGTCGGCGTGGGGCGCCCTGTTGGCCTGTGAGATGGCGTCAGTAGCGGACCGATGTGCGAATAGGCCGAAGGCAGCACAACAATATTTTCTGACTGACACCACAAGGCGCTGAGATGCCAAGATCCGGATGGCACCGAGGTGATGTCTAAGTTGCGGACTGATGTGCGAATGGGGCCAAAGGCAGCGTAACAATATTTTTTGTATGCAAGATACCACTAGGCGTTGAGATGCCAAGATTCGGATGGCACTGAGGTGATGTCTAGCAAGTTGGTGTGGTCATCCTACAATGCTGAAACTCGGCGTGGGTCACCCCATTAGCCTGTGAGATGGCGTCAGTAGCGGACCGATGTGCGAATAGGCCGAAGGCAGCACAACGCGCCAAGATCCGGATGTCACCGTGGTGGTTTCATAGTTGAGAGGCACTTCATCTGCAGTGGGGCGCCGAGATCCGGATGGCACCGAGGTGATGTCTAGCAAGTTGCTGTACTGGTGTGGTCATCCTACAATGCTGAAACTCGGCGTGGGTCGCCCCATTAGCCTGTGAGATGGCGTCAGTAGCGGACCGATGTGCGAATAGGCCGAAGGCAGCACAACGCGCCAAGATCCGGATGTCACCGTGGTGGTTTCATAGTTGAGAGGCACTTCATCTGCAGTGGGGCGCCGAGATCCGGATGGCACCGAGGTGATGTCTAGCAAGTTGCTGTACTGGTGTGGTCATCCTACAATGCTGAAACTCGGCGTGGGTCGCCCCATTAGCCTGTGAGATGGCGTCAGTAGCGGACCGATGTGCGAATAGGCCGAAGGCAGCACAACGCGCCAAGATCCGGATGTCACCGTGGTGGTTTCATAGTTGAGAGGCACTTCATCTGCAGTGGGGCGCCGAGATCCGGATGGCACCGAGGTGATGTCTAGCAAGTTGCTGTACTTGTGTGGTCATCCTACAATGCTGAAACTCGGCGTGGGTCGCCCCATTAGCCTGTGAGATAGCAGTTCTTTGGATTTGGGCCTGGCTCGTCTGCTGTAGTGGGGCGCCCCTTTACCGTTTCAGTTGCCATTCAGCTGAGTTTCGGCTGCTCTTGATGCTACAGCGACAGGCGGCTGCAACAGGACTCTCAAAATGGCGGCCTGTTCTTTGGATTTGGGCCTGGTCCACTAAAATGGCCCTGGGACACCTTAGAACTCGGACGCTCGATTTTTTTTCCCTTTCCTGTACATGCAAAAAAAGGTAAATGCCCGGTACGTTACACGCTTCATCTGCCACGATGAACTCTCTAGAGGAACCGAAAAAAAATATAGTTGTGGTAACTATACCATGCATCGTCATATGGAGAGGTGGCACCAATTAATTATAGTGCTGCATAAAAGAGAGATTTGGAGGAGAACCCCTGACCTGCTAGTACATTCATCAAAGAAGTGGCACTGAGAGCTTCAGAGGCAAGGGAAACGGTCCCAAATATTTAGAAGAACTTTGGAAAGATTAAAATGACATGTTTAGATTGTGGCAAATTTATTTCATGTGGACATCTGAGTGTTACTCTAATAAATACAGCATATGAACATCATCATAGTCGATGGTTGGTAGAGACATTTTGACTATATCCTGGACCTGCCCGTCCTCGCCCAAAATGGCGCCGGAATAAATGGGACTCGTAACTCCTTGTTGTGTACTGGTTGCAGAACCTTGAAATCACGAGATACGTATGCAGTTTTGAAGCATATGGCGGGCGGGGACGAGAATTGATTGAATATTTCGACATCCCTATTGATATTAAGTTCTGATGTGTTATTGATTACTGTACTGTTGAAAGTTCGAATTAACGTCACCCATGGTACTTGCCCGCAAATGTATATCTAGATAATTTTATTGTAACTGGCCCTGTCGTATTTTAATTATAAAATGTACGTCCACCGATTCCGTAACTGTTAGACACCTTAGTTCTTGCAACCTAATGGCCCGCCCGTTATGTTCCTCTACAGTGTAAATGTCTATTTATCATATACGATTACAGTTTGCTCCGTGGCAGGCCCACGTGGTTATAGGCTCGTATTTTTATAATGAAATTTTCACAATAAAGGTTTTTAAAAGAAAACATGGTAGTAGTATATACATTGGTAAAGTTTTTAATAATAGTGACTGTTTTAGAATCATTAAAAGGCAAGTGAAATAAAGCAGACCAATTACATGAAGGGTAAAAGGTATAATACGAAGGAACGCAGTAAAGATAAATGGTCAAGGGCTGTTGTGTTTTCTATTCCTGCAACATAAAGTGATCGATAAGAATCTCATATTCAGGCGTATCGGCGACTAAGACAGCAGGTCGACCCTCTTTTGCTCAACGGCTCCGTCATGGGACGAAGAAACGCTCTTTTTCTCGAAAAAAGAATATATTTTACTTGCAGGACAGTTGTAAAATTTCCGGGAAAGTACATTAGCCTGGAACATTATAACATATATTTAAGAAAAAATAATGTTCGGAAGTAATGAAAAGCGTAATTTTTAGGTCATATGACCAAGCCTTTCATCATTACAATAAGAAAAGTAAAATGAACCAATGAAAAGTTTTATTAACAAGTCACATGACTTGTTATGCTTACGTTACGCGCTGCGCGCCCCGGATGACTTCCGGATGCGCTAACGCGGCGCGTCATATGACGCATTACGCGACAACGCAGGTACAGAATATAGTCAAAATGTCTCCACCAACCAGCGGTCGGAACACAACCCCTTTCAGCAGGCTAAATAGTTCTGTTAAATGACAACAGAAGGGACAGGCAACAAGAACTATTAGTCAAAGAGGGGAGGGCTAGTTCTTCTCTACCGGGTTACATTGGGGCGGTATCGGAACTGATCGAATTGGTAGTCTACAGTGTTTCTGGATGTTTCAGACCGAAGCTGGGGTTAGCATGAGAGCAGCACCATTTCGTAGCTCCGTCGTGGTCATTCCGCAACCAATCATGGCAGCCGTTCTTTATCGTTATTTTGGGCGGGGTGGGTGGCGGAGCAGAGCTGTTTTGCAGCCATCATTGTGTGGAGTTCAGTTCATCTCACTAGTTTTGTATTTGTCATGAGGGGTTGTTCCTAATGTTTCTATTTTAGCGAGGTCAAAAAGAGATCCCATTAGTGGCCTACTGATTTTGCTCGATTCCTTTTCTTTTTTTTTACACGATTTTTCGTTATCTGCAAAGACTAAACAGAGTATTGCGACTCTGTGTTTGTTTGTAAATAGAGAATGAACCAAAGAGAACTAATTCTAAAACAGTAAATACTTGGATAACAATGAATCAAATGGAGAGAGAAGCAGGCACGACGGATTACAATGGGGGCAAAGACCTGCGTTAACTACCTTTCACTATCTGCAAAGAGAGAGTACTCCTAATAGAAATGAGGGGGGGGGGCACCATTCAAAGCAGATCAGTGTGCATAAACACGAAAATGTTTTCACTTACCACGTACTTGACATTCGACAGCTTATGATATTTGCTATTAAAAAACCATTGAAATTCACTGAAAAAACCATAGGTTATAGACCATATATAGTTAGGAATTAGCATTTACAAAACCTTGAAAATTCACTGAAAAAACCATAGGTTATAGACCATATATAGTTAGGAATTAGCATTTAAAAAACCTTATTTTACTCACACAAAACCATTGAAATTCCATATATAGTTAGTTGCACTAACTATATATCGCGCACCTGCAATCCACTGCTGATGATGTCACATATTACATCATTCATGACATGGTCAGTGACATCACTGATGACATCACTGATGACATCTCAAATGACATCACTGATGACATCACTGATGACAACATCCAGTGACTGTATGTTTCTGTAAAGTTAAAATGTGTCTTACATATTGAAGAATGAGTGGAAGTATAAGTGTCTGGACAAAGGATTTAGTAGGTGCATGACTGAATGCATGAGTGAGTGATTAAATGTGTCTCACTGAGTGCATGGGTTAGTGACTAAAGTGTCTTAATTTGTGCATCATTATGTCTGTTGTTCTGTAAACTGCTGCATGTTTTGATCAGTAGCTATATGATTAACTATATGGGTTATTGATTGATTGCCCAAGTATTTGCATGGGAGACTGAGTGTGTGTGTGGCTGGATGGGAGGTGTGTGACTCTGTACAGATCAATGTGTACTTGTATCAATGATTGTATAAGAGAGTAAGTATGTGTTAGTATATGGTTGAAAACGTAAGGTGCTCTATGTTTAACTGTATAGAGTAGAAAATGGAAGTGTGATTGATTCTTTACAGGACTGACTAGGTGTGTGAGTAACTCCATGGATGAGTGGCAGAGTGTGAGTGTCTGTATAGGTGTATGAGTGCATATGATTGTGTTGTAAACATGAGTGATTGTATGTATGAATGATTGTATGGGTGAATGAGTGAATGTGTGTGTAGACGTAGGAATCAGTGAGTACGTATGTAGTAACTAGTATTGGTGTGTCAATGGTTTCAAAAATTATACTCTGTTTTTAACACTGGGTGAAACAGAGGTTATATTAAAATGTGAGGAGATGCATTGTATTGTCACATGAATGATATCATCAGTGATGTGATCATTGATGTCAAGTGAGATGTCATCAGTGATGTCATTTGAGATGTCATCAGTGATGTCATCAGTGATGTCACTGACCATGTCATGAATGATGTAATATGTGACATCATCAGCAGTGGATTGCAGGTGCGCGATATATAGTTAGTGCAACTAACTATATATGGAATTTCAATGGTTTTGTGTGAGTAAAATAAGGTTTTTTAAATGCTAATTCCTAACTATATATGGTCTATAACCTATGGTTTTTTCAGTGAATTTTCAAGGTTTTGTAAATGCTAATTCCTAACTATATATGGTCTATAACCTATGGTTTTTTCAGTGAATATATATATATATATATATATATATATATATATATATATATATATATATATTATCAATCCACAAGAACCATCACTAGTCAGCCGCACTCTCTCCTGCCACTCCAAGACAGGTGCTGCACAAAATCTGAATGCTTGTAGGTGTTTATTTTTAACATTTTATAAATATTGTTCACAGCAACAGCCCACGTGGGATGCCTACGCGTTTCGGCTTGTTCCTCAACTGAGCACAATTATATATATAATTATAGTTATCTCAAGCAACTATGACTCGTACCCTACGATAACTATAACTTGCACCCCCGCCATGCAGAGTTTTCTCATCAATAATTTTATGGCAAATGCTCCACTGATTTTAGCAATGATGTCATAGAAGATGGCATGAGTGATAGTTACTTAGGATAACAGCTGAATTTCTATGGTTTTGTGTGTCTAAATTCTGAACCTAACTACAATGTCCCTGTAACCTTTTTTTCCAGTGAATTTCTATGTTTATTTTTTAACTTGGTGGGGGATTGGCCACATGGCCTGGCTGCATGCATGAGCATTTGCAATGCACAGAGAGGTTTGGCTGCAGAGCCTGCATGTAGGCAACCCACCGCATGCATGGCCTTGAGCTGTGCATTGCAAAATAATGCCCATATCCCAAAGGGCCTGGCCATTAAACTGTAGCTACCCTGGAGCCCACCCACAGTGTCTTTGTTAGAGGCCACACAAAATCCCCCAAGGAACACTGCTGGCTCCACCAACCCCAGCTGGCACCGTCATTGTTTCTGCCCGTAGGAAGTTAATACAAATGCTGTTTCCTACAGATGGGAGACTTCTTTTGTAGCTGTTTCCCTGCCCACTTGTGTGTGGGCAAGGAAACAATGAAAAGCCCACTCCAGGAGCATTTTTTATGCCCTTGCCCACTGGGAGTAGACTTAGGGGGAGATTTACAAAACATTCACGCAAAGAACGCAGCCCCCGCGAGGCTGCACTGCATTGCGCAACAGGGAGGGAGCAGGAGAGCGCCACATTTTTAAGGCTATGGCTTTCTCCTCCCCTTTCCCTTGCACTGGTACTGATTTCAGCAGACATGCACCGTGCACCCACCTTATCGCTGTAGCGCTAGGATGTGTGCATAAGTGTAGCATGCGTTTTGTACAGGAAGGGCAACCTTCCCCCCAGAAATAGATAAAAAAAAGAATTTGAGGATTAAGAATGTTTGCCCATTGATCAACAAACACGCATGCGCACAGCCGTAAAATTGACTACATTTCCCAGCAACCGGCTGGGCAAAACATCAACGTCATTTACTGACGCCCGCGGTTGCAGTCGACCGCCGTAAGCGGAGGTTGCTGAGTCAAACAAACGATTGGATTCTTATTCGGTTAGAGACTTTCTTTGGGGTTTGTTAGCCTATCAGCCCCGTAACCAGATGGTCCCCGTTGCTCCTTCATGCATTTCATGTTTTTTAGAACGGTGACACAAACCCGTAAAAAAGTCAGAGAAATTATTTTTCAAGACTCCACACCGTAAGGCAACAGGAGGTAAGAGAAGCGCTATTTTAAAACTGGTGATTGTCACGGTCAGAGCTTTTTCTTCTTTTCTGTACACCAAAAGGGTGCAGTATACATTATATACTTCGGTTTTTCAGGTGTGGTGGCATCATTTGCACATCGTAGAGCGATTCTCGTGCTCCTAAACAAGAATGAAGACAGTGGGCAAGGTCTTTAGGTAAGAGCTTGTAATGAACAGATGTGGATTGGTTCAGCAGGGGGTAACCTGCTCTTTTGAAGCAATTTATCATGGCATTTTGATGAGTTCTGTTGCTATCTATTTCCTTTTCCCCATTCCTCTTCTTGTTCACAGAAATTCTGGAAGATAGAGAAAAAATGTGCTTTGTGGTTTCTGAGATACTGGTAAGCTGGAGCTGTAGAACAGTGGCAAGCGCTCAGTTTTCCTTAAAAGAATAGGATACCATTTGTATTCTTTTTTATTTTCATATATCTGTGGTCCTGAAGAGAATCCCAAAGACTCCAGGGATTCGAAACACGTAGACCGTTGGTTCTGCCAAGATATTTTGTGTTATAAAGAGTTGTGTCATAGTTACACGGAATGTAAAATAGAACTACGTGTTTAAAATTGTTTAGTTACAGAGATTCACCTCTGTGATACATCGAATGGAAGTGTTGTGTTAACTCTTGGTTTGGCAGACCATGTGCTACTCCATAGGTTTATTTTAATTACCCATGGTGTGTGTGTGTATTTTGTAGGTGGGATGTGAGTAGTATGTTGAAAAAGTGATTTTATGCAGGAGTGATTGTGTGATTGTTTACCAGTTCCCTTGTCCCCAAATCATTTCATTTATGTATTGGTGTCATTTTTTTTCAAAAAAGCCTAAATTTGTATGGAATTTTTCCATGAGATATATATATTAAAATACATGAATAAAAAGCTACTAATGAGCTTTCAAATGTGTATGAGTTATACATCTTGAGAGAATAGAGTTTGAATAGGTATCAGTACAGGCATTTTCTTTTGTTTTATGAAGCTGAAGGCGGCCTGGGGATGGGACACCATTTTTCCACTCTACCCAATATCTAACTTGCCTCCCTCCCCCCAGGACCTGGTTCACCCACAGAGCTTTAGAAAAAAAAAAGTAAGCACAGGAGACTGTGGTTGTTTTTATCTTATTTTTTTTCCAGATATTCACATCCACCATACATTTTCTGCAAAATGTGTTTTAAAAATGTTTTTGACTTCAAGCGGGTACCCTGTGTGACCCCACTGCCAGACCTAGGGGTCAGGGTATTCTTATTCTGCCCCATTTTGTTATTTTTTATATTTTTGGGGACTCTCCCTTCCGAGTCCCAAGATGGCAGGCAACACTTCTTCGTTGAAGTTATGGCAGCCAATATGATCTCACTGAGAGATCTGTCGGATCTATGTAGGAATTGTGTCCCTAGATATCTATAAATCATTTTTTATTTAATAATTTCAAAACTACTGAATGTATGTACACCAAATTTTAAAAAGGGATCTTTCTGGACCAGGAGCCAGCTTTCTGCCAAATTTGGTGTATTTCCACTCGGTGATACTGGCTGTAGTAATGTTCAAAATCTATGTTAGCAATTGCATGGGGAAAATGCATTTTAGCACCCTGTTCTCTGCCCCCGCTTCATGAATCCCCCCCACAACTTTCCAGACAGCAGATGAAGTGAGCATCTTAATAGTTTTGAAACATTTGTGAAGATTCCTCAAATGATGCCACACTTATTAGCAAATCAAAAAAGCTTTCTCTATGGAAACTAGGTTGTAGCAATAGCTGCCTACATGCTGCTCCCATCTCAGAGCCACTTGCAGCCTGGGGACCCCAGCTCCCAGAGATAGATGTGTTTTTTTGGGTAAGAGGGTCGCAAAACAAAGTAAAAGGGTGCAGGCCATGTGCCCCCTCATTGAGCCATTAATATCCCGGGGACCCCCTCCCCTGGGACCGGCTAACTTACTATGCCCTTGGGACCCCAGCCCAGAGACATGGTTGTTTCCCTGTCCATATTAGTGCGGGCAGAGAAAACTGTGTTTTCTCCTGCTTTGTGGGAGCATTTCCAAAACTCCTGCCACATGGGTGCAAACACAAAGGCTTCTCCAACCAGTGGGAGTTTTTAAAATTCTCCTGTCAGCTGAGAGCAGACTTTTGATTTGTTTCCCTGCTTGCACTGAAGTGGGCAGGGAAACAGATCAAAATATTGCTCCCATCCAAAGGGAGAAGCGTTTGTAGCTGCTCTCTCCAGACAAGAGCAATGACGGCTTCAGCTGCATTTGGGGAACCAGTTGAAGCTGTCCCCAATGAATATATGGTGTTTGTCCTGGGTGAACAGCAGGCCTCCCACCGACATTGATGCGAAATTGCGGAGGATAAGGTTCCTTGGGTAGATTATGACTCCTTTTAAAGAACAGCCCTGGGTATTGGGTACCATGGGCCAAACATGACTTGGGGAGCCATGCAACCCGCTTCCCCTTTATTTTAAGGAGTGGCCCTGGGGGATGGGGTCTTCAGGGCCTAAAGAGCCTCAGGGAGGGAAATGACTGGCCAACCTCCCCTGTATTGTAGGTTTCGGCACAGGGTTGGGCTCCCTGGGGCCTATAATGGCTTGGAGATGGGGTCCCTTGGCCCCTCGCCCCTTTAATGATGCAAAGGCTCTGGGGGATGGTATCCCAGGGTCAGGCCCTGTGACCATCCCCCCACTGTGCACAGCCAAAGGGTATGTGCAGCGTGTGGTTTGCTTCCTATGGGGGTGTTGGCCACATATCCTTACCACATGGGCTTGCTACAGGTCAGGCCTTATAGCAAACACTCCACCTTGCATGGCCAAATGCCTTTCAGCTAATTCCCTGCCATGCACAACTGAAGGCCCTGTGCAATGTGGGGTTGGCTGCCGTTACGGGGATTGGCAACAGGGCTAGACACAGACCAGGCCTTGTAGTTAAGTCCCCATTATGCATGTACGAAGGCTGTGTATAGTGTGGGGCTGGCTGTCTGTAGGGGGATGCCACAGGGCCTATTAGCTGGATTTAGATATTACAATTAAATATTACTTTACGCTAAAAAAAGTGCGAGATTCACTGAACAAAAAACAAAGGCTAAAGTAACATTATAGTTAGGTGAAATGTTCAAGAACAACATAAAGTTTATACTGCAGAAGTACCAGATTTTATGAAAGTACCATATAATCGGACCCCCCCCACACTGTATCAATATACATGAAAAGCTGTAATATGGAATAAATTACAGAATGTGACTGCATCATATTTATAGGGATTATTGAATAATATTGTCCAATTGTTTATCTCTTACAGCATCCTTGTGGGAATAACCATTGTTGGACCTACCTCTCAAACATGGACATGGAATTGATTGCATGAAGGATTGACACCAATCTTGAGACCTCTATCTCTTTTACATAGAGAGTAACTAATCAATTACCACATGGCTACTTAAGCCCATATAGTTTTTGGCTTGTCTGTTTTGTCAGTTTTGTGAACAAAATGATTCTACATATAGCATCTTGTTGGTTTTCTTCATGCCCCACCCCCCCTTTAAACTTCCAGATTAGGGGGATCCTTTTGAAAGAAGTACTGATCCCACATTTTTTATCCCTAATT
Organism: Lissotriton helveticus; assembly: GCF_964261635.1. Taxonomy (NCBI): domain Eukaryota; kingdom Metazoa; phylum Chordata; class Amphibia; order Caudata; family Salamandridae; genus Lissotriton; species Lissotriton helveticus. The sequence goes on along the minus strand of NC_136072.1, from coordinate 962,300,204 downwards.
GGTGACACATTGTCCCATATTATCCTCCCTGGTGAGGCCCTTAATAAAGGATTTACCGAACGCACATCTGTAATAGAAAAAAAAGCCCCATTTGATAGCATGAGCAGAACACCATTGACACAATTGCAAGCTGTATCTATCAGAAACAATGCAATGAACAATTCAGGACGGAACTTGGGTAATGTACTTCCTTCACCTTGAAACAACATGTGGATATCAGAAGCAATGTCTCTAAATCCTCTGTTGGCTGCTTCTTGTGTTAAAATGTCATGTCTTTTGCAAGGAAAACACAATAAATAAATGTGGAAATATTTAAATGATTTATGTTGAGCACCAAGAAACCTATCGCTCGAAGGTTTACTGAGAGTAAGTATTTTGTTCATGTTTGTTGTTATCTATGCCGAGTAATGTAGACCCAGTATTCGAGTTCGACCATTACTAACTGTGGTCATGTGACCAAGACTCTTTAAGTCAAAACACGTTATTTTCATTTGCCAAATAAAATTGAATAACTAAGCAGAGTGGCTGGATATGTATATATATATATATATATATATATATATATATATATATATATTACCTACTGGCGGTCGCCAGTAGGTATATATAGTTAGGATTTTTTCTCTATGGGATTTTTGAAAATTCTATGTCTAATAACTTTGGCGTTTGTGGACGGAATTGGCTGAAACTTTCAGGAAAATGGAACATTTTGTTTATGAGCAGCCCTTGAAAATTTGGGGGGTGTTCGTCAAGGGGGGGCTGAGAAAAAAGGGGGGTCCCAAAACGTGTTTTTAACATTGAGTTTTCCATAGGGAGGTTGGCCTCACTTTTAGCCCGAACGGCTGAATGGATTTGCATGAAACTTGGCAAAATTGTAGGGACTGGTAGCCCGATGTGCCTTTTGTAGGTCTCAATATATGTGCTACAGTGGATTTTGAGAAATTAACGTTTAAAAAAAGATATATATCTGTAACAGCGGACCGGGCAGCGCTCCAGGACGCGTACTTTTCGCGCAACGGAGCTTTGTGAAGCGAAGCTGATTGGTTCTCCGGCGTCTGTCAACATTCCAAACAGTCCGTAGCGGCCGCCATCTTGTCTCTCGGTAGGATCGAGAGACAAGAGGAGGCCAAAGCGAAGGGGCAAATGACCATAAGGGGGAATAGTAGATCCTCGCTGACCCCGTAGGTTTGATGTGGAGGTTTTAAAAGTGCCCCGCGGGGCAAAAAAAAAAAATAATAATAATAATCGAACGGCTGAATGGATTTGCACGAAACTTGGCAAAATTGTAGGGACTGGTAGCCCGATGTGCCTTTGCTAGGTCTCAATATATGTGCTTCAGTGGATTTTGAGAAATTAACGTTCAAAAAAAGATATATATCTGTAACAGCGCACCGCTTCGCGTACTTTTCGCGTTACGGAGCTTTGCGAAGCGAAGCTGATTGGCTCTCCGGTGTCTGTAAACATTCCAAACAGTACGTAGCGGCCGCCATCTTGTCTCTCGGTAGGATCGAGAGACAAGAGGAGGCCAAAGCGAAGGGGCAAATGACCATAAGGGGGCATAGTAGATCCTCGCTGACCTCCTAAGTTTGATGTGGAGGTTTTAAAAGGGCCCCGCGGGGCAAAAAAAAAAAATAATAATAATAATCGAACGGCTGAATGGATTTGCACGAAACTTGGTAAAATATTAGGGACTGGTAGCCCGATGTGCCTTTGCTAGGTCTCAATATATGTGCTTCAGTGCATTTTGAGAAATTAACGTTCAAAAACAAGATATATATCTGTAACAGCGCTCCGCTTCGCGGAGATAAAATTATATCTGTATTACCTAGCTGTTGCTAACACCAGTTAGCGATGGCTAGTAGGAGATAGCGACCATCTTGGGCCCCACTTTGCATGTGAGTGATGTTTATCACTAATGACATGCAAAGTGGGCATGCCAAGATGTTAGCGACTGGAAACAGTCGCTAACATCGCTATCTCCTATTATCAACTTTTGGAAATATTCGAGATAAGCGCGAATATCTCCAAAAAGTAACAGCTGCCCTGAGCAGTTCTTAGCCATGTTATCCAATGGGAGGTGGATAACATGGCTAAGAGCATTAGCTCGGTAATGCATGAATATCGCGGAGTTTTCAGCGATATTAATGCATTGCGGTCGTTTTTTATCGTATTTGCGATAAACCTTGATAATAGCAAGGTTTATCTGCGATAATTTCTGACGGTAAAAAAATCTTTGCAATGCATCGTTAGGGATAAATATCGTTTAACTTTGGTAATATGCCCCAACGTCTGTTAACGTTCGATTCGAAGGAAATCAGGAAGTGTTGAAAAACATTGTCTGCGCCATCTTGTCTTTTTTCAAATGCCACACTTTTGTCGTGCACGGCAGCCATTTTAGATGCCTTGACCAGACCCACTCTGTGCACGCTGTCGATCCTTAGCATGGCTCCCCACCCTCGCAAGCATCTCACCCAGGCAGTGGTCACCCCCGCTGTCTGTGTTATGCATGGGTATTAAACCTCCCCCCATCTGCGCTGCTCTTCCCTGAGAATCACACCCTGTGCCCGCCCGACACCTCCCTTTCGCCCTATTCACTACCGCACCCTCTGACACTCCTTTTCCTCTGTGTCCGATTGTCCAGGCCGGTCCTAGGCTATCAGCTAGCCCTGCAGATGTAGTTTATGGCCACAGCTGTAAAGAATCACCCCTCTTCAAAGGAGTTATAGTAGATCAAGGTCCACACTCGATGAGATCCGTCACAGCAGAAGCGTTGCTATTATCTGAAAACCATCCTGTATTGTGATTGGGGAGGGGACCGAGCGTGAAGCGGAAGATTCCAGGGATGACTCTTTGTACATCAAAGTTTTTACAATTATGTGTCACATTAAAAATATATAGCACTCCGACAAAGTAGTAAGATTATAAAACTTTAATAATTTATAAATATATACAAGAAAACAAAAATAGTAATAACATATAAACATTTTTAGGGAAAAACAACGAAGTAGCGGTCGGCTGTGCGAATAGTCCCAACGCAGCACAACGTCCAGATTTCCGGCGTGGGGCGTCGCGGGGGGTGGGTCATCAGTAGCAAACTGTTGTGCGAATAGTTCCAAGGCAGCAGAACGCGCCGAAATCTGGATGACACGAAAGTGATGTCTAGTAAGTTGCCACCCAGCAAATAACGGCGTGGGGCGTCGCGGGGCGTGGGTCATCAGTAGCAAACTGTTGTGCGAATAGTTCCAAGGCAGCAGAACGATGGCACCAAGGTGATGTCCAGTAAGTTGCCGCACTGGTTTTGGTATCCTACAATGCTGCTCCGAATAACGGCGTGGGGCGCCCCGGGGGAGGCGGCGTGAACGGGCCTCTCCAGGTGGAGTCTCATCTGTTGTAGTGGGGTGCCCCTTTACCGTTTCAGTTGCCATTCCGTCCGTTTTTGGTCCACTGTGTCAAAAGCCGCAATTCAGCTGAGTTGCGCCCACTCTTGCGGTGCAGCGATAGGCGGCTGTCACAGGACTCTCAAAATGATAGCAGGCTCTTTCCTTTTTGGGCCTGGTGCACTGAAATGGCCCTGGGACACCTTGGAAATCGGACGCTTGTCTGCTAGGTCTTGGACCCCATTCTCGAAAGCGTCCCCTCCGCCTTGAGAATTCATCAAAAGTTTTGGGGGCCCCGACTCCTGCAGGCTTCTGGTGGGGAGCGGCTGCCATGATTGCTCGCGGAATGACCACGACGGAGCTACGAGATGGTGGTGCTCTCATGCTGACGCCAGTTTAGTCTGAAACATCCAGAAACAAGGTGGGGCTTTCATCGTTTGGGGAAAAAAAAAAGTTTTCATCCAATGAAAAGTGTTGTTTTTAGGTCATATGATCAAGCCTTCCATCATTAGGAAACCAAAAGTAAAATGAACCAATGAAAAGTTTTATAAACAAGTCACATGACCTGTTATGCGGCATAGGGTATAAAATGCGGAGAAAATACGTTGGCACGTCAGGCGGCGTCAGTAGCGGACCGATGTGCGAATAGGCCGAAGGCAATACAACGCGTCAAGATCCGGATGGCACCGAGGTGGTGTCCAGCAAGTTGCAGCACTGGTGTGGCCATCCTACAATGCTGAAAGTCGCGTGGGGCGCCCCGTTGGCCTGTGAGTTTGCGTCAGTAGCGGACCGATGTGCGAATAGGCCGAAGGCAGCACAACGCGCCAAGATCCGGATGGCACCGAGGTGGTGTCTAGTAAGTTGCCGCACTGGTGTGGCCATCCTACAATGTTGAAAATCGGCGTGGGGCGCCCCGTTGGCCTGTGAGATGGCGTCAGTAGCGGACCGATGTGCGAATGGGGCCAAAGGCAGCGCAACAATATTTTCTGACTGACACCACAAGGCGCTGAGATGCCAAGATCCGGATGGCACCGAGGTGGTGTCTAGCAAGTTGTGGCACTGGTGTGGCCATCCTACAATGGTAAATGTCGGCGTGGGGCGCCCTGTTGGCCTGTGAGATGGTGTCAGTAGCGGACTGATGTGCGAATGGGGCCAAAGGCAGCGCAACAATATTTTCTACAATATTTTCGGAGTAGAAGACACCACAAGGCGCTGAGATGCCAAGATCCGGATGGCACCGAGGTGATGTCTAAGTTGCGGACTGATGTGCGAATGGGGCCAAAGGCAGCGTAACAATATTTTTTGTATGGAAGATACCACTAGGCGTTGAGATGCCAAGATTCGGATGGCACCGAGGTGATGTCTAGCAAGTTGCTGTACTGGTGTGGTCATCCTACAATGCTGAAACTCGGCGTGGGTCGCCCCATTAGCCTGTGAGATGGCGTCAGTAGCGGACCGATGTGCGAATAGGCCGAAGGCAGCACAACGCGCCAAGATCCGGATGTCACCGTGGTGGTTTCATAGTTGAGAGGCACTTCATCTGCAGTGGGGCGCCGAGATCCGGATGGCACCGAGGTGATGTCTAGCAAGTTGCTGTACTGGTGTGGTCATTCTACAATGCTGAAAGTCGGCGTGGGGCGCCCCATTAGCCTGTGAGATGGCGTCAGTAGCGGACTGATGTGCGAATGGGGCCAAAGGCAGCGCAACAATATTTTCTGAAGAGAAGACACCAAAAGGTGCTGACATTCCAAGATCCGGATGGCACCGATGTGGTGTCTAGCAAGCTATGCAGTTGAGTTGTGTGCGCACTTGCGGAGAATAGGTCGAAGGCAGCATATCAATGTTTTCTGAATAGAAGACACCACAAGGCGTTGAGATTCGGTTACCACCGAGGTGATGTCTAGCAAGTTGCCGCACTGGTGTGGCCATCCTACAATACTGCTCCGAATAACGGCGTGGGGTGCCCGAAGGGGGGGGGAGCCGGCGTGAATGGGCCTTCCTAGGTGGAGGCTCGTCTGCTGTAGTGGGGTGCCCCTTTACCGTTTCAGTTGCCATTCAGCTGAGTTTTGGCTGCTCTTGATGCTACAGCGACAGGCGGCTGCAAGAGGACTCTCAAAATGGCGGCCTGTTCTTTGGATTTGGGCCTGGTCCACTAAAATGGCCCTGGGACACCTTAGAACTCGGACGCTCGATTTTTTTTTCCTTTCCTGTACATGCAAAAAAAGGTAAATGCCCGGTACGTTACACGCTTCATCTGCCACGATGAACTCTCCAGAGGAACCGAAAAAAAATATAGTTGTGGTAACTATAACATGCATCGTCATATGGAGAGGTGGCACCAATTAATTATAGTGCTGCATAAAAGAGAGATTTGGAGGAGAACCCCTGACCTGCTAGTACATTCATCAAAGAAGTGGCACTGAGAGCTTCAGAGGCAAGGGAAACGGTCCCAAATATTTAGAAGAACTTTGGAAAGATTAAAATGACATGTTTAGATTGTGGCAAATTAATTTCATGTGGACAGATGAGTGTTACTCTAATAAATACAGCATATGAACATCATCATAGTCGATGGTTGGTAGAGACATTTTGACTATATCCTGGACCTGCCCGTCCTCGCCCAAAATGGCGCCGGAATAAATGGGACTCGTAACTCCTTGTTGTGTACTGGTTGCAGAACCTTGAAATCACGAGATACGTATGCAGTTTTGAAGCACATGGCGGGCGGGGACGAGAATTGATTGAATATTTCGACATCCCTATTGATATTAAGTTCTGATGTGTTATTGATTACTGTACTGTTGAAAGTTCGAATTAACGTCACCCATGGTACTTGCCCGCAAATGTATATCTAGATAATTTTATTGTAACTGGCCCTGTCGTATTTTAATTATAAAATGTACGTCCACCGATTCCGTAACTGTTAGACAACTTAGTTCTTGCAACCTAATGGCCCGCCCGTTACGTTCCTCTACAGTGTAAATGTCTATTCATCATATACGATTACAGTTTGCTCTGTGGCAGGCCCACGTGGTTATAGGCAAGTATTTGTATAATGAAATTTTCACAATAAAGGTTTTTAAAAGAAAACATGGTAGTAGTATATACATTGGTAAAGTTTTTAATAATAGTGACTGTTTTAGAATCATTAAAAGGCAAGTGAAATAAAGCAGACCAATTACATGAAGGGTAAAAGGTATAATACGAAGGAACGCAGTAAAGATAAATGGTCAAGGGCTGTTGTGTTTTCTATTCCTGCAACATAAAGTGATCGATAAGAATCTCATATTCAGGCGTATCGGCGACTAAGACAGCAGGTCGACCCTCTTTTGCTCAACGGCTCCGTCATGGGACGAAGAAACGCTCTTTTTCTCGAAAAAAGAATATATTTTACTTGCAGGACAGTTGTAAAATTTCCGGGAAAGTACATTAGCCTGGAACATTATAACATATATTTAAGAAAAAATAATGTTCGGAAGTAATGAAAAGCGTAATTTTTAGGTCATATGACCAAGCCTTTCATCATTACAATAAGAAAAGTAAAATGAACCAATGAAAAGTTTTATTAACAAGTCACATGACTTGTTATGCTTACGTTACGCGCTGCGCGCCCCGGATGACATCCGGATGCGCTAACGCGGCGCGTCATATGACGCATTACGCGACAACGCAGGTACAGAATATAGTCAAAATGTCTCCACCAACCAGCGGTCGGAACACAACCCCTTTCAGCAGGCTAAATAGTTCTGTTAAATGACAACAGAAGGGACAGGCAACAAGAACCATCAGTCAAAGAGGGGAGGGCTAGTTCTTCTCTACCGGGTTACATTGGGGCGCTACCGGAACTGATCGAATTGGTAGTCTACAGTGTTTCTGGATGTTTCAGACTGAAGCTGGGGTTAGCATGAGAGCAGCACCATTTTGTAGCTCCGTCGTGGTCATTCCACAACCAATCATGGCAGCCGTTCTTTATCGTTATTTTGGGCGGGGTGGGTGGCGGAGCCGAGCTGTTTTGCAGCCATCATTGTGTGGAGTTCAGTTCATCTCACTAGTTTTGTATTTGTCATGAGGGGTTGTTCCTAATGTTTCTATTTTAGCGAGGTCAAAAAGAGATCCCATTAGTGGCCTACTGATTTTGCTCGATTCCTTTTCTTTTTTTTACACGATTTTTCGTTATCTGCAAAGACTAAACAGAGTATTGCGACTCTGTGTTTGTTTGTAAATAGAGAATGAACCAAAGAGAACTAATTCTAAAACAGTAAATACTTGGATAACAATCAATCAAATGGAGAGAGAAGCAGGCACGACGGATTACAACGGGGGCAAAGGCCTGCGTTAACTACCTTTCACTATCTGCAAAGAGAAAGTACTCCTAATAGAAATGAGGGGGGGGGGCACCATTCAAAGCAGATCAGTGTGCATAAACGCGAAAATGTTTTCACTTACCACGTACTTGACATTCGACAGCTTATGATATTTGCTATTAAAAACCCATTGAAATTCACTGAAAAAACCATAGGTTATAGACCATATATAGTTAGGAATTAGCATTTACAAAACCTTGAAAATTCACTGAAAAAACCATAGGTTATAGACCATATATAGTTAGGAATTAGCATTTAAAAAACCTTATTTTACTCACACAAAACCATTGAAATTCCATATATAGTTAGTTGCACTAACTATATATCGCGCACCCGCAATCCACTGCTGATCATGTCACATATTACATCATTCATGACATGGTCAGTGACATCACTGATGACATCTCAAATGACATCATTCTTGTGCTAATACGATAAACCTCTTCAGACTCTAATATAACCTTAGATACACTCAGTGTATACAGACACTCACACACTGCCACTCATCCATGGAGTTACTCACACACCCAGTCAGTCATGCAAAGAAACAATCTCACCTCCATTTCTTCAACTATACAGTTAAACACACCTTACTTATTGAAACATATACTAACACATATTTACTCTCTTATACAATCCCTGATACAAGTTCACAATGATCGATACAACCACTCACTCATTCAGTGGCTCTCATGCACAGTTATTTATATATGCCAACTCTCACATGTACTGTGTTTTACATATGTACTTACTATGACATGTAGCATTGAGATATCCATTCACTCATGCACACAGTCAACTGCCTATGTAGCTGTTTCCACATGCACTCTTGAACTCATACACCTAGTGAATAAACTGCTCACACATCTATGCATAGAGTCACACACCTTCCAGCCACCCCCACACAAACTCAATCTCCCATATAAATACTTGGGCAACCAATTAATAACACATATAGCCTCTCGTATAGCTAATGATCAACACATGCAGCAGTTTACAGAACAACAGACATAATGATGCACAAATTAAGACAGTTTAGTCACTAACCCATGCATTCAGTGAGACACATTTAATCACTCACTCATACAGTCAGTCACGCACCTACTAAATCCTTCATCCAGACACTTATACATCCACTCATTCTTCAATATGTAAGACATATTTTAACTTTACAGAAACATACAGTCACTGGATGTTGTCATCAGTGATGTCATCAGTGATGTCATTTGAGATGTCATCAGTGATGTCATCAGTGATGTCACTGACCATGTCATGAATGATGTAATATGTGACATCATCAGCAGTGGATTGCGGGTGCGCGATATATAGTTAGTGCAACTAACTATATATGGAATTTCAATGGTTTTGTGTGAGTAAAATAAGGTTTTGTAAATGCTAATTCCTAACTATATATGGTCTATAACCTATGGTTTTTTCAGTGAATATATATATATATCAAATTAAGACAGTTTAGTCACTAACCCATGCACTCAGTGAGACACATTTAATCACTCACTCATACATTCAGTCATGCACCTACTAAATCCTTCGTCCAGACACTTATACATCCACTCATTCTTCAATATGTAAGACATATTTTAACTTTACAGAAACATACAGTCACTGGATGTTGTCATCAGTGATGTCATCAGTGATGTCATTTGAGATGTCATCAGTGATGTCATCAGTGATGTCACTGACCATGTCATGAATGATGTAATATGTGACATCATCAGCAGTGGATTGCGGGTGCGCGATATATAGTTAGTGCAACTAACTATATATGGAATTTCAATGGTTTTGTGTGAGTAAAATAAGGTTTTGTAAATGCTAATTCCTAACTATATATGGTCTATAACCTATGGTTTTTTCAGTGAATTTTCAAGGTTTTGTAAATGCTAATTCCTAACTATATATGGTCTATAACCTATGGTTTTTTCAGTGAATTTCATTGGTTTTTTAACAGCTAATATCTGTAGCTGTAAAATGTATTCTTCTTTAAATCCAAAAATATATTTTATATGTTTATAAATAATTTTTTTTTTAAATATTTTTTTTTCTTCGTTCCCGCTTCGCGAATCGGGAAGCTTCCCGTTAGCTGACCTTGATGCCGCGAAATAGACCACGAGCCGCTAAACGTTTCTTTACCGCAACTGCCGCGTTAGAAAACAACAACGTGACGCCTCCCGTCCGCATGACGTTTCACGTTGTCGCGTGATACGTCATATGACGTGCTACGTTAGCGAACTGGTACGCGAAGCGAGTCGCAAAGCGCAGGTTTCTGGAAGCAAACCGGGAGGCCCTGCAAAGCGCTTAACGTAAACACAGCAGGTCATGTGACTTGGTAATAACACTTTTCATTGGTTCATTTCACTTTTGGTTTCCTAATGATGTAAGACTAGGTCATATAATCTAAAATGAACACTTTTCATTGGTTGAGAACTCTTGTTTTTCCCAAATGATGAAAATCCCTCCTTCTTTCCTCACTCTAACTTTCATCATTGTGAGAGAAAGACCCTTTGTTACCAGTGAGCAATGGCTTCTTTAGTAGCTTCAGCTGGTGCTTCCCCACCACCTCCACCACATCCAAGGAAGAGTGGACCACCTGCTCAAGTTATAATTCAACAAGAAGAGGAAGAAGAGGAACAGGACGACGAGCACGAAGAGAGGCAGTTTTTGCCTGAGGAGCCCAGGACGTCTCACCGGAAAGAAAACTTCATTTGGCAATTTTTTTAAATTCCCAAAGGTCAGAAAAAAGTAAATGCAAGATACGTAACTTGCCTTATATGTCAAGATAGACTGTCCAGCGGGACCGAGAAAAAATACAGTTTCGGAAACTACACAATGCATCGCCATATGACTAGGTGGCATCCTAACAACTACAGTGCTGCACAGTTTCGGAACGACCTAGATAATCTCCCTATTATGGCCAGAAGATCTGTTGTACCGGAAGTAACGGGACCAGAGGGCAGGGAGATGGTGCCAAATATACAAATGAGATTTGGTGAAGTAAAACACGTCTGCGTACATTGCAATGGATTCATTTGCTACGGAGAAAGAAGCATCACTCTGATCAACAGAGCTATTGACTATCATATGCAAGTTTGTACGAAACGCCCAAAATAATAAATACTTTTTTTTTGTTTTGTTGCTCCTGTTGAGCCCTTTACAATGAATCGTTTTCATTGCCCCCTCCAAGAAAAACCCCAAAAAATATAAAACTGTTCAGAAAAATTCAAAAAAAGTAAAAAAAAATTCAGAAAAATAATAAAAAAAATATAAAACAACAAAAACAATAAAAAAAAAAGTTCTTTTCAGAACTACCTCCCCGTTATTAAAAAATTGGTACAATATTTGGAACTGTGCCAACCTCTATTTCTCGTAGTTCGCTTACCAGTTCGCTCGCCGGTACGCGAACCGGAAGTGAACCAACATTTTTTTTTTTTAAAAAGAACAGTAAGTCTAAGGGAAGGAAACAGACACTTATGTTAAAAGAAAGACAGCTATAAGGGAGTAAATTAGAGATACTATTACCCGTAATCCACTGCTGATGATGTCACATATTACATCATTCATGACATGCTCAGTGACATCATCAGCAGAGGATTGCGGGTTTTTTGGCAACGTGCCTTATCCACGGTTTAATAACGCTGCCTTTTGCTTTATATAAGTTTTCAAATTGTATGAAATATATACCAATAGGTCGTTATGAACCTTTAGGTAGTGCTTTTCTTCATGAGGTCTGGTCGCTTCCATACACATACAGATGTTTCAAAGATGATCAAGAAGTTTATCTGAATGGAGAGGAATGCACTGAGACGCCACATCATTCACTAATGTGTAGGCACATACAGTTACACGGTTCATGCAACAAACACCGACCAAATATGGCTTGCGTGTTGCAAGGCACGCCAGTTCCTGCTATCATCCCCACGTTCAAGTTGTTGGAAAATGGTAGTTATTTGATGCTCAATAATGAAGATTGTTCTGGGTTAATTAAAAGTATTCCTTTTAACGTAACAGTAAGTGAACGGGTTATTTGCTGCAGAAATGTTCTATTTCCTCCCACACATGAACATAGGGAGTTTTCAATCTCGCCACAAATACCAACCTTGGGAGCAGATTTCAACGGCATGGCAAGAATAAGAGCTCTTTTGTCTCAGAGAGAGGTGGCCTTGAGTTCGGCCCGTGAAACTTTCGTGCTTCACATAGCGAACATCCGTACAGAGGTGCAGACCCTTTTCAATACAGATTTGCCTTTCCATTTCAGCAAGATGGTTCGGACTATCTTTAACGCGTCCTCCACAAAGGCCCTGGCGCACTTTTTTAAAGTTGTTACCAGTGGTCTCGTGACTTCATTTGAGAAAATCTTTGGAGTCATCCCTGCTTTCTTTCATTCTATTTTTTCCACTCTGCTTCGTGGATTCCCATTTTTACTTGCATTACCAGCGGACGCTCTTGTGCTTTTTTACATTTTTAAATATGGATGTCCCTCCTGTGCAAGCTCCCGCCCTGCAGCTGCTGACACTGTTCCGCAATCGCATGCTAGAATATTATGGCACAATGCCGTTGGCGATATTAAGCACGGCATATGGATTATCTTTTCGATTCTCCTACTTCACCTGTGTCCAGCCTGTATTTCACTGCCTGACCTGTGATTTCGATTGGGCCATTGATTTGTGTCTCTGCGGACCGGTTTCTCCTGACGTCGACTTTAATCAGCTGATGACTCCTATCATTACTCACGAGTTGGTTTGTCCTGGCGAAAGGATTATGGCTGTGGCATTGATGCATGGACTAATTGGTCCCTGGAATTTACTGGCGGCAACACAGTCTTTCTTGGAACAGAGCTTTCTTGAAAACCCACCGAGCTGTCCTCTGATGGTGATAGAGGATCCGGTGCTGGGAGAGCACGTATGTTCTTTTCCGCTTTTAAATTGGATGGCTGAACTCTTTTCGGATGAAGACGGTGACTTCCTATTGGAGGCTGTTGCAGCTTATTTTGCATACACAGTTATGTCATAGACCTTTTTCATGTTTGATATGCTGAGTACTAGCATTTCATTGACAATTCATTGACTTATTTGTCAAGTTTTTATTATTTAGCTTGCCTATTGGCTTAAGACTCGATAAAGTACTTGGCTGTTTTATTTTTCTTTAGCATTAAATTTTCCTAGTTTTTAATGCTTTACCTTGCGGACCGTCCACATATAAACTTGCAATCTGCTCTCATGAGATGGCACTTCTATTATCTTATTCAGTTCGTTTCCGAATCATGGGGAGGTGTCATCTAGGTCCTGGATATCTTTACACCGTGTTAAGTTAGCATGGGCTCATTACCGGTTTAAACGCCATTTTTCCTTTTTTGCAACTTCTGCACATGACACTTAGTTGTTGCTTTAGCTTTCAACCTAGTAGTTCATCGTGGTTTACATGAGAATAATATGTTATTGCTCTACTATCTGCTTTGCTTGTTAAACTATATCTGTACAGCGAGTGCTGAAGTTTCAAGAACAACACGATACAGAATTGTTATGAGGTCTGATCTCCACGACTTCATACTCATAACATAAGTGCAACTTCTGCCAATTCTGGGCATGAGGCGGGTTTTATATTGCTTTGCCGAACACACATACACAACAGTTGATGCGGTTCACATGAAGAGAGAGCTGGTGTATGCTGATGTGATTCCTTCAAATCTAAGACACTAAAGTATGGGCACGCCCTAAACCAACACAAAGAGACCTTCTTAGCAAATAATATAATATGTGTATTAGGGAGGGTGAGATATAAGCAGCCGCGGGCCGTGGAGGGAGTTACGGTGGGGCAGGGAGGCAGGGAGGCGGGGAGGGGGAGGGGCAGGGTGGAGCCCTCTCCACCCTGCCCCTCCCCCTCCCCGCCTCCCTGCCCCACCGTAACTCCCTCCACGGCCCGCGGCTGCTTATAAGTGTTGCTAACTCTTATTCATTTACAGCATGTTAACATACTGTCACCATTCGCTTTTTATGTACTAGTAACTATGCTGGTAATTTTGCTACTGATAATATGTGTACTTGTATTATCTAAGATACTACGCCTGAGAAGACGGCATTAGTAAATAAACATTTCAAATACACATGTGTTCTTCTTAACTCCATGTTCTGGTTTCTAAGAAATATATAACGACCGACTGTTCATGAGTTCCACGTATCCTGAGGTACTATAAGTTCATATTCTGGATTGTCTAAACATTGAGAGTTTGTTATATCCAATGTGACACTGTACCTAGCTTGCTAAGGGGTTTTTGATTACTAAGGTGAGTTTTGGGACACCCTAATTCGCCGAGGTTCCAATCCTCTGTCCACAGTTCTGTGTGAGAACAGAAACCCTGCGACAGGGGCACCCCCGACCCTTGCTGGAGCTTCATCACACTTGCGATACAACTCCAGCAATGCGCCACCTTTACGGCACAGATACATCACGCATCTGTGCTGTTTTTGCCCCATGATGCGCCGCATTGTAAATGCAGCACACCATAGGTGACGGAACAGCGGCACAGAATGACTAACACATCCCTGGTGATGCGCCAGTCATCATAAATCTATCCCTATGCTTCTTATCTTGTTAGAGATGAACCGCCATATGTATCATCAAAGTTTTTTGCATTTCCTAAATAGCGAACTTTAAGGAATAAATAGCGATTCTTTACCATTCCTAGTTTGCGATGAGCTATTTGCTAATTACAAATTACCCATTCATTTCCTTCATTTCCATAGGGCGGTTGGACTCACTTTTAGCTCGAACGGCTGAATGGATTTCCACGAAACTTGGCAAAATTGTAGGGACTGGTAGCCCGATGTGCCTTTGCTATGTCTCAAGATATATGCTCCAGTGGTTTTTACGAAAATTAACTTTGAAAAATATATATTGGGCTACATTGGCCTATATATATGTTGGAGCCCAAATGTAGCCCAATGTAGCCCAATGAAGCCCAATGAAGCCCAATGTAGCCCAATGTAGCCCAAAGATGGCCGCCAGAGAAAAAAAAAACAAATGTAGCCCAAATATCAGCCAGATGTAGCCCAACTATAGCCCAGTGACAGAATGACCAATCAGCTTCGCAAACCTCCGTTACGCGAAGCGGAGCGCTGTTACAGATATATATCTTTTTTTGAACGTTAATTTCTCAAAATCCACTGGAGCACATATATTGAGACCTAGCAAAGGCACATCGGGCTACCAGTCCCTAATATTTTACCAAGTTTCGTGCAAATCCATTCAGCCGTTCGATTATTATTATTATTTTTTTTTTTTGCCCCGCGGGGCCCTTTTAAAACCTCCACATCAAACCTAGGGGGTCAGCGAGGATCTACTATGCCCCCTTATGGTCATTTGCCCCTTCGCTTTGGCCTCCTCTTCTCTCTCGATCCTACCGAGAGACAAGATGGCGGCCGCTACGGACTGTTTGGAATGTTTACAGACGCCTGAGAACCAATCAGCTTCGCTTCACAAAGCTCCGTTGCGCGAAAAGTACGCGTACTGGAGCGCTGCCCGGTCCGCTGTTACAGATATATATCTTTTTTTAAACGTTAATTTCTCAAAATCCACTGTAGCACATATATTGAGACCTACAAAAGGCACATCGGGCTACCAGTCCCTACAATTTTGCCAAGTTTCGTGCAAATCCATTCAGCCGTTCGGGCTAAAAGTGAGGCCAACCGCCCTATGGAAAACTCAATGTTAAAAACACGTTTTGGGACCCCCCTTTTTTCTCGGCCCCCCCTTGACGAACCCCCCCCAAATTTTCAAGGGCTGCTCAGAAACAAAATGTGCCATTTTCCTGAAAATTTCAGCCAATTCCGTCCACAAACGCCAAAGTTATTAGACATAGAATTTTCAAAAATCCCATAGAGAAAAAATCCTAACTATATATATATTCACTGAAAAAACCATAGGTTATAGACCATATATAGTTAGGAATTAGCATTTAAAAAACCTTATTTTACTCACACAAAACCATTGAAATTCCATATATAGTTAGTTGCACTAACTATATATCGCGCACCCGCAATCCACTGCTGATCATGTCACATATTACATCATTCATGACATGGTCAGTGACATCACTGATGACATCACTGATGACATCTCAAATGACATCACTGATGACATCACTGATGACAACATCCAGTGACTGTATGTTTCTGTAAAGTTAAAATATGTCTTACATATTGAAGAATGAGTGGATGTATAAGTGTCTGGATGAAGGATTTAGTAGGTGCATGACTGACTGTATGAGTGAGTGATTAAATGTGTCTCACTGAGTGCATGGGTTAGTGACTAAACTGTCTTAATTTGTGCATCATTATGTCTGTTGTTCTGTAAACTGCTGCATGTGTTGATCAGTAGCTATATGAGTAACTATATGGGTTATTGATTGGTTGCCCAAGTATTTGTATGGGAGACTGAGTGTGTGTGTGGGTGGCTGGGAGGTGTATGACTCTGTGCATAGATGTGTGAGCAGTTGATTCACTAGATGTATGGGTTCAAAAGTGCATGTGGAAACAGCTGTATGGGCGGTTGACTGTGTGCTTGAGTGTATTGGTGAGTGAATGGATATCTCAGTGCTACATGTCAAAGTAAGTACATATGTAAAACACAGTACATGTGAAAGTTGACATATATAAATAACTGTGCATAAGAGCCAGTGAATGTGTGAGTGGCTGTATGGATCATTGTGAACTTGTATCAGGGATTCTATAAGAAGGTAAATATGTGTTAGTATATGTTTGAATAAGTAAGGTGTGCATAACTGTATAGTTGAGGAAATGGAGGTGTGATTGATTCTTTGCATGACTGACTAGGTGTATGAGTAACTCCATGGATGAGTGACAGTCTGTGAGTGTCTGTTTACACTGAGTGTATCTAAGGTTATATTAGAGTCTGAAGAGGTTCATCGTATTATCACATGAATGATGTCAACAGTGATGTGATCAGTAATGTCAAATGAGATGTCATCAGTGATGTGATCAGTAATGTCAAATGAGATGTCATCAGTGATGTCATCAGTGATGTCATTTGAGATGTCATCAGTGATGTCATCAGTGATGTCATTTGAGATGTCATCAGTGATGTCATCAGTGATGTCACTGACCATGTCATGAATGATGTAATATGTGACATGATCAGCAGTGGATTGCGGGTGCGCGATATATAGTTAGTGCAACTAACTATATATGGAATTTCAATGGTTTTGTGTGAGTAAAATAAGGTTTTTTAAATGCTAATTCCTAACTATATATGGTCTATAACCTATGGTTTTTTCAGTGAATTTTCAAGGTTTTGTAAATGCTAATTCCTAACTATATATGGTCTATAACCTATGGTTTTTTCAGTGAATTTCATTGGTTTTTTAACAGCTAATATCTGTACCTGTAAAATGTATTCTTCTTTAAATCCAAAAATATATTTTATATGTTTATTAATAACTTTTTTTTAAAATATTTTTTTTTCTTCGTTCCCGCTTCGCGAATCGGGAAGCTTCCCGTTAGCTGACCTTGATGCCGCGAAATAGACCACGAGCCGGTAAACGTTTCTTTACCGCAACTGCCGCGTTAGAAAACAACATCGTGACGCCTCCCGTCCGCATGACGTTTCGCGTTGTCGCGTGATACGTCATATGACGTGCTACGTTAGCGAACTCGTACGCTTACCGAGTCGCAAAGCACAGGTTTCTGGAAGCAAACCGGGAGGCCCTGCAAAGCGCGTAACATACACACAGCAGGTCATGTGACTTGGTAATAACACTTTTCATTGGTTCATTTCACTTTCGGTTTCCTAATGATGTAAGACTAGGTCATATGATCTAAAATGAACACTTTTCATTGGTTGAGAACTATTTTTTTTCCCAAATGGTGAAAATCCCTCCTTCTTTCCTCACTCTGACTTTCATCATTGTGAGAGAAAGACCCTTTGTTACCAGTGAGCAATGGCTTCTTTACTAGCTTCAGCTGGTGCTTCCCCACCACCTCCACCACATCCAAGGAAGAGTGGACCACCTGCTAAAGTTATAATTCAGCAAGAAGACGAAGAAGAGGAACAGGACGACCTAGATAATCTCCCTATTATGGCCAGAAGATCTGTTGTACCGGAAGTAACGGGACCAGAGGGCAGGGAGATGGTGCCAAATATACAAACGAGATTTCGTGAAGTAAAACAAGTCTGCCTACATTGCAGTGGATTCATTTGCTACGCAGAAAGTAGCATCACTCTGATCAACAGAGCTATTGACAATCATGCTCATGTTTGTCCGAAACTCCCCAAACAATAAATTCTTTTTTTTTGTTTTCTTGCTCCTGTTGAGCCCTTTACAATGAATCGTTTTCGTTGCCCCCTCCGAAAAAAAAACAAAAAAATTATAAAACTGTTCAGAAAAATTCAAAAAAAGTAAAAAAATGTTCAGAAAAATAATAAAAAAAATATAAAACAACAAAAACAATTTAAAAAAAAGTTCTTTTCAGAACTAC
This sequence comes from Lissotriton helveticus, assembly GCF_964261635.1. NCBI lineage: Eukaryota > Metazoa > Chordata > Amphibia > Caudata > Salamandridae > Lissotriton > Lissotriton helveticus. The sequence continues at coordinate 962,281,958 of NC_136072.1, read as the reverse complement.
CTCCCCGTTATTAAAAAATTGGTACAATATTTGCAACTGTGCCAACCTCTATTTCTCTTAGTTCGCTTCCCAGTTCGCTCCCCGGTACGCGAACCGGAAGCGAACCCAAAAATTTTTTTTAAAAAAAAGAACAGTAAGTATAAGGGAAGGAAACAGACACTTATGTTAAAAGAAAGACAGCTATAAGGGAGTAAACTAGAGATACTATTACCCGTAATCCACTGCTGATGATGTCACATATTACATCATTCATGACATGCTCAGTGACATCATCAGCAGAGGATTGCGGGTAACAGTATCCCTAGTTTATTCCCTATAGCTGTGTTTCTTTTAACATAACTGTCTGTTTCCTTCCCTTATACTTACTGTTCTTTTTAAAAAAAAATTTTTAGATCAGTCAGAAACAGTGAAAGTAATGAAATATAAAAGACTACGTAGAATATGAGGACTGTATGCAACAACTTTGACACTTACAGAAGCCTCACCTTCTCCATGCCTCCTACACAGTTCTACATGTACATCATAAATGCAAACAGAACAGAATTAATTATACATGTTAAATGGTTTATTTTTGCTGTTCTCAGAATGTATCAAATTTCACTAAAACAGTGACTTGAAGGTATTCATCATATAACAGCGGGGAAAAAAAAACACAATCAAAATGATTGTGTTTAAAAAACCCATACAACATTAAAAGTCAGAATTCAGAACTCCTTAAAGTTAACTTACTTTCCATGACGGCCAAGGATGTCCTATGAACAGCTTACACTCTGTTGTGCTGTTATTACTTTCAACCCGCCACTTTCTGAAAGAAAACCTCCATCGTTTTCAATAACATGTTACATACAATAAATGACTTCTTGCTCTCTACCACAAGATTCCACAAGGCCAAATCTTGTCAGAGCCATGTATAACTCTTGGATTTCTTGTTAGCCAATCCCGTCTTTTCGCATTTCCACAACTTTCAGAATTAAAATGTTGAAGATCATTTACACAATCCTGGACTAGTAATATCTTCCCCTTCTTCCTCAATCATGTTCTACATTTCCTATCACACTGATACTGCTTACTATGAAGCAGACTTACACTACCTTTATGACTAGTACAATTATTTAATTCTCTACATCACTTTTAATCACAAAGCAATGTAAAACAGTAGACAGCATTGCAGACTTACATTCCCTCTACTCCATGTTTTGATTGGCTGCTTCAATTAGCTTATAAAAAGAAACAGTTTTTCTGAACTCATTCAAAGTGCACGTATTTCTCCATAAAGTCCAGTGTTATGGTAAGAAGTTATGTCTCTGTACTACACTTATCCTCAAGGCCAAATCGTGTAGGAGCCATGAGAACTTCTTGAAATTCCTCAGAGCACATCCCGAGATTCTTTCCCTAAAATTTTGGTTTTAAAAACACCAGGTAAGAGTTTTTAAGGTCAAACGGCAATTTTTTTTTGAAAATTAAAACAGAATCATTGCAGAATGACCAGCCATTTCTACACTTTAAATAAGCTGTATAATGTCCTGATGTTATTGAAGGACCATCATGATATATAATTGCTACAGTTACAAAAGTCCTTCCTGATATTGACAACTGTGAAGCCACAAAATTTTTAATTAAAGTTGTCAATTTTGTTCCATCAGGCCTAAATCGTTGGAACATTAAAATGACATACTGGCCATATGTTCGTATAAATAATGTGGACATCATTTCAGATTTACATTGGCTACACTCCATGTTGTGATCAGCTGCTTTTACTAGCTTATTAAAAGAGACTGATTTACTGTCTGGCAAAGTTAAATATATAAATCTTTCTGAGTCTACACTAGTAGTACTTGATACCCTACAGTTCTCGCAGTCATGCTGCCATTGATAAGAAAGCCCAAACAGGTGATCTACATCTACACCTTCATCATGCAATACATCAAGCATGTACATTAAAAACTCCTGACAATCTTGCTGACTATTTTGAGAGAATTGTGTTTGGCCTGAACATCTTTCTAACAGATTTCGAATTTCAGACACACTTTCTATGTTTGTTCTATCAGTGCTACATTTCTCTAACACAGAATTTAACAAACTGCAAAATCTTTGATCAGAATTGACCACAATCTCTTCTTTTACATTTTCTAGAGAAAACAAAACATTAACTACTACATTAGCATAGCAGTTGACACCAGAACTGTTTTCAAATTGAAAACCAACAACATCTTCAACAGAATCCTTTTTGTTTCTGCTTGTAATTTCAGGTTCATCGACTTTTCGTCTTTTTGCTACAACCTCCCCAGTATTGGTCACATTTCTTCGTTTCCGGCCTACCACACGTTTCTCAAACAAAGGATACTGAGGCAAATGTGGCGCATACTCTCTTCTCAACCTATTGTATTCCTTAACACAATCTAGATCCGCACAAATGTTTGTGACATCACACTCAATCAAGTACAATCCCGATAAAGTCCTAACTCGTGACAATGCCACATATGCCATACCCTCCTTGAACACAGAACTGCCAATATTCACCAATGCACAGTCTACACTTAAACCTTGCGATTTATGAATTGTCACCGCATATGCCAAACAAACAGGAAACTGCTTACGACGAACATATAAGTCTTTTACAAGCAAAAATCTAGCAGAACAACGAGCAATTAGCTGTACTTCCTCAATGCCATCAAATTTAATTTTTAAAAATTCAATTCCATCTCTATTTCTGTATTTCACAAATTCAACAACATTACCCATTGATCCATTTACCAGACCTCTTTCAACATGTAAATTCCTTCTTAAAATTATACGGCAGTTCAAGCACACATTCAGAGTCTTTTCAAAACCCGCAGTTTTAGATATACTCTTCTCTAATGAATCCAATTTTGTTTTCAGATTCTCAGACAAAATAATTGTTGATCCCATATGCTCTACTCTGTCAATAGCTTCCAATTTTACAATCTCTTGCTTTTCTAAATGCAACATTTTGTTGTTGAATTTGGCACATTCTGCAAGAGTTGGCATCAAACATATTCCAGATTTTTTCTCAGTAACTTTCTGAAAAATATTCTCAGGCACAACATCTTCGTCTGGATATAAATTTGTCAGTAATCGTGCATGTAAAGCTTCTTTCCCATGCTCGGTCACTTTTCCAATTCTAACATCTTGTAGAATAGTCTTGTAAACTTCATCCTTTGCCTGACGCATATTTTCATGCAGTTCAGCATAATTGAAGTTTAACCATATATTGACGTTGCCAATACTCCCTAAGCACTTCCTGGTATCTTCATGCGTGAGCATTTTGAACACAGGTTGCCCTTTCACTGGTGTCAGCTGCAGAAGATCTCCGAAAACAATGATGTGTTTGCCACCAAATAACACATCATACTCTGTTTTGAGAACTTCTTGCATTCTCAAATGCACAAAGGCAAGCATGACATTGGAAACCATGCTTACTTCGTCAATGATAAGAAGTTTCATTTTCCTCAAGACTCTTGAAACTTCAAAACAAGCATCTCCAGATAGCTTGTGATATTCTAATTTGTTGTCATGCTCCACTGGCAGCATCAGTAAACGATGTAAAGTAATCCCTTTAATGTTATGTGCTGCCAGTCCAGTTGGAGCGGTGACAACACAAGACAGCGATGACTCTGTCCTTTCCTGCAAATAACATGAAATTGCTTTAATAAGGAAACTTTTTCCAGTTCCCGCTTCTCCACTCACGTACAGTCGGACAGGCTTTAACGACGTACATGAGCACTCTTTCTTGTCATGACTTAATCCATGATCAATTTGCATGGTAAGTTCGTCATATATTTTCCTCTGCTCAACGTTGAGTTGTCTTTCCAACTCTTCTAAGTTAACCGCATCCTCCTGAGCATGTGCCATGGCTCTTTCCACTTCATTCATAGCAGTGGCAGCTTCATTTTCGATAAGAGGTCCTCCTAGTGGATCCTGACTCAATGAAGCAGAACTCTGACTGTCCTGAGAACTGTCTCTGGCAATCTCGGCTGCAATCGTTGCTTCCTGCTCAATTTCCACATTCAACATTTCTACATATTTGGGAAAAGCAGGACATTCTATGGTCTCCTTGGCAGCATTGAATGAGTCTTCGTAACAAAGGAAATCTCCAAGCAGTTCCTCTTCTGCACGCCAAGGCTTAAAAAGTTGCAAAAGTGCTAAATAGAAAAACTCCTTTTTTTCAGGAGATTCGCCACTCAATTTTCGATGGTTTATCAAGTGGCATTTTCTTTGCTTGACCAGACATCCCTCACTTCCTATTACAGCATACACTCCTTTCTCAGTATCTTCTTTGATGTTCCTCTTGAATATGTAATTTTGCAGAACCTCATACAGACAAACATTCTCGAGGTGACTGCTTCAATTTGGATAATATGTATCCAACATGTTGCTCTTCAAAATGTCGGTACTGTTTGGCTCCTTTTCCGCCAAATACTCAATTTCCCGCACAGGTTTCAGAACTCGATTACGCGTTGCAGCAAGACCAACACTCGCCCAAACGATACTCCTGGACTTGGCATAGAGACTTGCTGAAGACAACCGGTCAGAACATTCGTAAGCTCCGATTTCTCGATGCGACAACATCTTCAGACTGAAACTGTACAACTTCTTGCTGAGGCTCTTTTCATGGGAAATGTCCTCCCACATATCCTTCAATTCTGTCTTCTCTTTTTTGGTGATGTAAGATGTCACATACCGAGCCACAGCCATACAGTTATCAGCCACAAACTGTATATCCATGTTAGCATTCCACATGGACAAAATCACCGGGTTGTAGTCGTTAATGTACTTAGACTCTTCTTTCCTCTTCAAATTGTATGTGTTTTTAGGTGATTTCTTCATCAGATTATGTCGCAGCGAAGACATCAAACTGTTCACTCTTCCTTTAGAAATCACCGGTCGTGGAAAGCCGAAACGACATTTGGTGTAGAACTTGTCTTTGTTCCGGAATTTACGACGACAGTACTTTCCACATCGATGGCTTTGGAAACGTAGAACTTTTTCTCGTAGGCTTTTTTTCTCCTTTGCGTTTGGAACAGCACACGTAGAATACTGTTCTATGAAACTCATCACTGAGTCTTCTGCATCCGTTCCAAATTTAGGTGCATCCTTGATCCACAGCAACATATGTATATGAGGAGCACCTCTTGCTTGGTACTCCTTCCTCCAGAAGAAATCCAACACCTCTCCAAGAGGTGGATTCTTCTTATTCATGATGAAAGACATCATACCTTCAAATCTATGATTGAAGTACCTACATACATTGACTGGATCAAAAGAGCACAGTTCTCCGGGTGTCTTGAATTCGATGTTTTCTACGTTAGCATTTGCCTCTCGTAGAAATTCAAGTAAGTCTTCCCAGCCATACTCAGCACAGCTCAAAGTGAGGAACCATGTGGGAGTTCCTAAGTTCCTTAGCATACATTTTAAATCACCATGACGACGGTACCAGTACTCATTAGTACCACGCTGACACGCCATGAGATTAATCAGGTGAGAATCCAAAATACTGTCTTGGACATTGACTTTATCCATAAAGTCACTTGCCGAGATGTTTTGCATGTGTATACCACTTTTCAAGATGTGGTTCACTGCATATGACAGTCCAGACAGATCGCTTTCAAACAGGAGATGAAACAAATAAGGAATGCATTGTCGAAACCTAGGATCTCCTGCATACAATCGCAAAGTCCGGTATTCAGAAGCAGGAATTTGATGAGGTCGCTCATCATATCTTCCTCCCAGACCTGTTGGAAAAAGCTGTGGGAAACACCGAGCTTCCAAACTTTCCTCCCAAACACTAATGGGACTCCCTTTCGCTTGTTTCATTTGAAACAACTCAATAGCATTCCCCATGACTTCCTTGGAATGCAAAGGATGAACACTATAATGTTCATATATTTCTTCACTAGTACAGGGTTCTACTTTCTCAATTTGACCAGCACACAAATCGTTATCCTCTTCCTCACTTACTTCCTCTTCTGCAACATATACATTTTTATAGTACTTATTATATTTTTTCAAATACAATGTTGCCCTTTTGACTTTCCTAACATCTACTAAATCTTGCCATATTTTCTTATTCTTTGTCAGAACCCCATTAACTAAGATAACAAGAGGTTCCTCTTCCACTTTTTCTACTCCAATTGTGTTAATGTTTTTCTTCAAATCTAGAGGCAAATAAACAACTCTTCCCTTTAATCCTCTCTGTAAATCTGATGGAGGCAATTTCCCTGTCTTTGGCTCCATTCTTACAATAGCCTGAAAGGGATGGATACTTTGAATCAAAATAGATTCATAAGTATTTAAATCCTTCAATTCAGAAGGAATCTCAACCAATTCCAGATTATTATGAACTGCTCTAGCAGGCATCTGGTTTTGATTTAAATTGTTACAACAATAAGTACACACACGTTGATCCAATCCCAAATCAAAACAATTTTCTACCATCAAGTATGTTGTAAAATCCTTCCATTCACTATTATTTTCCCTTTCACTTTTTCCATATAAATCCACTAACTTAGTCTGATTCTTATAATAAGTGCGTCGACAACACACACAAGTGAAATTTGGCCTCTCACTTGATTTCACCTCAAACGTCGCAATTTCCCTCTGGAAATTATCTGTACTGGAAACCTGTACACTATCTTCCACATTACTCTCTTCTTCTTGGTCAATTTCAACATTCTCCTCTTTACTTCCAAAGTAACAAAACTCAATTTCTTCACATATATTCTTCACATCTATTTCAGAACCATGCAAAAGAGCAGCGCATAATTGTTTAAGCATAATTGCTGGACTCTTAGCATAATACAACATTCTAACTAATTTCCTCACTTTATTATGATGCACTGCTAGCATCCTGAAATGATGAAAAACACTCTGGCATACTCTCCTGGAAAGACAAGCCAGTGAATGACCATGCAAACCTATCACTTCTCTCACTCTGCAAGGATCTAATTCTTGCAACAACTTCATTTTCTGCTTCAAACTGTTCTTACTAAATGACCGTATAAAATCACAAAGCAAATTGATGGAATCCTGTCGTACACTGCAAATACTACTACACTTCCAGGTGTACACAGGACCCTTAGGACGTCTCCCTAAAACCTCATTACCTAACACCTCTTCTATCTCTGTTGTCACAAGTTTTTCTTTTTCAACTGGACAACCATCTTTCACTTCATAAGCTCGACCACTGGTGTCAACTGCATGCACCAAATCATTATCCTGGAAATAACTCTCCTCATTAAAAAATGCCTCAGAGCTTGAACTATGCATCCATTCTCCAGAAAAAACTTCACAAAAATTACTACGATTAACTATTCTCTTCCATCTACTATTTCTTTTGAAATCATAAATTACCTTGTTTAGCTTCCGAATTCTATTGATTGTCAAAATAAATAACTTACGTTTAATTTCAAATGCCTGATCAATAACTTTCTCAACAATTTTTTTTCTCTTATAAAAAACCACTTTCTGCTGACCTTTCTTAATATTTTTTAACAAATTCCCAATTATCCTGTTGCGGAACATTCGTTTACGAATATCCCTAAACTCTTGTTTCCTTCTACTTTCATGCATAGAGTTATCTCTTACTCTAGCAGTAACATTTCTCATTGGCCTTTCCTTACCATTTGATTTCTGTCTCCTTTTCTGGACTGAAACATTTTCTGTAGTAATATTTTTTTTACTACACATATTTCTTATGACTGTTTTTCGACTCTTACCCGGTGCTTTCTTGGTGACTTGACAAATCTTTTTGTTAGAGGACTGCTGCATTCTTCCATGGTCCTGCTGTCTTTGACGTTTTGCAGCCTTTCTTACTCTTTCTTTGCTAGGCATCCTAAAATCTTGAAATAATCTGCAGTTGAATCTGTGGTAAAATATAATAAAAAATGTTATTAACCACTATTACCCAACAGTAAATTAATAACAGTCATCAAAAACTTAACACACTACTTAAGTATATAATATACTGAAGCCTATCTCCAATTTTTCACTGAACAGGACTCATCTCTTCTTAACCTTGGATAAACCTCACCTACTCTGTGTCCCCTGCACATAATTAAATGTAAAGGGGCAGATTTATATTAACTAGCACATCCCCAGGGATGCACCAGTTAACGTGCACCGCTGCTCTGCCACCCACGGTGTGCCGCATTTACAATCAGATAGGACAAAGCTACATCAAAACCCTGCGCCTGCTTGAAGCAGGCATAGATCTTGACGCAGGTAGGCTGAAAGCTAAAGCAACAACTAAGTATCGTGTGCAGAAGTTACAAAAAAGGAAAAATGGCGTTTAAACCAGTAATGAGCCCATGCTAACGTAACACAGTGTAAAAATATCCAGGATCTACATCAGTTTGGGGTTCACGAACCTGGCAGGTACAAGGCACTGAGGCTTTCCACCGTGCATGTCTCATCCCAAATCATATGTTGTTTGTGAATGAAACAATTTCCCAGACCAAATGCTTTGGATTGGCTACTTCTAAAAAATTAAACACCCTACTATCCCGGAGTTAGAGGAATATGATGGTTGGAGTAATTTTACTCGTTGTCCATTAAAGATTTACAGGCCCTACTCCGTAATTCTTCCTTTAACATTTCCAGTATAAATCCAAAAGGTTCACTGCTTTGGCAACGTGCCTTATCCACAGTTTAATAACGCTGCCTTTTGCTTTATATAAGTTTTCAAATTGTATGAAATATATACCAATAGGTCGTTATTAACCTTTAGGTAGTGGTTTTCTTCATGAGGTCTGGTCGCTTCCATACACATACAGATTTTCAAAGATGATCAAGACCTTTATCTGAATGGAGAGGAATGCACTGAGACGCCAGATCATTCACTAATGTGTAGGCACATACAGTTACACGGTTCATGCAACAAACACCGACCAAATATGGCTTGCGTGTTGCAAGGCACGCCAGTTCCTGCTATCATCCCCACGTTCAAGTTCTTGGAAAATGGTAGTTATTTGATGCTCAATAATGAAGATTGTTCTGGGTTAATTAAAAGTATTCATTTTATCGTAACAGTAAATGAACGGGTTATTTGCTGCAGAAATGTTCTATTTCCTCCCACACATGAACATAGGGAGTTTTCAATCTGGCCACAAATACCAACCTTGGGAGCACATTTCAACAGCATGGCAAGAATAAGAGCTCTTTTGTCTCAGAGAGAGGTGGCCTTGAGTTCGGCCCGTGAAACTTTCGTGCTTCACATAGCGAACACCCGTACAGAGGTGCAGACCCTTTTAAATACAGATTCGACTTTGCATTTCAGCAAGATTACCCATTCATTTCCATGCAGCAGGAGGCCCATAGGAATGAAGGTGCAATTTGCGATTAGCAATTACCTCATCGCAAATTACGAATTTTTCCGACGGTGCAGGGGTGTCTCAAGAACACCCTGCTGCACCCCTGAAAAAAAAATTTGGGGTCATATGGCGCACATAAATTTTGAAAACATTCCTTTACCTCAAAAACGATTTTCAACTCATAATTTGAAAACACTGCACATGGGGAAATGACTTAAAATGTCCTTAAGACACATAAAAGCATTTTTTGATTGCCTTTGCAGCATGTTTCAGTCACCTTTAACATGCCTATGTAACGGAAACATTCAAAATCTAAATTTGCCATGCACAGGTGGGAGCATATTTACAAGCAATTTGCTCCACAGACAAACTTCTTACATTGAAATGGGAAAAATAACATCAGAGACTCTCAATTACCTTATAAAGAAGCAGACACCATTATGTCCTTCTCATCAATATTAAAACCATTGCTTTTTCTCAAAAACGATTTACAAGTCATAATTTGAAAACACTCCACAGCTCCTATGCACATAAAAGCCCTGTCAGTACTAATACTTCACATGTTCTCCAATTACAATTTCTCAAAGAAACAAAATCTATTTCTGAAACACTTGAGACAAAGCAACATTTGAAAAACACAACTTTCTTCATAATTTTCTCCTTAAAGCACACTATTTTCTATCTAAATTAAAGAATTTTTTTCTCACCTTAGCAAATACTTTGAGTTTCAAAACAGTCTCAGAAACACACCAATTTGTCTTCAGCAGAGCAAAAGGTATGCACTCCAGAGTCTGCAGCTATCAAAAGCACAGAAATGCTGTAATTCCTCACACAGATCTCTCATGTCACCCAATCAAAACTCTTCCCTCACTTTTTTTCAAAGCAAAACCCTTCCCCCCTCTGCCCCCTCTCTGCTTTTTCTGCATAGCAACCACCTCTTGCAAGACCTCTCACACAACAATGTTGCAATTGAACTCTGAACTCTCAGTGCACCTGCATATCCAAAGCATTCTTTCATTTAATGATTTTTTCTTCGCCACTCAAAATACATCTTTCAACGAACTCATCCATGCACACTAACTTTCTGTTTTCAGCAATCAAAATCCACCAATCACTCTTACTGCTTCATTAACACAGAAACTCCTCAGTTTTTTTCATTTTACACTCTCATTTTTTCAACTGCCATTTCATTGCCACACTTCATCTGACTGCAGGAGAACCTTCTCTCGCCATGTTTTCTGTCTGGATTGTTGGACATAGCTACATCTATTGGGCTCAAAGGTACGCTGAAAACAGGAATTTACCTAACCTCAATTTACAAGATGTGGAAATTAAGTGGTTTGGCCACAGAGGATTAAAATGTCACCAATTGATACCATTGGTGAAAACCTTTATGCATTTGCCAAAACCTGACCTGTTAATTGTGCACTGTGGAGGTAATGATTTGGGCACTTTGACTGGGGTAGGTCTGGAAATGCTTTTAAAGGACACCTTTGAGCAATTGATGGCACTTTTTCCTCAGACTGCCTTGGTATATTCAAATATATGCCAAAGACAGAAATGGAGGTGGTCGAACCAATTTTGTCCACAAATTGAGAAATCGAGGAAGCATGTAAACAAATCTGTTTCAGCTTACATGAGAGACCATGGAATGGGCTCCCTGTACAACAATAACTTGCGTTACTACATGCAAGATATCTACAGAGCAGATGGAGTTCACTTCTCAGATGAGGGCAACAGAGTTTTCACTCTGAATTTAAGACTGTGCATTGGTACCTACTTATAAGTACCTAAATGTACCATAAACCCAAAAGCTCTTCTCAGAGCTACCCTACATCTGATCACTCACAATTATTATTTTACTCTAACTTTTTTCACTAATTTTCAAGAAAGTACGCTCCCCAGACCGCTTCCCGGTTCGCGAACCGGGCGCACTCCACGCAAAAAAACTAAAAAAACGGTATATATTTTTTTTGCCCTGCGAGACCCTTTCAATGCCTCCACATCAAACCTAGGGGGTCAGGGAGGATCTACTATGCCCCCTTATGGTCATTTGCCCCTTCGCTTTGGCCTCCTCTTGTCTCTCGATCCTACCGAGAGACAAGATGGCGGCCGCTACGGACTGTTTGGAATGTTTACAGACGCCGAAAAACCAATCAGCTTCGCAAACCTCCGTAACGCGAAAAGTACGAGAAGCGGAGCGCTGTTACAGATATATATCTTTTTTTGAACGTTAATTTCTCAAAATCCACTAGAGCACATATATTGAGACCTAGCAAAGGCACATCGGGCTACCAGTCCCTACAATTTTGCCAAGTTTCGTGCAAATCCATTCAGCCGTTCGATTATTATTATTATTTTTTTTTTGCCCCGCGGTGCCCTTTTAAAACCTCCACATCAAACGTAGGGGGTCACCGACGATCTACTATTCCCCCTTATGGTCATTTGCCCCTTCGCTTTGGCCTCCTCTTGTCTCTTGATCCTACCGAGAGACAAGATGGCGGCCGCTACGGACTGTTTGGAATGTTTACAGACGCCGGAGAGCCAATCAGCTTCGCTTCGCAAAGCTCCGTAACGCGAAAAGTACGCGAAGCGGTGCGCTGTTACAGATATATATCTTTTTTTGAACGTTAATTTCTCAAAATCCACTGGAGCACATATATTGAGATCTAGCAAAGGCACATCGGGCTACCAGTCCCTACAATTTTGCCAACTTTCGTGCAAATCCATTCAGCTGTTCGATTATTATTATTTTTATTTTTTTTTGCCCCGCGGGGCCCTTTTAAAACCTCCACATCAAACCTAGGGGGTGAGCGACAATGTACTATGCCCCCTTGTGGTCATTTGCCCCTTCGCTTCGGCCTCCTCTTGTCTCTCGATCCTACCGAGAGACAAGATGGCGGCCGCTACGGACTGTTTGGAATGTTGACAGACGCCGGAGAACCAATCAGCTTCGCTTCACAAAGCTCCGTTGCGCGAAAAGTCCGCGAACCAGAGCGCTGCCCGGTCCGCTGTTACAGATATATATATTTTTTTAAACGTTAATTTCTCAAAATCCACTGGAGCACATATATTGAGACCTACAAAAGGCACATCGGGCTACCAGTCCCTACAATTTTGCCAAGTTTCGTGCAAATCCATTCAGCCGTTCGGGCTAAAAGTGAGGCCAACCGCCCTATGGAAAACTCAATGTTAAAAACACGTTTTGGGACCCCCCTTTTTTCTCGGCCCCCCCTCGACGAACCCCCCCAAAATTTTCAGGGGCTGCTCAGAAACAAAATGTGCCATTTTCCTGAAAATTTCAACCAATTCCGTCCACAAACGCCAAAGTTATTAGACATAGAATTTTCAAAAAACCCATAGAGAAAAAATCCTAACTATATATACCTACTGGCGACCGCCAGTAGGTAATATATATATATACATATATATATATATATATATTTATGGCTTAGTAGGGGCAAAGGGTTTAGACAATGTCATAAGTGCAAGGCATGCAATTTTGGAGTCAACACAATGGAGGCGCCTTTACCATTTTCAGATACCAAATGGCAGATATGGAACCTACTTACATGCAGGAGCGAGTACGCCATATATGCACTTAGATGTATCTGTTATAAGTTGTACATAGGGAGTACCATCTTATGTGTATATGAACACATCCTGCAGCACATCCGAGACATTGAACATAAGGATCAAACGTATCCGGTGCCAAGACATTTTGAACGGGCCCACAATAGTGATATTTGCAACTTAAAATATTTTGTGCTTGATCAAGTGCCAGACTAAGGGGAGGTAACAGGAAGAGATATTTAACGTAGTTAAAATCCAGATACATCCTGAGATTAAATAAAAAAATTCCCAATGGCCTCAATACGGAAGAGGATTTGTATGTCCACCTGTAACATCCTTGTAATAGGTAGGGGCTATTTTATCTGTCATCCCAAGTTCCTCCTATCCAGTCTTCTGTTGTAAATAGTAGTTACATATGAGAAAGGGATTGTTTGATACAATTTGTTTCTTACAATGATCCAGTCCATGACTGCTTACTTTGATGTTTTTGTATTTTACATTTCTGGAGCACGCTTGTGAATTTTTTTGTTTGGGTGTTTCAGTTGCCACATTCCAGTCCGAAAGCACAGAGATGACACAAGCTTACTGTTTAGTTGCATATAATTTTGTAACTGACCGGTTGACAATGGGCACTTGCCCTTTCTCTGTTCAGGGCCACTGTACACACTTTTCTTATAGGGAAATATTAGGGTGATTGCACATAGATTAGTTGGTGCGAAACACCCAAGATACGTTTTTGTCATTGCTAAGCAACCCAACAATGGGCTGCATTGGACACTTGCCCTCCATCTGCCATAGTCTTTTCACATTTTGTACAGTATTTATATATTTGGTAAAAAAAATTCAAAACAGTGATTGCTCAACCCCTTCAGTGATAACCCTCTCCAGTGGTGAATAACCTAGGACATTCAAAACATTTACTTGTAATCATGTCTCTGCATTCAGGTTACTAATTTTGTGGCAGCTAAAAATAATTGTCACTTTAAAAAGTTAATTGTTCACTGTCACTTTAAGCTGCCTCTGCTGAAAAGTGTTACTATTTGTTTGTGTGGCAATAAATGCATCTTCTTACGAACCCAAGAGTGCTGGAGTCTGTCTGAATAGAATGGCAGGCATGTGGAATTGATATATATTTATGTATATATATGTGTTTCTGTGCACATATATATACATCTATATACACACACACATATGTGTGTATATATACATATACATATATATATATATTCACTGAAAAAACCATAGGTTTCACACCAGTTATAGTTAGGAATTAGCATTTAAGTGATGTCATGAGTGATGTCACTGACCATGTCATGAGTGATGTAATATGTGATGTCATCAGCAGTGCATTGCACGCGCAAGTTATAGTGAGTCCAACTAACTATAACGTGGGAATTTCAATGGTTTTATGCGAGTAAAACTTCCAGCTAACTATAACTGGTGTGAAACCTATGGTTTTTTCAGTGAATTTAATAGGTTTTTTAAATGCTAATTCCTAACTATAACTGGTGTGAAACCTATGGTTTTTTCAGTGAATTTCAATGGTTTTTTAATAGCAAATCTCTATAGGTATGAAAAGTAATAATTTTTTTATAACGAATTTTATATTGTATAATTATGTAAAAAAAAGATATTTTTTTCTAAAAATTTTAAAAATATTTTTTACCCGGAGCGCTCCCGGGGCGCGTACCGGTGAACGCACGGGTAATCGCAATATTACGGCGCGCCCGGGGCGCGTACCGGTGAGCGTCCCGATAGCGCTATTGCCGCGAACGAAAACAACATCGTGACGTATCGCGCAGCCGCGTGATGCGTCATATGACGTACTGCGTAAGCGCACCCGGAATCTCGCGATCGCATACGATCGCGCAACGTCTCGACTCACTTATGCCACGCGCCCCGGGGCACGCCCCGTAAGCGCGTCGGGTCATGTGATCTGAAAATAACACTTTTCATTGGTGTAGATCAGTTTTGGTTTCCAAATGATGAAAGCCTGGATCATGTGACTTGAAAATAACACTTTTCATTGGTCCAGAACAGTTTTGTTTTCCAAATGATGAAAGACCCCACCTTTTTTCCTTATTCTGACTTTGTCCTTTGACTGAGGAAGACCTGTTTTGAGTTCTATCTCTACTCTTTACTAGTATAAAATGGCTACAGTAGCACCAACAGCTGTAGCATCTGTCCCACCACCTCCACCACCATCTAAAAGACCACGAGAAGATTACATTGGTGGTCAAGAGGAAGAGGAGGAGGATGATGAAGAGGAGGCACAGACAAGGCAGTTCCTGCCTGAAGATAAACAGCCCTACAAACCTAAAGAGCACTTTGTATGGGACTTCTACAACATCCCAAGGGTTTTTAAAAAAGTCAACGCTGCAAAGGTAACTTGCTTGATTTGTGGTGCTGAGCTGTCCAGGGGGAACCCTAACAAAAAATATTCCTTCGGTAATCATAAAATTATTCGCCACATGATGCGTTGGCATCCAAACAATTACTCTAATGCAGAGTTAAGGGACCTCTGCAGTAAACTACCCCCATCAACGTCTAGACCCTCAACATCAAAACAACCCACTCCATCTGGTCCGGGGGCAAGAGACACATTGGCTACTATTCAACCTAAGTTTGCCAATTACAAAATCGTGTGCAAATATTGTAACAAGACACTTTGCTATGGTGAGCAAAGTATCGAACTTATCATGGTTGCTGGTGATAACCATAAGTGTCCAAGAAAACCCTAATTTTTCCTGATTTTTTTTTTGCTCCAGTTGAGCCATTTACAATTCCCTGTTTTTTGTTTCTCCCCATAAAAAATACAAAAAAATATAAAAGTGTTCAGAAAAGCCAAAAAAAGTACTAAATGTTCAAAAAACATTAAAAAATATATAAAACAACAAAAAGAAAAAAAAACAGTTCTTTTTAGAACTACCTTTACTTTATAAAAATAAACCTATATTTTTAAAGAATCTCTGTCAATCTTTTTTCTGCAGGGTACGCGTACCGGTACGTGCACCGGGGCGCGCACCGAGGCGCGCACCAAAAAAAAAAAAGAAAAAAAAAATTAATGAAGGAGTTAGCATGAGGGAAGAACACAAAGAGAGTAATGTTAAGAGAAAGAGAGCTACAGGGAGAAACACAGAGGGATTGTTTATTACATAGTAAAAAACAGAGAAGGTGTAATAGGGTGAAAGTGAGAAAAGTAAAATGAATAAGGGAGCGAAAGAAGGGAAGAGAGAGGAAGAAGACTAAAGTAGAGATAGTGGGAGAATGTGAATGGGTGTTGAAAGAAAAAGAAAGGACAGTAAAAAATGGAGAATGAAGGGTAGTGGCGGAACCGGGATAAATGAAGAACGGTGAAGGAGGGTGAGAAAAGACCAGTTAGTATAAGTAAAGAGGGGTGAAAGAGGGTGAAAAATTGAATTAGGATAAGACATGGGGAGTGACAAAGAGAAAGGACAAAGAGAGTAAAGGAAACAGTGCCTGAATGGGTTTGAGGGAAACAGCAAAGAAAGGTAAGTAATGCAGTGTGTGTGACTTATAGGGATTCAGTGGGTGTAGGTCGGGATATGGGTGTCTAAGGTGTGTCTGTGGGTGTGGGTGTGTGGGGTGTTTCGGTGTGGGTGGAGGTGAGGGTGTGTGAGATATCTGTGATGGATGTATGGGTGTAGGGGGTATGTGTGTGGGATGTATGTGTGTGTATGGAATGTGTGAGTGTGTGTGTGTGTGAAGAGTGTGTGTGGGTGTGTGTGTGTATGAGGTGTGTGTGTGTGGTGTGTGTGTGGGGTGTATGTCAGAGGTGTGTGTATGTGTTGGGAGGGGGATGAGGTATGTGTGTAGGAGTGAAGTAAATAATTAAGAAAAAGAGAATGAGTGAATAAGTAAAGGAAGGGAACAGAGGGTAACTGAAGTAAAGAACGGGAACTGAAAGAAGTTGAATATGAGAGGGGAAATAGGGAAAGGGGAGTAAATCTGGAGAATAAGTGAGGGAAACAGAGTAAAGAAACAGGAGTGAGGTTCGTTGAGAAAATATTAGTGAGGTTAAAGCAAAGGGTGATGACAAACTACATTTTTTTAGTCACACTTACCATATAATTCATGTAAACTTAATTACATGTTTTTACTACACTTTGTATCTATGAAAGAGAGAAGAAAAAATAAGTTATAATTAGTAAAATATGTATTTTAAATTAAAAGATACAAATGAAGAGGTTAAAAATCATAACAGTGTATTTAGAAATAAAGTAAGAGCGAGGGACACAGAAAGGGAAATAAAGTAAGGTAGAAGGACAAAAAGAGAGAAAAAGAAATAACTAAGAGTAAAGAATATAGATTCACTGACACAGAGGAAGAGAAGAACAGAGAAATGAACTGAAGGTAAGAAAGATACTAAAACAATGTGAGTTAGCAAAACTAAATCAGGAAACAGTAGTAAGTAAAAAGATAATGACTGAGACAGAAAAGAGTCTAATTAAGGATGCATTTAGAAGAATGAGGAATAGAAGATAACTGAGAATAAGTGAAGAACAGTCATAGAGTGAAGGGATGAAGGGAGAGAGGATAATATAGAAGGTTTGAGGGAAATAAAGTGAGGAAGTTAGTAGACAGACACACTAAGAGAAAAACTGAGGGAGGTGGAGTACAATGAGTGAGAAAAGGAAATGAGTAAGGGAGCAAAAAAAGGAAAGAGAGGAGAAGATGAGTAAAACAGTGGTACTGAGAGAAAATAATTTGGTGATGAAAGTAAAGAGAAGGACATTGAAAGAAAGGAAATGAGGGATAGTAATGGAACCAGAGTAAAAGAAATGGGATGAAGAACGATGAGAGAGGAGCAGTGAAGTTGTTGTTAAAGAAATGATAGAAGGTAGATACACACAAGTGAACATAACACAAGGAGAGTGAGGCACTGAGGACATAGAGGTAGTGAACGAAAAATAGAGTGAAGAGGTCAAAAGAAAGGAGCACAAAAAGATAAGCGAGGGAGAGTGGGTGAGTTATAGTGATAGAGTGCGATAATACTGCTGAGTGAGTAAACAGGAATTACTAAAAGAGCAAAGGAGGAAAATACGGAAAAGGTAAGTAAAGCAGAGAGACTGAAACCTGAAAAGTTATGCAAGGGAGAGAGGCGATGCAGACAGTTGAAAAGAGAATGAGGGGTTGTCAAAGAAGTGGAGTAAAGGAACGGGGGTTACAGAGAGTGAGAGAAAGACATTATAAGTGAGTAAAAAGAGCTGAAAGAGGATGGAAAAAGGAAAGTGAATGTCAGAGAATGGGAATACAATTTAATTTACACAATCCAAAGTATAGAATAACTTGTACAACATGTTACATAGTTTATTTTTGCTGTTCTCAGATTATATTGAATTTCACTTAAAACAGTGAGTTCAAATTACTCATCATATGACAGCGGGAAAAAAAACACAATCTAAAAGATTGTGTTTTAAAAAAAAACTTAGATACTGACAAATGACAAATGTACACTAATCTTTGATTGACTTACTTTTCCTTGAGGACAAATAGTATATCATGGAGGTCTTTTTTTCATTGCAAAGTACTCTGCTGTTCACTAAAAAATCCATTTCATCGACTTTCTAGAAGAAAAGCTCCAAGAACATCTGAAATATTTTCATTATTTTCATATACTCCTTTTTTTCAGTCATGACTCTTTACTCATTCCTGTACCTTTCCTTTTGGCCAAATAGTGTCAGATGTATGAGTATATTTTCAAATTAATTCTAAGAAACTCTGAAATTACCTTTTTTCCGACGTTCTGAAAGAAAGGCTCATACAACATTTTCACAATATTTAAGTATTTGTAAAACCATCTCTGACTCACTCATGTTCATCATTTTGTATAATACTAATATCACTTACTATGAGATCCACTTACAGTACCTATATGACAAGTACATTTTTTATATTACCTGGATCACTTTTACTCAGAATATATTTTTAAACAGCAAAATAACCTTTATTAACTGCTCCCGTCTTCATAGGCCAATTACCTTTACTTAAATTTTGGTTGTAAAAACACTAGGTATGAATTTTTTAGGCCAAAAGGCAAACGTTGTTTGAAAGTCAAATGAGTGTTGTTACAGTGGGTCCAACCTTTACGACTTTTTAAATAGCATGTGTAATGCCCTGATGTTGTAGAAGGACCGTCATGAAAAATAATAGCTACAGTTGCAAAGGTTCTTCCTGATATTGATGACTGAGAAGCCACGAAATTTTTAATAGAAGTTGTCAATTTACTTCCATCAGGTCTACATCGTTGGAACATTAAAATGACATACTGACCATAATTTTGTAGAAATAATGTGGACAGCATTGCAGACTTACATTGGGTACACACCATATTGTGATCCGCTGCTTTAACTAGATTATTAAAAGGCACTGATTTGCAGTCTGGTAAAGTCAAATATATAAATCTTTCAGTGTCTATTCCAGTAGTACTTGATGAAGTACAGTTGTCGCAGTCATGCTGCCATTGATAAGAAAGGCTAAAAAGATTTTTTATATCTACACCTTCATCTTCCAATACATCAAACATATACATTAAAAATTCCTGACAATCCTGCTGAATATTCTATGAAAATTGATTTTGACCAGAACATATGTCTAAAAGATTTCGAATTTCTGAAACACTTTCTATTTTTGCGCTATCACTGCTGCATTTCTCAAACACGGAATTCAACAAACAACAGAATCTTTGATCCCGATTTTCAACAATCTGTTCTTGTATATTTTGAAGAAAAAAAACAACATTAACCACTACATTAGCATAGCAGTTGACACCAGAACTGTTTTCAAACTGAAATCCAACAACATCTTCAACAGAATCCTTTTTCTTTCTCCTGACAATTACAGTTTCATCTACTTTTTGTCTTTTTGCTACTCACACCTCACTGCAATTATTCTCATTTCTTCCTTTTCGGCCTACCACACGTTTTTCAAACAGAGGCAAACTGAGGCAAATGTGGAGCATACTCTCTTCTTAACCTATTGTATTCTTTAACACAATCTAGATCTGCACAAATCTTTGTTTCATCACACTCAATCAAGTACAATCCTGATAAAGTTCTGACTCGTGATACTGCCACATATGCCATGCCCTCTTTAAACACAGAACTTCCAATATTCACCAAAGCGCTATCTACACTTAAACCTTGAGATTTATGAATTGTCACCGCATATGCCAAACAAATCGGAAACTGTTTTCGGCGAACATATAAGTCTTTCACAAGCAAAAATCTAGCTGAACAACGACAAATTTGTTCTATTTCATCAATGCCATCAAATTTAATTTTTAAAATTTCAATTCCATCTCTATTTTTGTAATTCACAAAACCAAGAACATGACCCAGTGCTCCAATTACCAGACCTCTTTCAACATTTAAATTCCTTCTCAAAATGATACGACAATTTAAACACACATTCAGAGTCTTTTCAAAACCAGCAGTTTTAGATATAGTCTTCTCTAATGAATCCAATTTTGATTTCAAATTTTCAGACAAAATAATTGTTGCTCCCATATGTTCAATTTTATCTATAGCTTCCAGTTTCACTATCTCTTCATTTTCTAACTTTAACATTTTGTTGTTGAACATGGAACATTCTTTCAGAGTTGGCATCAAACATATGCCAGATTTCTTCTCGTTAATTTTCTTAAAAATATTCTCTGGAAGAATGTTTTCATTTGGGTACAAATTTGAAATTAATCGTCCATGTAAAGCTTCTTTCCCTTGCTGACTTACTTTTCCGATTCTTACATCTTGTAGAATATTTTTATAATCTTCATCCTTTGCCTGCCGCATATTTTGAAGCAGTTCTGCATATTTGAAGTTTAACCATATATTAACGTTTCCAATGCTTCCTAGGCACTTCCTGGTATCTTCATGCGTGAGCATTTTGAACACAGGTTGTCCTTTCACTGGAGTCCACTGCAATAGATCTCCAAAAACCATAATATGTTTTCCTCCAAATAAGACATCATAGTCTGTTCTAAGAATTTCTTGCATTCTCAAATGCACAAAAGCAAGCATTATATTTGACACCATGCTTACTTCATCAATGATAAGAAGTTTCATTTTCTTCAGGACTCTCGAAACTTCGGAACACGTATCTCCAGATAGCTTGGGATATAGCCTCGGCGGGTCTCGGGCTCAGAAATTCCAAGGACTCGACAATTCTCGCTCTGGTGCCTACTCGACTCACGGGGTCACACTCTGCGACTCTGGGCAATAGCTTGCTTAATCTCCACTACGGCCCATCGTGGCGGGATGCCTGGCTTTCACCTTGTGGATACCCTGCCGGGGTATCTCACAGGGGAATACCAGGACGGGTTCCCTAAGCAAGCGCCTTGATGCCTTCGGGTGATACGTGCGCTATATAAGTCGCAATACATTTACATTTTTGCAATTTGTTATCATGCTCCACTGGCAGCATCAGTAAACGATGTAAAGTAATCCCTTTAATATTAGTTGGAGCGGTAACAACACAAGATAGCGGTGATTCAGTCCTTTTCTGAAGATCAGTTGCAATTGCTTTAATCAGAAAACTTTTTCCAGTTCCCGCTTCTCCACTTACGTACAGTTGGACTGGTTTAAAAGATGTACATGAGCACTCTTTTTTCTCATGAGTGAATCCATGTTCAATCTGTTCTGTGACTTCGTCATATATCTGTTTCTGCTCATGGTTTAGTTGTTTCACCAAATCTTCTAAGTTAACTACATCATCTTGAGCTTGTTCCATAGCTCTTTCCACCTCATCCATGGCAGTGGCAGCTTCATTTTGAATAATTGGTCCTCCAAGTGGATCATGACTCAATGAAGCAGAACTCTGACTGCCTTGAGAACTGTCTCTAGCAATCTCTGCAGCAATTGTGGCTTCTTGCTCTATTTCTTCGTTCAACATTTGCAGATTATTTGGAAAAACAGGACATTCTATGGTATCCTTGGTTGCATTAAAAGAATCTTCGTAACAGAGAAAATCACCAAGTAGTTCCTCTTCTGTACGTCATGGCTTAAAGAGTTGCAAAAGAGCTAAATAGTAAAATTCCCTTTTCTCTGGATTTTCGCAACTCAATTTTCGATGATTAATCAAATGACCTTTTCTCTGTTTCACTAGACATCCTTCACATCCAATGACAGCATATATTCCATTATCGATATCTTCTCTGATGTTCCTCTTATAAATAAATCTTTGCAGAACTTCATAGAGACAAGCGTTCTCAAGATAAGGACTTCTATTTGGATAGTATGTATCCAACATGTTTGTCTTCAAAATATCTGTACTTCCTGGTTCTTTCTCCGCCAAATACTCTATTTCTTGTACAGATTTCAAAACTCGATTTCGTGTTGCAGCAAGACCTAGACTCACCCAAATGATGGTTCTAGATTTGGCATAGAGACTTGCTGATGACAATCGATCAGAACATTCATATGCTCCAATTTCTCGATGCGACAACATCTTCAGACTGTAACTGTATAATTTCTTGCTAAGACTCTTTTCATGTGAAATGTCCTCCCACATTTCCTTCAGTTCTGTCTTTTCTTTTTTTGTGATATAAGACGTCACATATCGATCCACAGCAATAGAGTTGTCAGCAACGAATCGAATATCCATGTTAGCATTCCACATGGACAAAATCACTGGGTTGTAGTCGTTGATGTACTTGGACTCTTCGTTTCTTTTTAAATTGTATGTATTTTTTGGTGATTTCCTCGTCACAGTATGTCGCAGAGAAGACATCAAATTATTTACTCTTCCTTTAAAAATCATTGGTCGTGGAAAGCTGAAACGACATTTTGTGTAGAACTTGTCCTTGTTTCTGAATTTTCGACTACAGTACTTTCCACAACGATGGGATTGAAAGCGTAAAACTTGTTGCCTTAAACTGTTTTCTTCGGTAGTTTTCGGAACAGCACATGTTGAATACTCTTCAATGAAGCTCATCACTGTCTCATCCGAATCTGTTCCAAATTTGGGTGCATCTTTAATCCACAACAACATATGTATATGAGGAGCACCTCTCGCTTGATACTCCTTTCTCCAAAAGAAATCCAAAACCTCTCCAAGTGGAGGATTTTTTTTGTTGGTAATAAAAGACACCATAGCTTCAAATCTATGATTGAAATATCTGCACACATTCACTGGATCCAAAGAACACAGTTCTCCAGCAGTTTTGAAATCTATATTTTGAATATTTGCTTTTGCCTCTCGTAGAAATTGAAGTAAGTCGTCCCATGCATACTCAGCACAGCTGAGAGTGAGGAACCATGTAGGAGTTCCTAAGTTTCTTAGCATACATTTCAATTCCCCATGACGACGGAACCAATACTCATTTGTACCACGCTGACATGCCATGAGATTGATTAAATGAGATACCAAAATATTATCTTGCACATTCACTTTCTCCATAAAGTCCCTCGCCGAAACATTTTGCAAATGTGCTCCACTTTTCAGTATATGGTTTACTGCATAAGAAAGCCCAGACAAGTCACTTTCATACAGTAGATGAAACAAATAGGGAATGCATTGACGAAACCTTGGATCTTCAGCATATAATCTTACAGTTCGATATTCAGATACAGGAATTTGAAGTGGTCGATCGTCATATCATCCACCTCGACCTGTTGGAAATAGCTGTGGAAAACAACGAGCTTCCAAACTTTATTCCCATACACTAATGGGACTTCCTTTTGCTGCTTTCATTTGAAACAATTCAATTGCATTCCCCATTACTTCTTTGGAATGCAAAGGATGAACAGTATAATGTTCATATATTTCTTCACTTCTAGACACATCAACTTTTTCAATTTGGCCGCCTGAACAATCACTGTCTTCATCTGCAGCTGTTTCCTCTGCTGCAACACATACATCTTTGTAATACTCATTGTTTTTGACTAAATACAACGTTGGCTTTTTGACTTTCCTAACATCCACTAAATCTTGCCAGATTTTCTTACTCTTTGTCCGAACCCCAATAACTAGAATAACTAAAGGTTCCTCTTCTACTTTTTCTATACCAATTGTATCAATATTTTTTTTTAAATCTAGAGGCAAATAAACAACTCTTCCCTTTAATCCTCTCTGCAAATCTGTAGGAGGCAATTTCCCTATCTTAGGCTCCATGCGAACAATTGCCTGAAAAGGATGGACACATTGAATCAAAATAGACTCATATGTTTTTTTTTTTGTTTTTTTTTATTATTGAGCATGATCTGTAGTAGTCAAGCAAGAACATATTTTATACAAAAGAGAATAAATTCTTAATAATACAATACGACCTCCGTAGAATTTTAACAAACAAAATACAAAAAAGAAAAAAGAAAGAAAAAGAAAAACAGAAAGAAAAATAAAAAGAGAGAAGGAAACAGAAGAGACAGAGAGAAAAAAAAAATAGGGGCCAATTATAAATTATACATTTTTTCCCCATTTTCTTAGCATGTAGGCCCTTGTCAACCCTTATCGTATCAGGGGGAGGATCTTACATTGTAGTACCAGTTCGAAATTGGGGCCCAGATCTGAGTACCCCGAGCTCTTGTTTTCCTACCCCTTGTGCGATATATAGCCATCTCCTGCTTGTAGATGGCAAGAAATCGACCGAGCCACATCTGAAAGGTGGGAGCATTAGAATCTTTCCAGCATGCCGCCAGAAGAATGCGGAAAACGGCAGTGCCCAAAAATACAATTCTCTGTTCCTCTACGCTATGACCTAAGGATTCATCGTGACCCAGAAGATATAATGTGGCGGAGGATCTGAGGTTCCGTCCAAAAACTTGAGTCCAGAATCCTTCGATCGTTGTCTGTAAGTTATTTAGTTTCGAACATTCGGAAAACATATGAATCAAATTAGCTTGTCCCTGTCTACATCTGGGGCATCTGTCATCTACTCGCATACCCCAGGTGAACAGTTTAGCCGGAGTAAAATAAAGGTTGTAGATGGTTTTAAAGTATTGTGCTTTAAGGTTAGGTGCTAAAAATAAAGTTGTGTAAAGAGTTATACTGTTATTAATATCTACATTAGAATTACCAAGTTTTTGTGCCCAGGACCTCTCAACACTTTCTAAATCATCCTTAGAGGATTGAGAAAATAAATCATATAGAGTACCTATTTTGGTATCTAGTTTCCCTATAACAGAAAAAAAAGTTAAAACTATCTAAATTAACAATGGCTTTAGAGTTACGAATGTTGGTATAAACTTGAAAGTATTTTAAGTAATCTGTGGTTGGTATATCAAATCTCTGCTGTAGTCTCTCAAAGGATGGAGCAACGTTCTGTCCAAAAAAAATGACCAAGTGTATATATACCTGAATTTTCCCATCTCCTAGAGACAGTGTCTTTTAGAGATGATGATATAATCTCACTATGCCAGAGAGAGATATACCTTGTTATTTTAGGTATGCCTAACTGTTTGGAAGCAAGTTTCCACACTTTCCATACATCTTCAATTACTTTAAACTTTGTTTTCTTATAATAAGATGCTTCAAGCTGTTTCAACAGTAATCCTCGGCATTTATCTCCTAGTCCAAGTTCAAAAATAGAGGGGATGTAGGCGTCTGTGATAGGTGAATTGAGAGGTTTTAATTTGAAAAGCAAGCCCATTTGTTGAAGTAGTGTAGCCCAAAGATAGAATGTCAGATTCGGGATTGCCAGGCCACCTCTATTCGGGGGAAGAGTTAAAGCTGGTAATGCTCTCCTTATCTTACCGTAATTCCAAATGAATTTAGATATTGTTGAATCCAGGATTTTTATAATGGTGTAGTCAGCCATCAATGGGATAGCTCGGAATAGATAAAGTATTCGAGGAAATATACTCATTTTAATATAGTTAGCCCTACCTATTATTGTGAGGTGTAGGTTATCTACCCTCTTCAAATCTGTTTTTATTGAATTGATCAAGGGATCGTAGTTGAGCTGATTAATTTCTTTTATTTCCGGAGAGATATTTACCCCTAGATATATTGCATTTTTCACTTTATAGGGACTGTCATATGTGATACTATTTGTACATATTACCATGGTTTTATCTCTATTAAGTGAATAACCAGAATGGAGTCAAAAATTTTGAGTTAATTGTTCTATTTCAGCTACTGCATCTGCTGGTTTGGTTGTGATGACAGCGATATCGTCGGCATAAGCCAATATTTTAGTAGAGTATGGACCCACATTTACTGGTTGGATTTGGGGAGAATTAAGAAGCTTTAAGATTAAGGGATTGATTACTAAGGCAAATAGTATCGGGGAACAAGGGCAACCCTGCCTAGTACCTCTTTGTACCTCGACATACTCTGACTCAAAACCCTCAATTGATAATTTAGCCTTAGGATTAATATATAAGGCTTTCAAGGCTTTAATAAAGCCGGGACCAAAGTTATTAAATTTCATAATTTCCTATAAAAACCGCCAAGACACTCGGTCAAACGCTTTTTCAGCATCTAATAGGACCATCGACATCTCTCCCCCCGTGGCACCCATGATGTCGAATAGGGCAATGACTCTACAAGTATGATCAGTTGTTCCCCTCCCTGGGATAAAGCCATGTTGCCACAGGGATACGAGATGTTTGATGACTCCCCTTAGACGGTTTGCAAGTATCTTTGAGTAAAGCTTTGAGTCTGAGTTTATGAGTGATATTGGTCTATATGAAGAGGGAAGATGAGAGGGTTTGCCTTTTTTCAGAAATATCGCTATGTTTGTGTATTTCCATGAATCAGGTGTATCTGAGTGATATTGTACCCCTAGAAACAGATCTAGTAGGTAAGGTAGTATCTGTTTGCCCAACAGTTTATACAGCTCTAATGGAATCTTGTCGGGCCCAGCCGCCTTCCCGTTAGCTAGATCTGATAATGCGTTTTCTAATTCCTCCATTGTAATCTCTTTCTCCAGTTCTTCTCTATCAACTCTGTCAAGTATTCTAGGTATTTCTGATTCCGGTACCCACTCTCTAGGGAAAATGTTCATATCTCTTGTAGATAGATGTTCATTCTCTTTTTGGTATAGTTTTTGATAATATCTCCTAAACACTTCTGCGATGTCTTGAGGGGTAGTGTATTGTTGACCATCATATTCGATATTTTTTATTCTATTATAGGTTTGTTTTTGTCTGGTTTTAAGAGCTAATTGTTTCCCTACTTTTTCTCCTGCCTCATAAATTCTAGCTCTATTCGCTTGATAAATTTCTGCCACTTTTTGGGTTAATGAACTATTAATTTCTGTTTTTTGAATCAGTAATTTTTGTAATATATCGAAGGTTGATTTTCCTTGCTGAATTTGTTTGGCATGTTCTATTTCCAAATTGATTAGTTCTGTATTTAGTTGCTCATTAGTACGATCCTGAGTTTTCTTATAATTTGCCACGTATGCAATCGTCTCTCCCCTGATTGCTGCATTAAAACAGTCCCATACACTAAATCTGGGTGCACTGTATTGATTATTATCAAAGAAGGATTGAGCAAATAATATGATATGATTAATGTAGTCTGGGTTGGTAAGAAGCTTTCGGTCAAATGACCATTGAGTGTTGGGTCTATTAAAACTACCCAGCTCAAAGGTTAGTGTTAATGCATTGTGATCGGAGATGGTTTTGGGGGATTTAGCTATATTTATTAAAGCTGTCTTGTGTAATGATGTCATAATATAATCTAACCGGGCATATTTGTTATGAGGGTACGAGTAATAAGTATAGCCGTTTGCGTTATGCTTCAGCATATCCCAGACATCCAATAAATCATGACTGTCCATCAGATGAGAAACTGCCTTATATACTTTGGGTTTACGGCCACTATAATTCTGCGGGAGTCGGTTATTTACTAATTTTTCGATATTTATATTGAAGTCTCCACACAGAATTAGTGGGCCGGCCCAAGAGGCCAGTTCTAGTTCTAGCTCAGTGAAGATCTGTGGATCGTCCAGGTTTGAACCATAAAGTGAGCAAATGGTTATATCCGACTCCATTTGAACCACAGCCCACCTGCCTTGTTTGTCAACTAATCGGCGTCTGGGATTCCCTAATCCTGGTCTAGCCAAGATTGCGACCCCTCGTGTTTTAGTTGTTTGTGTTGTTGCTGCTAGCAAATTAAACCCGGGAATTTTTAACAGATTTTTATCGCAGCCAGCTATGTGAGTTTCCTGAATACACAGGATGTCTACAGGATCTTGGCCCAGTAATTGAAAAAGTTGGGCCCTTTTACTCCCATCATTAAGACCTGCTATATTCCAGCATCGCAATTTTACTCTCCCCATTTAAAATATAAACCAATTAAACCTGTGCCATCTCTATAATTTATTTTAGCCCAACACCATGAATTGACATTCCTCTCCCAATTTAGGTTAATCATAATATAACATAAATTACTTCGGTTGCTCACAAACTCAGAAAATTCTTCACAATTTCTGATACTACAAATCACTCTACAGATCACACTCTTTTTTTCATTTTTTTCCCCCTCCCTTTTACCCTCCCCCTCCCCCTCCCACTCCCTCCAACCCCCTACAACCCACCCCCCCTCCCCCCACAATGTGAGGCAATTAGACTCTATAAGAGTCTTTTGGTGATGGGGAGACACTCCCAAGCCAGGTTCAGATTCAAAATAAACACATTAAAGACAAGAGAAAAAGAAAGAGAGATAATAATGAAAGAAAGATGAGAATAAGAGAAATTACATGTATATAGTTTCGAAATAGACCCATACACTTTCTATATTCCACTAGATTAGCCACCAACGAATATCAGACTTCTCTATTTCCTCTTTCCCCCCCTTAATATCTACTCAGAGAGTCATCTATTCTCATATTTTCACTAGCATGTCATTAAGAGAGGCTATCTAGGAATTCTTTGGCTTTGATTTCAGAGGTAAAGTATTTAGTCTGGCCATTGTAAATAACTTTCAGTGTAGCTGGGTTATTTAAGTAGACTTGTGCTCTTTTCTCCATGAAGGGTTTGATGAGTTGTCGCAGACGCCACCTCCTTTCCACCGTCGTGTGGCAAAAATCAGGTCTTACAAAATAAGAAATGGTGTCTCTGGTCCTGCGGGCTTCTGGCCTGGCTTTTTCTGAGATGGCCTGTCGGAGGAGGAAATTTCCAAAAAATACAAGGACAGCTCGTGGATAACTCCCCTGCTTGCTAGTGGGTTTCAGGGTAAATGGAGTCCTATGCACTCGTTGTACTTCAAGCTCCCAGTCCCATGAAGAGAGTTCTGGAATAGTGTCTTTAAATAGTTGAATGATGAAAGCTCGGATATCGGAACCTTCAATATTTTCTGGTATCCCAAGTACGCGCAGGTTGTTACGCCGTAAACGATTTTCCATGTCCTCGAGCTTCCATCTGACATCACTTAGTTCTGCCTCATGAGAATCGACTTTCTCTTGTGTGACTGTGGCCTCTGCCTCATTAAGAACTATTCGTTCTTCCATCTCCGTCATTCTAGTGTTGAAGGCGTTTACTAATCTTGAGAGTTTGCGTACAACACCCTGAACCTTATGTAGCGCTGATTGTGCTTTGCGCCCGTCTCTTGATGTCTCTTCTCGATGTGATGCAATGGCCTGAAGGACTGTATCCATTACCGTGGAGAGTGTGGCATCTGGTTGGTGTGTAGAGCTCCGTTGGGCTGCCCGAGTTACATTGATATGTTCTTGACCCCCCAGGGCGATCGACGTTGAATAGTCCCATGTAAGCCCCTGGGCTCTCTTCTTTCGTATGATAGTTCTTTTATTTTCCCTGGATTCTGTCGTCTTCATCTCTTGGTCACTCTCTGTCACAGAGCCTGTATCTGTTTCAATCTCCAGTTCAGAATCCTCTGACCATCTTGCATCTTCTACCCCCTCTGATAGTGAGTAAAAGTCTGATGGGTCCCTATCAGTATCAGTAGGATCGGGAGTTATCGCTTCTCTGTGACTCCTCTCGGTACCTTCAGTGGCCTCCAGCAAACCCCCCAGATTTTTTGTAATATCTCTAAAATCAGATGCCACGAAATCATTCTCAAGGGGTTTGTCTGGTGACTGATTTTGCAAAATCTCCTGTACAATCACAGAATTAACGGCTTCGCAGACTGTTGGTGTGATTTCTAGCACTGTTTCTGTTGATGACACTGATTTTATTATGCCTGCTGGACAGGGTTGTTCCACTATCAGAGAATTTAGCGGAATAGAAGGAGAAGAGACAGGAGTTTCAGACAAGGAGAGATGTTCCATACCTTGTACTCCTGCATCTGAATCCGCCCCAACCTTAGGGTCTGATATACATGCCGCTATATCTGTAGTTTCCACGTTTTTCACTGAAGAGTCCTCTCCTGAAGTTAGTAAGCTGTTTCTATTGATATTGATATTTCTTTTCTCTTTTTCTTTAGTTATGTCATTTTTTATTTGCCCACTAGATGTCACTATAGGCATTGAGCTAGCATTCAGAGTAGTGTCAGTTACCGGCAAGACTGCTGAGGGCTGTGAAACAGAAGCTGAATTCATACCCGGAGCAGAGGTTGGACCAGGGGCTTTCCGAAGCAGATCTATCACAGAAGGCCCGGCAATGGATGTACTCGGCTGTCGTCTTGGGGCTTTTACTTTTCCAACTTCTGCCCCTGTATCGAGGTCAGCAACATCTCCACCGCCGCCGCCGCTCTCCAGACGTGAGCCGCCCGTTTAGCAGCCAGCTCCCTTTCTCTGAGCAGAGCCTGCTTCGCTGCCCTTGTCTTGGCTGCAGCAGCGGCCACAGCAGCGGCGTTTTTTGGCGCCATTTCACCGCAGGTGATCGACAAACTCGACAAACTCGCCAGAGGTGAGGCTATATGCAATTGCTGTTCTGGAGCTGGAAACTCCGGAGTTCCGTTCCGTCCGATCAACACAGCTCCTCCACTAGCCTGCAGGCGAGCGAAGAGCCGCAAGACAGTGACACCAATTAATGAAGTGCAGAACAGCATACGCTGCTGCAGTACAGCCGGGTTCCGCTGATCACATACACTAGCTCCTTTGATCGCTGACATTACAGAGGGGTAAGTGCCTCAAATCGAGTAACTGCTTCTTTTTCCAAAACGGGATATTTTTTACATTCTTTCCTCGCTACGCTGCTTCCATCATTGGGCTGGCTTGGGAGCAGCCTCACAGCGGTCTAGTGAGCCACCGCCATCTTGCGGCTCATATGTTTTTAAATCCATCAATTCACGGGGAATGTCTACCAACTCCAGATTAATATGAACAGCTCCAGCAGGCATTCTGTTTTGATTTAATATATCATAACAATATTTACAAATACGCTGATCAGATCTCAAATCAAAACAATTCTCCACCCACAAATAAGTTGCAAAATCCTTCCACTCATAATTATTTATCTTTTCACTTTTTACGTATAAATCAACGAATCTAGTTTGATGCTTATAATGACTTCGTCGACAACACACACAAGTAAAATTCGGCCTTTCACTTGATTTCACCTTAAACCTGGTAATTTCCTGCTCAAACTTTTCTGTACTTGAAATCTGCACATTGTCTTCCACATTACCTTGAATTGCTGTGTCAATTTCTACACTGTCCTCTTTTTCACCAAAATAACAAATCTCAATTTCTTCACAAATCTTCTTCACATCTAATTCAGTTCCATGCAAAAGAGCACTGTTTAATTGTTTAAGCTTAAGTGCTGGACTTTTTGCATAATACATTCTCACTAATTTCCTCATTTTGGTATGATGCACTGCTAACATCCTAAAATGATGAAAAACACTCTGACAGACTTTTCTAGAAAGACAAGCCAGTGAATGCCCTTGCAAACCTGTGTTTTCTCTCACTCTGCAAGGATCTAAGTCTTGCAACAACTTCACTTTCTGCTTTAGACTTTTTTTACTATATGTACGTAAGAAATTACAAAACAAATCAATTGATTCCTGTCGCACACTACAAATACGACTACACTTCCAAGTGTACACTGGACCCTTAGTACGTCTCCCTAAAACTTCATCAGTTAACACCTCTTCTGGTTCTCTAGGCACAAGTTTCTCTTTTTCAATCGGACAACCGTCTTTCACTTCATACGCTTGACCGCTGGTGTCAACTGCATGCACTAAATCATTCTCCTGGAAGTAACTCTCCTCATTAAAAAATGGCTCACAACTTGAACTGTGCATCCATTTTCCTGAAAAAACTTTACAAAAATTAGTACGATTAATTACTCTTTTCCATCTACTGTTTGATTTGAAAACATCAATTGTCTTGTTAAGTGTCCTAATTCTATTAATTATTAAAATAAATAATTTTTTCTTAACTTCAAAAGCCTGATCAACAATCTTCTCTACACTTTCCTGTTTCTTATAAAAAGCAGCTCTCTGTTTACCTTTCCTAATATTTTTTAACAAATTTAAAACCACCCTATTGCGAAACATTCGTTTACGAATGTCTCTAAACTGATTCTTCCTTCTATTCCTATACATATTATTCTCTCCTGCTCCAGTTGTAGGATTCTTTGAGGGTCTCTCCTTCCTTTTCAAATTTACTCTCTCATTCTCTTTTTCTACATGCTGTCCAACATTTTTTTTTTGAACGACATATGTTCCGTAAGAAAGACTTAGTTGTCTTACCAGGAGCTTTGTTCCTGTTTTTTGAAGTATTTGTTGTTGAAGAGTGCTGTAATTCTGTTGCTGTTTTTGTTTGTAACCGTATTTCATTTTTCCTTCTTCTTTGCCTTGAGGGCATCTTTTCTTACTCTTGAAATGTTGATTTCAATCTGTGTTAAAGAAAAAAATAGCACATTATAGACTACTATTATCAAACAACAAAACAATGACAAAAAGCAAACGGTCTATTCAGGGTTACAGATCAAGTGAGGATTCTCCAAGGGTGCAGAAGAGGTGAGACCTGTATTGAAGAGTGTAGTGGAAGAGAGGTATGTCCACAGGTACAAAGAAAGTGAGACCTGTGTCTAAGAGTGCAGTAGGAGATAAGCTTCATGAAGTCTAGTCCACTGCACTCTTACACACAGGTTTCACCACCTATGTTCTCCAGGAAAGGCCTCTCTCTCACTACAATCCTGAACACAGGCCTCACCTCGTCTGTCCCTCTGGACATGCCTCACCTCATCTACACAATCTACTTCCTAATCTAAGGTAACACAGGTGACATTATTGTGAAAAGATGAAATATATGTATTTAATCATGCAGACACTATTTATTCCTTCTCAAAAAATTAAAAGTCATTGTTTTCCACCAAAATCGTTTTTTAAATAATATTTTAGACACACACTGCAGGTCCTATGTATAAGCATTCAGTGTTCATGAGTGCAGTGGAGAGGACTAAGCTCCTCTCACCCTTCGACAAGCCTTACCTCATCTCTGTCCTCTGAACAGGCCTCAATGTATTGAGTATAATTGATAGTAAGTAGGTGCAGATGAGGTGACGCATGTCCAAGGGTGTAAATAAGCTGAGGCCTGTCTAAGCATGCCAATTAGTTGAAGTCTATTCAGGGTTGCAGATGAGGTAAGGATTGTCTAGGGGTGCACAAGAGGTATGGCCTCTATTGAAGAGTGTAGTAGAAGAGAGGTCTGTCCACGGGTGCAAAGAACTTGAGACCTGTGTCTAAGAGTGCAGTGGGAGATAGGCTTCATGAAGCCTAGTCCACTGCACTCTTAGACACAGGTCTCAGCACCTACGCTCTCCAAGAAAAGCCTCTCTCCCACTACAGTCTTCAACACAGGCCTCACCTCCTCTGTCCCTCTGGACATGCTTCACTTCATCTGCACAATCTACTTCCTAATGTGAGGTAACACAGGTAACATGATTGTGAAAAGGTCAATTATTTTTATGTAATCATGCACACACTATTAATTCTTTCTCAAAAATTTAAAATACATTAATTTGCCCCAAAAATGTTTCAGTAGTGCAATGAAAAGCTTATACATATGACCTTTTCTCTGTTTTTCAAATTTTATTCTAAAAAAAGATTATGAGGCCTAAGCAAGAGTGCAGATGTGATGAAGCCTGTCCAGGGGAGCACAAAAGGTGAGGCTTGTGTCCAAGAGTGCAGTGGACAGGACTAAACTGGAGTAGTGTGCAAAAAAAAGATGAGCCTCATTTATAAAGCCCTGCATCAGTTTTCCACTGCTGATGCGTCATTTTTTGTGATGCATCGGCGGCATAAAACATGTGCCTTGTTGCGCCATATTTAAAAAGTGACGCATGTAGGTAGATGCGTCACTTTTTAAACCTCTGCGCCACATTATACCTCTGTCAGGTGTAATGTACACAGAGGGGTCATTTCTCCGCAGAAAGCCTCGTAATAGTGACGCAGTGAAATCTATCAGATTTCACTGCGTCACTTTTAAGACACTGTTACGTCAAAATCTTGCGCCTGCCTCACAGCAGACATAAGACTGAGGCAAACGCTTTCACATGCAGCTTTCCCCATGTGAAAAGATGCATTGCTGGAGTACAAGCATTCCATTTCAGGACTGAAAACTCACTATTTTACAAAATACATTTCCTGTCTCTTGCAAACAATCCTACCAAGCATTACCAAAAAAATGACACAAACCAACAGCAAAGAAGCTCAGTGTGCTTCCTAATCTGAAGTAACACAGGTGACATGATTGTGAAAAGTTCAATTCTTTTATGTAATCCTGCACACACTATTTATTCTTTCTCAAAAATGTAAAACTCATTGATTTGCCACAAAAATGTTTTAGTAGTGTGATGAAAAGCTTATACATATGACCTTTTCTCTGTTTTTCAAATGTTATTCTAAAAAAAGATTATGAGGCCTAAGCAGGAGTGCAGATGTGATGAAGCCTGTCCAGGGGAGCACAAAAGGTGAGGCTTGTGTCCAAGAGTGCAGTGGACAGGACTAAACTGGAGTAGTGTGCAAAAAAATAGATGAGCCTCATTTATAAAGCCCTGCGTCAGTTTTGCGCTACTGATGCGTCACTTTTTGTGACGCATCGGCGGCATAAAACATGTGCCTTGTTGCGCCATATTTAAAAAGTGACGCATGTAGGTAGATGCGTCACTTTTTAAACCTCTGCGCCACATTATACCTCTTTCAGGTGTAATGTACACAGAGAAGTCATTTCTCCGCAAAAAGCCTCGTAATAGTGACACAGGGAAATCTATGAGATTTCACTGCGTCACTTTTAGGACACTTTTACGTCAAAATCTTGCGCCTGCCTTACAGCAGATATACGACTGAGGCAAACGCTTTCAAATGCAGCTTTCCCCTTGTGAAAGGATGCATTGCTGGAGTACAAGCATTCCATTTCAGTACTGAAAACTCACTATTTTACAAAATACATTTCCTCTCTCTTGCAAACAATCCTACCAAGCATTACCAAAAAAATAACACAAACCAACAGCAAAGAAGCTCAGTGTGCTTCCTAATCTGAAGTAACACAGGTGACATGATTGTGAAAAGTTCAAATTTTTTTATGTAATCATGCACACACTATTTATTCTTTCTCAAAAATGTAGAAGCCATTGATTTGTCCCAAAATCGATTTTTCAATAACATTTTAGAAACACAGTGCAGGTCCTACTATTTATTCTTTCTCAAAAATGTAAAACTCATTAATTTGCCCCAAAAATATTTTAGTAGTGTAATGAAAAGCTTATACATATGACCTTTTCTCTTTTTCTCAAATGTTATTCTAAAAAAGATTATAAGGCCTAAGCAGGAGTGCTCATGTGATGAAGCCTGTCCAGGGGAGCACAAAACGTGAGGCTTGTGTCCAAGAGTGCAGTGGACAGGACTAAACTGGAGTAGTGTGCAAAAAAAAGATGAGACTCATTTATAAAGCCCTGCGTCAGTTTTGCGCTACTGATGCGTCACTTTTTGTGACACATTGGCGGCATAAAACATGTGCCTTGTTGTGCCATATTTAAAAAGTGACGCATGTAGGTAGATGCGTCTTTTTTTAAACCTCTGCGCCACATTATACCTCTGTCAGGTGTAATGTACACAGAGGGGTCATTTCTCGGCAAAAAGCCTCATAATAGTGACGCAGTGAAATCTATGAGATTTCACTGCGTCACTTTTAGGACACTGTTACGTCAAAATCTTGCACCTGCCTCACAGCAGGCGTAAGACTGAGGCAAACGCTTTCACATGGGGCTTTCCCCATGTGAAAGGATTCTGACACCTAAGCAGGAGTGCAGATGAGATGAAGCCTGTCCAGGGGAGCACAAAAGGTGAGGCTTGTGTCCAAGAGTGCAGTGGACAGGACTAAACTGGAGTAGTGTGCAAAAAAAGATGAACCTCATTTATGAGGCCCTGCGTCAGTTTTGCACTGCTGATGCGTCACTTTTTTTGACGCATCGGCGGCATAAAACATGTGCCTTTTTGCGCCATATTTAAAAAGTGACGCATGTAGGTAGATGCGTCACTTTTTAAACCTCTGCGCCACATTATACCTCTGTCAGGTGTAATGTACACAGAGGGGTCATTTCTCCGCAGAAAGCCTCGTAATAGTGACGCAGTGAAATCTATCAGATTTCACTGCGTCACTTTTAAGACACTGTTACGTCAAAATCTTGCGCCTGCCTCACAGCAGACATAAGACTGAGGCAAACGCTTTCACATGCAGCTTTCCCCATGTGAAAAGATGCATTGCTGGAGTACAAGCATTCCATTTCAGTACTGAAAACTCACTATTTTACAAAATACATTTCCTGTCTCTTGCAAACAATCCTACCAAGCATTACCAAAAAAATGACACAAACCAACAGCAAAGAAGCTCAGTGTGCTTCCTAATCTGAGGTAACACAGGTGACATGATTGTGAAAAGTTCAATTTTTTTTATGTAATCCTGCACACACTATTTATTCTTTCTCAAAAATGTAAAACTCATTGATTTGCCACAAAAATGTTTTAGTAGTGTGATGAAAAGCTTATACATATGACCTTTTCTCTGTTTTTCAAATGTTATTCTAAAAAAAGATTATGAGGCCTAAGCAGGAGTGCAGATGTGATGAAGCCTGTCCAGGGGAGCACAAAAGGTGAGGCTTGTGTCCAAGAGTGCAGTGGACAGGACTAAACTGGAGTAGTGTGCAAAAAAATAGATGAGCCTCATTTATAAAGCCCTGCGTCAGTTTTGCGCTACTGATGCGTCACTTTTTGTGACGCATCGGCGGCATAAAACATGTGCCTTGTTGCGCCATATTTAAAAAGTGACGCATGGAGGTAGATGCGTCACTTTTTAAACCTCTGCGCCACATTATACCTCTTTCAGGTGTAATGTACACAGAGAAGTCATTTCTCCGCGAAAAGCCTCGTAATAGTGACACAGGGAAATCTATGAGATTTCACTGCGTCACTTTTAGGACACTTTTACGTCAAAATCTTGCGCCTGCCTTACAGCAGATATAAGACTGAGGCAAACACTTTCACATGCAGCTTTCCCCTTGTGAAAGGATGCATTGCTGGAGTACAAGCATTCCATTTCAGTACTGAAAACTCACTATTTTACAAAATACATTTCCTCTCTCTTGCAAACAATCCTACCAAGCATTACCAAAAAAATAACACAAACCAACAGCAAAGAAGCTCAGTGTGCTTCCTAATCTGAAGTAACACAGGTGACATGATTGTGAAAAGTTCAAATTTTTTTATGTAATCATGCACACACTATTTATTCTTTCTCAAAAATGTAGAAGCCATTGATTTGTCCCAAAATCGATTTTTCAATAACATTTTAGAAACACAGTGCAGGTCCTACTATTTATTCTTTCTCAAAAATGTAAAACTCATTAATTTGCCCCAAAAATATTTTAGTAGTGTAATGAAAAGCTTATACATATGACCTTTTCTCTTTTTCTCAAATGTTATTCTAAAAAAAGATTATAAGGCCTAAGCAGGAGTGCTCATGTGATGAAGCCTGTCCAGGGGAGCACAAAACGTGAGGCTTGTGTCCAAGAGTGCAGTGGACAGGACTAAACTGGAGTAGTGTGCAAAAAAAAGATAAGCCTTATTTATAAAGCCCTGCGTCAGTTTTGCGCTACTGATGCGTCACTTTTTGTGACACATTGGCGGCATAAAACATGTGCCTTGTTGTGCCATATTTAAAAAGTGACGCATGTAGGTAGATGCGTCTTTTTTTAAACCTCTGCTCCACATTATACCTCTGTCAGGTGTAATGTACACAGAGGGGTCATTTCTCCGCAAAAAGCCTCATAATAGTGACGCAGTGAAATCTATGAGATTTCACGGCGTCACTTTTAGGACACTGTTACGTCAAAATCTTGCACCTGCCTCACAGCAGGTGTAAGACTGAGGCAAACGCTTTCACATGGGGCTTTCCCCATGTGAAAGGATTCTGACACCTAAGCAGGAGTGCAGATGAGATGAAGCCTGTCCGGGGGAGCACAAAAGGTGAGGCTTGTGTCCAAGAGTGCAGTGGACAGGACTAAACTGGAGTAGTGTGCAAAAAAAGATGAACCTCATTTATGAGGCCCTGCGTCAGTTTTGCACTGCTGATGCGTCACTTTTTTTGACGCATCGGCGGCATAAAACATGTGCCTTTTTGCGCCATATTTAAAAAGTGACGCATGTAGGTAGATGCGTCACTTTTTAAACCTCTGCGCCACATTATACCTCTGTCAGGTGTAATGTACACAGAGGGGGCATTCCCCCGGAAAAAGCCTCGTAATAGTGACGCAGTGAAATCTATGAGATTTTTGACCTCTCAATACACCAGCTTATCCACTACAATCTTTCTTTAAATGACTTTTTCTTAACCATTCAAATTACTTCTTTCACATAACAGAACCATGCACCCTAACTTTCAGTTTTCAACTATCTGAATCCACCAATCATTGCTTGTGATTCAAGAGCACTGAAACTCCACAGGTTTTTTTTTGCAAACTCCTACTGTTCCAACTGCCATTTCATTCCTACACTTCATCTGACTGCACCAGAACCTCCTCTCACCATGTACTCTGTCTGGATTATTGGACATAGCTACATTCACTGTGCTCAAAGCAATGCAGCTACCAGAAATTTTCACAACCTTGATTTACCAAATGTGCACATAAAATGGATTGGCCAAAGAGGATTGAGATGTCATCAATTGATACCATTGGTGAAAACCTTTTACCATCTGCCACACCCTGACCTCATAATTTTGCACTACGGTGGAAATGACCTTGGCACTTTTAATGGGGTAGGTCTGGAGATGCTTTTAAAGGACACCTTTGGGCAATTGATGACAATTTTTCCACAAACTGCCATGGTATATTCCAATATATGCCAGAGACAGAAATGGAACTGGTCCAACCAATTTTGTCCACAATTTGAGAAAGCACGGAAACATGTGAATAAATCTATTTCTGCTTACATGAGAGACTATGGAATGGGTTCAATATACAACAAAAACCTGCGTTACAACATGCAAGATATCTACAGAGCAGATGGTGTGCACATCTCAGATGAGGGGAATAGAATATTCCTCCTGAATTTAAGAGTGTGCATTGGTACCTACTTGTAGGTACCTAAATCAGCCACAGAACCCAAAAGCTCTTTTCAGGGCTACCCTACCTCTGATCACTCTAAATGATTTTCTTTTTCTAACTTTTTTCACTATTTTTCACCAAAGTACGCTCCCCGGTATGCTTCCCCGTACGCGTACCGGGCGCTCCCCCCGCGAATAATAAATTATTTTTTTTCACCTATATGGGCCTCCTAAGACCCCCTCAGAAAACCTAGAGGGTCAGGGAGTGCCTCCCAAGCCCGCTTATACCCATTCCCAACGTTGTTTGTCCTGCATTTTCTGTCTCAAATCTACCGAAACACAAAATGTAGGACTCCCGTAGCGCTGCCGGTACGCGTACCGGGGCGTGCACCGGTGAGCGCTCCCAAAAATGTTAAAAGTTAATTTACATAAAAACCACTGGAGACACTTTCACCAAATATAGAATAGGCCATACTACATACCAGTCCCTACCATTTTCCCAAAATTGGTGGAATTCCATTGAGCCATTTGGCCTGTAGCGCTCTCTAAATATCCTGAGGTGAATTACTTGACAAAAACACATCTGAAGTGTTAGAATTTACAACCAATTAAAATGTTCCTTTCATTTTCTACTATTATTTCATGAGATTTGATTGGTTATGTACATGAATATATATAAAGAAAGAGAGGGAAACACAGCCATTTTGACTACTACTTCCTAAAGTACATTTCAAAAGGATTTTCACCGAGAACTTAAACTTCTTTTTCAAAGGTAAGATGTTATTTTGAAAACTGAAGTATGTTTTGCACTTTAAGTTAATTTGGAAAACATTTTCTGATAGTTATATACTATCCCTCTGTAATAGTTATAGATTGAGATAGGCTTCTCTGTTATAGTTATGGATGGAGTTAGGCTTGTCTTGCATAATTATGAATTTACTTAGGCTTTATGATATACACTTTTTTATATTTCTACTTCCAGCCTGATACCATACACTGCCCAAAGATAACTTCACTGTTAAAAAATCAAAACTACCTGTCTGAACTTAAACCCAACAGTGCCATATCTCTACTGATATATTTATTTTTTATGCAAATTACAGCAAGAAAATGGAAGGAGAGCAGAATATTTCCTTCAAAATTGTTCTGGAGAACAACGCTGAAAAAGTTATTGAAGACAATGATGACTTAAAGTTCAATGTGTAGAAGCAGTAGATTCGCTGATTGAAAATGAGGAAATTTCCGACAATGTGTTGTTAGAAGTTCTGTTAAATTTGGAAAAAGAATCAGAAAAATAAATTTATATTTAATAACCAAAAATAGTTCGAGACATTATTCATTTTTATATGTAATTCATAAACTAGTACCAAATTGATTATAATGTAAATTCAGACTTATAATATACTGTGCAACTTTTTTATGTTACATAGTAATTTTGCTCATAGTTACTTCCTTTCTCCCACTATATTATCTCCAATGTGTATTTGACATCTCTTTTTCATCTCCTGCCTCCATGTTCTTTCTGCTTTCCTGACAGACTATGATATGGATTCCATATACCACAATAACTTCTGTAACAACATGCAAGATATCTACAGAGGAAACGGTGTACATTAAATTTAAGACTCAGCATTGGTACCTACATGTTGGTACTTAAAACACCCAAACAACACAACAACTCTATGCAGAGCTACCCTACCTCTAATCACTTTAAATTATTACTTTCCTATTTCACTGGGTTTTCCCCGTGGTACGGTCCCCGGTACGCTCCCAGGTGCGCGTACCGGGCGCCCCCCCGCGAAAATCGAAAAAAACCAGCGGGACCCTTTTATGGCCCCCACATCAAACCTAGGGGGTCACGGGGGGTGTACCCTGCCCCCTTTTGGTCATTTCCCCCTTTGTTTTTTGCCACCTCTTGTATCTCGATCCTACCGAGACACAAGATGGCGGCCACTGCGGACTGTTTCGAATGTTTACAGACACCCGAGAGCCAATCAGCTTTCCGTGCGCAAGTCGCGTAGCGCGCCCGGTTTGCTCCCCGGTACACGTACCGGGGCGCGCTTATAGATATATATATTTTTTTAAACTCAAATTACTCAAAATCCTCTGGAGCACATATCCTGAGACATAGCAAAGGCACATCGGGCTACCAGTCCCTACAATTTTGTCAAGTTTAGTGAAAATCCATTCAGCCGTTCGAGCTGAAAGTGAGTTCGACCGCCCTATGGAAATTAACATGGGGAAAACACGTTTTGGGATCCCCCTTTTATCTCGGCCCCCGCTTGACAAATGCCCCCCAAACGTTCAGGGAAGGAGCGGAGCGCCGCAAGGCAAAGTTGAGGAAAATTTCAGGCAGATTCCTCAACCGGCGCGAAAGTTATTCCCAATAGAATGTTGCGATTTCCCTATGGAAAACAATCCTAACTATAACTACCTACCATATATATAAATATATATATATATATATATATATACAGGTCTTAGTCAAATATGCTGATATTGACAGGACGGTTTTACTGGGCGAAATAGCTGCAATTCATGATGAAATAAATACATTGGGTGAAGATGATGAATGTGATAAACTACTCAAGGCCTTCGAAAAGAGGAAGTGAAAATCGTTGATAGAAAGGCCTACAAATTCCAGAGGGATCGCAACGATTATGAGATGGGCCAGATTTTCACTTTCGCGCGTAAATATGATGATGCACGCAAAGGCACAGGCACAGCTAAACCTCCACCAAAAAATAAGAAACCACCAGATGCAACCAGGCAATGTCACATTAAGTGAATCTTCACTTACAACACTTAGTTCGGACCCAGAAACTGAATCTGATTCAGAACGCCATAGATCGGAACAGGCATCTGGCATCTCGAAACCCACCCCTGGACAGGAGATTGATTTTTTGTGCCAGGAAAGACTGAAAACTCTGAGATCCCATTCACGGGTCGGGAGAGGAGAAAATATCTCAACTACCAGAGGCGCCAGAGGCGGTGGGCGTCAAAGAGGAGGATATCAAAGAAAATGGAAAAGAGGTGGAAGGGGACAGGGATCTGTTGCCCCTCAACAATAAATAAGACAAACAATCAAACTGTCATCAATCTAACCTCGTTGGCCCTATCTAACAAAGATGAGGAAATACTCAGATTGGGATTAACGTACGCTGCACCATGTAATTTCAACTACCCAGCGACCAGTGACGTGTATAAAGCTGTGAGGAAATTAAAACTTCGCAAGTTCTTTGCATTAAAAGACAAACCCAAAAATATACGGA
Source organism: Lissotriton helveticus (assembly GCF_964261635.1). NCBI lineage: Eukaryota > Metazoa > Chordata > Amphibia > Caudata > Salamandridae > Lissotriton > Lissotriton helveticus. The sequence goes on along the minus strand of NC_136072.1, from coordinate 962,239,371 downwards.
TTCAGACACCAGAACAGGAAGATGAGACAATTGGCATGTCACAAGGCACCAGAACTATAACAGAATTGTGGTTAACTGAAGGGGCCGGCTATGAGCACACAAATGTAGTGACTACAAATCTCGACAAATTTGATAATAATGGAAACAGGAGTTTAACTGGCACGCATTTTAAACCTGCATCGACATTTTGCCCGATATTGCCCCGAGATAATCTTGACATGTTCCATGAAAATGTGGTAGCAGACCTTAAGGAACTACAGATACGTACAGGAAAATCTAAAAGAAAATTTGACAACAGGCTGCAACAATATATTGCACTTACCACTAAACTAACTAAGGAAAAAGATCTTATTGTAAGGAACAGTGACAAGGGGGGCAATGTTGTCCTAATGTCCAAAGCTGAATATGACAAGGAAGCATATGCTCAACTAAATGATCGCACATGCTATGACCGTATACAAATGAACTCATTAACTTCTATGAAATCGGAATATCATCATAAACTCTCTAGATGGAGGACTTCCAAATTACTATCTGAACCTGAATATAAGTACTTGAAAATTGACAATCCTATTACACCAGTGTTATATTTTATCCCCAAGATACATAAAAACCCTGTGCATCCGCCTGGCAGGCCGATTATCTCCGCCAGGGGAAGTTTACTGGAACACACTTCAGTTTTTATTGATTATTTTCTACAGGGTAATGTACAACAGTTGGGGTCTTATGTTCAGGACACGGGTGACTTTTTGTTGAAAATTAAAGATGTGGAATGGGTCACAGGTGATTGGCTAATCGCCTTAGATGTATCATCCCTTTATACAAGCATCACACGTGAGGATGGCATCAGAGATGTTGACCATTACCTATCTAGAAGGGGACCCGAGTTCTCTAATCATAATGCTATGTTAATTGACATGCTGAGATTTTGTCTTGAGAATAATGTGTTCCTTTTTAATCACCAGCTGTATCGCCAGTTGCAGGGAGTTGCAATGGGGGCCACAGTTTCTCTCCAAGCTTCGCGTGTTTACACATGGGGGCTTGGGAGGAACTGGTCCTAGGGCATGAATATCGCCACAATATTCGCAACAATTTGGTAGCGTGGTTTCGTTACATTGACGACCTTCTTGTGGTTTGGCGAGGTAGTGAGGAGGGAGCACTCAAATTCATTGAGGAAATCAATAACAATGAATTGAATCTGAGATTCACGGCAACTCTAAGCCAGGAGAGTGTCGTTTTTTTGGACACTGAACTGTATATTAGAGAAGGCCAGTTGGAATCCAGAATTTATCGTAAGGCTACTGCTGGCAATAGCATATTGCACGCAGCAAGTGCACACCCCTCCCATTTGATATCTAGTATTCCTTATGGTGAGATGTTGCGATTAAGACGTATCTGTAGTAACCCCGTATACTTGAAATTGGCCCAGGACCAGTGTACAACGCGCTTTTTGGAACGTGGCTATTCGAACCATGCGTTACAGAAAGCAAAGGACAAGTCCATGATACCCTCCCGAGATGATTTACTTAGCCAAGCTAGTAAAAGACAAAAAGCAAACACTGATAACACATCAGCAGCAATACCAGAGGAGGTGTCTTGTTTCCGTGTAATCACGGGATACAATAGACAACATCGCCAGATACGAAAAATACTTATTAAGCATTGGCCTTTGGTTACCCATGATACTACCATAGGCAATGGCCTTCCCAAACAGGTCTCACTCACTTTCAGTAGGGCCCCCTCATTGCGTGATCACTTGGTAGTCACCAACCCTGAACCCTTTGTAAAATCGACCTGGTGGCAAGAGCACAAGGGCTTTTACAGGTGTAAGACCTGCAAAGCTTGCCTCCATGGTCAAAATACCAAGACTTACAAAGATGGTTTCACCGACATTGACCACAGCATATCTCAGGTATTAACATGCAAAACCGAGTATGCAGTGTACATTTTGGAGTGTCCTTGCCCATTGAAATATGTTGGCAGCACAAAAAATGCTGTCCACTTATGAATTCTCCAACATCTACGGGCCATTTCTAACGGGGACAATACCTATCCAGTGGCCCGGCATTTTAGGGAATTTCACCAGAGTAACAACAGTGGGTTGAAATATTGGGTGATTGACTCCATTCTTAACAGCAAAAGAGGGGGTGACAGAGATACTAAACTGAGAAAATTGGAGACCAAATATATCTTACTATTAAATACCAAGTCACCATCGGGTCTTAATGTCACGGAAGATTTATATACGTATTTACCGTAATCTAAGTAATACCTTTATGTGTTAACAATACAGGGACCTTCCTCATTAAATATCTTTTGCCGTGATCACCCGGCTGGGGACCACTGGATACATTATAGCTAAATGTTTGGAAGGAAGGTAAAATGTTATTAACAAAGGAAATTGATTTTTTTAAATGAAATGTGCTGCTATTTTGTAGGAATGTGTTGTCTTGTTTTGATCACACGTTTTTAATATTTTGACTGTGTTAGGTCTTTATACCTAGTCAGCCTATCAATATTATTTACAAGGTGAATTCACTTTTGATATTTTACAAGGATTTTAGAAACTTGCATATCGTTGTGCTTTGAGGGTAACTTTAACATCAATGGATCATTGGAGACATACTATAGTAGTACGCTCCCCCTTTAATCAGTAATATGAATATGATGTATATTTACACAAATGTTACTCACTTTATGGTCTCCTAAATCAAACTGGTCGTTAATATCATAGAATTTTGGGTAGTCAAGTTATGAAGTCTGCAAGATTTACGGATTTTGCACAAATTGCGGTATTTGCACACAGAATAGCTAATTTGCACATTCATTGCGGATTTTGCACACATAAATGAGTCTATTTGCACTATTCATTCGGTTATATATGCATTTGCACTTTATTAAAACATTACTATGTCTCTACAATTTGAACCCAATACCAAAATACGGTTGACCAGATAGTTTAAGGGTGAGGCAAAATTAGGATTTACCTGATTGATTAATAACAGGGGTACACTAAACATAATTTGAATTTATATGAATTTTACTTTGAATCTAATCAGATATGTGAGGAACGTGTATACACCATTTTACAGTTTACATGTATATTAATGATCCTATTGTTGCTTTAGAATTTTCTTTGAACTCCTTTTTCTTTGAGTATTTTACTATGATGAAAAATGCCAAATTCAGTTGGATTATCAATATTAGTTTGTTTAATTTTTAACCTTATACTTCAGTATTTTACTGGTATACACATATGATATGCTTATTCAAGTCATACGTATAGTATGTTTTCTATGTCCTTGTTGCACTATTGACACGTGACATCATTACAATTATCACTGGCACTTTAAAAGGTTGCACCCGTCTAACAAACATTGTCATGTGAACAAGGCTCGTGGAGCCGAAACGTCTTTGACTAACCTGCACCGCAATAAACGGTAAAGGAAAACTTCATTGGTCCGTGAGCTTCTTTATGCCCTGGCTTGTGTTATCCCGGAGCAAGGCGAGACAGCGGAGTCCAGAATATATATATATATATATATATATATATATATATATATATATATATATATATATGTATATATATATATATATGTAAATAAGGGCTGGGTGCCGTGTAAGTAAAAGGTAAGGCATGCACTGTTGAGTTTCTACATGCCCTGGGAACTGACAAACAGCTCAATTGTACACCATTTCCTTCAAACATTGCTGCTTTTCACACAGCGGGTGCTCCCAGCTCACGAGGACGGAATCGCAAAAACACTTTTTTTCTCCAAAAAGACGTTGGGTACTCAAGGCTTAACATGTAATTTTGTTAATTTATTTTCATTTCTACGTGCCAACCCAAAGCTCGAATAGGTGTTTTGGCTCCCTGGCCTTTGTCAATGTCAGCTACCTACAGTAACAAGGAGTGTTATATATTAAAACGTTGTATTACTATTGAAAGAACCACTTAAACATATGCATAGACAGAGGGCTACAATTCCAGTTGAATCTTGTAAAGTTGTAAATCCAGGGCCCATTTTATAGTGTCAAAATGTAGCACACCTGTACAGGTACACAGATGATGTTACATTTTACAATGATACAATCAAATCTAATTAATCATTATTAAATCATTTTTAACTTCCAGTTACTCATGTAGTTCCTGGATATAATAAAATAATTATGATTAAGCTTGAAAAAAATACTTACAACCTCAAACTTCATGATTTTAGTAAAACAGATATTTTCATCCCATATTCCTTTTTTGGATATTTTCTATGAGGCGCATTCTTCAATAACATCATGCATAAAAACTACTTGAAGCAAATTATGATTGAACATTTAAAGCACAGGATCTATGAAAATGCCTGCAGTCTCCCGGTACTGATTATCTTATTTGATGTCCTTTATATTCTATTTACTAGAATGTATTATTTAAGCACTTACTATATTGGAATATCTCAAATTTCCTCTATAGTAGTTTCTATATGAAAATCAAATATGTCTCAGGAGTGGCCACAAATAGGCTACCTTGCTTCTTATGTGGCCCTGAATGGGCCTAATCATATAACTAATTACTTCTGGCACTTACTATATAGGAAGTGTGATGCAGATCACAATTATAATAATAGTATATCTATATCTATCTGCTTGACCTGGCTAACCCAACCTTCCTTCATACCAGTCTCTACCAATAATACTTTGCCTCTTGTCTGAATCAATTAGAACTCTGGTTTGTGAGAGAATAGTTCTGTGTCATAAACAAGGAAATTGTGTAAAAAGTGAAAAATGTGAAAAGAAGAAAACATAAACATACAGATACTAAAAATCCTAGCTTGCTGAGCACTCTGAGGGAATCTCTAGAGAATAATGTGGTTTCTCATTATCCTCCATGGATCTACAGTTCTTCTTCTGTATTAAGACCTATAGTGATTCTGGTGCGGATGTCCACTATGTACCTGAACTCCATCCGCCTCAAGAGCCTGAGTCTGCCCCGCCTCATTCTTTATGTTGTACCTGGTCAATGCAGAAACATTTCAGCTTGTCTCCCCTGCTTTGATGGACTTCTGGAACATGTCTTGCAACCGGATAAGAATTATCACGGTTGTTGATGCCTCTAATATGTTCTAAGACCCTCTTCTTAGCTTGATGGCCGTGCTCCCAACGTATTTCTTTTTGCACAGGTAAATGTAAATGGAAATGGAAATGGAAATGGAAATGTAAAGGTACATCAGACATTAAATTACAAAGTCTAAATTGCAATTCAGTAACTTTTTAATTTTATTTTTATCATTCCTGTCTGGAACCTGAAATTATTTTACCTGTGTGCTACATTTGCAGGCTTTGCACTTCATAACAAGGGTAAAAGCCTGTTATTTCAGTATTTCTAGGGGTTTTCTCTTGGAAGTGACTGTGGACCAAAATGTCCTTCAAAGAAACTCTTTTCCTGTAAGTTATATCTGGCTTGTCACACAAGTCCTTTCCTAAGACCTGGTCAATTTAAAGGATGCCCCAATTCCTCTCAACTATCCCTCAAATTTGTCTACATGCAGTCGAGAAGGTAATTATTAACTTCAGTCTCTCAGTTGTATTCCCTTCAACTGTCCTTGTTTCTTTCTTCCCCCAAAATGAAAGGAGTTTCCGTCTGTTCTTCTTCTCTGCTTTCTCACTGCCATTTCTGACTACCGTTTGGGCATAACCCCTCTATATAAACCTTATCAGGGTCTTTCTTTCAACTTTCTCCTAATCAGAGGGGAGGGGACAGTTCCATCTAGATCTTAAAAGTTCCTTGTAGGATACACTGTTTATCAGACATTTTGGATGCTGGCTGTGTGCATGCGAAACAGTATTTCCTGCTGTAGGCTTTCTGAATAGCTTGGTACATAACTTGTTATTATTGACAAAAACTATTACATCTAAAAAGGACACTTCCGTCCTACTGATTTCACTGGTGAATTTTAGATTTAGATCATTCTTGTTTAGAATTCTGATATATTCCTCTGCTTCAAATTGAGTACAGTGCCATAATATAAACTATAACCATACTATAAACAGATCGTCTATATATATTGCCCATAGGGCAATTATTTCTACCCATTTTTCAGTTGGGTCAGCCCAGGCCATGTGCCTCTCCCACCAGCCCACAAACAAGTTTGTGTAGCTGGGAGTAAAGCACATGCCCATGGCCATTCCCTGTTCCTGAAAAATATACATCTCCTCTTAAGAGAAAGATGTTATTTTTTTAGGCAAAAAGAGGCCATCTGTAATAGCATTTGGTTATGTTCCAAGTGTCAGCAGTCTACTCTTTAAGAAATATTCTAGTGAGGCAAGCCCTTTCTCAAGTAAGATACAAGTGTACAGACTGACACTATCATGGTGATCAGAATAAAATCCTCTTTCCATTAGATGTCCTGTGTAAGGCGAATACAATCATTGGTGTCCTGAATAAAGGAGCTCAGACCTTTAACAATGGGAGTTAGGAATGAGTCTACATAAATCAACGCCTTCTCCAAGAGACTCCCTTTTGTTGATAGATTGGATGCCCAAGTAGTCTCTCTTTATATTTGTGGACTTTTGGCAACTAGTAAAACACAGGTAACACAGGATAATCCACTTTAAGAAACTCATATTTATCTTCTTCTAAGATTCCTCTGCCTCGCCAGACATCCAGCAGGGCATGGAAATCTCTTATACTTGCATTGTACTGGTTCGTACATAACTTTCAGAGTCTCCCGTAGTCTTTGTGCCTCCTCATGGTATAGATCTTTCCTAAGTAACACCACATTTCCGCCTTTGTTTGAAGGCTTGATAACTAGGGATGGGTCTTTTTGTAATGTTTTGTCGGGTTCGTGTGTTCTTCCGCGGTCAAACTGAATCTTTTAATCTTCATTATTTGTCAACTCTCAGATACTCTTAATTATAATATGTCAGTATCCTTTATGGCCGCTTCATGTGACAGGCAATTGCATCAAACGGACTCCTGGGAATAAACTTGACTTTGCCTTGAAATCATGTCTCCCACTTTTTTGTTCTATTCCCAGATTATTTAGGAATCCCAATGTGCATCAGTTAGGGCACCCATTCCGGTGGTTCTTAGTGAATTGCATTTTGGCTGTTGCACGAATACGAAAAAGTCATAATCATCAAGAAACGTCTTTTGTTTTTTTCAGATATAACCATAAAAGTCATTCAAATATTAATAAAACTCCATGTATATACAAAATAAGCCAGCAGTGTGACCATTTCAAAATGGTTACAATATGATAATAGAGAAGAAACCCACTAACAGAATTATTCACAGATTGACCTGAGCCTGATGGCAGCCCTTAAAATACTAAGAGTATACAATACAGTATCAAATGCTAAAAGTTGTAAAAAAAAATAAAGTAGGTCTCACCCTCCTAAAACCAGCCTTTTTTAGAATAGGAATAATAAAAGATTTTCCCGGGGTCTCATAAAAAACCTGCAAAACCTGCAAAAGTGCATCATGTCTAACAGCTGGCAGAGAACTCCGCTCCGCCCATGGAGTGTGCAGAGTTTTGCATGGTATGCGCTCCGTGAAGTAAGCGTAGTAGGCAAAACTCTGCACACTCTTGGCGGAGCGGAGTTGGTCTCCAACCCGCCTCCCACCCGCACTATTAACAATTATGTTGCTATGCATGCAGTTTTCACGAAGAAGTCACGATGGAGGAAGAGGGCAGCCCAGGGATGCCGCAGATAAGGTAAGGAGTTTTCATAGTCTTTAAATCGTTTTTTATACACTAACACATAATTGTTAATAGGGTAGTGGAGCTACGTGGATTGTGCAGAGTTAGTTTTCAGCTCCTTTAGGCATTCCGCGTAGCCCCACTACGCCCAGGCCTAATCATGTACTGAGGAGACCGATGATTGTAGCCACAGGGCATGAGGTACTGACCTCTTGGGCACCACGTGGTTGGGCCAACAGGTAATGAGAAAGGTCAAGCATTAATCTGGTGAGTAAAAACAATCACGATTGCTTTTGATCCCCAAAATATATGGTTCAATGGTTTGTACGGTTTTTAATCTAATGCACATACGTACACTTGGCTTACTCAGCTCTGTTGTTTCTCTATCACAACAACATCACCAGCATATAGGATAACTGGCAAGATTAGCTTGCCCACCTGTGGACAATCAGCTCGTGTCTCCATGAGAACCTTCTCCAGGGAGTTAATATATAAATTAAAGAGAAATGGGGCCAAAATGCACCAATGGTGCACCCCTCTCCTGATTTCAAACTTACAGTTTACCTTGTGATCGTTTGAATAGCAGACAACTGCTTTAGTATCTCTCTGAAGGTCCCTTAAAAACAAGATAATATCCCTATCGATACCAGCAGAGGACAGCAACTGCCATAGCTTTGATTTATTTACACAATAGAAAGTTGAAGATAGATCCATACAAGCAAGGTGGATCGAACCGGTGCACGCCATGGTGTACTTGTTCAATACCATATATAAATGTAAACATTGTTCCACTATGGATTTTATTCTCATTCTCTCAGCTTACAAGTGTGTCTAAAACCATACAACCCACCACTTTCACCACAGAATCCAAGAGAGAAATAGGTCTATACTAAGGGAGCTGTCCCGATCACCTTTTTTAAAAACAGGGACAATGGTTGATAAAGTCCAAGAATCAGGACGACCAGCCTGGACCAAGGCATTAATGATTGCTGTCAATACAGGCATCCAAGTTTCCACTTTCATAATGTATAGATCTCAGGGAATGTTCCTTGGGCCTTATTTTAGACAGTCCCATGATACCAGCTCTTACCTCCTGGGCTGCAAAATGAATCTCAGATGTACCTTTCTCCCTTTCCTGCCCTTCTACCGGCATAGTGTCATTCTGAAAGATGCCCTCGAAGTGTTTTACCCAATCTTCCTTTAGGATGTGGACGACCATTAAATTACCAGTTTCTCCAGTTAAAAATGGGCTGTTAATGATGCACCATCATTTTGAGGAATTGCTTAAGGTACTAGCCTCTAATAATTCCAACCAGGCCTCCTCCTTCAGGACAGACCTGCACTTTACTAAGGATGTATTATAAACTCTCCAGATGTCCTTTACAGCCAACTGGCCATGAGGGGTCACTCCTAGGGCCTGTTTCAATTTCCTGGAGGTACTAGAGCATTCAAAATCAAACCATCTCGGTCTGGAAATGGTGGAACACCCACCTGGGGCCCGTAATAGCTTCACTATAATACTGGAAATGCTACTAAAGGCATCCAAGATGTCCGTTGGGGAAAGACAATTGGCAAACTCCCTATGACACTGAGATAAGAGGGATTCGAGAAACTGCTCTGGGACAATTTAACCCTACTTTAATATCCTCCCACCGTCTACAAATTTAAGAGGTATCCCCAAAGCCTGCTTAATAGGTTTATTAACTCGGGCCATCCTGTTAACACACAAACAGGGTTATGGTCACTAAAACACTCATCATGACTGAAACTGCCTAAATCAGGGAAATAAAAGGCTCAGAGACAAAAATGAAATCAATGATAGACTTAAACTCTCTCCCAATAAAAGTAAGGACAATATCAGTTTTATCTGGGAGCAGTTTGCTCATTGCCGAAATTAAATCAAATTCATTCAAAACGGCATTTAGGGCCATATGTATCAAGCCTTTTTCCCATTTGAAAATGGGCAGATTCTCAGAATCGGCCCGTTGTGAATTGGAAAAATCCTTTTGGGATGTATCATCCCAAAAGGCCATCGCAAAATAGAGAATTGCAAAATATGCAATTCTCTATTTTGCGAATACAATTAAGGAATTGCAAATTGCGATTCCTTAAATGATTTCTTAGGGCATGTAGGTGCGCAAAATATGCACACATGCATATTTCCGGGGTGCAACTGGGTGTCCTTTTGGTGCCCTTGCAACCTTGAAATTGCATTCTAAATATGTGTTTCTCTAATTAGTAATCGCAAATTGAGAATGTCTCCCCATTCATTCCTGGGGGTCTCCTAGCCCATAGAAATGAATGGGAAAGTATTCCTTATTTGCGAACCTCAATTTGCAATTCACGAATAAGGAATATGTAGGATTCACAACATTTTTAGAAAATCGTACATACATTTCATTTTGCGATTCTCTAATTGTGATTCACTAGAAATCGCAATTTGAGAATCACAAAACTCTTTTTTGATACATTTGGCCCTAAGTCTGATGCCCTGGGTAGAGTGTTCCATATGTAAACCTACATCTTGCGCACAACCCATTGTTTGCACCCCCCAATTTCTGATACCTCCGCACATATGAATATTAAAATATCCAGGTAAATATATGTGGTGGTACCCCTGCACCTCTTAAGATAATGTTCAGTAGTGCAGACCACAACAGGGTCATATTGCATTCTTCCCATGGACAGCAACAGCTCACTTTTATCGCTCAGGAGAAGCATCAACTGTAACTGTAAAAAAAAATCCTCCCAAATCCTGGTTTAATTCTGACCTTAATAACGAAAGACGGGCCCTCAGACAGTCGGAACGCTCTTGGAAGAATCATCCCTCCCCTGATAACTTGACACTCCTTAGACACGCCAGAGCCAATTACAAGAAACACATCTTCGCCGCAAAAGCTTCTTTCTTCCGCACACAACTTGACCAGGCCAAAAACCGGCCCAGAGAACTCGTTAGCATTATTAAAAAACAAACCTCCCTTGGCCCCCCTAAAATAACAGCCACTACCAAAAGATGTGAAGAAATCGCCAACTTCTTTTTGAACAAAGTCAACTCTATTGAATTATCCTTCTCTTCTCCACCTCTCCCATCCCAATCTACCATCAGCCAACAACACCCCCCTAACATTCCTACCTCACCATGCCCATCTGCCCCTCCGTGTCACGACCCCTCTATACCCCCACCAACTCTACTCCACCCTGACCCTATCGCTAAAGACACCTTTACCAAAAACAATGCAACCTGGATGGAATTTAAGCCAGTTTCTGAATCTACTGTCCTCAATATCATCTCTAAACTCAAACCATCTTCTCACACCAATGACCCTCTACCCGCCCAGTTTGTCCAGGAACTCAAACACATCATTGCCCCCATCTGGACAAATATAATCAATTCCTCCCTTGCCATGGCCCAGAATGGTGATGGATTAAACCCAGATCAGTTGACTGGGGGGGAGTGTTTGATTTGCTCAAACGCTCCGTCCATCATCCCCTTTTTTATCGGGTTGCGTGCCAGCATCCCTTCAACTTGTTCAAATCTCTCCCATCCTTAAAAACCCCACCGCTGATCCTAATGACCTGAACAACCTACGCCCTATCTCTAATCTTCCCTTCCTCTCCAAAGCCCTTGAAAAATCTGTACTTTTCCAGTTAGACAAACATATCACTTCCTTCAATCTCCTCGACGTTTTGCAATCTGGTTTTAGAAAAGGTTACAGCACAGAAACTGCCATGCTCAGTATCACTGATGACATTCATTGCTCTCTTGACAAAGGTGAATCCTCCCTCCTTATCCTCCTTGACCTCTCTGCGGCGTTCGACACTGTCCCCCATCCCACCCTTCTTAATACTCTTAAAGACCGCTTTGGGTTTGAGGGCATTGTTCACCAATGGTTCTCTTCCTATCTCCAAAACATATCCCAACAAATTAAACTCAGTCACTGCCTCTCCAAACCTCAACCTGTCTCACTTGGGGTCCCTCAAGGCTCTATCCTTTCTCCTACCCTATTTAATTTATTCATGGAACCACTCACCCTCATCCTTAAACAAGCTAATATTAGTTATCACCTCAATGCGGACGACACACAACTTTACTACAAGATTAAATCCCGCCATGACATCCATCTCCTCAACGATACCTTGAATAAAGTCCAAGACTGATTCCATCTCAACCATCTCAAATTGAATCCCAAAAAACCTGAAGTCATTCTTTTCACCCCCAAAAATTGCTCTCTGCCCATTCAAATCTGGATCAATGACATCAATGCACTCAACTGCTCCCTCTGCACTTCTAACTCGGTCAAATCCTTGGGCATCAGCATTGATAACAATCTTACTCTCATACCACACAATAAAAATGCTGCAAAAGGTGCTCTCTTCTCCCTTCATCACCTTAAAAAAATCAAACCTTTCATTCCTGCAGACGATTTCAAAATTGTTGTCCAATCTCTTGTACTTTCCAGACTTGATTATGGTAACGCCACCCTTGCTAGTACCCTAAAGTCCACCTTACCCCGATCAAATCGTTCCTCAACCTGGCTGCTAGACTCATCTCTGATTGTAAACGTTTCGATCATATTTCTCCTATCCTCAAAAACCTTAACTGGCTCCCAATTGAAGGTAGATCCACATTCAAGTTGGCATGTATTACTCACAAAGCCCTTCACCAGAACACCCCCTCTTACCTCTCTGACAAACTACAAAAAGCTGGGTGCTCCAGGTCCTTGAGAAGCACCAAAGCCCTCGTCCTCATCCCCCCGACACTCAACTGTACAAAGACACAATCACGTGCATTCTCTGGTAATGCCCCTACAATTTGGAACTCGCTCCCCAAAGATCTTCGCTGCAACCCCTCCTACCCTCTCTTCAAAAAAAGACTCAAGGTGCTTCTTCTAAACAAATATTGGGGCACCTAATAGTCCCTATTCTGATTCAGTCCTCATTTCATTCTCCTCAACCCAACCCGTCTCTCTTCTTTTCATACTACCTCCCCTCCTTCTCACTCTACCCTTTTCTCTCCTATCTTTCTATCCACCCTCATCCCCCCTACCTACCCCTAATTTACTCACTTTCCTCAATCTCCTCTTCTAACTGATATGTTTGTTCACATGCCAGTTTTTATTCATTCTGTAACTGTGTTCTATTTTGTTCTAGATGTTTAATTGTTCTTGTGTTTATTATGTGTACTAGATATGTATTCTTCTTATCTGTCTGTAAAGTGCTCTGATACTCCTGGGTCCAGTAGCGCTATATAAAACCTTTTAAATAAATAAATAAATAAGTACGGTGGAGGTGGAGGTGGTATGGCGCAAAAGGATGGAGCTACCTTTGATTTCTATTGAAACAAAGGTGGTGAGATCCCCCTTTCTCATCCTGATCTTGAGTGAGCGTCAGGCACAAAAAGGTTTTGTAGCCTTCCAAGTAAAATATATTCTCTACAGCCCAGGTTTAGTGGAGGCAGATCACATCAAAATGTTTAATGGGGAGAGGTGTGGCTCTGCAGCCAGGGCGACTGACGCTGGGCGCTGGGGATCACGGTTTGATCCCCGACTCTGGCGGCAGGGGTCTTCCCAGCACCATGCAACTCTGGGCAATAGTTTGCTTAATCTTCTGAACGGCTCCCAGCACCGAGATATCCCTTCGGGGGTGATTTCTAAAGTAAAGTAAAGTCCACATTTGTAAAGCGCACAATCACCCGTAAGGGTCTCTAGGCGCTGGGGGCCGTCGGGAAGATTAAGCGAGCTATTGCCCACAGTCACATGGTGCTGGGCTAACCTGCCGCCGGAGCTGGGGATCGAACCGTGGTCCCCAGATTCCAGCGTCAGTCGCCCTGGCCGCGGCGCCACACCTCTCCCATATACAAGTACTGGATCAACAAGACTAGCCTGTCAGGATCCCCAGTCTTAATCACAAGCCCTGCGATGTTCCATGAAATAAAGCTACACCCTTTACAGTCATTGGGTCCCAGATCCAAAGGCCGTGCCTTCCCCTGGTATGGTAAAATATCTATGGCCTGAGGGCCAACACATCGTCAATCACATCCATCTAGTGAATTCAGTCGAGTGAACCTATTTGCCAACGTTACTCCTGTGGTTAACTCAAGATGATTCCTATGGACCACGTCTTGAGGCCACCCCTGTGGATAGCTTAACATAGGAAAGTTATGACTCCTTGGACTTTAAAAGTAACCCAGCGGGAGTGCCAAATTGCTGAATTACACCTCCTCTAATTGGATTGCTCAACTATATTTAAAATATGATTAACCACAAATGAATTGGTAAAGTTGAGAATGACACAGTCCCCAGTCTAGGCTTTCTTGGCGCTGCCCACCCAATTGTATTGTATTGTAATTGCATTTATATAGTGCTTACTACCCCTGACTCTTGAACTCATAAAGGATTAGTGTTAAATTAGTATAGTGAAATATGAAAGTATTTAAAGTGATGGATGGGTTAGTCAATTTTTTGGATTCGGAAGGATAGCGGAAGGATAGAAGAGGAAAAAAGGTTTGTATTTATATAGCGCTTGTTATCCCTGATGGGGTGTTGAAGCACTTGTTTTGGCGAGTAACACGCTTCTCCGGAAACCCATAAAGGATTAGTGGGGAATTAGGATGGTGAAATATGAAAGTAATTTGAGTGGTGGATATTAGTCAGTTATTTGGAGTGAAAAGGATAGCAGTGGGATAGAAGGGGGAGAAAGGTTTGCATTCATATAGCGCCTGTTACCCTAAAGAGGTGTTAAAGCACTTTTCTGGCGAGTAGCAGGCTACTTCGGAACCCATTAAAAGGATTAGTGTTGAAACTTAGTATAGTGAAATATGAAATAATTTGAATGGTAATTAGGTTAGTCAATTATTTGGATTCGGAAGGATAGTGTCTGGATAGAAGAGGAAAAAAGGTTTGTATTTATATAGCGCTTGTTACCCCAATGGGGTGTTGAAGCACTTTTTTAGGCGAGTAGTGTGCTACTCTGGAACTCATAAGGATTAGTGTTGAATTAGTATAATGAAAAATGAAAGTAATTTGAGTGGTGGATATGTTAGTCAGTTATTTGGATTGGGAAGATTTGGGGAGGGGAAGAAAAAGGGAAAAGGTTTGCATTCATATAGTGCTTGTAACCCTGATGGGGTGTTGAAGCGCTTTATTGGCGAGCAGCATGCTGCTCCGGAACCCATAAAGGATTAGTGTTGAAAATTATTATGGTGAAATATGAAAGTAGTTTGAGTGGTGGATGTGTTATTCAGTTGGATAGAGCAAGGTAGCGGAGGGATAGAAGAGGGAAAAAGGTTTGCATTTATATAATGCTTGCATACCTCTGATGAGGTGTAGAAGCACTTTTTTGGCAAGTAGCATGCTACTCTAGGACCCATACTGGATTAGTGGTGAATTAGTGTAGTGGAATATGACATTTGAGAAGTGAACATAAGAGCCTGTTATTTTGGTTGAAAAGGATAGTGGGGGATAGGAGAGTGAAGGATTTAGATTGCTTTTTTTTGGAGGTCATAGCAGTAGGAGGAGGCTTTCGGATGAGTAAAAAAGGGTTGTGGAGGGGAAGAGTCAGAGGAAAGAGTTTAGAAAGGTTTGTTTTGGGGATCGGTATAGTAAAAGAGGTGTCAGATGATGCAAGGAGGGGTAGAGTAAGGGAGAGTCTAGAGAGGGTTATTTTGGGGATCATAGTAGTGGTATGGGGTTTGGGATAAATGAGAGGGTGGGTGTAAAGAATATATTCATATATGTATAGTGTGAGAAATAGGGTAGTGCATTGGATATGCTTTTCAGGAGGAAAGTAAAAAACACACAGATCCAAGTACATGGAAGGTACATAGATGCACAATGGAGGATGTACATGTAGACCAAAGATGCATTAGAAAAACTCAGATTTTTGTGTTTTACTGTACTTTTTTTAAACATAATTATTCTACAACTTTATACAAAGCAATACGCAAAGATAGGTACTTATTTATAGTAAAATCAAATGGTTCTACACGGAGGGATATGATGTAAATTTCTGTTTGCATATGGTGCTTATGTGGGGAAGAGACAATTCTTGAGCAGTTTTCTGAAGATAAGGTGGCTGTCCATGGATTTTATGTTGGGGGGTAAAGAGTTTCGTAGTTTGGCTGCTTGAACAGAGAAGGATGTGCCACTCATGTTTTTTTTTCTTGTATCTTGGGATTTTTAGGTTTGGTGCCATTTTAGAGCGGAGATTCCTTTGGTGAATGTGTTTGATGATTTTATTTCCGATGAAGAGCGGTCCCATTCCATATATTGCTTTGTTGGTGAGACAAAGCAGCTGGAACGTGAATCTTCTGGCAATGGGTAACCAATGCAGGGGGTATTAGGGCAGGTGAGATATGGTCTTGCGGTATGATATGCAAGAGTAGTCTGGCAGCCGAGTTATGAATCCGTTGTAGTCTTTTAATGGTCGTTAAAGGTTATCCATGGTAAAGGCTATTGGCATCATTGAGCTTGGACAGAACAAGGGAGATGGTTGCTTAGACCTTGTGTGGAAATCAAAATGAGGGGAAATTTGTTGCAGCATTTTCATAGTGACAAAGCTTGATCTTGCTAGTTTGCCCACTTGGGCATTCATCGACAGCTTGGAGTCCATGGTCATATTGAGGTTTCTTACTACCTTCGATACTTTAGGTGGTGATCCCAGTTCATCAGGCCAGGCGGCATGCAGGTCATAATGTTTACAATTGCCACATGTGAGTATTTCCGTTTTGGAAGCATTCAATTTGAGGTGGCTTCAAGGAATGACTTCATGTAGATGTTGAAAAGCATGGGCGAAATGATAGAGCCTTGAGGACCCCTGCTTTTGTGGTGTACGATTTGGATGAGAAAAGTGGGGTATGGATGACATTAGTTCTATTTCGAAGTTAGTACGTGATCCAGTCTGGAGCAGTCATCTCTATTCCAGCTTCATAATGTCTTTGTTTCAGAGTGTCATGGTCAAATGTGTCAAAGGCAGCCGAGAGGTCCAAGAGGAGAAGCACAGCAATCCCGCTGCAGTATACTGTGTTCTTCAGGTCATCCCAGACATCAAGGAGGGCAGATTCTGTGCCTCTTCCTGGACGGAAACCTGTTTGCAAGTCTGAAAGTATGTCATTCTCTTCAATGAATTTTGACATCTGGGCGAACGCTGCTCTTTCTATAAGTTTGCCCTTGAAAGGTCCATTTGTACTGGGTCTGTAGTTGTCAGAGTTCAACGGGACTACGTTTGTTTTCTTCAGTAAAGGGCGTATATATGACTTTTTGAGTTCTTCAGGAAATATTCTGGTATTTAGGGAACCATTATTGATTCTTCTTACTGGAGTTGCAGCAGCCGTTGTTAAAAGAATTGTCTTGGAAGTTTGTGGTGTACATGGGTCAGAAGGGCAGCCAGCAGGCTGCTTGCTTTGATGAGGGCCATACGTTCATCGTGTGAGATGTGTTGGATGGAACAGATAGGCTGGGTTAGAGTATTCTTGGATTGTTGTTTTGTCAAAGGGTTAGTGCTGGTGCTTTGTCTCTGTTTTAAGTACGAGTCCAAAGTGTCTGCTTTGTCAGTGTAATGATTTGCCAGTTTGTCTGTGAAATCTTGAGTAACAGAATGAGTTTCTTCTAGGCAATTTGGTTTGCGAAATTCATTCAGCATTTTATAGAATTCTTTATTTGCACATTTAGCATTTTGAATTCTGTCTGAATAGTACCTTTTCTTAGCTTTCTTGATAGCTGACTTGTATAATCTGTTAACTTTCTGGAGGTGAAGTTTGTCTTGTTTGGCATTGTTTTGAGCCAGGTACATTGCAGCTTTCAATTTTTTTTAATGTCTTTTATCTCTATGTTTACCCAAGGCGCTTTTTTTCTTTTGTTCTTTTGTGTCATTTTTGAGTGGTATCAGGATGTCAAAAGCTTCCTGTAGGCACTCATATAGTTTTTTAACAGAATTTAATGTTTCCAGATTTGTACTGGATGTGAGTAGTGTTCCAAATGGAGTTTGTTTCACGGTCGATAGGTGGAAGGATGTAAGGTAGTTTTAGGTGAGTCACCTAGTGTTGTTTTATGTTGAAAAGCAATCAAATGGTGGTCTGACCATGTGACTGGTGTTATAGTTTGAAAGGTAACTAGTTCAGTATTAGCAAAAATGACATCTAGGATATGTCCAGCGATGTGTGTGGGTTTGGGGACAATCTGAGGCATGTTTAGGGCTTCTAGGCCAGTGATTATTGTTTTTGAATGGGTCATATTGGGAATGTCGCCTTGCTAGGTGGAGGTGTGTAAAGGAGTAGGAAGTAAAAGAAGGAAGATGGTGTAGGATTGCTTCTGGTGAGCAGAGCATCAAATTTCTTTATGGTAATGTTGTCAACTTTAGTGATATGTAAAGTTTGCCTGAACACAACAGCTAGACCACCTCCTTTTTTGCCTAGACGATTTTGGGTGATGGTTTGATAGCCAAGAGGAACGGCATCATGCAGGACTGGAGCCATATCATCTCCCAACCATGATACAGTTACGAATAGTATGTCTGTTTTGCATCAGTGAGAGGTCATAGATGTGATATTTATTTTGAGAGAGGCATTGAGCATTTATTAGTAGACAGTTTATAGAATGGGCTGTGGTGAAAGTGAGACTTTGTTTTGCAGAAGAGTGATTAGTATTTTGTGGGTTTGTAGCAGGTGTGTTTTTAGTGCTGGCATTAGATGTGTTTAATCGTGTAGCTGTTCTGTATCATGTTCCTCATACAGCATGC
Organism: Lissotriton helveticus; assembly: GCF_964261635.1. NCBI lineage: Eukaryota > Metazoa > Chordata > Amphibia > Caudata > Salamandridae > Lissotriton > Lissotriton helveticus. The sequence continues at coordinate 962,220,943 of NC_136072.1, read as the reverse complement.
TAAGAAGGCATTTTGATGGGTCTGTGTGTGTAGGTGGTGGAAACAGTGTTTGAGAGTGAGTTGGTGTCCTGTGTTATTTTAGTGGCGTAACATTGTTGTGCAGTAGACATAGGGAAGTGAAGTTGTGAGGTGTGGCATGTCGCTTATATTGTTTGCTTGTGTTTAGGGCGGAGGGTGTATGAGTGCTGGGTTGTTGTGCAGCATGTGGGTCATGTAGTAACACTCTAAATTGACCAATTAATGAGAGGCGTTTTAGAAGAGTTGCTATGTTGCTGTATCTGTGTTAGGTGTGGTGGAAGAGAGAAAGCTTGGCTTTTGTGTCTGTTCCTTTGTGAGGTTTGAAAGTTGGGTGTATGTTTGTATTTCGTGATGGTAAATATTATGAGGTGTTGCGTTTGTAAGTTCTTATTGTGTTGGTGTGCGTGATATCTTTTGTTTTTGAGGCGTCGTGAAAAGAGTTGCTGGTGTATTTGTTTTATGTGATGGATTTGTTTGTATGGTATTGTTTGTGAGAGAAGGTTGGAAGGTAGAGGGTGGTGATATGTTTATGAGTAGAGTGTATGTTTTGTGTAGGAGGGAATGAAGTAGAGGTAAGAGTGTTTGTCTTAGACTGGTTTGTTGCAAGAGTGAAAAAGTATGGTGTTGTGCAGTGTATGTGTTGTGCGTTTGTATTATTATGGTAGAAGGAAGAGGAGGGTGTTGGTTGGCTAAAAAATGATGGATGGCTGATTATACGTTTGTTAGTGACAAACGTGGTCTGTTAGGAGTAATTAGAGCAGGGAGTGTGTGTCTGGATGGAATTTAGTTAAGTATGGTGTGGAATGGGGTTGTGTTAGTGATGAGTGAATTGGTTTGTGGTATAGGATAGAGTTGTGTATTGTTTGTAGGTGATGGTGGAAATGTGTGGTAGCTGGGATAGAAGGGTGTATAGGTGTGGTTTGTGTGGTTTTGTAGTGGGTTCTGAGACATGGATTTGTGCATAGTGTTGTTTTCCAGAAAGTGTGTGGTGTACATTTGGTGTGGTGAGTGTGTCACTCTGTTTGTGGATGTGGATGGTGTGGGCTGGGTATTACTGAATGGGAAAATGGGCCCATTTCTGGCCCTACCCCCGACCAGTCTCAAACAGGCTCAAACAGGCAACTGCCCTAGTCCTCTCTGCCTTGGCCTCTCTGCCCTTAGCTTCGACGCTCTAAGCCTTGGCCTTGTATAGCCCTATTAATCTGGTGACCCCTTCAGCCAATGAGAACCCTATCCCTAGCCCTAACACTATCCAATCCCAACACTAGCCCTAAAATCTAGAACCAATTGGAGACCAGGACCCTACAGCCAATGTTAGCCCTAGTCCAAGCACCCAATCACACCAGAAACCCTAATCTCTACTTCCAATTAAAGGCCTAACCCTCACCCTAGTTCCACCCTAGTCAACAACAAACAATCACACAGGAAGCCCTAGTCCCTACTTCCAATAGAAATCCTGACCCTAGCCCTAGTCCCAACCCTACATTAATTGAGTCACAGACCCAGAAACCAATCAGGAGTTGGACCAGGAAATGCCTTGGGCACAGGTGGTTGGATAGTGATTCGCACGGGGTGTGGTCGTACAAAAAGAGGGCTCGGTAACCGCAGCCTGATTATGTTCTGTGTCTATCTGCCCAAACATGTACATCCGGACTGATGCTTATGGACCTTGTCGTAAATCAGAAGAGCCCTATATGGTGGGGGGAATAGGTGATCAACACATACGTCAGGTGCCCAGTTCATTCTCTTTGTCCAAAACCCTCACAGCTCGCTGTAAGAAGGCATCCATCGTGCTCACCATATTCGAAGGGTATTTTGAGGTGCCCCCACCACCATCCTCCATTTACCCATGGTAGGGGCTATCAGGTCAGTAGATCATAAATGAGCAGCCAATCCCAGCAAGTGCCCTTCAAACCCCTCCGTGTTCCACTCCAATACAAACTGGACTTGTATGGGAGGCGTTACCAACAAGCCAACAATTACAGTGTAAGGTCCATACACCGGTTAAGAGGAAAGAGGACTCTTATCTGCGCATCACCCTGAATGCGTATCCAAACTCCGGTATGGGTCCCAAAATCCCCTTCTGTTCTCTGTAAGCCATACTCCACTACCAGATACTGAGATTCTGGCAGAAGTAAAGGCTGAAAGTCAAGGAGCGGAAAAACAAAAACCATGAGGTAGGGCCCAGCCTCTGATGGGCCCCCCTTAGCCCGGGTGCAGCCCGTGTGCGTCCAGCACCTTGGGAGAAGTGCTGCATCATTATGGTTCACTGCGTGGGTCGGATGGAGGCTTACTCCTTCTCCTCCAAGCGCAAAAATTAAGCAAGTGGCCAAGCAGTTGAGGAAAATCAGATGAAGCATCTCACACCGCGGGAGAAGTGCCACCACCTTTATGGTGCGTGGCGCGGGTCAGATGGAGGCTAACTTTTCCCTTCAAGGGCAAAAAAAACGAAGCAAGCGGCCAGGCATGTCAGCAAAATCCAATGAGTCGTCGTTAAGAAAATGTAAAGATCTATGCGTGTTTGGGTGTAATCCCAACCTTTTGAGGGGCAGAATAATAATCTTTTTTGTAGCATAGATTTTTCACCTGCAGTTAATTCACGGCCAGACAGGTTAATGATGGTGAGATTCTGAGATTTTACTTATGATAGTAGGTTTTCTTGCTTCTCGTGGCCCTTCCTTGTGGTGCCGAGTTTCCTCTCTTTGAGCCTCTCATTATCTTTCTCCTGGGGACTCCAGGGGCCTTGATACCTTCGCCAGTTTTCTTTGATGAGTTGAATCTCCTGGCAAAAATGTCCTCCTATGTTCCCTCCTACTGTTTCTCGACTTCTGGTTGGGTCAGATTCTGATTGATCAGTTTCAACTTCAAACTCTGAAGTGTCTCTCACATCTGCTGCATTTAATTTTCTAGTTTATTGCAAGGCCCTGCGTGGAACATCATACGTTTTTGCCAAAGTCAACACTCTCCTAGTCTCATAATCTCTAAGGTCCCTTGCAACTTTGTTTTCTATGTTAAATGTAGTTCCCATAGGTTATTAGGCTTGTCTTCATCTGCGATCTGAGTCATTCCGATGTTTGTTTGTCAGGGTTTTGTGCGATCTATTCTTGTATTTTTTGTATCTCTTCCAGCTGTTTATTTCTATAGCTTTTTGCATATTTAATTAGAATCTCTACCATGACCTTAGCTGACTGAGTTGTGAATTCTGCCCATTCCTTCAATAATTCAGGGTCTGGTTTCTCATATGTCGGCATGGTATAAAATCTGAGGCATACCTACGTGCACAAGTCACTAAGAAAGCCAAAGGTTTAAGTGGAGTTATACGTTAGTAAGGTAGTACAATTTAAACGCACGTTTAAAATACTTTGTAGAAATTTTAGATAAAAAAAAACAAACGTTTCCTTGGAGCTATTGGTTGGTCTTCTAACATTAAAAAAAAAACTTGGGCATATTACCAAGCAATAGCGATAATTATTGCTATTGCTTGGTTAGAGACAAAAATTTACCGCTGAGCTGCGGTGATTTTTATCGCAGATAAACCTTGGTATTACCAAGGTTTATCGCAAATGCGATAAAAAACGGCCGCAATGCATGAAAATCTCTGAAAAGTCAGCGATATTCATGCATTACCGAGCTAATGCTCTTAGCCATGTTATCCACCTCCCATTGGATAACATGGCTAAGAACTGCTCAAGGGTAGGTGTTAGCTTTTGGAGATATTCGCGCTTAGCGCGAATATCTCCAAAAGTTGGTAATAGGAGATAGCGATGTTAGCGACTGTTTCCCGTCGCTAACATCTTGGCACGCCCACTTTGCATGTCATTAGTGATAAATATCACTGACATGCAAAGTGGGGCCCAAGATGGTCGCTATCTCCTACTAGCTGTCGCTAACTGGTGTTAGCGACAGCTTGGTAATAGGGAGATAATTTTATCTCCGCTTTCTTGGCTTTTAAAGCCAAAGAAGCGGAGATAAACCCCCTTGATAATATGCCCCAGTGTTTTAATAGCAAAACATTTTGAAATTCACCAGTTATATGTAACCTAAATAAGTATTACTTGCAATGCCCTAGATTTCATATGTCACCAGTGATGTAATATGTGAGGGCATAAGTAGTGCAACATAGTGGTGCAGGTCAGTTACTATAACTGGTGATTTCGGTGGTTGTTTTGTTTTAAAACTGTCGATTTTTATTATAAGAAAAATGTTACTGTGGGAGGCAATCATGTCTTTTTTTCATTAAGCAATAATACATATACATTAATTAACTCAATATTTATTAAATAATTTACGTTCTGTAACGTTTTATAATGTTAGTTCGATGTTAATAATGAATACTTGTTATTATTTTTTATTTAGATTTTATAATCAAGCATTTTTAATATTTGCAGGAATTGATTTACCTATCAGTAAATCTACACTTGTAAATGCACCTTTTTCAATAGGTCCTAGGAGTGCAGTTTGATGAGTAGAAGAGAAGGGCGGCCAACTTAATCCTATCACCCAGTCGACCTATCATCATCATAAACTCCTGTGAAATCAAAGAGTTGCTCTTAGATTTAACTGCTCTTCTAGTGTAAAAGTGATTGTTTGCACTAAAATTGGTTATAACAGCCTGTTGTAACGCACCTCAAAAGGACATCTTCAAAAGCAGTAGGTTCTGCAAAACTCGGCAGTAAGAGATCTTTGATCAGCCTCTCTGAGAAGCAGCTTTTGATTCCCTCCAAAATCCTCATTAGGAAAGCTGAAAGAAAGTAATTTCCATCTATTGCATTCCCGCTATGGAATTCGCTTTCAGATGGCCCTAGACAGGGCACATATTCTCCCATTCCGAAGAGCTTTAAAGACTAATTTAGTTGATTGACATTCACAGGATTTACGCTTAACTCTAGCGCCCTGGCACTCTTTGGTCTTTAGTGCATCTGAGACTCCTCTTATAACAAAGTTCGGCAAAATGTACCGTCGTACCCATCACGAACTTGCAGTTCAACTTATGCAAGTGCTTTCGACTTTGGATCAGTCTCCAAGCCTTTTATACAAGATATGGACTTAAAGCCATATGGGGACAAGTTGCAGGAATACATTTAGAGGGCAGACCTGGCTCTTATTTGAACAGATTGACGAAATGGTCCCAGTTGTGGTTGTTAGTGGACTCTGGGTTCAAACTTAAGAACATTTCTAATAAAATATTTTGTAGGTGGTAAAAAAGGTGCAGACTGTACATTTGACCGGGAGAATATCGAGATATAAAGATTGAAATAGTGGCTACTGTGGATTAAGTACTGAATATAATAAGGGCTGCGTCGTTAAAGGAGAAGAAAGTACAATGCTGGTATTAACAATTCGAAAATAATATAAAAGTTGCTCCCAATGGAGCCCCATGATTGGGAGTATGCTTATAGAAATAGGTGTTTGTTTATATGTGTTATCTAGCTTTAAAACCCTCAGTTTCCGCGTAGTATTTAGCTTTCATTCACATCTTTGCATTAAAGTATCCCAGCAAATATTTTTGGTGGAAAACCTTTACTGCAAGCAAAGCTGCACTAATTTAAAGCTCAGCAAACTCTACAAATTATATAAGGTATGAAGTTTGCCAATTCCAGAGAAAACGGAGAAACTTACCTATCCCAGTATCATGGTAAGTATGATTGGAGGTGGTGCAAACTTTTAATTTCCTAACAGTCACGTTGGCATATCATGGTAAAATGCATTATTTGAGAAGCAGAGCATGAGGGGGCTTAAGAGGTAGTGGGAAGAGATAGCAGTGGGGATTGTTAAAAGACAATATAACTAACAGTTTTAAGAACTTCAAGAGCGTGTGTGAGAGTGTGTGTTTGTGAGTATTTTTGTGTGTGTGCAAGTAAAAATCCTAGCTTACATCCGACAGTCAATCAATCAATCAATCAATCAAGATACTTGTAAAGCGCACTACTTACCCCTGAGGGTCTCAAGGCGCTGAAGGTGGGGGGGGGGGGTGCTGCTACTGCTCGAAGAGCCAGGTCTTGAGGAGTCTTCTGAAGGTGAGCCGGTCTTGGGTCAGCCGTAGCTGGGTCGGAAGGGTGTTCCAGGTCTTGGCGGCGAGGAAGGAGAAGGATCTGCCACCGTAGGTCGTTCGTTGGATGCGGGTGACGGCGGTGAGGGCGACGCTGGCAGAGCAGAGCTGGCGGGTGTGGTTGTGTAGAAGCTGAGTCTGCTGTTCAGGTAGGCTGGTTCGGTGTTGTGGAGTGCTTTGTGTGCGTGGGTAAGGAGCTTGAAGGTGATCCTCTTGTCGATGGGGAGCCAGTGGAGGTTTCTTAAGTGGGGGGTGATGTGGCTGCGATGAGGGATGTTGAGGATCAGGCGGGCGGAGACGTTTTGGATGCGTTGCAATCTTTGTAGGTGTTTGGTCGGGATTCCTGCATAGAATGCATTGCCATAGTCCAGCCTGCTGCTGACGAGGGCTTGGGTCACAGTTCTTCTGGTTTTGGTCAGAATCCACTTGTAGATCCTGCGGAGCATGCGGAGGGTGTTGTAGCAAGAGGAGGAGATGGCGTTGACCTGTTTCGACATGGAGAGGGAGGAGTCGAGGATGAATCCTAGGTTGTGTGCGTGGTCCGTTGGGGTCAGTGCTAATCCCAGTGTGGTCGGCCACCAGGAGTTGTCCCAGGCAGAGAAGGTGGGGCCGAGGATGAGGACCTCTGTCTTGCCCGAGTTCAGTTTCAGACCGCTGCTCCTCATCCACTCGGTGACGGCCTTCATTCCCTCGTGGAGGTTGGTTTTGGTGGTGTGCGGGTGCTTGGTGAGGGAGAGGATGAGCTGGCTGTTGTCGGCGTAGGAGATGATGTTCAGGTCGTGCTGGCGGGCCACTTATGCGAGGGGGGCCATGTAGACGTTGAACAGGGGTGGGCTGAGGGATGAGCCCTGGGGTATGCCGCAGATGATGTCAGTGGCTTCGGATCGGAAGGGTGGGAGGCGGACTCTTAGGGTTCTGCCAGAGACGAAGGACGAGGTCCAGTGCAGGGCCTTTCCCTGGATTCCGGCTTCATGGAGTCGTTTCCTTAGTGTGCGGCAGCAGACCGTGTCGAAGGCGGATGAAAGGTCCAGGAGTATGAGGGCTGATGTTTTGCCGTTGTCTAGTTGGCACCTGATGTCATCTGTGGCAGCGACGAGAGCTATTTCGGTGCTGTGGTTTTGTCTGAATCCGGACTGCGACGGGTCTAGGATGTTGTTGTCCTCGAGGTGGAGGGCTAGTTGCATGTTGGCGATTTTCTTGATGACCTTCACCATGAAAGGGAGCAGGGAGATGGGCCAGAAGTTCTTGAGGAGGGCGTTGATTTCTGCGAGCTTGCAGCTTTCTAGGAATGTCGCTGTCTTGAAGGAGATGTTGATGATCTTCCGTAGTTGGGGTGCGATGGTTGTGTCTGCTTTGTTGAATACGTGGTGTGGGCAGGGGTCTAATGGTGATCCTGAGTGGATGGAGTTCATGACCTTGCATGTCTCGTCGTCGTTGATGTAGGACCAGGAGGACAGGCGGTTGGTGCCTGTGGTGTTTGTGGGGGTGGGTGAAGTCTGCCGTGGTCGGGGCGGTCAGGGTGTTGATGCTGTCATGGATGTCAGCGATTTTGCGATGGAAGAAGGAGGTCAGTGAGTCGCACAGATCTTGCGAGGGTGGGATGTCGTTGGTGTTGGCGATGGGGTTGGCGAGTGCCTTCACTATGCTGAATAGCTCTTTGCTGTCGTATGCGTTGTTGTCCTGGCGGGCTTTGAAGGAGGATCTCTTGGCTGTTCTGATGAGTTGGTGGTGCCTGCGGGTGGCATCCTTGTGGGCTGTGTGGCTGTTCGGTGTGCGGTCGTGTAGCCATTTCTTCTCCAGTTTTCGGCAAGTACGTTTGGAGGTCTGGAGCTCTTCGGTGAACCAGGTGGCTTTCTTGTTGGTGTGGTTGTAGGAGGGTTTGTTGAGTGGAGCGAGGGTGTTGGCGCAGTCTTTTATCCACGGTCTGAGGTTGCGGGCAGCGCCGTTTGGGTCGGTGGGGTCAGTGGGTGTGTTCTGACCGAGGGTGGAGGTCAGCTAGTCTTCGGTGACTTTGCTCCAGCAGCGGCGTGTTAGCTGTTGGGTGTGGTGGTGCATGGTTGGTTTCTTGAAGGTGAAATGGATGCAGCGGTGGTTGGTCCAGTGGAGTTCGCTCGTGTGGTTGAAGGCGACATGGGTGCTTGTGGAGAAAACGGGGTTAAGCGTGTGGCCGGCGGCGTGGGTGTGTTCGGTGACGAGTTATTTGAGGCCGAGGTTGGCGAGGTTGTCGATCAGATGTGGCGGATTTGGCGTCGTTGTCGTTCTTGAGGTCGAAGTTCAGGTCACGAGGAGGATGTAGTCCGTAGAGGCGAGTGTGTGGGTGCTGGCGAGGTCGGCGATGGAGTCGCTGAACAGGGCCCGGGGTCCAGGGGGTCTGTAGATGAGTGTTCCTCTGAGGGTGGTGTTGGAGTCGGTGTGAATGCGGAAGTGCATGTTTTAGGCGGTGTTGAGGGTGTTGTCTGCGTGGGTGTAGACCCGGAGGGTGGACTTGTGGACAATGGCTAAGCCTCCTCCAGTTCCGTTAGTGCGATCCCTGCGGGTGATCTTGTAGCCGTCCGGGATGGCTATGGCGATGTCGGGTGCCGCGGAGTCGTTCCACCAGGTTTCGGTCAGGAAGGCGACGTCTGAAGTGGAGGTGTCGAGCAGGTCCCAGAGCTCGACGGCGTGTTTGCGTGCTGAGCGGGTGTTGAGGAGTATGCAGCGAAGGTGGTTGGGTCCGGTCCTTGGGGGTTTGGTGGATCTGTCGTAGGTGAAGTTGCAGGTGTGGCAGGAGAAGGGTCCGTGGGTATGTTTCAGGGCAGCCTGGAAGCAGTGGTGGTCTCGGCCGGTGTTGAGAGCACGGAGGGTGGTGCCGTCATATCAGAGTCTGGCATTGTGGCGTGTGCGGAGTCCAGGGGTTCTGGCGCTGGGCGCAGTGCAGGCGCGGACGGGCTCAGACATGCTTGCAGAGACGCGTCCCAGCAGCACCCGCTGCGACGGCACAGCAGCCGCCATTTAAAGCATGGAGGGAGGGAGGATTGGCTGGGAGGAGGGAGCGGGGTGCCGAATAGGATGCAAGGGGGTGGGGCCACAGGGGAGCAGTGGCGGGAATGGCGGGGATACAGAAGGAAAAAAGTGGGGAGGGAGGGGGAAAACGCGACTGCAATGGAGCAAAAAATGGGGTTAAAAACAAGCACAATGAAAATAAACAGGACACCAATTTATTGGACCAGAAACCGAGGCAGTGAATCACTCACACCAGGGGAACAGCAGCAGTCAGCGCCGGTCAGGGGGACAGCAGGGCAAGTACTCACGCACAGAGCAGCAGCAGGGGGAGAGGAGCTGGAACACAGGTGGAGGTGTGGGGCAGGTGGGGAGCGGCCTGGCCTGAACAGGGTCACCTCACCATACCCGAGCAAAGGCACCTGTATTCAACTATTTAGAAGAGAATACGTTTATTTGGGGGTAGGGGGTGTAACATGAGATTAAATAGGTTGTCATTGAGATGAAATTTTCTGTAGTTCCTTTGTCGATCAATAAATTGAACTGTTTTGTTGGGGGTGCAAGATATTTAAATTTTCTGATTGATGTTTTTAATGAAAAAACAGGTTGACTATATTTTAAACAGAATATCTGGGTTTGTTATTTAATATTTCAAAAATATAAATAAATGCAAATCAATGTTTTAACATTAATTTATCTGTGGTTATATTTTCACTATTTTAAATAATTTCAGTTAATTTTAATTTTTTTCTACGGGGTTACCTTTTAAGCTCTTGTATTCATTATTTTATATAGGAGAGTGTTGCAGACAAATTGGTTAGTTATTTGTGTTGATGGGCTTATTACAAAGTGAAAGTTACTACAAAAGTGTAAGCTTACTCAAAAGTACTGTTTGTTACATCAGGTCCTTCATGTCACAATCTGGGAAAACATACAATAGTTTAAAGAGAAAAGGCTTAATGTAACTCCATATAGTTGGATGATGGAATGATCTTTTGATGTAAGTGGAAAATGCATGCGACTTTGAATTAGGCACACTGCAGTTTGAATTTAAAATACAGTCTATGCATCTCACTGTGTCTGTTGATTTTTCCTCATCTTTATCATGTAGTCTTATCACTTGCTTAGATTGTCTTGGGTTAGCTGTTAAGGTAGGGTGTTCTGTTTGATTTTGTAGGTCTGGTTTGTGTTTAAAAGTGTGAGTGCTTGTTGTATTTAGGTGAGTTTTTATTGAAGACTTAAAGATTTTGTTCTATTTCAGTGACTTTTTATTGACAATTTTTTAGAAAAAGTGTGTGTACTTAAAACCACAACATCATTTATGCCTTTTAGGGCAGATGACGGTCAAAGTCAAAGAAAGCTTTATCCGATTGCTATATCAGACAATCATAAAAGCACATAAAAGCATAAAACACATCAATCAATTCATAAGTTAAAAAAGTATCATTCAAATATAAACATAATCTACAGTACATTGTAAGGTAAAACAGTATTAAATTAGCAGAATCCCTCGTCCAATTAGAATCAATTAAATAAGCATACGTTTCCTTTGACTCAGAACTTCCTTCAGAAAGATTACTATCCTAAAAACACTGTGCTCGTTATCTAGATGTTGTAGTGCAAGAAGAGCAGGTCGGCATTGACGGAGCCCAAACAATTTTAAAAGTGGTACTAAATATATTCTCCTTGCATGGTTATAAAATCTACAAAAGAAAACCACGTGAATCGTAGATTGGTTAGAATTCTTATCATGAGAGCGGAGTTGAAGGTTTTGGGACCTGTCATTCATTATAGGTAAAGTGACTAGTACATGAAATACCCCCAACGTAAATCTAGTTAATAAAAACCAATCATAAACTCCTGGTACAAAAGTTAGGGTTGAATGTTAAAAGTA